>NC_137545.1:24117914-24770414 GCF_963082525.1 Nesoenas mayeri
CAGGCATGGTACGAGTGAAAGTTTTATCCTAATGATGTTAGAAGATGGAGGAAGTAGGAACCTGAGTTTTTAACAGTAGGACATTGAACATGCAAGTGTTTGCTCTATATCTTCACCTTATGAAGTCTGTGGAAAGTACTATTTATGGAGAACATCTGGTTTCTTGCTTCTCTGCTTTATGGTACTTACCTACTCAGTGTACTAAGAAATGTCTTCCACTTAATATCTGTTTATTTCCTTTTGAAAATCTTGTCTAAACAGCTCTGCTAAGTGCAGAGTCTTTATCTCATGCTGATGTCCTGGTGATGACATCTTTTGCTCGAAAGTCAGTTTTGAGCAAAGGCTCTCAATGGTTCGGTCCGAGTTAGCTCGGGATCTAGGACTGTGCAAAGCTGGGAAGCAAGTTTAGTAAAGATATGAAGCTGAAAGCAGACAATTTTTTGGTCAAGATTAATGGTAGCAGTATTGTAAAAATAGACCAATTAAAAGTGTGAGTTAGGTGTTTTGATAGAAAAGAAGTTTATTATATTCCTGCCACCTCGTTTTCAAGGAGTAAATTATCCCCTTCCTGCTACCTCGGTTGTGGCATACAGCTTCCTTTGCCGGACACTTGGGTCTGTAGATCTGGTTAAACCGTTTATTGCTGGTACATCACAAATCTTGGTCATGTTTACTGAGAGAGTAGTTTAAAGATCAGCTTATTTGTTTCCCTCTCTTATTTTTACTCAGTTTTCTTTTGGTAGTGAGCTGTAATAGATCACCATGAGTCTGTGTGGGTGCTAATGGCAGCCCAAAGAAAGGACAGAAACAGACACATAAAGCCAGGAGAAACGGGGAAGAGCAGCCTCAAGCTTGTCCTAGAAACTTGAGCTGATAGTGGCCCTGGCTACAGCAGAAACATGATATAAAACACGACAACCATCAGCTTATCCTTGGCTGTGTGATTCTCCCATTTTCCCTGTGCTTGCATTTGTCTGATTGTTAATTGTTTATGGAATAGACTAAGCTGAAAAATAGCAGGGTTATTTTTTTCTCTCTTTTGGTTTTCAGGCAGATTTTTCCCTTGAATCAGTTCACATAGTCACAAAGTATCAGTGACTGCAAAAGAAAGGAGGCAGGACTCGGGAACAGCTAGAGAGTGATTAAATGATTCAGAGGGTAATTTACGGACATGTATGTGTGTAGAATTAAGTAGAAGATTCAAAATGAGGCTTAATGTAATGTTGAATGCAATTTTCTGTAAACTGTATTTTTTTCATACTTTATTTTACAGTTGCTGCTAACTTACAGAAGATAGTAGATGATCCAAAGGCCTTGAAAACATTGACTTTTAAGTTGGTAAGTAAAAGCATGAAGGGAAGAAACAAACTAATTATCATAGTATTCACACAGAGTCTGGATTTTATCTCATTGACAGCTATTTTGCTGAATAAGTGTGTTGACAGATAAGTTGACTGAAATTACTATGTGAGAGAAAAAAGCTAAGCCTTGTTTTGACAGGACATTAGGGATATGTACAGTCACACAGCTCCGTAACTGTGCAGGGGGAAGGTGGTTCGTTCATGTGAATTCTGAGGAAACCTGAGGTTTAGGTGCGAAACTTCCGGGAGAAAACCCCTGGGTAGAATTGCAGAAACAAGGAAATCAGAGAAAACTGTAGTTGATGCGTTACCTCCCCTCCACCCCGACTCCTCAGCTCTGTCCTGCCTCGGATGTCCTCTGCTAATGGACATTTTGTTCCATCCCATTTTTTCCAACACCTGCCACCACTTTTCTTGCAATGCAGGCTGCCCTCTCCTTAGTTCTCTGCTTCAACCTTCTTTTGATTGACCATCCATACTTTAAAGTTGATCTTGCTCCCACTGTATTGCATTTGTTTCTCCCTCCCCACCTCTTTCTATCTTCTGTATATCCAACATCAGACCCTACTTGTGGTCCTGGGACTGTTTTCTGCGGTGAATTTTGTGCCCTGGACCATAGATCCTAATTTTGTTCAATTTTGACACTATCATGATCTAGTTTACTGTTAATAACTTTACATTGCAAAAACATAATTCAGAAATTATGTGCTGTATTTTTGAAAATTTCTTGCTAAAATTAAGTTGAAAAAATTACATACCTAAAGTGTAAATACCAAACTCTAACCCATTAGGTTTCAACACCCCTTGCTGAGCGTGACTCAGCCATGTATGACAGACGAGACTGAATGTGTGTTAGATAAGTAGGTCTCTAGAATCACAGCTTTGTTTATAAAAGCAGCTGCTTCACAAGGGCTGTAGAGAGCCATTTTTAGAGAGTAAGTGACCTAGTTGATGATGATGTATTAATTCAGGATTGTTCTTCCCATGTAACTTTTAAAATATAGATTGGAGTGGTTTAAACTGACCAAATTATTTGGACTCACTTTTCCTTTGCAGTCCAGTAAAATCACCAGCACTTACACATTTCTTTTGGGAAGAGGTTAGGCTGGAGGGATGAGAACACGTGTGTTGCTTCTGTGGCTCTTACTATCTAAATATAGCCAAAAGGCTGGTGCTTCTCTTTTTCCAGCTGATCTGTCTTCTTGCTGGCTAAACATCTGACTTAGCTTTATTGTACAGGCAATGGCATCTCACTGAAACCATTTAGATATTTAGATACTCCAGAGGCTCTATAGAAGTCTGGATTTCTAGTTCACACACTTAAAATAAAAGCGTGAAATTCCAATATGTAATATCCCGTAGTATCCAGTAAATGTTTACATACATTGAAAACAAACCCACTTGAAAATTGAGGTTGGGCTATTCCTGCAATTCAGTTGGCTTTATTGCTGGGGTTCAGTTACCATCATGTGGTATTTCAGATTCCAGTGAGTGAATGCCGTTGTAATCCTACTCCTTACCATGATCAGAATTAATAGACAATCCAAAAATCAATGTCTTTGTCCCTTCTCAGGGTAAGTTATATTGGCTAGGTAACAATTCCTGAGGTTAAATTTTAACCTAATATTTTTAACCTCGGTTACCTACATTAGTTCCCTACTTCCTGGGAAAAGAATATAACCACAATAAGTATCCTATTTTGTTCTTATCCTTGGATTCCACTTAAATTTGAGAAAAAACTTCTTCTCAG
The DNA here is from genome assembly GCF_963082525.1 of Nesoenas mayeri. NCBI lineage: Eukaryota > Metazoa > Chordata > Aves > Columbiformes > Columbidae > Nesoenas > Nesoenas mayeri. The sequence goes on from NC_137545.1 coordinate 24,121,026, forward strand.
TAAGGGTGACAGACACTAGAACAGGCTGCCCAGGGAGGTTGTGGAGTCTCCTTCTCTAGAGACATTCAAGACCCACCTGGACATGTTCCTATGCGACCTCACCTAGGCGTTCCTGCTCCAGCAGGGGGATTGGACTAGATGATCTTTTGAGGTCCCTTCCAATCCCAAACATACTGTGATACTGTGATACTGTGATTAATTTAATATATGTTCTATTTATGCCTGTTTCTATATTGTGTAGATGAATTTTAAAATGAATTTTTGCCTAGGAGAACTCTGTCATTTGTTTATGTGCCCTACTGAGTCTTTGTTACCTCTCAGCAAGGTCTCACTGAATGTAAGAGCACTTGTATACAACTTGATTAAACCGTATTTTGTTGGTAAATATTTCATGGGGATTCAAAGCCTAAATGTAGCTAATCCTATATCCATACAGATAATTCAACTGAAAAATGCTCTTTAGGATTAGGTACTACTATTTGTGGATAAGAATCTGGTTAGTATCTCCCTGCTTGCAGATTGCTTGTGTTGGTATTTTGCTGGTATGTCATATTTCTATTCAAACAGCAAGAGTTTTCATCTTTGGGGAAAAAAGAACAACTTCTGTCTTAACCATTTCTGCCTTTAATTGTTGCCAAAATGGTAAAGAAAGTTATTAAAGTGAGGTGTCTGGATGAATCTGTCTTTAAGGTTTGATTTCCCTCTTGCATATATTTTTAACAGTGCATCTTTGTTGTTACAATGATGTCATTCTACAGAACATAGATGGTATTAAACCCCCCTTAGTTGTCTTGGCTAACACAGAATGATGACTTCCTTGCAGGATCCAGCTGTCCACACTTTGGGAAAGTGGCTGCTTTAATACACAACTAATCTTGGCAACACTCAAGGAAACACAAAATTATTGCACAGCATAATTTGCATTTTATGTAAGCATTTTTCATATGAAAAAGGGAGGAAAAGTAATGCCTCCAGTCACTAAACAGTGAATTGCAAATACTAAGAGCTTTTCTTGTATGTTGCAGTTCGTGTATAGTAGTTGTACTTACGCTAAGCACGAATATAAGCTAATGGGTTCCAGGTGCATTAAATATTAGGCAATATTTATTGATAAGGAAGCCATTTAAAAATCTATACACATCTAGATATGTTACTTAGCAAGGCTTTGAGGAGATAGCTAGCTAGCTAGAGTGTAGAATTATATTAATAATATTAGCTCTTTTTAGCATGATATTTAAGTGCAAAATTCAAACTCCATTTATTTAGTAAATTCCCAATCCAAGACCCGCTGAGGTATCTTAATAGTAACCTATGGTGATGATCTCAGGCTTTTAACTTGATGCTTCAGTGGAATAAGACCTGTGAAATACTCTCTGAAGACAGACATTTTGTTCTGATTGTCTGATCCAAGTAAAGTGGAAGGAGTAGCCTGATGGAATGTAATGCTTCCACAAGCATTTGAGTGAGTTTATTTTTGGTCATGAAAACTCAGTGGGTAATGTCACTTGGTGCACCTTGTGTGCACAGTCTGAGGGCTCTTTTCCTTATAGTGCATATACAGAAACCAGTTCTACTAAAGGGTTTGACTGCTACTACTGCATAAAAGGATCAAGAGCATTTTTATAGGGTGAACCAATTGTTCTGACGTTTGGTGGGGGGCTATGCCAAAGAGTATGAAGACATGTGTCATAAGTAATTTACCATTACACACTGTTCATCCAATTGTATTATTATTTTGATTTATATATCACACCAGTCAAAAACGTGTAAAAAAACTTTATTAAAAATGTAGTCGCTTCTGTCCTGCAGAAGCAGATTTTGTATTTAAAAATCAAAATATCAAAATATTTTACCTACAGCATGTGTAGTTTTTTTAAAGCAGACCTAAAGTAACAGTTCAGTCCCGATCAAAGTGGTTTAATATTCTTACTGTTATTTGTGAAAAGTGAACTGATTACTTGTGCCAGTTTGTACTGACAGACTTTACTGAAGGTTCTCAGCTACACGGTTTTAAGTACTAGAATGTACTGGTAGAAAGGAAGCCCTTGTTTTGCAAATATTATTATTCTTCATAGACTGCTTCAAGATATTGTTTAAAAATTCAGTGGACTGGTGTTCCAAACAGACTGAATAGCTGGACTCAGGAGACATTTGGTGTCTACAGCACAATGGTAAAAGGAAGATTCTGTACATGTAGGTTATTGGCTCTTCGCGAGTGCTGACAGCATGCTCGCATGAAAAAGCAAATTTGGATCCAGTCTGGAAAGTTTGGTTCTTCACGTGTTAATTTCCCAGTATTTTTTTCATAACTTTTAATATTGATTAAAGTAGTTTGCTAAAATTGAGGATGCAGTTAGCAGACACTGGCACAGGATACACCAAGCAGTCTGAAAGCTTCCCTTCGAGTAAGCTGTTTGCCACCCAGGTGACGTGGGGAAAATCTATAATCTGACTGTCAAACCCTCCTTTGCAGCGTAACATACTGAACATTTCTGTTTGTACTTGCAGGCCTCTGGCTGTGAAGGCACTGAGATTCCCGATGAAGTGAAACTGATTGGGTTTGCTCAGTTAAGTGTCAGCTGATGTCTGGCCCTGGACCCAAAGCCGAATTGTGAGATTGCGAAGAGGCCAGCTTAGATGCAAAAGAAAATTAATGCACCACACACTGAGTTCTGCTTCATTCTCTAGCAAGTCACAAAGTCAGAACAAGCAAAGCCCACAGCTACACCGCTGCTGCTAACATTCAAAATGCTACTAAATGTCTCTTAGCAGTTGATTTGGATTCCCCCTAAGTGAAAAGCCTGTGGAAATGCACTCAGGTGGCTGTACTTATTGGTTACAAAAGGAATTTTCTATCAAGCTTACTTCTTTCATAAACTTTGAGTGATACTATTTTACCTGTACTTGTGGTTGATAATACTGCCTCTGTTCTGTTCTATTTAGAAATTAACATAAATGTAGAAGTTAAGAATGATTACCAAACTTGAATTCTAGTTTTAAAACTGTGAATTTTATTTTTCATATATTTATGCATTACACATCCTAGTAATAAGAAAATTATTTGACTTGATTATGTCTTATTTGCAGTTAATCTCCCATTATTTAAAAAAGTTTCAGGTATATCTTTGAAGTATTTGGTAACTTCTGGGGTTACTTTGAAATTAATTAATTAGGCATTAGTAAGCTTTTGTTGGTTGTGTGTCTAAAAACCAGTCCACAAACATTGTCAAGGGAGTGGGAGGTGCCTTGCAGACATTAATGTTTTAAGAATGTGCCTGAGGCTGCTTAAATAAATAATCTCCGTTTTCTAGAAGTACCGTACATATGGTACAATATATATAAATATATATAGTTATCTGAGCAAAGAGAGGATATATACAGTAGCAAAGGTGTTAGAGTATTTTGACTACGCTTTATTGGGGAGTCTATGAGCTAGAACTACGTTGAACTGTTGTCATTAAGGTAGAGTGCTTACTGTGTCCATCTCTGATCCAATTGACCCTTAATGATAAACACCGGTTTCATACAGGTGGTAAAAACTTGAACAACAGAACTGAAGCTTTACTTGAAGTTCTGCAAAATACCAAGGTGGAATGAAAATAATAGGGCTTTGTGCAATGATCCAGTGAAACTCTGTTACAAAGACTTCTGATCCAAGTAGTTTTGTGCTTAACCTGTGACATAGATGTTATGGAGCTAGCAAACCTTAGAAAGACTTTCAAACGTGGAGACGTGTTTCTCGGAGGTTACAATCTAAACTACTTCCTAGCTAATCCTAGATAAGCGGCAGCTCTTTAATGTACTGAAAACAGCAAATATATATTATTAAGAGAAGTTATTTATAATGCCTTGTCATAATTGTTGAGGTGTTCTAGAGCCATTTGCGTACGACTCAATGTAATCCCATCCCATCCTACTGTTTACATGATGATTACTCCAAGATGACTGCAAAGGTTCAAAAAATAAAAATAAAAGTGTATTGCACAAACAGATTGGTATTTGACTTTCCATGCTCTGTGTGGATCTTGACGGCTGTGCAGCAGGGTGGTGTTATAAATGTCTGTTGCCCTAATTTAGTTCACGAGTGACACCTGTGTAAGGCACCATGTTCCTCACTTGGAAGAGAAGGGCAGAAAACACGCACTGCCTGCCCACAGGAGAGGTGTCTGGTCATGTGGAAGCCATTTTTAGGACTCCTAAGGTGACTGTACTTTACAAAGTCATTCGGTTACTTGAGGCAGGAGCTGTATGGCATGGGGTGCTGGTTTGTGTGGGGAAGAGGCTGCGCGGGGCCCAGGGCAGGGCCGGGGCTGACACCTGCTGCCCAGCCCAGGTGTGGGGATGGCGGAACAGCTGGGGCTGGTTGGGTCACCTCCGGCCCTCCTGGGCGATTGGTGCTCTCGGCCTGTCCGTGCGGGAGCCCGGCCCGGGGCGGGGTTTGCGGCGGGGCAGGGGCCGCTCCATGGCCGCGTGCGGAGCTGTGCTATGCTGAGCTGAGCTGTGCTGAGCTGAGCTGAGCTGTGCTGAGCTGTGCTGGCTGCAGCGGGCGCGGTGAGTGTGCGTGTCCTCAGCGCCAGCCGCGCTGGCTGTCCTTGGCTCTGGGTGTCTGCAGCCGCGGGGGTGCCGGTACGGATCATCTGCTCGGAATCTCTTCCACATGGGCGGCGTTTTACCTCGGTGCCCTACAGCGGGCCGTTTGTCTTGGGCCTCCCTCTGGTTAATGCTGGGTGTGCCCGGCGCCGGCCGGAGGAGCAGCCGCCCGGGGCAGGGCCGTGGGCCGGAGGCCTCGGTGCGCTGGGCGGGAAGGGCGGCGGGCCGGCAGCCGGGTGCTCCTCAGCGGCCTGTGTGTTGGAGGAACAGTACATTGACAGGTACCTTAAATGTGCGGCTACCAGTGATGCAGCTGGTAGCCCGCAGCCCTGCAATGTGGTTGCTGCGGAGCCAGCCCGAAGGAGTTAAGCTCAGAGCATTGCTGTTAGATTATTTTTGTTAGGTACATTAATGTGTGCTTCTTGAAACGTTGCACCCGTATTGACTAATCCACCTGCAAAGCAGTTAGCTGGTTCACTTTCTGTTTCAGGCAAAGAAATGAACATTCAGGGAAGCTTGTTGTTTTCACAGATCTATAAAAGAAGTGGGAATACATAATTGGATGGAAGTCGTGTTGCGCTAGCTATACGCCTCCCCAAAGGCTGAGGAGAAGGTGTTGGGGTATGAGTAGCAACTGCCAAGAGTGCTCATCTACTGTACTGGGTAGGGCTGCAGGAGGCAGCTAAATAAAGAAGAATGTAATACTTTAATTGCAGGAGTCAGCAGCATTGTACCAGGATAAAAGCTCTAGCAGTTGTTGCTGGCTCGCTGTCTGCTGCAGAAACATGCCAATGCTTCGCGGGGCTTCCTTGCTTCAGCGAGACAGTGAATTCAGGCAGCAGCATTCTTTATCGCTGCTGTGGTACTGCTTGATTTGCTTTTCTGTCGCTAAAGTATTGTGAATAAATACAATGTGAGATAAATGAGCTCAAAAGAACAATGACCTGAAATAAAAGGTAGTTGAAGCTTTAGTGTCTGTTAAAATAGAGTTAATAAATGGTTTATTCTCTTAGCTATATACAGGTGGAAAAAAAAAAGGTAAAGATGTATTGGGTTGAGTAGAAAGTAGTGTGCAAGTGATGGTAGAGTAGAAAAAGGCATGGAATTTAATAGGAATTTGCTTCCTGAATACTGTATTTGTATCCTCTGTTGAATAACAAGAGAATAGAGAAAACCAGCAACTGTTTGTTCATTCATGTTTACATGAAAAGCATTTAGGAAATGGGTACAGTTGTCATATGTGTGACTAGCCCCAAAGCAGGTGTGGTGCTCCTGCTAGAAGGGTGTTGCTGGCTGGAGCACCTGGCTGTGTTTGAAGCAAGAGGGCTCTAATTAATGAGGTGAAGCTGTAACAGGTGAGTTACCATATAGCTGTCTCTGGGGCGGGGAAAATAGGGCTTAATTAGATGGTTCTAAATATATAATCATCTGTAGTGGTGATTATATGCCAGTGCTTGCAGCTGGGCCCTTGCAGGCTGATGAACGTCAGTGTCCGTGAGTCAGTGTGAGCTTCAGTGTGCTGAAAGGAGCCCTGTGCTGTGGGCTCAGACGCAAGTCAGTCGATGAAACACAGTTCTGTAAGTTATTATTTTCAAGGTGTTAAAAAGGATGAGTATAAACATAGCAATTAGCTCAGCACAGAGCTGGGTCTGGAGGGTAACTGGCTGGTGCGTGTGGGAGAGGAGGGACGTCTCCAGCCTGCCCAGGGCTCTGGCGTGGGCCGTGGGCAGCGTGCGCTCCTCACGCCGTCACAGCAGGAGCGCGCGTCTCCTTCTCCGGCAACTGCTGACCGCAGGTGTTCCCGCTGACACGGACACGCAGTCACATTCAAACGGCAATGCAGCTGCCTAGTTGTGATAAATGTATTTGCTTTCTAGAAATACTGCCTGATGTGCTACCACTTTTTCTTCTGTAGACTCCCCAGCCCCAGAGCACGCTTCTGCGTTGTGCATAGAGGTGGAGGGGGGAGGAGGGAAATAAGCCAGGAAACATCACTAAATTTTTTCTCCCTGAGATAAGGGTGAAGGTGCGTGCCTTTTCAGCCAGCTTGCTCTAATTTAAAATTTCCGATTTGGGGTATTCTGGAGCAGTCCTATGAAATTTGATTGCGGGGCATCCCTTCAGAATGTGTTTAAACACTGTTGTTTCTCTGAGAGGGAGCGCTGCGTGCAGCTTGTAATTGGTGTGCCTGCCCCTCATGCTTTTCTTAATCAGAGATTTGTTTTCCTTTTCACCACCTACCTCTGCATAATGATGTTGGATGTGACATTGGCCTGTGCCTGAAACCACTTAGCGCTGATGATGAATCTGAAACAGACCTAAAACACTGCTAACTGAGTGCATAGAAAATGCTGAGTTTTGTTTAGCAGGGAGCAGAGGGTGCCACCCCTGTGTTTTTTCAAAGCAGCAAAGCCATGAGACCTTGTTGATATCTAATAGCAGTTGGTATTTTTTTTTCCCCTCTGGATAAATTGCGATATAACTTTATTCAGTGAATTGCTGTGGATTTTTTCACTGCATCAAGTGGGCAGCCTTTCCACCCGCCTGTGATGTACTCATGCATGTGGATGCGCTAGGAATGCTAATTGCTTTAAAATGAGAAGTTGGAAAAGCAACAGGAGCCTGCAGCTTCGGGGTCCCTGTGCATGTGCTCTGCTAATGAGCTGATGGAGCAGCTGCATTTACTCAAACCACAAAAACTGCAACAAAGTCTGTTTTACTCGTGTTTTATTACACAGTAATCCAACTGATGAAATATCCAGGCATATTAGTTGAGCATTGTGACATTTTAGTTATTCATTTTTCCCTCAATGACTAAGGGTAACATTACAGTGCCTATAAAAACATGGGTTTATAGCTGCTTTGTGATTGTTAGATTGATGCTCGTCAAGCTGCTTGTGTAGTCATGGCAGTCCAAGGTGTTGAACCAAACTCATTAGCTGGGAAGTTGGCTGCTTCAGATAATGTTGAGAATATGGGCAATGGTGGATCAATGAGCAATTACAGGGACTTTGAAGATTGTATGATGAGAAGGAGAAATACTTAATTTTCACTGCATAAACCAATAGGAAGGTGCTGCTCATGCACAGGTGTGCTGGGCTTCTTTAGGTTTACTTTGGAAAAAGACTTTTCTAGTTTTTATGTTTACTCTGCATCTGTAGACACTACAGATCTCGCTTTATTTCATTTGAGGACAGTCGAGGTATGACATCTGAAAATGTAAAGGGATTAAAGGTTATTTTGGTAACATAACTGTTTCTTCACATAAAGGTAGTGCCTGTGGCTGTTATCAACAGGCAATTATAAATAATGAACCAGAAGAACCAAGGTGTGTCCGGTGGTTTTGAGAGGTGGACTCTGTGCTGCTCATGTCATATAAAAACACAGAAATAGGCAAAAAGACTATCCGCTAGTAGCGAAACTTCAGTGTTGTAGAAGAAGGATGTGCAGTGCTAAATGGGAAAGCCTCTGCCAGGGAGAGCCCTGCGTTTCTGCCTGTGGCTCCGCTTTTGCAAGCTTGGAATTAGTTTTATGAAGCATTCTGGTGGGGGGGGAGCAGGGGAAGGAAACAGAAAGGAAAAGAATGCTGAGGCTGCTGTACTTTGATGTTAGGGCCTGTACCTGTGCTGCTCCATAATGTAAGGGCATGGAAAGGTTTTGAAGGCTGTTACCAAGAGAACTCCTTTAATAGTTACTGCTCTCTAGATTACATCACAGAAGGTTGAGGGAGCTGGGGTCACCATTATCATGTTAACCTGTTAGTATTTGTATTATTAAGGTTGCTGAAAGGTTGGTGGTTTTGTTCTGGCAAATGAGCATCTTTTGCTAATGCCCTGCACTGTACTAGCACTCCTGTTGACCAAGAAAGAGCAAACCACCAAATTAAAGAAGAAAGTATCAAATAAAATGCTGGGTGAAGATGAGGTTGCTCAGGGCCAGGGCAGGGTGGGTGGGGGCCCCTCTGTCCCACGGCCCCAGGGCCAGGTCAGCCCACAGGACAGAGCCCCGTCCGTCCCTGCCTGGGGGCGCTGCAGCAGCACAGCCCCACATCCTGGGCCCTGGCCCTGCATGTGCCCCAGCCAAAAGCTCACAGTGCTCTGTTCTGATGAAAAATGTACCTTCTTAAAGCTAAACTTTCTGTGCCTCTTTTTGCAATAGAGATAGAGGGCTTTGTACTTAGACCAAGACATACATTTGATGGTTTTCGAGGTTGCTTTGGTTGCAGAGTCTTTTGCATAAGCTGAAAGCTGTATCTTTCTGACAGTGCAAGATGTACAATCTGTGACATTAAATACAATTCCTAGCCATTTTTTTTCAGCTCTGGGAGAGGTTTTTGTGGTTGTGATCTTTGTGAAGTAAGAGTTCACATTGAGGAAAAGCACTGTAGATGTGTGATTGGGGTTGTTAAACCTGGAACTATTCCCATCATCTCAGAGAATCAGCTGAGAATCCTGTTGAATTCAGGATCTGTTTTTTTTCCCCTTCCTCTTGTTAGAGCACCTCTGATTAAAACAAACTTTAACTTCCCTGGAGCATTTACTCTATATGATGAGAAATAGGGAGAGGGTGGAGAAAAACACCTTAAATTAGAACAGAGGATCCAGAGGGAAGGACCATTATTGAAATCTCGGCCCCGTGAATTAATAATACTGCACAATAGCCGCAGTGGGACTAAAATTTCACTCCCTATCTGTGTTGATTATGAGCTCCTCAGTTTACTCCTGAGGCTATAAAATGGAAAAGGATCCAATCATGATTGAAGAGTAGGTGTGATTTGAATGGAAGGTGATTATGAAAATCTCCCTGAAGTCTTCCACCCTGCTTGTGCAGCAGGCTTTTCCTATTTATAATAGCATAGCGTAGCCATCCAAGCAGAAAATGACACCAGAGAGAAAGAGTTTTCTGATTGTTTCTGATTAGGTTCAGTGCTAACCTTGTAAATCTGTCTGTCAGATGGGACGCAGGCAAGTCATCCGTAAACCTGATACTTCACAACAGATTGAGAGGGTGAGGAGACTCCCACACTTGTGGCTTGCTTGATACTTTGTGAAAAACCTTTATGGAGAGGAGGGGGAAAAAAAATGGAGACTCTTGGATGAGAGCTAATGAGCTGCAATTTAGCATTATATGCATCACTGTGCTTATATAAAACTTTTGCGTGTTCATGGATTCCTGCGTGTTGTGTGGCTGCGGTTCCCCGTTGGGTTCCTCAGGCCGGCAGAGCTCTGTGTCTGAGCTCTGTCCCCATTGAAGGTGCTGCAGCTTGGACCAGTCCACAGAAATCAAAGCAGGGCTGTTCAAGCAAGTTACTCTTTCCCCCTTTTTATCCTTATCTTTGTATTCTGTTGTCAGCATAGTCAAGCAGAGTCTTTTTCATGGACAAACGTTTTAATTTTTAATAAAGTAATTGCAGATAGTGTCTTGTAGTAAGGCTGTATGTATTTAAATAAAAAACTGACCGGGGCTGTTACGTTTGCATGTGCCCTATACATTGTTTTAGACAACATAAGATTTTATGCTGAGAGTAACAGTACTGAAGTAAATTTAATATTGTTCCCCTCTGGTATAAGCCAAAGACCTAAAAATACCTTTTGGAAGAGTACTCCTGTGACCTTGTGGCAAATCAAATTGATGTCAGTTTAAATTGAAGGCAGCTGTTGGATGCAAAAAATTACAACAAAGTGAATTAAACATTCGGTTTCAGTCCAGGACAGTAAACAGATTTGTTTTCCAGTTTACGGTGAGTTAGATGTAGGCTTTCAGCTTTACAGAAAAGTGACAATATTTTACTTGCTGTGAAATTGGCATCCTGAAAATGTTTGGTACTGTTTTGGTTTAACAAGGGATATACTTTGAAATACTAGAACATGCAGATAATATATTCTCAAATTCAATTGAGACAAGAAGTGTTCTTTAGCCTAAGATAAAATGTTGACTGGTTAGTAATTGCAGAAGGCCTGTTTTATTGCATCTACCAGGTATCTGTGGGGCTGCCACTTAACAAATACACCTTTTAATGTTTTTATTTATGCTAATTACTGCCAAGGCAACACATATAAAACAGTTATTTGTACTGTGATATTTTGTAACTCTGTATGTACCCATTTGTTTATCTTTCATAGTGTTTTTTTCTTCTATGCTGAAACGTCATCATTTTGCATGTTCACCTGGAAGTAAACTTGTATTAACTAGATATTACATTAACTTGTATTTACCAGAAAAAATCTCATCTAAAACAGAGGCTCCAAATGCTATTAGAAGTCAGCATGGTTTTGTGGAAGCTTTATAGAGAATCAGCTTAGGACCGTGCGTGCTGTGACCCTCGCAGATGTGCAGCAGGACGGGGAGCTGAGGGCTGGGCCGGCCCTGCGCTTGGCCAGTGCTGCTGGAGCCGGAGCCCGCTGGTCCCCGCGCTGGCTCCAGTGCGTTCCCGCGGGGACACCGGAATAACGAAGCAACTCTTGCAAAAATAGCCCATGAAAACAAATGTTTTCCTGATAATAAAAAAAATGAATGTTTTTAAGCCAGTCTGCGGATTGCCCTTCCCAGCAAAGTGCGGGTCCCACCCTGGGACACTGCGTGGTTGGAAGTGACCACAGAGGGCGAGCAGTGATTGCGGGGCACTTCTGCTGCTCTCACATTGTCCTTGTGGCTGTAATTGTTTTTTCCTATGGAGACTAGGTTGGTTATGGTACTGAAGGTTCTACAGTCTCTGACTTTAAAAGGGCAAAGCTGCAGCTCAGAGAACTTGTTTGTCTTGCGCTCTTCATCTTGCAGCTTCTTCCGTGCTGTCTCCACCGAGGCAATCCTTTCCTGGTGCCATTTCCTGCGTGGCTGCCCTGTCCTCTCACCTCTCTGCTCTCCAGCCTGTCTCGGCTCTGCCCGTGTGCTGGCGGTGGCTGCGCAGCCGCGGAGCCGCTGGGCCCAGTGCTCAGCCCGGGGTCCCCGCGGGCACAGTGGGGACCCCAGAACATTGCCTGTGCGTGGTAGTCTCGATGCTCAGTCTGTGCTCACTATTTATACCTATCAGACAGTCGAAAGGATGAGGAGAACATTCTGTGGAGCGGGATGGCGAGTGCAGCATTGCCAGTGGATGCGGTGTAGTTTTGTTTTGCTGCAGTGTATGTGGATTGTAAGCACCTGAAAGCAAGTACATTGGCTTTGGTTTTCTCACCCTGCACCAGCATATATCTATTGTAAACTCAGTTGTTTTCACTTAGTGGCTTTAGTGCTTGCATTGTATTGAGCTACGTGACTACAAAAAAATTCAGGATGAGGACAAGAGTCTCTGATAAAGTATTTAATCCATCCTGGAGGGGAATGCACACTTTTGTGCTACTCGTCTTTGTTTATATGCTGCCCTTGCTTCTTATCTAGAATACAAATGGTGGCAATTTTTTAAACAAAACTTCACTACTTCACATACTGATTTAATTTTACTAGTGGCATTTGATTTTTCCAAAAATGGTGTGAATAACTCTTCAATTCTCCAAAGTATTTATTTTTCAATCCTAGTTTATATACGGACACGTCTATTTATATAAAACAGTTGTTGCAGTTCACAAAATAATTTATTTTCCTTTCCCTCAGTTCTGAAATTTAATTTGTTACATGAGGATTTATCTCTTCAGGTGAGTCCCAGCATTGCAGCACTTAACTTGACATGAGAGAAATGAGAACTCTCAGGCCCGCATTCCGTCTCCCTCCCCTTTGCCTTTTCCATGGACCACTGGCTGTCTAATGAGGAAATCTCTGGGCCCGCAGATGCCGTGTTGTTGAGGTCCATGTGGTCCTTATAAATGCTCTTGCCTGGGAACTGCCCCTTCCCGGAAACCATTTCAGAGCTTGCTTGCAGCTTTCTGTGATTTAGTTCTTGCTTGTCATTGCTGGAGACTGAGATGGAGCCACACGAATTGTTGAGTAATTTCTAAATGTTCTGTAATATGAACTCCCTCAGGTCTGATTTACCCCAGCAGTCACTTGTGGTTTTTAAAAGCTGCCGCTGTAATTGCAAACAAAACCAAACCAGAGCTTTGGTGTCTACAGAGTTATGTGTAATGTGGGGAAAAAGTCCAAACCCATTTGTAGCTGGTATTATTCTTCGGATGTATACCGAACCAGTCCTTTCTTACAGTACTGAGGTCTTGGTATGTACATACCATGTTTTTATTTGTTTGTTACTTGTGCACTTGCTTTTTTCTGACTAGTCCTGGGTTCTGTTTGTATGTCAACACAAATTAAGCTAACCAAGCATTACTAGCGCTTGACAAAATAAATCTGTGCACTTAAGCAATTTGTCACTACTTTTAAAGGCATTTGAAAAAAAAAGAAAACAAACTCCAGCCAAATCCATTTCAACTGCTTATATGCAACAATCTCAGTAAGAATCCTTTAAAAGCTTCTATTGGAGACAAATATGTGTACGTGTTAACACTAGCTAAGTACGTATATAAAAAAGAGCAGAGACTAGGGCTTCTACTGCTTATCTGACAAGGATCATAATCCTTGTCTTAGTCACAAAACAATTCTGTTATTCTTGGAAATAATTTTTATAATTAAAGGCAAAATTATTGCCTTCTGGAGAGGCTTTCCAAGATACCCATTCTCATAGAACTGAACTATATTACTGTCTGAATTTATGGTAAGTTAATACAAAGAGAATATTTGTATATCATTTCCTCTTAGTGCAGGCATTGGCAAATTTAGGAAAGAAGATATAAATGCACTTTGCAAGATATAAAATGGTACCTATATAGATTCCATAAGCTTCTTCAGCTGCGGGTGGTGATATTTTAGTTTCCTTTCACGGAATGGTTTGGGTTGGAAGGGACCTTTAAAGGTCATCTGGTCCAACCCCCAGCTTTCAACTACATCAGATTTTCTTGCTCTCAAAAAATAGCATGATTAGCAAAACTGAAACCTGGGAAGGGACAGTGCAGTACTATTTGCTGCAATGTCTCCTCCTCGTGAGCTGTCACCCATCCTCACAGTACATGTCAAGGAATAACAAAACAGTTCTCATTTATTTTTTATAATTCACATGCCAGGCAGGTGCAGTTTTTTTCTGTTCTTTAAAAATGTTTGCATTACACTGAGCTTTTTTACCCTTAAACAAAATACAGACGTATTGAAATTGTGATGCATTAAAAAAATTATAAACCGATAGGTACTTTTGAAATGAAGGGCATGGAAAATAAGAGAATGAAATATGATTGATGATCAGTGCTGGAAAGGGAAAACATGGGCAGGTGGTAGTATTAACATTGACAACCCATATGGTTTTTAGTTTACTTACTGATGCGACTGTCCTAGCATTCAAATGAAATATAATATACTCCTCTGAAGTATTATTTCTCTTGGGTTTAGCAGAAGATAAAAGTGCAAGCTTGTTTTCAATGACATTTCCAGCACAGTAATTTCAAAACCATAAAAAAATGTAAAGCATTTCATCATCTGAAATGTCTAGGAAAGAGATGATCTATCACAAATGAGACAACTTTATCTACTAAGGGTTCACTTTCCTTAAAGCCTAAAAATCCCAATATGTAGGGTTTGGGGGCACCATGATTTATTCTCCAAGGTAAAATGTGCTGTTCCCCAGCAGAAGTTTTGTGCCAAGGTGTAACCAAGGTACCTGCACGGTTTCTGCCTGTTTGTGCTAGAAAGCACCCAAACCTGGGGCTGATGCGAGTCTTCAGGATATAGGATATGTAGGATCTCAGTGGGTCAGGATATGTCTCATTTGTGTTCTTTAGTAGCCATGCCGAGGGCAGCCCTTGCTCTTAGAGGTGAGAAGGACCTGCCTCTTCAGTCCAAAAGGACTTTCCTTGCTCATCTCTGCTTTCCTAGTAGTGCAACCTGGGAGCTGAATAACCATTCTTGCCCCATGGATTTGTTTGGTTATCTGATTGAGGTCTGCTTCTCTGGGGTACTTAGTGGGCGAGACATTTTTCTACTTCTCTACTTAGGTTTATTATTGGATGCATTGGTTTTGTTCATAGTTTATTTTCATAGAGTTGGTTCTCCTTGGGCATAAAGGTTTTTGTTACAGGATATCCCGGAGTTCAAGATAAGCAACATCTGGATCTTAAACCTTAAAGTCAATAGCGTAGAGGTCTAGATATTTTGGAGGCTCATACATGTTCAGAGTAACCCACGGGCCTTCTTCCACATCACTCATGTTTTAGCACATGACTGCCCTAAACAAGGGCGACATTAGTAATCTCACACCAGCTACCTCAACTGCACACTTAACTAGTAGTTTTTTAGGGGGAGAATAAGGGTAATCAGTTTATTTTTAGTCTGATCATTGTAAGCACATGGATGGATATATTGTCCACATGATGTACCTGCCATTCACCTATTTCTGAGGTACAAATAAACAGCAATATCTGTCATGTTAGACACATTTTTGTCTTGTGTAAGTGGTGCATTTTTTGATCTTCTTTCTCTATTGATAAAACAAATAGACAATAACTGTTTTGCAAGACTCTTTGTTTTCCTGTAGATACTTACATGTTCAAAACCCCTTTTAAAGGAAGCCCTTGTGAGCCCTTGTGTAATGTATTGCATCTAATTAACACAAGCCAATATCTTTACAAGTAATTAAATCAGTTTAAAAACGTTGCACGACTTGCCCATCTGTTTGAAGTAACAGCGAAATTGCAGTATAATACAAATTAAAATGTATACTTTCACAACCTGTACTTCTAAGTATGTGCCAGCACTTGCATTGTGTGTGTGTATGTTCCTCTATTAAAAAATGTAGTTTTAATTACCTGCTGTATATATTCTTTATTCTAGCCCATTAGTTTTATCCCCATGTGTAGAAATGCTGAGTCCAAGTAACAAGGCAGTAAATAATACTGGCTTTTAATGACCAATTAAAGCAGCCTATCATCAACCTTGGCATCAGCTGAGTTTGTAATTCAAGCACAGATATGCTGTAATGGGGTAGAATACAGTGGTGCTCGGGCAGTTTGGAGCCAGCCCTGTCAGCGCAGGAGACCCCTCCCCGGAGGCAGCAAAGCTTCGTTCCGTAAACCAAACTGCAACAACACCTGGTAAACCTGGATGCTGAGTAAGTGGTTCCAAAGTGATAGCAAATATAATGCAAAGCCCCAGTGCACCTTATCCTGAACATTCTGGACCTTTTTATGGCCCTTGTGAGAGGAACTGTTTTTCTATATAAAGAAAGTTAATTAACTAAATGCTTTTAAAAATAGCATGTGTATGTTGACACCTGCCATGTCTGTAGCTGCTCTAGCCCTGTGGACTTGCTGTCTGTTCCAGATACTAGCAAAAGTTAATTTTCTGCTTTAAATGTGATAAGACAAGCTGTCCTGTCTGGTGAAACTAATCCAATAACGCAGTTGTTGATACCTCAAAAACAGGGATAGAGAAAAGTACCGCTGTGCTCAGCCTTCATGCAAATACTCTTGTAACAGATTCAGTGCCGGATGTCTGACTATTAGAAAGACAGAAGGAAAGTGCAGGCAGCACAGGGAGCAGAAGCAGATACAAAGATTAAAACACTGAAATTATGGAATAAGATATACTTGATTAAATGGAAATTAAAATGAAATGTCAAAAAATGCTGGTTTGAATTCTGATGAACTATTGAAGGTTATTTTAGCAGAGGTAGAAGGAATAAGGAAAAAAACATATAAAGTGTGTGATAGCAAGATCAGTTAGGCTGTGCAATGATCTCTGTAGGCAGAGGCGAGATGAAAGATTGTGGACCTTGGTCTGATGAACGGAGGAGAGGAACTGCAGGGACACAAGCAAATCCTGATGCCAACTTGAAAACACCATCCATGCTTGTCTCTTTAGCAAGGGAGAAGAAAATGATCCTAAATTAGATTGTTGGGATTCTTCCAAATGAAAGTTTAGGAAAGGTGTCGTTATACCACCACTTTTTCTCCAGTGCAATGGCTGCAAAAATAAAAGTTGCGTAGGGAATGAAAAAGGAGAGATTGCAAGAAGTAGGTGCAGCGCGGTGGAGCTCTTGCTCTCGCCAGCAGCAGGTGTTTGTTAGTGCTGCCAGACTTTTTATGAGCAGAATATAATGCTTGTGAGGTGGCAGGGAGCCAGGTGATGGATAACAGCACAGAGCCCTCTCCTGTCAGGAGCGAGTGTTCTATTGCTGCTTTCATTGCACAGGTTACCAGCCTGTAGGTCTCATGTTCCGCTTTGCCTTCATAAGAAGTAGGCTTAATGGGAAAGTGGAGAGATTGCTACTTGCTTTGTCTTCCTGCTTGCATTTGCTAAGAGTTGAAGTTTCTGGGGAGTGAACTAGCGCCTGGAATACAGTGTTCTTCCCCAGAAACCTTGATGATATCCCCATTGATTTCACTGTGACTAGGAGTCAAACCTGAGTTGGACACAGAGACTGAAATTCAGCCCTTTGTAAAAAGGCATAAATCCCCTGGAACTGAGGGGGCTTGTGACTTGAATCAAGTCTGGTTTCTCTCAGCTCAATCCAAATGCAGTCTGCAATACAGCAGATCATGGAGACCAATGTTTTAGTTAATTGTCCTTGAATATATATGAGGATAAGGTCAGACAGATAAAGGATAACTGTTGAAACTTCTCACAATAGAAGATTATTTTTGAGGAGGGATTTTAACAAAGTTGAATAAATAATAAAAAAATCCAGAGTGTTTCAGAATGTTTTATCCCTCTCTGTTCTTGCTACACTTTGGCACTGCTTTTAAGATGTTCCTATAAATGTCTTATGCTAAGCAAGAATCGATGCATGATTTGAGCATGGTGCACTTAGAGCCCAATGGCTGGTGCATCACGATGAATGAGTCCAGGCACTGGCTGTGGTTTATCTCAGTTATGTGACTGCTGTCTTTATTGCCGAAAGAGGATAGATAGTTTTATGCTCTGGCCCTCCTAGCACTTCCCTAACGATACTTGGGAGCTCTCTGCCCCTTGCTTTTACTGCTATACTAAGGTGCCAGAGAGCTCTGCTTTCTCTTTGAGGAAACAGGTCCTGCTAGGAAAAAGGCCAGAGAAAGGAACTCCTAAAGGAAAAAGGGACATAGGTATTGGAATTATTCTTGATAGTCTTGACTTAGCTGCAGAGATGATAGGTGTTACCCAGCACACCTCAAGTTTGGAGTATTTTCTTCCCCCAAATAGAAGTTGCCTGCATTACAAAACCACTGCACATAATTCTGCACAGCTTGATGTGTAACACTGCCTTTGCAGAATAAATGCTCAAGGATAAATCCTGCATGACGAATAAATCGCCTCTTGGTCTCCTTATCTTTTTCAGGTGAGGCAGAGATATGATATAGAGTCAGCTAACATGCAGACCTAGCAGAAAAAGGGATCTTTTTTCCTGTATTAGGCATGTCATCAGAGGAGATACTTCAGACAACTCTATTACAGGTGCAGCTGAATCAATAAGGCACATTCTTTTTTTTTTTCCCCACCCCAGATGACTCCTTCCATTTCATAAATTCCTGTTTTTAACAAGAGAAGAGTAAGCAGATATTATTCAGTCCCATGTTTCATGTCAAACGGATCTCCTTTTCTGGCACGGTGCTGCTTGAATAGGCCAGCTTCAGCAGTTTCCAGCAGGTTTTTTTACATATTGTTTTCACTTAGGGCAGTGCAAATTTATTTGGAAATCTATGACAATCAATTAAGTAAATGAGAAAATAGAATGCTTGTAATTAAGATAATCAAGCTACATGAAATCCACCCTACTAGAGCTAATATCTGTATATCTCCAAGCTATATATTAATTAAACACCATGTAAGTGTTGCAATTAGACTCAGGCTGCTGTGGTGAAAAAGAGAGAAAAATGAAAATGATTGGAACGGTTTTTACTGTACGTGAAGCTCTTAGTTGTCCTAAAGCATCTTGTTATGATTTGTAAGGTTGCTGCAGACGCCCCCAGGATGCCCAAGGACTCTGCAGCAGTTTTCAGCTGCCTCTGAAACAGGTGACCCCTAAAAAGTATACATTGGTTTGCAAAAGCTACATGTCTTCTCAGGAGCCTGTCTTATTTTCCATGAATTTTCATGAATGAGTTTGGGTTACTGAGCTCTGAAACCAGTAGTCAAAGAAATTCAGTATTTTGTTCCACACAGGAAACTGCAAAGGGGAGAATGGAGAGAATTATTCTGACTGGATCTTACAACCAAAGGGACTCTGTCCTGCTTTTTTGTTATATTGGTGTTGTAGGGCTTTTATTTATTTAGTTGGTTGGGTTGATGTGAAGCCCCCAAGGTCACCCAGGTTCTTCTACCGGACAAAACAGCATCTTAAAATACTTGTTTTGGGAGACAAGAGCTGCATGCAACTAACAGGATAATCAGCGTGTATTCAGATTGTGCTGCTTTGTTTATTTCCAGGTGCTTTTTTGGGGTCTTGGGGAAGCAAAAGGCTCTGTCGGGGGCAGCATGTGGCTCTCAGAGGCTGGGGAGGACCCTTGCCCCGCTATGAGAACGTCCTTGCAGCCACTGCAAAGTGAGTCTGTTGTGGTTTAACGAGATGTGGGTTTGGGGACATTGGTGGTTTCTCTCTTTCTCCTGTGTAGCTTTTGCTGGCTGCAAGCGTGTGCATTTATGTACCATGGCAGTTGTGGAAGAATTATGTTGGAGGGCCATGGGAGTCAAACAGCCTTTCCACCATAGAAATGCCAGAGTCCGGTCTTGTTTGCTGGGGGTGCCAAAGCCGTGGAGTCTTTGGCATCAAATTAGGCAGCACACCTGATCATTGTGGACTCCAGCTTGATGAAATTGTTGCACAAATAATGCATAAAATGAATACTTTTGTTCTGTTTATTTTTTCCAATTATTTTTTTAAAATCTGCTTTTACATCACATTATTCTTCCTTATGCAAAATGACCCTATTCAGTGGTGTTATGTTTTCACATAATACCATTTACATTTTTAGAAAGAAGCAAAGAAGAGAAGTTACAGGACACCTTCAATTTTTCATTTGATTTTGTTCTTTTTTTTATTATTTGACATTAATACAAAAAAATAGTATCTTGATTAGCAGCTTTGCTGGCAATCCCACAAAACTGTAATACTTTAATCTAAAAGAATGCACTCCTACAGACACTATAGATAAAACAATATGTACAATTTAAATAAATACATAAGTACAGCCAGTCATATATAATGATACACTTAAAGTTCAGTTACTGTTGACAAGCTTTTCTAGTTAATTACACTCTTCATTTACAAATTGCCATTGCCATCTATATTATAAAGACCAAAAAAATCCCAACAAGGGATCAAAATTGATACTTTGTTATTAGGAAAGGTGGAAAATGAACTTTGAAACTTCTGTTTAAATACTCACATGGTTTTAGCAAAAAAAATGTTTTTGTGAAAAAGTCCTCCTAAAGAGAGGTGTGTGTCCCTCACAGCTTCTTCACTCCGTGTCCTTTGTTCCCGTACGTTTTGGAATCAAAATGCGATTATAGTCAGAAGAGACTAGAAACCAGCATGTCTTACCCAAATTGTCGTTTGTCCCATGCCTAGTGAAACAAAATGACTTCTAAGTAACATAAATATTTTTATTAAAGGAAGCCTGCTGCAAACACCTGCTTGTTAACAGTACCCCCTGTGACAAAAATACCGAGTGGAAGGGACAGTAAGCTGTCCCTATGAGCAGGTGTGTTGCTCCCTATCTAGCTCCAGGTTGCAATGTGGCAATTTTTGAGCAAAGAGGAAACAATGAATCTGTTATGTAAGTGCAACAAGCTGGTGAAATCTAGTATCAGAAAATAAACAGAAGTAGAAAATTGGGCTTTTGTTGTGTTGTTTTAAATTCACTTGAGAATAAAAGAAAAAAAAATCGTATACATTCAAAAGTTAGGGCACACATGCTTAAGGCTCTTGAAACACTGGACAAATATAATGCCTAACTCAGCTTCATGCATAACAGAATACTACTTAGCAAGCAGACTCTACACATATATACACCTAAATACAGAAGAAAATGCCTTAGAAATATATACATCAGTTTCAAGATGAACATTTACATTTCTGTTGAAGATCTATATATTTATAAATGGCAGGAAATATGTTTTAGATACTATTTTCAAGGTGTACCTTCCAATCATTAATGCAGTCTACTTGCAGTAGGAGAAATTCAAGGCTGCCATGCTACTTGAGCCCTGAGGTATGTGGATTGGGAGCCCTGCTGTTCTCTTGGTTACTAACCAAAGGCCACAGAAGCATCAGCAGGAGAAGTAAGGCCACCAAATCCATTTGGCTGTGGATTCAGAAACCCCAAATTACTGCCTGGTGCAGAGGGACAGCGGAAGTGATTGCAGCCTGTGGGCTGAAATTATTACCAAACGTGCTCCCTGTAGGACAGCATCCGTGCTGCTCAATTTACCCGAAGGCTGGAGATTAATCCCACCTTTATTTCCCTTCCTAAACAAGCGTGTTCTGGGGCTTGGATAAGGAATGCTGAACTTCACCTAATCAGTGTGTGTGTGTGTGTTATATATTCATCTATGCAATTAGTTGGCTCTTGTTTAACTGGAGTTCTAAGTTGGACAGGACGCAAGAGCCACTTTAACAAGGACGAGGTCAACTAGGGAAGGATAAATCTTAATTATGTTGCGAGAGATTCAGTATTTTTATATAAAATTAGTGATTTTCATTTATGAAGGGTGCAATAGCTCCTGTTGATTAGCAGTAACTCCAGAGCTATCTGTTGTGTAGCTTCACCTTTAGATCTGAAGTAGATTTGAGAAAACTACTGCTTGTGGCTTGAAGGCCAGGTACACTTTACCTTACAAGTAATTCCTTTCAAAATGGTAGTGCTGCATCTATGAGTAAGACTAACAATTAGCTGCGAAACTGCAAACCTTGTGGGGTAGCATCTTCATTCCTCTGTTACTGTTGTAAAGTGCTATGTACACCTGTGGCAAAATCAGGTCACAATTTTCCTTTAAATTCTTATTCAGTTAATTTCTGACAACTTTATAGACATCCTGAACAACATACAGACTTAACAGGTTTTCATATGTTATACGTAACTCTAGCTGAAATGAATGAGACTTGTGTGTGCTGTGGACAGTGTGAGTAATCTACAGCTAATAATATATTTGGTGAGTTTTGTATCTTTGTAACTTGTCCGTGAATTGTTAATTCCAAGTTATTTGCTACAATTTTAATGACATTTCATTAACATTCATATTCAAAACACATAAGCACAATATGAAACTTGAATAAAATCTTGTGTATTTGATTTCCATCGCATGCTCTGGGGATCTATTGAGTGGGACCTCAGTGAGTATTGGCTCTGTGATGGGTAACCTGGGACCTGCAGATTTTTAACAGAGACTGGAATCTATTTTTCTTTAATAGGTGATTCCGAAAGCCCTCTATTTTGCTGTGAAAGTTGTACGTAACCGTGATGTACTCTGTTGCTCAGTCAACAGAAGATTGATTGCATGATTTTATTGGACAAAATTCTGCTTTTCTACACCATTAAAAATCTGGTAGAATGTCGTTCATATATCTACTGTATCAAAAAGTAGAGCTTACTCTTGAAAAAGTGCTTTTGTGTTACTTTATTTTTAGGTAAATAGTGCAGTGACTGATGTTGAAGAAATGTGCTGCTTGTTGACATTGTTATAATTCAATATAATTATATATTGCTGTACAAGACACTTAATAGAGAGACCCACTGATACTAATGAGAAACACTGCACTTGCTTTGAAATTGAAAGTTAAAAGCTATTTGTACTTTTCTCATGTATTTTTAAGATAGTTTTTCATACATCTCCCCTGTCTTATTTCACCTGCAGATTCTACTTCATTTTAAAATTGTATTAGATCTTTTAGGGGCTACTTTAGACAGTGGAAGGAAATGGGGTGTCTTCTGAAATAGTTTAAAGGAATACCATTTGGTGGATTCACATATACTTCAGTGTGTGGGTTTGTTTCTAAGGCCTGTGAGACTCTGATGTTCTTACCTGTCTAAATTCTGCTATTATACCATCAGTAAGCTATTTGGGAATTGCACACATTTTACTATAAAATATACATGTCAAGATAGGTGTGTAAGGTCAGTGCAAATGTGTACCACCCAGTTTATTCACAAAGCTCTGAACAGATATGGTTGTAGGGTGTCAAAAAAGGAATAGAAGTTTGTTCATGATTCTTCATTTTTTAGGGCCTGGGTCTTACCTCGGAAGCTGGGGCATGAACTGTTAAGCAACTCATAGTTTGTTACTGTCCTTTTACATACAGATGCAGGAGCTGATACACATGGTAGACGATAATATATAAAATCTGAGATTTGACTCTAGATCCTTTTGGTTGATGTTAATGTCCTTATGAAAAGAGCCTCAAATCTGTAAACCAGTAGTCAAAACGGGAATGAAAAACCAGTCATTAGAAATGCTCTTACAGTTAATATCCCACAGTTTAACCTGTAAATCAGCAGATCACGTTGTCAAAAAATAACCAGACCAAACCAAAACTGAAAAAAAAGGTATTTACATCTGAAAAATCTTAACATCTAAGGTGTTTCTTGCTGGACATGTCATTCCAAATTCTGTGCATTTCTTCTGGCGTTATCTGGTGCACTGTGATCACCCTGCGGTACCTGCACAAGCTGTAGGCCATTTTCCAGTGATTGAAGCCACTGTTCTGGAAGGGGTGAATGCCCAGCTTCCGAAGACACAGTCCAACGTACACGTCTTCAAGATGAAGAAGTCTGGTATGAAGGGAGGTTTTGTAAATCAGTTCTGCTACGTCAGCTGAAAAAATGTAGCCGGTGCCTGAACAGAAGGGTGGGTAATTGCTGTCGGGATACAGATCCCGTGGCATGTACCACTTACTGCGAACATCTCGAATTGGTCCTCCATTTATAACATAACCAGTGAAGTACCTTCTCCTTGGCTTGGTGTTGGGCTTGAGCAGCTTATAAATAAGATTATCCATATTTACAAAAATATCACTGTCTGTCTTCATAACATACTTCGCTTTTGAACAAAATGTTGCTACCCACCTCATCCCCATCAACGTTTTCAGAGTGAGGTTATGATAAGAGTCGATAAAATCCTCCACAATGATGTCATGAAAAATTTGGCTTTCTTGCTCTACCATTTGATTTAACACAGGATCTGCGTTTTTTCCGAGGAGAAACAGCGTGGCGATTTTAATACCTTTAAAATTGTTTTCGTCTCCCCACGTTTCTCGAATGGCTTGCCTTGCATCAAACTCTTTGTGAGTTGTGCTGATAAGAATGACCAAGAAAGGGACACTCTTCTCACACTTGTTGGGTTCATTGATAAGAAAGTCAAAGGAATGTGGATTTATAGGTCGAGTTCTTATGTTGCCAAAGGAAACATTTTTTCTGGCTATGGAAATGCTACTGATCTGTCTGTGGCCAGTGTAAGAAGAAGTAGGACGAGTTATACTTAAGTACCAAAGAGCACTTGCCCAACAAACTACTGTCAAAACGTATAAGCATGAGACCTTTGAAGCCATTGTTCCCCTCGCTCTTTTATTCCATGTGATAAATAAATAGCCTTCGTACCATGAGCGCACCTCTGTGCCAGAGAGGCAGCATATTAGTAAGGAAACTTGAAAGTTCGATATAGAAAAGTAACTCTGTAATCATTCATGGATCTCAAATAGGAGCTATTAACCCTGATGACACTCAGCTTTTCTTCTTCTACTAGCAGTGGCTTCCATTTCTTGGAATTTTCTGTTATTTCTGAAAAATATGAAGAAAAATTTTCCATTGCTAGATCATAAAAGCCTAGGGCAAGAAAAATGAGCTTAAATATGACTGGCCATTAATAAGCTAAGTGTCTTAATGCATTTCTCAGATCTCATTTTTTTTCTTATGAGTTACCACAATGCAATATAGTGTACTAGAAAATAGCCTTATAAATGAAGTCATGCTTTTGTGATTTATAATTTCTTGTAGATTATAATGTATTAAAAAGTTAAGCATGCATAGGGTCTTGGCTATTTAGGTACTTTTAAAGGTATATGAAAAGAATTTCCTGGTTTCTAGCATTTTCTTACTTCCTAGCATTTTTTGTGGACAATCTTTCAAAATATGCCATGGAACACTTTAAACTTATATAAAGAATGACAAACAAAGTACTTGATGTTAGAATTAATAGCATCAGTGGCAGTTACGTGCATGAATACCTACAGATCCCATTTGGTCTAAATACTGTTGATGTGTGTCCAGCTATCGAGAGCATGCTTTGGTGGAAATGCTTTGGGAAAGGCACAGGAGAGAAAGCAAGAGATGTATACTGTCTTACCCATGTAAACGTCAGTGCCGGAGTAGACTCCGTAAAAGTCTGGAAAAAAATTAACACAGTTCAGTTATTCATGTTGGCTTCCTTCTCCTCTCCCGCCACACCAGTCTTTACTTTTCATAAGCAAACATCATTAGTACGCCACAGAAAACGAACCCCGCTGGCAGCCCGTGCCCGGTGTCCCCTCGCTCCTGCCCAGCCAGCCCATCTGCACTGCCATGTCCTGCCCCCAGCACTGCGGAGCTTCGGGGCCCCCCTGGATCCAGGGAACGCGCCAGCCCTGAAGCTCCCATTGCTGTTAGCATGCTTCCTGGGAAGCAGCTCTGTTTATCATCATTTCTTGGAAATAAGACAAGCTGCACTGAGCCTGCCGGGTCCGTGCTGACTCCCCCAAGGCACACCGGTAGCTGGAGAGAGCCTGTAGGCTCTGCGTTCTGGGCTTTATCCTCGCATTGCTTTGGAGATAAAGCACAGTAGAAGCATGCAACACATGAGATTTACACAAGAGTCTCTGAAATATTTAGTATTTACTTTGGATAGAACAAAACAAATACGGATTTGGGTAAAAAGAGAGAAGCTCTGTCTTGGAAACGTCCCTTCTGTTTCTGCACTGCTTTCCCATGTTGCTTGAATGTTGGGTATGTGTGGTCTCTTTTTCCTTTCTTAAAAAGCAGCTGTGACTGTGGCCCTGGAGGTGCCCTGTGGTGGGGTCTTCTGCCTGGTGACCTGACCTTTAGGCGTGTGTGGACAGAGCCCCTGTGGCAGGGGGTCGAGTCAGAGGATGGTTACCCTGTGTTACCGTGTCACACTGAGGTGGGAAAACAGCAGAGAAACAATCTTAACGTTTATTAAATATATACAGACTGTAGTCTCCTTATAGATGCTCACAGCTAGTGCTGTCCTGCTAGACTTCACTACATGCACTTCTAGGTATTTAATGACCAGAACCAGAATAGCCCTCTCCCCATCCATGAAACAGGAACACGTGAATTTGTGGACTGTTTCAGAGCTTTATCTGTTTCAATTGGTTTTGCCCTATAACCAGGGTGATTTAACGAGGCAGAGGTTGATAGCGATCTCCTCTGCTGCTTGCCACAGGACTTGGGGTTTGTGATCTTTTCCGACCAAACAGTAGCAGTAAACATTTGGAGGTAGTGTATTTGAGGCCTTTAATTTCCACTTAGGGCTGCAGAACACAATGATCTTGGCACACATGCGTACATCCTTGTAAATAAATACAGTTGTGATAAATATATTTACAAATGCTACTGTCATGTCTGGAGAAGAAATCTGGTCTGATGTAACAACACACTGGGGTCACTGGGACATGGTTCTGAGAAGTGGAAAACACATCCCTGATTTGGTAGGTTGGTTTTTTTTCTGGCTTTGTGATTGATTTCTGATAGCCTCCCCCACTGGAAACACCAGGAGGCAAAAGCACAAAGCATGACATTCCAGAACGCAATGAAGACATAACACTGTAAGGTGTAGAAGATTGTGTTAATAAAGAAATACAGCAGTTGTCGATTGGAGATGAAGAGCGTGAGTTACATAGGTCAGAGTATTTAAGGGACTTCAGCATTAAGATCTCACAAATACTTCCAATATTCTGCATATCATGAATTCTTTTAGGAAACGATATATTGCATTCTATAGATCTGTATATTTTTCTGTATCTTTTCTTTAATAATAGCAGGTGCATTAGTTACCATGAATACTGTGCAGATTTCTGAGGGAAAAGAAAACTGTAACCAGTGCTTCTCATAAACTGCAAAATTACAGAAAGTAATAGCTTTTCAGTCCAGCAATGTCATGGCTGTGATGTTCAATCCTGTGTGCTCTGAAAGGATTAGAAGCAACAAAAGCCTTACACCATTTTGAAGAAAGACTGCAGGGTATTGAAGGGAATTTTTTTTGCTCGGTTATGAAATCTACAGATAACTCTGTGTCCGGGATCGATGTTTCTGATATTGGCCCTTGGATTGCTGCATCTTGAAATAAGTTGCTCTGTTTTTGTTTTGTGTCTAGTGTGGAATTTTTCTTTGTTTGTTTTGCTTTTTTTTTTTTTTTTTAACTAGAAAGATCAGAGTTTACATGGCATTCTTTGGTTTGGAGGTTTTCTACCATCCCTGTGGTAATTTCTGAGCAAAGGGCAGGTGAAGTTGTTAAGAGCAAACTGGTTGTATTTTCCTGACAAGTGAAATCTTAGATTTAATTATTTTTTAGGAACATCGAGGGCAAAAACAAGAGAAGAGAGCTCTCTGCTTTCCCGTGATGGGCATCTCTGCTATTCCTACTCTGAGGTGAAGATGGGATTAAAATTCATATTCCTGCTTTACCTGAATGTTTTATCATCTATGGGGAATGAATTTGGAAGAAAGGAGCACAAACAAAAATTGGCAAATAGTGCTAATACAAAACAAAATTTGCTGAGCAGTCTTGGTCTTCTATCTTACCTGAGATTGTCGCCTTCAGGACTGATCTCTCACTCTTTGTAGCATCGCAGAGAGGGTAGATAAGTACCTATGTCGTGTATTGTTTTTGGCCATAAGGCAAGTGCTCCTGCAAATTATTTCTGGGAACATGGTTCCTGCACAGTAATTCCAATAATGTTTAGTTTGCACAAATAAGAAAATACATAGCTTGATTAGGCAGGGAAACATGAACTAAGTGGAGAAATACGTATTTTGTGATGATTTATCAGTCAAGAATTTTAGAGGTTGCCAAATTCTGTTATTAAAGACGATGCTAATTCATCAAGGACCTAAAGAAGTGCCTAATTCCAACTTTTGTAGACTTACTCCTGTGCTGAAGGTACCTTGCAAACGATTCACAGTGTGTGACAGCAAATGTTTTCCTTGTCGTGCGTTGTGACCTGAAACTAAACTCTGCAGCTGTGCAATATATGGGACTCGTGTACCAAGGCCGTCAGTTCCAAGGAATGAAATCAGAATGTAACCCTGATGCACTCCAATTATAGTATGTTAAAAGTTTTGTGTTAGTTACTTATTTGGAAAAGAGGAATAAACTATGTGAACTACGGTCGCTACTTTCACCCAATTAACAACTGAAAGCACTTTAATGCCCGCATGTAATTGTGGTTCCTTTAGCCGTTCGCCCGTAAGTTTTTCAGAACACTTTTAACCTGGTCAAGAGTAAATATCTCAAAAGCTGCCTTAAATGTTAAAATATGTAGCAAATTCATTAACATATTTTGTTCCTAGTCCTGATACTGCATTCAGTATAGTGTCATTATGAGGGTGACTTTTTTTTTTTCAAGTTTTGCTAAGATATTCTTGAATTTGTGTTGAAATATATTTGAAGGCTGTCTAACAGCAGGATATTGATCTTCACAGGGGTAGCAGAAAGCTTCTACCAGTTTTGGCCTTTGTCTGTTGGGATAGACTATGTCACGTTTGGGGACAGTGGCACAAGCAAGGGGCAGTGTCACCTCTTTTGCTCTGTTCTGTGGGTGGAATAAATCTTTTTAGCAGTGCAGCAGCAAAGTTAAGCTCTTGGATCCTTGATCTCAAAAATGTTTTAATTCAATTTGTTCCTTTTCCCAACTGGGTTGTCATACTATAAGTAAACAGAGGCTTAAGCTTTGCTAGGGTAGATGATTGTAAAAAGGAAATATTTAGCATTGTGTTCCCATACTGTGACTTGAAGTTGTGCACTTAATTGCGCTATTCAGGGCTCACGCTGTGCGAGCCAGAGCAGCCGCCCAGGCGGAGCGCGGAAAGCGGCGCTGTGCGACTGCTGCCAGTAATTGACCTGATGGAAACCGTGGGTATTCACAGCACATCTTGTACGAGCTGACTGCACATCAAGAATAATCCTCCAGATAATGAGCACATTTTAGAATCTTGCTAACTGTTCATGGGCAATTTTCAGGCAGACATCAATGAGTTCAGCAAACATTACTCGCCAAATGCAATACTTTGCCAATATTTTGGAATGCTGCTGTCTCTGCTGAGGGGCTGTTGATATTTTTCTTTCAAGAAAGCGCAGTTGCATTAATGTAACTAGATGACGGTGGAAACATATGATAGAAAGCACAGCTCTGGAAGCCTGGCGTGTAGCCATAGCTGTAATCCATACCCTGTTGCCCTCTGCCACTGAGGCAGAGTAGGTGCTGGGCAGAGGCTGTCAGGATGCTGAGCCCTGGGGAGGAACCTGGGCTGAGAAGCCAAGGGAGGTCACAGCTGCTCATCCTGACCCCCAGGAGCCTGTCAGGCAGATCAAGACTGAGTCAAGTTAACTCTGCATCTCTGCTAAAATGTACCTGTTCCTTTCCCTGAAAAAAGAGAGGGAATCCAGCTCCTAAATTATTTAGTTCATGTAGCAAACCCTTCTCATGTTCCCTGAAGAGAGATTTTTGTAAGAGTTTTCTATGATTGTGGCTTTCATCTTTATATTAACCAAGACACTGAAATGTCTTCACCATTTATGAAGTCCTTAAATTACCCAAGGAAAAGGCTGTGATTATTACTGAGGCTTATTGAGAAGATAATTATCCCGAACACTAAGAACACATCTACACAGAAATGTGGGGATGCTGTTACGTTCTTGGCTGTATGTTTTCCTAGTAATTTCTTGGGGAAATTCTGGACAGATGGCGTAGGTGATTTAACAGGAGATTGCAAGCTCCTCTCTAGCAACTTCATCTGACGGTTTCTTAAATATTCCAAATGCTTTTGCTGTGCCTAGGTGTAATGGACCTGAAACCAAATCAGTGCTGCAAAGGAAGGCTGTCCTCTCTGGAGTATCTCTGTGGAAAGGGATCATAACAGATGTAGGAGCCACAGTCTCAGGCTGAAGGGAGGAAAGTACAAGCATTCGCTTCAGCTCCATGTTTTTTTAGAAAACTCTGTGCCTCCAGTTTGTGGGGTTCCAGCTGTCGTATGTTCAAAGAGGCTGGCTTCCCTCCTCTTCCTTCAAAGACAGCGAGGACAAATATTTCTGAAAATCAGGGTATGTTTTTAGATGTGCTGTTTGTACATAGAAAATCATTCCTTGTTCACAGAAATATTGATGATGGACTCTACCCTATGCAGTAACTGAATGTTAAAGCAAGTGTTTGCACAAATGATTCATTCATACTAACAGTTCTCTTTCCATGAATGCTGATTTGCAGATGGTTTATGCTGTATTTCATCACTAAATTGAAGAATTGATCTCTGGAAATGAATTTGTGACTTACAAGTTATTTTTCAATATTTAATATCTGTTCCTAATGTGAATAAATATTAGAATGACTGTGCATTAGGGAATTTTATGAAAAGGGTCTAAGTCTTATACTGTGAAAATACAGGTTTTAGAATTTGCAGTAGTTGTGCTGACTCCATGTGGAAGGAGATGAAAGGACAGACCAGACCCTCAGGACTGTCTGTACAACAGATGGGTTTCTAAAATTGCAGCAAACCAGGCATCCTTGGTCAGATATTAATCTAGAATGGTTAATAGCTAGATTTACTCAACTCGAAATAATACTAGAACTTGGGATGTGCCAATCAGCAGTTTCGTCTTGTTATAGTGCTATTGCAAGTGATTTACCTGGAACCAGTGTACACCACTACTAATGGGTGTTTAGCTGCTGACTGTGACAGCAGGCATTTTAAACACATATTCTTTGCACTAACTAAAGGGGAGAGAAAAAGAAACAAAGAACTTAAACTGAAAGAGCAGAATAATTTTAAGAAGTTTTTTTTTTTAAGTTGCCCAGGAGATGTCAAGTGTCAGATCTGTGCATTTTTTCCCATGAATGCTTTTCAGAAACAATTTTAAAAAACACTTTGACTTCATGTTGTGATAGGTCATTTGTAATTACATCAATCATGGCCTGTTACAGCAGTAACATGTAAATTGCATCTCAGTATGGTTATAAACTGATGCAAATAACATATTTCACTTTGTGTTACCATAGCCACAGCCATTATTTTCTTTAGCTATTGTGCTGTGCTCTATTGTGAAATCTCACAGCAAGATTCATGTCACCATCAAATCGGTTACAATATTTTGCATCTGATGGAAGTTTAGGACAAGAAAAGAGAAGCTTTTAGTTGTTTAAAAAAAATTCAAGGGGAAAACCTTTGGAACTGCTTTAACAAAATCTTTATTACTTGTGAAAAGATTTTACATAATTTATTACCAAAGTCAATAGGTGAAATTACCTTCAAGTAATAGTGTTTGAAATCAAATGTACTGCTGTTCTTGCCTTAACCTTCTTAAATTCCACTGTTTAATTTCCTTTGTAGTCACAGCGATGCCTGTGAAACGCTGGTCTCGTTATGACACCAAGAATAAATGGCAGTGGCCTTGATTATATAGATGCCTACCCTAGCAGCACTGCCATTCTCAATTAATCTTTGTCACAAAAAGGAGGAGTAACAATTACGTGAAGACTGGAACACCTGAAATCACACTCACAGTGTCTGTGGTGATGATAACTTATTGAACTGGATAATGAATCTACTTCCCATAATTCACATGATATCAGGGGCACTGGAGGAAATGTACAACCAATTAAAACTTTTGGATTTACTGGGAAAAGTTTTTAAACAGTTCTGAACCTGTCCATTAAGGAATCTGTCATGATGCCTGGGGAACTTTGCTTTTAACCTCATCAAAACTGGGGGCACTTCAGGCTGGAAACACTGATTGTTGCTGTATATAAATACATTTTTATAACCTCAGAGCACAGCTCTTATTGATAGGCAATTACTGGAGGTATTCTTCCATATCTTGTTCTTATCTGTATGATACCTATATAGTAATTGTTACTAATACATATCTTTAACCTCTGAATGATGGAGGTAGAATTTGTTTAAGACTAAAAACCAGCTAGCATTCACATTATTTTCTCATTAGTTCCATAGTAATGAATCTAGAAAATGTTGTAAACAGTGAGTTTAGGTGATCATATAATAGCACAGCTCCAGCCTCCTGTGATTAAGAAAAAACATTAGATATTATCAGAAGCCCAAGGAAATTGTTGGATGCTGGAACACTGTGGCTACATGGGCATTTTTTTTCTTTTCTCTGGAAATATTCCCTATGTTGATGAGGTCCCAGAGCCTTGCTATCCATCCAGGAACGGGTTGCAGTTCAGTTTTTTCTATGTTTGCATTACAGTAATTAAGGTGAAGCTATGTTGTGAAGCGTTTGTCACCGTGAGCTATTTATAAGCCAAGCATCAAGTTTCTAATTCCCTTTGTGAAGTAGTTGTGATAGATTTAATGCAAACTGTTGCTTTCAAAATTGCACCTGTCTCTCACAGACCTGTAACGTAAAAAAACCCCAACCAAACAAATGACTTCATCCTGCAGAATACGCCCCATACTTCAGCCAGATGATTTATTCTCAAATATGTGAAAAACATTTCCTAGATGGACATTTTTTTACTTTGGTAACTGGTTAGTCAGGACTGAGATTCTCCAGTTTGTGGGAACGTTTCTGGGCATTGTTTTCTGATGGCATTGCCTTGCATCTGGCAGGGAGAAGCCCCTGCAGCTGTGACAGAGCGGGGTGGTGGCTCCTGCAGCTGCCTCTGCCCTCTCCCCTCCTGAAAAGGCGAAAAGTGGGATTTGCCTCCTCTGTGCACTGACAGAAGCTGCATTGACATTTTATTGGCTGCGCCATTTGCCTGAAATACATGGAGTGATGCTTTCCCGTCCAGCAGCTGTTGCGCCTGCCCACAGACACACCAACCCCAGCCCAGCAGAGTCCAGCTGAGGGCCAGCACTTCTGGCCACTAACTATATGTAATTTTTACAACGAGGACTGGAAACATGTTTCTTTTCACTTTTTCGTAACTGAAGGGTAGATGGGGTTTTGCTCAAACTTGAATGAAAACCTACTTTTTCTGGAGACTGAACAAGAAAAAATTCAGCTGCAGAAGAGGGCGTTTTTTGCAAAGCTATTAACATTTGAGAGCAAGGTAGTGTCAGGCTCTTTCAACTAGCACAGATGGAGCATTTCACAGACATTTGTCAGCATTTAGTTTTCTGAAGCTTGTGGTTGAAAGGACCATTGCACAACGTTACACTTACGCATTCGCAGAACATACACTCAACACAAGAGGCAATATCTTGTGTGGCAAGGATTTAAAAATGGGCTCATAGTGACTTGAGGTTTTTTTTATGAATGAAATAAAGGAGCGCATGCTGTAGTAAACTGGTAAATACATATCCTTGTGAATTCACAGGAGTGAATTTTTCCTCATTCTTCTAAGATGTTTCAAAAGTGCAGCAAATTGCGTCCTCAGCTGAGACATGACTTTGAAAAGTACTGTTTGGGAGTATAAATGATTGCTGCCTCCTTAGCTATTATAATCTGTAAATCCATTCTGGGTTATCAGCTATTCCTGCTTAGTCCACCCTGTTCCCCAAAAGAATGTTTGTTTATTTTTTCACTTTATTCCCTTTATGAAAATTGTGAACATTGTCTGTTAGTCTCAGTGAAAGAAACCTCAGTGTTTCTGGAGAAAGCAGCCAGTTAACAGCTTTTCCATTAGTGCTCGTATCAGAGTTTAACTTGAGCCCTATGAGACTTGTAGGAAAAAATGGAGGAAGTTGTCTTGCAAACTGTTATTGATGAACAGTTTGTGAGAATTTCTCAGTTAATAACTCATCTCCCAGCGGGGCAGAATATGGCTGATAATCTCACGTATCTAACAAACCCGCAGGAAGAACTGCATTCTGGTAAAGAGTAAATCCGAATTCCTGTTTCGACTCACTTTTATCACTTATGTCATTAGAGATGTCCTTCATGTGTACTTTTAAAGTTTTCACTAGGGAGCATAAATTTCAAATCCTGAAGAGCTGTGTGACTAGTCAGGAATACTAACTCTGATTTCTTACACCTTTTTTCTGAGAGTCTTTCTAATTAGGGGTATTTGTAGTGGCTGGTAACTGGGAAAACAGCTAAGCAAACGTCTTCCAAATGTGCGTGCATGTGCGTTTGTCTTTCTTTCCCTAAACATAACAGGACCCATTTCTGTGGGCTCATTATGCTGCAAGTACATCTTGCTTTCTCTTTTTCCTGGTGTGACTAGGGAAGCGTAACCATTGCAATTGCAACTTCTCAGAATAATTGCAGACTCTCCAGTTGGCTTCTCCACCTGTAATTGTGTGGTCCCTAGCGGGCTGATGGAGGTGTAAATGTCATTGTCTATGTTAAAGGATTTATCAAAACATAGGCTAAGTAGTATTATGTCAAGGATGGCGTCGGCACATTCAGAGTTGAAAAGCAGGGAAAGCAGTCGTCTTCCTCCTTCCAGCTTGGCTTTTACTGAGACTCTACTGTGGCATGGGGAAAGCAGGCGATTGCAGCGCCACTCCAGAGAAGATTGTGCGGTAACTTGTACGCGGTGCCGCTCGGTGCTTTCTGTTGCTCTGCTTTGTGCGTTGTGCCATGAGCATCGCTGATGCCGGGGATGCCCGGCTGCCTTCATTCTGATGCTGTGCAACAGACAAAATTCTCTTTCTGTCGCTCACTTTTCTTTGGGATGTGTTGGCTTCTGCTTGGATAGGAATATAATGTACTACTGGTAGAAATCAACTTTGAGAAGTAATAGACAGTAAATATGTTCTGTCACTGTGCCCAAGGGGAATCATATCATACCTTAGTTATCCGTGTATTCAAGGCCAAGCCTTAAGGAGAAAGAGGGTACACGAATATACAGTGTAAAAATATAGATTGCTTCTCTTAGCTCTCCATCTGTGCACTTTCAAGAGCTTTATAAACACAAGCTCTCTGAGCAGCTGTATACCCCAAGGAGGCAGGTAATAAGGCAATGAAATCTGCCAAGCAAGTTAAGGGTCCAAATCTTGATACATACCTCAGGGTTGTAAGAATTAAATAGAGTAGTTTCACAAAGAGACATTCTTCTGGGAGACTTCTTTTTCTCATAGAAGCAACATAAGATCAAACCCTCCTTTTGATAATTTTCCAAACTTTGGGGGTTTTGAGTAGAATCAGAAGAGATTTCTATATAACTAACATGAACTCAGACTTTCTCTGGAGGAAGGTTTTTGGCTCATAGGATGTCTGGAAACAACAGGGATTCGCCTGAGCGTGTTCAAGCACTGTGCACGTCTCCATCAATGTCCAAACCCCTTCTCTCGCTTTCAGCAGTCTCCTTTTAGCATTATTGTGATCTGAGAGATCTCTTGAACAAAAGAGATTTTAAAGCAGTCTGCAATCTGTGGTTCCGTTTGTTTCCCAGCTATTCTGATATCCAAGGCAACACAAAGCAAAAATGATATGAAACACAGTAAAAGAGCTGTTAGGCCAGCTGTTGTGGGATCACGCAGGCCATGGAGGGACACACACCGCTCTGCTATGTGACCAGGGGCTTGACCTGGGTGTCTGACAGGTTGCACAGCCAGTGTCTCTGCTGGCACTTCTTGTCTAGTGCGGGAGGAGGTTGTGCTCTGACTCACTCTCCTCATATAGAAAAAGGTGGGGAAACATGAGGGTTGATGCAAGCATCAGTAATGCTTGGTCCTGCTGCTTGGGACAAAATATTTGACTTTCTAGCGCTCTCCTTCGGAGCGGGGCAGGGGTGTGAGGCTGAACCTGCCCCTGCAGAGGGGGACGGGCAGGTCCTGCCTGGGCTGTGCGGGCCAGGGCTCCCTTTGCTGGGCGCTTCCACGTGAGGGGAAGGCGAGCAATCTAAATGCACAAAATTTCAAATTATTCTCTAAAAGCCTTTCTCGCTACTGATGCCATGAAGAGTAATGCCCCAAAGCAAAGGGATGTAAGTAATTTCTTGATTGTTTCTTTTGGCTGCATGGTAACAACATAACTAAGAGCTGCCCCAGTAGTTTTAAAGAGAAC
Source organism: Nesoenas mayeri (assembly GCF_963082525.1). Taxonomy (NCBI): domain Eukaryota; kingdom Metazoa; phylum Chordata; class Aves; order Columbiformes; family Columbidae; genus Nesoenas; species Nesoenas mayeri. The sequence goes on from NC_137545.1 coordinate 24,156,738, forward strand.
TTCAATGTGTTATTATTCTTTCTTATTGAAAGAAAAGCTCTCTCTTCCGCTGTCTTTTTCTTTGAAGAAATTAATTTGCCAGTCTGTGTAGCTCAGAGTGCACTTACTCTGCAAAGATGCTGCCATCTGCCATTTAGTTTCCTTTCTAAGCTGTGATCTTAGACATGTATTTCAGGGAAAAAGAAGCCAAGTGGTTGAGTTTATTTTCCCTTTGTGTGAACAACAATGGGAATAATTCCAGAGCCAGGCAGTAAGGCTGCCTGAAATGCCAACTGCAAATCACCTTTTCAGTGAGGCATTAATTCATTCTGTGAAAAATATGCACAAACTGGGTAAAAGAGCTCCATTTTTCAGTTCCTCCTCCATCTACTGGCTGGATCAATTAAGCTCCAAATAGCAAGTTTTTGAGATTATTTATGTCAAATTATCTTTTTACTTTTCCTATCCCTTGTTCCTGATGATCTTCCCTTCCTCTCCACCCCTCGCAGTCCCAGCTGTCCGGAGCCGCTTGGTGGCTGAGGGACTGACAGTCCCTGCTTGTGGGCCACGGGGCGAGAGGAGGAGGAAAGGGGTCGCCTGGCCCCTCCTCGGCTGTTTGTGCCTTGCCTTTGGAGACAGGTGCTTCAGGAGCTGAGAAATACCAAGTGACATCAAGATGGAAAACATTTCTTTGCGTCTGCACCTGGGAAATCAGAGCCACAGTATGTGTGTGTAAGATGGCACTGCCACAAAAATATCCATGCTTTCATTGGTACTTTATGGTTATTTTTAGTCAGATCAGCTCCCCAATCAAATTTGTCTCACAGTCAGACAAAAGCCTGGATCAGCACAACTAAGGGGCATCATCAGCCTTTAAAGTGAGAGGATGTGGGAAAAAAGACCAGAGCAGTTTTCATGGCCACACTCCTGCCTTAAGTGATCATCAGAGCCCAGGGCTCTCCCGGTGCCCCCGAGAACTGTAGCGGTAGCCCCAAGATTTCCTTATGCAAGAATAAGACCAAACAAACAGCTCCTTTCATCCTCTTGCAGCAACTGCAAATGAGTAATAAACCAAAAAGCCTTTGTTTGCCTATTAAATATTTAGGTTTAAATTTTGGTGAAGACAGGAATGTTTTGAAAATCAATTCAAGCACTTCTTGAGAATTTAAAAGATAATTCTACCTCTTTTCATTTTTTTTTCATTTGTTTTCACAATACCTAATGATTCTTTCTATTCCTTGACTCTCCTCAGATCGGTTTAAACTTGAACTGGAAACTTAATTGGATTTTAACAGAAAACTTGCTCATGCATATAGCAGCTTTAAAGGGCATGAGTAGTGTAGTATTTCAGAATGTGCTGCTGTTTGAAAGATTGACGTGATTTTCTGATTTTGACGTAAAATGAAAACATAGTGAGGTGCTGTCACAAGCCTCTGAATCAGGCAGGTTCTTTTCAGAAGCCGAAGACAGCTCTTGGCTCAGGTAGGCTGTTCTCCCACACGTGCCTTTGCCAAAACAGAGTGTGTGTGTCAGAGCTTTTTTGCTGTTTTTTTTTCTTCTCCAGCTGGTGTAACGAGGGATAGACTGCTTGTTTCTTGCCAAGAGTTGTATAATATTGTGGCAAAATTCAATCCCAAGCTGCAGTTTTGAAGGCAGCATATCAATCACTTGCTGATCAGGCTCCTGCCCTTCTTGCATGAAGGGTCAAACCTCTGTCATCAGGCCAAACCTATTAACAAGTTTCATCCAAATGTTTTGAGAGTGATGAAATTTGTTATGTTTTCAGTCCAAATGTTGGTTGAAGTGTTCATTGTTAGGATGGTAAGAGCCAATATGCAGCTCATCCTTGTTTACTTCTCTGCCTCAAACCTAAGTTGCTAAATCCCTCAGGTCAGGGAAAAATAATAATGCTTTGGGTTTGCCTGTGATTTTTTTTTTCTAATACATCTAAACTAAAAGGAAATTATTTGGCTTTGCAAATTTACTCCTGTGGTTGTGACTAAGTCATGTATTATCTTTTGAAACACATTTTGATTTTGGGATTTCCCAGGAGACTTTAAAATATAACTTCTTGCATCTAAGTGAAGTTATAATAATAAATAGATATAAAAAAAGAGATAGGAGAGTTTTCCAACTCAAGGTTGCATAGTTTTTCACTGAATTGATATCTGGGTCTTCCTCCTGTTGATGCTCGTCTCCAAAATAAACCTGATATGAATTGCACCTTCACTAGCCGACATAATAGCAGAATGATCTAGCTGCTGGCTCTTGGGTGTTTGAGACTGATTACACACATCTAGGAAAAAATTCACCCCATGAGAGTGGCATGTACACAGAATTTAGTCATAGTAATCTAGAAAACTTCCAGTACAGAGAGCTTTAGACAGAAGCAGTTGGCGGAATTCAATCATCTCTGTAATCTTTCATCTTTAACTTCTGTATCTGTTATAAACACTTTCTGTTATAGGGACTGTGTTCATTCAATCCCACAGCAATCCAAGAAAGCCATAGTGCTGGTGACTTAAAATTAGTGCACTGAAACTTACGATAATAAAAGCAATTTTAATATGGTGATACACTGCCTTTTCAATACACTGCTACAAATAGTCTCTGCCATGTAGCAGAAGAGAGAAGGATATTCAGTATTATATAATATATTTTAAATACTTCAGAATGACAGCAAGTATGAAAAACGCATGTAAGTAAATTGGTTTGCCATCAGCTATAAAAAACTGGCAAAGTCCTCCAGAAAACAAGAAGTGTTTTTAAGAGTGATCTGACAAGCCAAGTAAGTAGGCTTGCTAATTTAGGCTGTCTGGAAGGAGTGTAGATGAGATTTTCAGCATCTTAGTGATATGACAACAGACAAAATCTACAAACATTCTTTCAGTGTCCTATACTCTGTATTTGGACCACAAAAAGGATTTTCTGCATCAAGCAATACCAGATTATTATCCTGTCTGACTGGAAACAACCTATGAACTATAGCTGTCTCTGGCACGTATGGAAGAAAAGCCATCAGATGGTATCATAGATTAAAAAATGGTTTCACAGTTGCCTTGGTCAAGAAGCTAAAACTTTAGACATATCATTTTTAATTTGAGGAATGATGAAACCAGCAGTGACAAGAACAAAACTGCAAGTTTCTGAAAGTAGATATATTGAATTGGGAGGTGGGTCATTTGTCAGCCGCCCCTGTAGATAAAATGAAACGGAAGACCAAGAAGTCTGCTTTGTATCACAGAGCCAGAGACTGCAGCACAAAGATTATGTATTCTAAGGCATCTGCCTCTCTCTGTATACACCTCTAGAGACACCGAACTGGGTCTTAAATTTCTGCATGCTCCAGCATCTCAAGTTCTGGAGGGAGGGAGAGACTGCAGAGAGTTGTCTTTATACAGCTGACATCTGTAGCCTCGAATGCCATCCATAAATTAGGCCCCTATCAAATAACAGTGCCCATAGGCGTACGCTGCTTAAAAACTGCCCTTCAGAGAGAACAGGCTACCTTCTGTAGGATGGGTTACGCATTTTACAGGCCTCGTAAGAAACCAGTCTGAAAAATAGGTACCGAAACAATTAAATCATCTCTGTTGATGAATCTCATTTAAGTCTCTGAAAAGCTGCTGAGAGAAGTGAAGTTGCTTTTGCGGTATTTTTTAGATGTTTTTTAGCTGTAACTACCTGATACGTGCAGAAAAAGGATATAGCAGGGCATTTCAATTCTGCCTTTCTTCTCCATTTGACAGCTGATCTTGAGTGCCCACATAGCCTATTAAACTCATTTTGTTATAGCTCTACTATTGACATTTGAGATAAAATGCCAGGGAATGAAATATATTTTTTTTTTAAGGACTGTGACTTTTTGTTTCAATACAGCTTTGTCAGGACCACAGGACTAACAGCCTGCTGTAGTGTGTTGTTTCAGTCATTTCTTTCTACCTAGGAACAATACCACTGATAAGCACAGCTACTGTCCCTTTGTTGCAAGGTTTATACAAAATTCGCAGGGTTCACTCAGTTGAACCCAATGGGTGCTGTGAATGCTTGGCACTGTCTTGCTGGTGTTTGCAGCGCTCACTATCTCCTCCCATCTGGTAAGTTGCAAAGCAGGATGACTCCTTTCTGAAAGCAGTGGTGAATCTTGGCGCTACAACACCACACTAAAGGACTTTTTTTCAGTGCTAAAATGCTGCTTTACACATGGCGTTCTCACTCACTCACCCAATCCTCAGTCTGGAGAAGACGGAGCCCGTGACCCAGGAGGTTCCGGAGGCGGGAATCGCGGCCAGGCCGGGGCCCTGCTGGGCACAGCCTGTGCGGAGGTTTGCTCCGGGGCAGCCGTGGCCCTGTGCCGCTTCTCTCGGCTCTGGGGCAGCATCCCAGCAGGTCTGTGTTGCAGCCGGGGAGCCTGGTGCTCCCATTTCCTACCAAAAATCCAGGAGAGTCCCTGGAAAGCTTGTACTGGATATGGCAGCTGTTGGCAAACTAAAGATGTACCACATTTTTCAATATTTTTAGCTAGCAGAAGTTAAAACCTCGTCAACTATTTTTTTAACTATCTATCAGTACAATTTTTGATCCAGACCATCCTAGAATTGCCTTTAAATGCTAAGTACTTTCACTTAAATTGTGATAGTAAAGGGCAGAGCTAAAGTAATTTGCAGATATTATTATTAGTGAAGAATTCAGAGTGATTGCATGTCCAGTGTTAGTCTAACAGTCATTTAGAGCTCAACTCATCTAGATGAAAGAATTTTCATTGCAATTACTCTGGAGAAGACAAGAATTGCTTAATTTTATATCTTAAATCTGCTGCTGTGTAATCAGATACTTTTGCAAACTTGATGAAACAAAGCATTTACAGAAAACAGCTTCTTTCTATCATTATCCCCAAGACTATCACTTTTCTAATTGGACTTGAATGAGTCTTATTCCAGAATAAGCTATACCTTTTATTGTTACGTGCTGCATAACAGACCACTGCAGCTTCCTTCTGCTTCACAGAATATGTCTGTCTCATTAGACTGAAGATACCAGAGAACACCATACCTGGCACTGTTTGTTTCAGATGTGCCATCGCAGTTCTTCCCTCCCTGCTCTTTCTTACTGTAAATTGTCCTTGCAAACTGGTCATGTAAAACCGTTCTGGATTGGTATCTTTAAAGCTCCGCATGAATGGCCGTGTGTTTGATCTCATCTAAACAGGAATGGTGGATGAACTATTTAAATAATGATGGAAGCAGTTGTAGCATGATAATTGTGCTAAGATTTCAAAAGTCAATCATTATTTTACTCGCACAGGCTCAGGGTAGCATTAATGTGAATGCAGATAGTATTATATTTTGGTGTGCATCGTGAAATAGAATTTTCCAGTTCTGTGTCCCTCAAGTGGTAGGGCACACATACATATAAGTTAAACTTCTCAGTGTTTTTTAATGGCTTGGAACAATCTCAAACTTTCAAGGGCAATGAGTGGTAGAAGAGGTGCTCATGGGATGTTTATATTAATTGTGATTGTATGCAGCCTAATAATATACCCTCTCCTCTCCTGCTTGATGGAAACTTTTTCTTGATGTCCACTGGATATCAAACAATTTAATGACTTGATGATCAAGAACAAGGTGATTGCAGAAGTATTCTTAGCCGCCTAAAACTGAGCATAGAGCTCATTTTGGTGCTCTGCATTCTGTCTACATGGGGCATTTAATTATAGGCATTGCATTTGGGAGGAATTCTTTACAGCTGGTTCCTGATAATGTCATCTGGGATTTTCTTGCCCTGAACAGATGCCATCTTGTATTGAATGTCATGGGAAGGACTTTGCCTGAGGGTTTGCCTGAACAATGCAGTTGTTTGTATCTCAGTGCACAAGAAAAGACTTTCGGGGAGCAAACCCAGCCCAGGTGTCCATTGCTGAAGTCTGCTAGAAGGACCCAGAACTTGCCGGCAGCTTGGAGCGTGGTGCTTTCTCAGTGGCTAATGAAAGGGGTTTTGGTCAGACTGTGGCTGTCCGTCCTGTTGCTTTTGTGAGGGTTATTGCAGTCCCAGTGTAAATAGCATGTACAGAAGCAGTGTTGTCAGAGGTTACTTGAGGAGAGATTCTTCCTTTCTGCTACTTGTACTTCTCTCTGCTCCAAGATCCCAGGCACATACCGATACGGTTTCCAGTTACAGTTTTGACATTTAAATCTATAAATGAGTTTCAAGCTGCTTCTTGTGCTACTGTGATTGCTGTCATCTCCATTTCTTCTCTAGTGGGATGGGTCTTGTGATGTTTGCCAGCTTTTTGTTGCTTAGCGTGTTCTTGAAGGGCACCCAAAATAGTATTAAATACTTCCGAAATGACTCCACAGTGTGTTTCTAGTATGTTTCCCAGCCTGTTATGATTTTTTTTTTAAATATTTTGAATAGAACCTAGACCGGTACGTTAGATACAGTCCTAAGAAACAGGTCTATTTACTATTGACTGCTGTGTTGCCTCATGGTAGGATGGTTAACTGCTGTACATCTGCAGCTTTCTACCAGGCCACCATATAGCAACGTCAGATCAGCAGCAACTGCACGGCCATGGACTCCAAACCTGAGAAATCCAGCATGTCTTCTGAGGAAAGGCTCATTTACTGATGCCATTTGAAAGTCCCGCTGATGCCTGGCTGTCTCCTGTGCCTGGGCAATGTATGCCTGTTTGTATCTCACAACATGCAATGCTTTATTTCTCTGATAAAGGTTACGCTGTTTGACTGATGAATTGTTCAATGTTGACAGACTGGATTTAGCAGTGGCAGCTCTTGGTTTTAAAGAAGATGCAGCACATAAACTTTTAACTTTTCCTGTTTTAACATATGATGGGAATTTTCTGTTCCCTGTATACTCTATCATATCTAGTAAATACTGAAAGAAGTGGTGGCTAACTCAAAGATGACTAGCGATTTTCAACTCAATTGATTGTGCAGTAATTCCTGTTGCTACTTTCAAAATTTTTATTATCGCCTCTGTCCCGTCAGCACCCTAAGCCTCATCCATGCCCAGCATGTCTACTTATCACTTCTGTAACACCTTTTTTAGGAGCAAGATGCTGCATTCTTCTTTTGCTGGCATTATGGTAGGAGCTCAACTTAACAAATGGTAGTAAGGAACTGGGCTGTGCTCAGATCGAGACTTTCATGCTCTCAAGCATTTTAATAGAAACACTATTTTTTTCAAGGTAAGGCTTTTAGAGTCTCTACTCTGCATTAGGAAAACAACTATTTAAATAGCAAGCAGACTATAAGCCAAACAAAGTTTTAAAAATCCCAGTGATGGATTTCCCATGATCTCGCATACAAATTCACTCTGTTTTGTGTTCTGTCATCTGTTATGCTTTACAAGCAGCACAGAAGTGACCCATAAGTAGTCAAGAAAAAGTCACTCACAGATTCTCCTAAATGACAACTAAGCTGCAGCAGCCACTGCACACACAGCTCTGATGTGCCAGCTGCTACATCGAGTCTGCAGAGGGTAGAGAAATAATCTGTTTCTGAGGAAATGACTCTTTAAGGTGGATGGTGTCAATAGCGGAGGTGCTGCGACACACCTAAGAGTAAACACATACAGGCCAATGTCACAGCTCATTAGATGGTTGCAATAGTTGTTGATTGGTGCAACTTTAGTATTTTCAGGCTTTAGATAAAGATCTGCATCATCTTTATTGAGGACATCGCTTGAAGTGGTGGGAAAATTAATGATCAGAATTCTGGTATGAATGAAACCTCAAAAGTCACACTAATTTAGATTTCAACATATTTAGATATGAAAATGTTGTTTTAATTTTTAAAATTAAGCATCTTAAAAGCTTTGAAATACTTATTAGATATATCTTATTTTTAATTTCTTATCACGACTAGAGATATAAGCACTGAATAACTGGAGAAAGGGTGCCCATTTACTTAAGATTCACAGCTCTCTATTGCAGCCTCAGAAACTAAGATACTCATCTGAGATCCAAACCTTTAAATATTTGCTTTTTTCTTCTAATGTATACGGAGGTTCCCTTGAAAATACCAGATGGCGTAAGCTGCATAATTCACGCTGAATTCCCTGTATAAAGAACAGTAATCTAGAATTGTCAGACTAGAATCCCTGTTCTTCATGATAAATCTGCTGCATAGTTATTATTATAATATCATACAGTTAAGTTATTAAAATAAAAATGAAACTTGTGTTATCTGACATTTTCAAATTGTGGTTTTGATGGACAATATGAAAACAGGAATAGTGACAACAGAGATTTATATTTCTCCTGTTTCACTGGCCTTCATCCTTATTTCTAGCTTTTCCACCCAAGTATCAAAAGATATAGTGTAATAAAGGATCACAGGAAGCACACCTGACAAAACTATCTCCTAAGTCTTGTTGAATAAAACATTCAGGAGAAATGCTTCTTTAGTGCCAGCAGGTTATCATTAAAAGTGTAATGGTTTTAAAGGAAGCCTAAACGCCCCTTTGACAAATTACAGGTCCAGATTTTAAAATTAAGATTTGAGACAAAGATGCTGCTGAAGTTATCAAAAGAAACGTACCCAGCAGTTGCCTAATGTACATGCTCATGATGATACTGTTTGTCTGCTAGAAAACCACCCGCATCCGTGATCTAACACTGACAATGCTGGCACATGTTACGTAAAGTAGAAGCCCCGATCATACTGTCAGTCACACAGCCAGGGTTCTTGCCCTTGTCTTTTATACAAGTTGCACTTTAAAATTTCTGTAGCAGAGTTGGGGGGCCCAGTTTGTCTGAGCTCTGAATTAACAGTTGTTTCCATTGGCTTGAAAAAATAATCAGGAAAAAAACAGCCTATAAAAGCTGTTTATTTTGCTTCTTTGTTTTCAGTAGTAACCATGCTAAATACTAAACATACTGGAGTCTCATATTTTAGCTGAGCTATTCTGAACAAAATTCTTCAAGCTGCAAATGCGTGTTGAAACCTAATATAAGAGTGTAAATTCCAGGTAATTATTTGGGCATATCTGCACATGCTTCCCACACAAGGCTTTTCCATACCAGGTTTGAAAAACCATGAACACGGTATAGCTGAAGTTGAGTTCTGCTGTGACCTAGTCAGTGTGGTTGCACAACTTTTCAAGCATTCTCCAGCCTCCCCAAAGCCACACCACCAGGGAACATTGTCTCCTTCAACCTCTGAAGCCATCAGAAGAGCCTGTTCTTTATGGGTAGTAATGAATGCAGAATCCTTTTTCTGTGTTGTATGCAATACGTAAAATTACTTTAAATTGCTATTAGTATTTTTTCCAAATTGAATTGAGGAATACAGATTTTTTTTTAATGCCATATCCAGTTGCTTAAAATGCATGACTACTAATATGGGCTCCTTGCCATTACTTATTGCTCAGGCAGCATTCCAGGAGGATCAAGGTCACCAGCATGAGAATGAAGGTTTCCCCATCACTCATTTTACATTTCTCTTGGAAAAGTTACGTTTCTTGGAATCATTTTTCCTCAACTTTTCAAAAAGGGATGTCACTAAAACTTGGAAATTTGAATGTAGATTTCGAAGGTCTATGTTTAAAAATGTGAGCTCAAGTTCAGTCATCAGGCAATACTGATCAAAAGTGTCTTTTGTTTGGTTTCTTGAAAACACAGCTTCAAGATGAAATAAACAGAACATTACTTCAGTTGATAGATACAGTTTTAGATTTAGAATTATTTTAAAACTTCAAAAGAAAATGTCTCATGTTACTCTTAAAAGCTCTGCTACCAGGTAATTATCTAAAACTTGGTCTATTTTTTATTCAGATACATTTCCAGTCTCATTATCCTTATGCAGGCACAACTCCCATTGGAATAATCTTGAACTTTGCTTCTGTGACTAGTATGGGTTCAAATGAGATGCTGAGATTTCCAGGAGGCTTGTCGTTACACTTCTTACGCTTTGCTGTATCTTCCATTCCACTCCTTTATTGTGGCAAAACTACTGCCCAGTTTTCTTTAGTTCAAAAAAATCTATCAATTCTTTTTTAAGAGAACAAACATATGGGGCAGGGATGTCGGGCGGAAATCTCTGTATCAAAGGAAATAAATGTTTTTGTCTGAGGGAATACTTCCTTTTAGAAGTTCCTTGAAAAACTGCAATAAAATAAAACCTGAGATGTATTCTGTGTGGACTGCGGTATATAAATATCTGTATTTTGATCCAGTCGGTTTTAAGCAAGTCCATTAGCAAGAACGTAATTCGTTTGACTTTTACAATGGTATAAAACAGCAGGTGAATTAACTAGATGCTGAGTATATTTAAATTATAATTTCTCCTGGCAGTAGATCATACAGTGAAATAATTTTTTCCAGAGATCCCTCTCTCTGTCTTCTGACAACCTGCTGTTGTTGCCACTGTTGTCATGAGAAAGTTCTTGCAGACTAAAATATACTAAATAAAGCAGACATCAGCCAAGAAATAGATGCAAAAGCTGCTACAATAAATGCTCCCTATCATGGAGTGGCCCCTACACACAGGATCTCCAGGATTTAACGAACTTCACCTAGTGCATCAGATGTCCCTGGGAAAACTCATTAGAGAAAAAAAAACAACGCCTGTGCACTGAGTGAATTAATTCAAATATGTGAGAACAGACAAAAGTGTATAGTTGTGAGAATACAGCTTCATTTTTAATGTCATCCTTGCATGGAAGATGAGCTTGGAAAAGAAATTTCTTAAGACTCTTGGATATAAATCATGTATTCAATAGGTATTGTTTTTACGGCACATTGCTTTTTTCGTGTAAGACACCTGCAGTGCTCCAAGGACAATAATTAATTGGTTATCCGTCAAGCTTATCCCACAGGACCTAATCATCTTGCGTTTTGCTAATGTTCCCTTCTTCTCCAAAGGTGCTTTTTCTTTGAAATTATATAAATTATTACCATAATTAATTTCAACTTGGAGATTTGTTTGCAAGCTGCCCTTAGGCTGAAGTCTGTGGCTTCTTTTTCAGGCCTTGCTGGTGTTGCATGCCTGAAACCATGTCTGTTCTTTTGTCTGATGTATAATATTGTCTCACAAAAAGTGCTACCTCTCCATATAAACTGAGTCTTACTTAGAAAACTCATTAATTAGTTCCCATTGTCCTTCCTACCTTGCATATTCTCCTCTTCACTTATAGTTTTATGTAATTTGCTTTGCTTCGCCTTTTTTTTTTTTTAATCAGTCTGTGAGCTTTTTAAGTTCAGGGATATAAGTTGATTTAATAGGATCTCATTTGATAAGATGCCGGCAGGTAGTACAGGACATGAGTAGTAGAAATAATTGTCCAAAAGTGCTTATTAATGCAAATATATCTCCAGTACTTATTTAGAACATTTTATTTCATTTTTTCTGTTTTGACTTAAATGTTCTCTTTGTATTAGACTCCTGCTCATCCAGGCTGTGAAGATAACACTGAAAGTTCTGCTGCTGCCCAGGGGCCAAGGGGAGAGATGTGTCACCAGCTAAAAGTCAAGCTGGTTGCTTTTAGTTGCTATGAGCTACTAATTGGATGAACCTCCACATAAGACAGGTGTAATAGTACGTTTGTTTAATATTCCCTAGCTCCCAGATGTCCTTTCCAATGTCAAACAGAGCACTGATATTTCTGTCATCAAGTTCTAGTTTAGAATCTCAAACTTCAGGTAGTTTGAAACAAACAATTTTGTGAACTTTATGATAATCGTTAAAGAGAAAAGAAGTTCTACCCTCTCCAGAACATTAATGACAGACCAGATGACACATCTTCCATACAAGAAGCCAAGGCATTTCAACAGAAGTGAAATTGAGCTTTTCAGAGCAGACTATCCAATCACCTCACGTAGCAAGAAAATCACTCTGCTGAGTGATTTTATAATGCGGAATGCTTTTGGAGTGCTATTGCAAACTTCATATCATCCTCAAGCGCAAACGACCCTACACTTGCTACAGAAATGACCCTATTGGGGACAGCTGTGCAAGTGACAAATCTGCAAATAGATTGCCAAATAAAGTAGCACAAATTCTGTGCAGTAGCTGTGCTTTTTAAACCTTTCAATTTTGCGAAATACACGTCTCTAATGATGCTTGTGTTGTTATTCCAATAATAGATTACATCAAATCACTTCAGGATTTTAAAGCTCGTCTGGAAAAGCATCAGAAAATGTAATTTGTCATGCACTTGCAGTCAGCTGTAGTGAGCGAGTTTACAGGCATTTCCTCCTTCTACAATCTTTTGGATCGCTTTTACCATCTGGTCATCAATTTGGGAATATTCTACACTCTTCCAACAACTGTGCTGGCAATGTTTGGTATCTCTGTCAAAGAAGGATAGAATAATGTTCATTTTTCTCAAGAATAAAAATTGGAGTCCAACTTCATCAAATTGCAACCTGGTATTGCACCTCAAACCAATCAGAACTCTGCTGGAGCAAAATTCAGTGAGCAACCCTCACTAAGTGTTCTTCCCAAGCCACTGGGGACCTGTTTCTTTTAAACCTTCTGATAAAGAAATAATGGCATTTCAGCATACAACATCATTTAAAGTCCAAGCTTGAGACGTAACTTTTCATATTTTAAAAATCTTTGTCTTCTCCTTCAGGGCCAGGCGGTTTTGAAGGACTGAGAGAAAGGCTATGTGGCTATTTAGATAATTCTTTTTCATTTCTAGCTTGGTAGTACGAAAGTGTCATTGCTTTTCAGGATATAAAATTGCCCTTGTTTCTTGGTGAAGCCTGCAAAGTTGGAGACTGATGGAACTGTGGAGTATGTTATTTAGTGTCTTTCTGACAGACCTGGGCTCCCTCTGTTTCCCCTTGGTGACCCATCACCACCAGGTGGCTGCAATGCAGAGCGTGGGCAGGGAAGGCTGAGTGCCAGCAAAATGCTCTTTTGCTCTAAGCAGTTGAAGTTGTGTTTGCCCGTTGACTTGCCCTCACTGTGACCTGCCTTATTCCTCTGATTCTGTCTGAGGAAAATGGGTCTAAATTCTGCATGTGTTATCTAAAGCACTTTGAATGTTTGTTTGACATTATCATTGGAGCCTTACTTATCAGCTGTTTTTAATCCTCTGCAAACATGGTTTAATGGAAAGCATAGGGAAGAGAACAAAGTAATCTAAATCTCCATGTGGATTTGCACCAGTGCTGTAGTATGGGCAAGGACAAATCCCCCAAAGCTGTGGATCCCCAATTACAGGACTTGCCTTGTGCGTGCTGGCGCAGCAGGAGCTGTCGGGTCTGCTGCTGTGCCCTGCACTGCCCTCTCGCAGAGCAGAAATTGCCTTTGCTTTCAGCCCTCCTATAGTTCCCTTCCCAGAGGGGTCCTCACCCCGCAGTGACTCAGAAGCATGGTGGGTGGAACGACTTGTGCTGCTCTTCTCCTCACTCCCAGGCTGTGATCTCCTGTGCCGTGGTTGGAAAGCACGAGCTAAATAGATGTGTGTGTGGGGAATGAGAGGAGTGTTCCCTGTCATCGGCTTTTTTGAGATTTCCTATCACTGAAGCCTGACAGACACTTCATTGTTTAGAAAGACTGTTAATTTTATGTTGCAAAGTAGTAATGTAAAATGCCTGTGCAGATATTCTTACATGGTTATGGTATCATCTGTCAGTTGGGGACTTGGTAAAGATGGAACTCGTGATTTTATGAAACTGTTATATCGTGATTGCTTTGATCTGGATGCGGTATGTGATACGCTGTTAAGGCAGCACGGTGCCTCAGAGCAGGACTGAGGGCTGGCTGAGGAGGAGGTGGAAGCTGCTGGGGCACGCTCCTCAAAACATGGGTGCGGGGATGTGAAAATTCAGCCTCTAAAGATTCCCTGCAGAGCTCGAGGCAGTTATATCCTTTCACTGGAGTAGCAGCAAGCCTAAATTTCACTTATTGTTTAGAATTCTAACATTTGTTTTGGAACACCGCTTTATTGGTTTATTATATAGGGTGCCTTTACATGTTCTTTTTCTATAGAAGGAGTTCCAAAATTTCCTTTTACATTACCTGATTTAAATTAAACAGCAGAACTATAGCATGCTGTAGCCATCTTTTAACCCAAAACACAGCACTATGGTAGTGTATTATTATTTTTTGTTAACTTGATAGTTTAGTAAGTACCAAATGGAAAATGTTAGCAAATGAAATACACTAAAGCAGAACTCAATTATGTGCAATATGTTTTTCCTGCTCCTTTAAACAATTTTATCTTTATACTCTAATGTAATAGGATTAGCCTTGACCTCTCACTTCAAAATGTTATTGTATCAAAAATAGCAAATATAGTGTTCTTATATACATACTGTAATTGCAGTTAGACTTGGTCTCATGCTGCCTTGTTTCACTGAAGTCAATGAGGTTATGTGGTCAAGCGAGAGCAAAATGTACTCCTTCCATTTAGACTAAAATGGCAAATTACAGCTCTGAATGTTTCTGGGAACACAGTGAAAGTCTCAATAAAATTGAGTTATAATTTATGCATTGAGCTGAAATAGGAAACTTTGAGCGCTCAGGAATTTTACAGAAAATTTCACCTACTAGTGTTGAAATTTTGGGCCTGTTCCTTCATTGCATCGTCATCATCTCATTACAGCTCATTAAAGAACTTGAGATCTGGTACTGCATCTCATACAAAAGAAAGCAGTTTTTGTTTAATGGCCGAAGTAAAAGACTGTTGGACTAATTTTAACCAAACAGAATTTTAAAAGAAAAATAGCTGAAGGGAGTAAAATTATTTTTGTAAGATTGTTTCTTATTGAATACATATATGGGCTGAAGTTAACGTTTTATAATAAAATACCAGAACAGTGACATCATCATCATCATCATTTAAACAAAAAATGAAGAGGGTTGTGATTTACACAAGTCTCAGGACATGTGCATCTGCATCAGATGAGCACACAAGACTTGACTTTTTCCTGTCTCAGCCTCTTCTGTTCACAGAATAGTACTCTCTGATGTCGCACATTGAAAAAAATGGAAGATTATATTTTCAGATTCTAACACCCTACCCAAGTATGAAAAAGCACCTGCATGTGCATTTTAAAGACCAGCTTCTAGGGTATCTTATACCTTTTTTTTTTTTTTTTTCCCCAGAAGTACAGACCACCATCAGCAGTTGTGATTTATCAGGCACTCCAAAGAAGGGACCAGTTTCTTAAACCCACTAGACCTACCTGTCCTGGGTCAGAGCTGGATCTTAGGCTATTGCTGAAGTTTTAATTCACTGAGGTAGATGCTGCATCATGCCCTGGGACAGTGGAGACAATATCCTTATGATAAAGTGAAGAAGGCTTAGAAAGCCTCTAAGAAGTGGTGCTTGGCAGTGGTCTGGAGCTGGCCCCCTCCAAGGGACAGCGTGCTCTGGGGTGAGTGTGAGTATAGCAAGTCAGGGTTCCCTCCAGTGGTGAGAAGAGGATTTTGTGCAGATCTCAGAAACTCAAGTGTATTTGGTCTAAGGTGTAACTTATGGTAAAACATACTGAGATATGAAGATGGATTGGTGGTGTTGTGCCAAAAGTTACTGGCATAAATGTTGATGCTCAATAGAAAGGCATGTTTATCTCTTCTTCTTCACGAGTTTAGTTCTGTGTAGGAAAAATATATGTAATTTAAATATCAGCGGTGTATTTATGCAGAAGTTAATATTATGCATAGAAAAAACTTGGACAGATCATACGCTCTGACTCACCCCTCCCACACTGTGGGACCTTTCAGTGAGCGGGTGGGTGTGTGGTATTGCCCCATGTTTTGTATATACAAAAAGTGGAACATGGTGCCCTTTGGCTCTGACCGCTTTCTCCTTCACTCTCAGAAGCTGCGTGGGCCTTTCTAAATGCGTGCTAGAGAAACATGGGTTTATAACGACAACTAATTTTTTTCCAGAGAGTCATAGAACAAATAAATGCCCCCAGCCACGGCTCTCCTTTTCACCTTACGGAGAGCAAATGTAGGCTGGTTAAATGGATCAAAGGGAGAAAGTAGCTTGGCCAGAAGAAAAATAAGTTCTATAATTGTTTGGATCAAGAGGAGCTTAGGGACACCTGCTTGGATGAAAATGGAATGGCATTCACAGCAGAGACAGGAAATCTGATCTAACATGGCTAAAACAACTCAGGAGCCTCAGAGGTGTGAGTTGAAACTAAAGTTAGAGGCAAACATGAACAGCTTGAGCTGCAGAGGGCCAGTGTTTGTGTGCCAGGGGGCCATGTTCATTCCCAGGCAGGTAGAGAGGCCAGGCTGCTATAGTTATATTTCCTGCAAACAGCAGCTCTCCTGTGAAACCCTGCTCAATGCAGCCAAATTCTGTGTTTCTCTGGCTGGATTTCTTAGCTGACCCTTCTACCCAGCAGTCGGATCTGGCAGGCTTACAGCTCTGATCAGGCTCCCAGACTGATTTGTTGGCCATCGTTAGTTGAAATGAATGTGATTTGTGAGGACATGCGAAGCAACAACGATAAAACCAGGCCCATCTTCCTACACGTTAGAAATGCAGGAAATCATGGGTTAAAGTTGCAGCTTTCAGGGAAAACTTTTACATTCTTTCAGCTGCATGAGCACTGTTGATGATATTAGGAAAAAACAAAAATCAGTTACAGTGCCCATAATAGCACGTGTGCCCTTTCTGTCCCTCTCCTCCCCATCCTAAAGTTTATATCTTTTCCTACAAGTGCTCAGGTTTAACTCTCCAATAGCATTCTCCTGGCAGACAGAGATCGATGCAGTTGCCTCTTGCAGTTGCTTGTAAACAAGTTGTACTGGTCACAGGACAGCGGCAGGTGAGCGGGGTGGTTATGTGTCTGGTGGGTTATATTCCCCGTTTGTGACCTCGTGGGAGGACCAAAGCCACCTGCAACAAATTAGAGCAAATGACTTTATCGTGTTCAAGAGAAGGGGCAGAAAATCAGGGCCCACCCGGCCCACAGAAATGCTCACTTTTCAGAAGGTCTGCGATATTACAGCAGGTTTTTTTCTGAATTAAGCTGCAGAAACTGATCTTGACCTCACTTTCCAGACCTTGGACAAAATGAAACTGAAGCAGTTGACAGCTACATATTAAATGACAACGTTGCACAATAATTTATTAGTTAATTTTGCCTGCTTGGCGTCAACTGTCCTTGTACCGTAGGGCTATTTGTGCTTTCCTGTTCTCTGCATTTTCCATTTAATTGTTATAAACATGCCAATAGTGTTCTATATATTGCTCTAGTCATGTAAAATTTAGACTTTGTTTTTGTGAAGCTGTTAATTATTTTTCCATCCAGGTTTTTAGTAGGCCTGCAGGAAAGCATGGTTCTTGGTTTGATTTATTTTGAAGTAAGATTCCTGAGGGCTGGATTCAGTAATACAATGCATTTGTCTTAAGTACTGCAAAGACTCGTGGCAAAGCCCTGAAAATTAATTTTTTGAGAGACAGAGCAGTTGTGAAGCTGTATGTAGGTTTTAGCCATCCAGAACAGGGAGGATTTTTTTTAGAATGGTCTCTAAATTATAGATTTGTTCATTTTAATAGGCTGATATCAAGTGTTTAAAGCCCTAAATGTAGACTCTGCATGTAGAAAAAAAGTGGAAGATGTTTATGGGACCAAGTAAGAATATATTCCAGAATTAAAAATAAAATCCCATAAAAGGAGATTGATTAGAATTTAAGATCTCTCTAACAGAACTGGAAATAAAACCAGAACTAGAATGTGGCATTAACTAGAAATCGTTTAATGCTGTGATTCTGTGCTGACTAAATGTAAAATACAAGGGGCATTGCTGTCAAGAAGTGGGAGAACAACAACAAAAATGAGTCAGTGTGGCATTGCCGTGAACTGGGGAGGGCCGGGCCGAGGGACCACTGCTCCCGCCACAGGGGAGGAAGGCCCTGCCAGCCAATCCAGTGGCAGCTCTGTCTGCCCGCCAGTCAGAACGCCTCTCTTTGAGATCCGCGTTGGCCATTGGCCAGCACGGAGGAAGGCGGGCCTCGGCGGGTGCCGGTGGCAGCGCCATGGCGGGCGCGCAGAGAGGTGCTGGTGAGTGACCAGCGCAGCCAGCTCCATCTCACTGGGTTTAACCACATCATAGAGGTTTATAAAGTTGCTCAGGTGTGAAATAATTTCCAGATTTGCAACACAAGTTTAGGAATGAATACGAGGCTTGGGGTCCTTGGAGTTATTCAGCCCTATCATAGCCAGAGAAGCTGGTGTCCTGCGAGACTGGTTGATTCTATGTTTGAGTAAGGCCTAGCTGTAATAATTATGAAAAGTAAACAGAGAAAGTGTTACGGATAATATTATGCAAAACACAATGAAAGAACCGAACTATGTTTCTGATTTGCAATACAACAGGGAATATATCAAAGGATCATCTTTTTGCCTCTTTGGAACAAAGTCTGGGTGTTCAGCATGTGTATTGTTTATATTCTAAATAAGTCCTTAAAATGTTAACATTGAAGTCGATTTGTTTGAACAGAATAGAGATCTGTTTGGTTCATTGGAAGACTTAACAATATTCAGTGATAACAAAGCTGAAAACTAATTTAAGTAGACTTATTAAACATGAGAGAACTAATCCGTGTTTCAAAATATATTTGCTTGGGTTTGAGGGAACTTTCGTGATTGAAAGAAGGTGAAAAAGAGGCTTAAAAGAATTATATGGCAGTGAGACTTGAGAAAGACAATAGGAATTGAATTCTATAAATCCTGTAGGAGTTACAGGGCAGGACTTCAGCTGATGAAAAGTTTTTCTTGCCCCATTGAAGTCGTTCTCTTGTATTTACAGTGGAAGTCTGAAAATTTGTATTTTCAAATTGCATTCCTATATCAAAAATCCTCTCTGACTGGCAGCATGTGCTCAGGGGTGCACAGAAACGCTGGTTTTATTGCGGTGCTGCCGCTGGGGAGCCCGGAGCTGCAGCCGGGGCTGTGCGGAGCCAGCGCTGGGGAGCCGCTGAGCTGGTGGACCACAGTGCCATTTTAAGGTAAAATTATTCAGAAAAAAATGGTGCAACACTTTCAGTTAATGAATTTACATGCAAGAAAACATCCTTCCCTATTTTCAACCCCTGCTGAGCTTGTCAGCCCCAGCACAGCGAGTCTGCAGCCAGATGTGCAGAGACATCGGCTGGGCATGTCTAGAAAGCCCCTTGCTGCCCCACAGGTGTAACAACGATATGTTGGGCTTCCTGAAGACGTGGGTGTGGGTGTGTGCTTGCTTAAGGCCTCAAAAAGCCTTTGACAACCCTTCAGCTTGTTGACAAGCTAGTGTTGTGTGGCCTGTGTTTTGAAATGGATCTCTGTGGCTGTCTCTGTTTCTTCTCCGAACCTGCTGACTAATATATATGAAACATACGAGCATTTAAGATCAAAAGTAAACCAAATTCATGTATAGACTTCCTTGCTACAGGGACTTTGTAACTAAGGTGAGACACCCCTTTTGCTTCTATGTCACTTCTTAAAGTGAGATGGATACCATGTAAAAGTTGACATTTAGCAATATATTACTGGCTAAAGTATTAGTGAGTTTGCTCCCTGTTGTCTTAGTCTTAGTAATTTGGGGGTGCTAACTGCTAGCAAATTCCCCTTTTTAGTAGGGGTCACTGTAGCATTATATGGGATTACATATAAATACTAAAACCTGACATTTTAGTTTGGCTAAAAAGTGGGTAAATGTGAAATTCATCAATATATATCATCCTAGTTGTGCCTGTAGTGTGTAGAATCAACAATTTATATGATTAATGTAGTCTTTCTGTTTGTGCAGTATCAATAATTAGATCGTGGTTTCTTAACAATGTTCATGTTTACATGCCAAAATGTCCTCAGCTTTTATCGCAAAGAAGGACTACGAATTTTTTAAAAATAGGCAATTCTCCTTATTTATGCCTGTTCACATTAGTAAAACAGTAGAGATTTCCTTATTCATTGGATAAGTTTGCAAGTGTTTCTATAAGAGGTTTGTGTAAGACTTTACCGTTCTATTTCTATGAATTCTCATACATTGGATTTTGTAATTTGTTTTCTGTTTGTGCCAACAAAACTCAAGTACCTGAATATGTTAAAATGAAAATGCTGAGGAGTCCGGAGAAAATGAAGTAGGTGATTTAGAATCTAAAATAAAGAGCTGGTACTTTTTTATGGAATTCAAGAAAAAAGAGCAATAAACATAATACTGGAGTAATACTGAAAACCAAGCGTTTATTTAGTCATCTCCTAATTAATATTAAAAGTGAAAAAGTTCTGGAGACATAATATAGAAACTGTGAACTGAAAAAAGGAGGAGTTACTTTAACCATTACAAATCTGACAGAGTGTTGAATGGATTTTTTAGATTGATTATAAATTCTCTGAGTACAAGGGTGATTCCACTGCTGTCTCTCCCTTGTCTAGTGACTTTCCATCTCTTTAGGAGAGGATGTTTTTGTATTATTTTCTTGTGTAATTTACCACTTGGTCAGTGGTAACTGACCAACTTCACAGTATGGTATAAGTAACAATATATGTAACAGTTGCAGAAGTAGAATTAATTGTGTGGTGTTTGTTTTTTTATTTTTTTTGTGTGTGTTTTGTTTTGTTTTTTAATTAGGAATCCTTAACCAAATTAGAGATTAAAAGGAAAAAAGGCTGTTTTAAACTAGGCTGGGATATATAGGTGGTTTTTGTTTGTTTGTTTGTTTTTTTGTTTGGTTTTGTTTGTTTGTTTGTTTGTTTGTTTTGGAGAGGGTCCACGTTACAGTGGATCTTGCAGTGGTGCTTGACAACAGCTTGAAAATGATCTGCTGGCACATGTTTGATCCGGAACTGTGCTGACTTATGTGTAGACCTACAAGTGGCACTGCTTGTGGGATTTTATCCTGTGTTTTTAAACCAAACCTCTTCTATCCATTTTAGGCATTTCCAATGGAGTCGTGAGACACAATGATCACCGGCGTTCTGCGTTTCCTATGAACATCATCTGAAGGACACTGAGGAGGACACTTCGGTGACAGGACGCCTTTAATTTCCTCAGGCCCCACTTTATATGGGAAAATATGAAGCATCAGGTGAGTCTGACTGACTAGTCTGTTATCAGACAGATACATCACAATTAGGAAGCTGAGAACAAATGCACTGTTTCCTGGTCAATGAAGCATGAGATTAAAGGCTGATGTCCAAATGTGAGAATCCAATTAGCAAGTGACTTATGTTTATGGTACAGAAGTAAAATACTGCTGTTTATATTACATATTCTAGCACAGCGTGGTTCCTACCCATGTAAATTGCAGAATAATTTATTATGAGTAATTAAATACGAATCTGGAATAACAATATATGGTGTTATAAAGAAATGGCATATGAGAAATGCAGTACAGAAGTAGTGCTTTTTCTTCTACTTCATGTTGTTCTCCACACTGAACAATATATACAGGGCCTTTAGTGGCATAGGGTATTATGGATACTGACTGCAATTCTGTAACTTCTGGTAAGTTTGAGGATAAACTGACTCAGTAGTTTACGCATAGTTACACAATGAATAAAGGCAGATAACAGAAAAGTCTATTTGTATAAAGAATGTAAGGTACAAGAAGCATGTTCTTGAAAAGATATTTGCAGTATCAGACTGCTGCATTTTGCAGTGGTGACCAGTTCTCCACAGCCTAACAGTGCTTTGGGTCTTCCTGTGGTTTCCTAGAACTAGGGCAAATAAAGGGGAAATTGTACTGTTTCTTTGTGGAAAGTTCCTTGAGGAATAAACCTGTGAACCTTAAAGGTTGCTTTATTAGTCAGATGTAGTCCTGCAAAAATCTCAAAAGAATTTGGTGTGGGAAAGACTTGAAGGTTATGGACTAATTTAGAGAGAGGTTTATTTCACAGGTCATTTATTTGGATGATTGGGATTTTACAAAAGGAGTCTGGGGAAATAAATTATTTTATTTAAAGTGAGTAAATTTCTATGGTTTTATGATTTTTCTCACTTTATTGGGTAATGCACCTTTCTGATTTCCTCTTGTTGATACCCCTGAATGTATTTATAACACATTAGCATCATGCCTAAGCTGTGCAGGTCAGTATCTGAACATGTATGGGCACTGCCTGCATGTAATAATAAATGACCGTGGATAATGATAATGATAATGTGTTGTTAGTTGTAGTGACTAGAGACCCCTTTTTGGATGACCATGAAGAAATAC
The DNA here is from genome assembly GCF_963082525.1 of Nesoenas mayeri. Taxonomy (NCBI): domain Eukaryota; kingdom Metazoa; phylum Chordata; class Aves; order Columbiformes; family Columbidae; genus Nesoenas; species Nesoenas mayeri. Next base: position 24,178,857 of record NC_137545.1, read on the forward strand.
AGCTGTTGGAAGGTAGTTGGATTGCCCAACTATCCATCTAAGTAGAAACATGGGGCATATATTATGAGGTACACCTATGTGTAAGAGAGGGGAAAACTAAGAACATATGCTGGTTTTTCAAACAATGTAGACAATGTGCATTATATGGCCATAAAGTTGGGACATAAAGTTGACCTAGACAACAACAACAACAAAGTCAACCAGATGTGACTCAGAAGTCCTGTATGCCAAGTAAACCATACCGAGTAACTGCTTTTATTACTTTGAACGCAGTACCTTGTTAAATGTGATTATAGAGATCTTAAATCCACATTGGTTCAGGATAGTGTGAAGAGAGGTCTATCTAAAATGAACAAGTAAATATATCTCATGTTAGTAGAATCTACATCACCTAAGCTTGGCCTTGTGATTCCTTTTATCATGGCTGCCTTCATTGTACAATCATATAATTAAAATGTTCCTAATTAGCTGTTTATAAGAAGAGCCTTTGAATGAAGCTGTTGAGAAATCTGGATGAGAAAATAATATAATTTTATGGTTTCATTGTTCTTTGTTCTTAGCAATGCTTGCTTCATCCTCACAAGCTCTCTCTGTGTGCGGTCAGTTCCCTTTGTCGCAAGACTCTGTTCTCATCTTGTCATGACATCTGCGCACAGTCTGTGTGATGGGTGTCACTGCAGTGTCATTCTTCCTGAAGCTGCCAAAGTCTATTATTCTGGCGGAAAAATTTCCTTTTTAAAAATCCAGTTCAGAAGGAGTAAACATGAGAGTTACCAATCATAGTCTTTTTTGGTGAGTTCTGTTTTGACAGACTCCCTGGATTTATAGCATAAAACAGACTTGCATTAGAGAGCATGTGGTTACTGTGACCTCTCCTGACACTGTTGTTTGCTGTTTTCCAGTATTGCTGCAAAATTTTACAGTGAACGAGCACCTCCTAAAAATATTCACAGTGTCATTTCTAGACACCATAGTACTGTTGGTTCCATAAAACTGGCAAAGACCAAGCTCCATTTCTTTCTCTTCTGCTCCTTTCCTGCTGAAATTGCATTTCCTGCAATTAGGAGCACAAAACTTTCTAGGAAGGATTTAAGATTTCATTGTAAGTTTTACACTACTTCAAGTCTTCCTGTTATAATTTAGGAAAATATACTCAAGGAAAGAGATTGAGAAAATTATTCAGATAAGGTGTCAGATGGGAATGAAATACAAAAATTTTGGCTCTGAACGCACAGAGGAGAGTGTCGACGCCTATAGATAGTCCCTTTTCTAATTGTACTATTCACTATGGCTTATGAAAAAGCAGAGAATGATCTGATTATTTTTTAACCTTGTCTGTCTTTTCCTGCTTTATCAATGGTGCTTCATGTTTTCAAAACCATCCTGCTTAAGCTTCAACTTCAGTTTCTAAAATTCCCTGTATATAATTTCTTCTGCTAATTTGTGCATCAAAACCAGATCGTTTTATGTCTTTGGATATAAGCTACATGGATATATATCTGTACAGAAATTTTCATGAACTTCTCCTTAAGAGGAAGACAAATTAAAAAAAGATTGGGTAGGGAGCACAAAACCATAGGGAACACAGAGGACAGACTTCCTTGAGTTAACCACCCAAAGTATAGAATTATTTGAGATATATAATAATAATAATGATAATAATAATAATAACAACAACAACAACAATAATATTTTTCCCCCCAGAGTTTCAATTTATTGTTCCAAAACACCTAGTGTTGTAGGTATCTATGGTGCAGTCCATTTTCTTAATTTCCTAAGATCTCTGCTGTATCTCGAGATATAGGAAAAAAAAATCAGTGGCTTTTCAAATTTATATTCTCTCTTTTTATTGAATAAATCATCCTGACAGGAGAGGAAATAGCTATCTCCCTACTGTGGATATGAAAGATAAACTCATCTTTGTACTGAACCTCTAGATCTCATGCATGTTATTGTAATAGACTTTGTTACAACTGAGACATGGAATAAAGCTTTCAGCAAAGATTTATTTTAAATGCACTCGTTTTTGAAGCCTAGAGTGAGTGTGAAAGTAATAAAATGTTTTATATTCAGCTTTAACACTGGGCAGTAATAATAGAAAGGAAATATTGCTGCATTCAACCAGGTATTTCGTATTTAATATTATTTATGCTAGGCAGGGACAATAAGAGATACACAGGTAGCTCAGAGGTAGCTATGATTTTGCTAGAATTTTGTGGTTTGGGGTTGTTTGTAGAAGCTAATATGATTTTAAGATTTAAAAATAATATTGTGAACTGTCAGTGTTCTGTAAAATATAAATTGTGAAGGTTCAACTCATTCCAGCTCCATTGTAACTCAGGGCCAGATTCCAAGCTCTGCATAAAGTGTACATCCTTCTACCAGGCCAGACCAGACCAGACCGTATCAGCCTTGAAAAGTCCTTAACATCAATGGAGCTTCTATAAATAGCAACATAAGTAGTTTAAACCAATAGAAAATGTCTGCTATTCCCTGGAAGTTCACAGTAACTTCTTTCATTTATTGAGATGTTTTACCACTTCTCTGTCCTCTAGGAAAAGTGTGCCTCAGTTCAGTTTGCTTGACATCTAAAGGATGTGATATTGGACGGTTATAAATGAACCTTTGGCTTAAGGGGAGACATTAGCAGACTGAGAAGGTCAGTCCTCTTGAACCATCTGCTGCATAAAACCAGAGCTGAATTAATGTAGATTTGAGTAGCCAGACTTGTGAAAGCAGTTTATGAAAACTAAAATATAAACATTTTGTGTTATGGGGCTTTTACATCTGGAAGTACACAGAATACCAGGAAACGACAGTGCCTAGAGGGATTGGTAACCAGTAAGGGTTAGAGCTTCAATGCATCCATCATTTGTGTAAGTTAGATTTTATTAAAATCAACAGCCATTTTACCACTCATTTCCACTATGCTGATATTCCCTGAGCTGTAAAAGCAGTCAGATGAATACAGAGCACTTCTGAAAACTCATCAGAAATGGTACATTTCTGTGAGCTTGTTGGGGTACACAGTTGCTTCAAAATTTCAGTCATCCCTAGCAAACCAAAGCATGTTGTCAAGCTTGTTGTCAAATGAATATGCAGTGATGCACAAAGCATGTCTTTTAGATCCCGGATTGTTAGGAGATTATGTAGGCTTACATGGACTAATATGAAAGTAAGCTCTTTCACATCTGTCCAGAAACTAATGTTATTTTAAAGCGACACTTCAGTATTCCTGTATAATTTTTCCTAAGAACATGCTAGCAGAGCCTTTTGTGCTGATGCAGATATTTATAGCTCATTGTTTAAATGACTGCAGCCTCTGACTACTAGAAAATCTGAAAAGAGATGTGTAAAAGAAATAGGAGTGTTCAGCTATAGCGGAAAACCAGCACAAGTTAGAATAGAAGAAGTGTTATATAAAAGGAAATAGAAGTTTAAAATTTCACTTGCTATTGTTCCGGAAAATGTTGCACCATAGACATAAACTGCAAAGATAGAGTATCAGAAGTCCAGTAAAACAGCCAAGAAAGAGTCCTAAATGCTTAGATCCTGTCAGAGGCAAGTTGATTTTTATGTCACAGACTATGTTAAAATATATTTTAAAATTCTTTGATCAATTCTCCTGTTGTTAGAAGCTCAGAGGCTTCTTCAGTCTCAGCTTTAGCTGCGGTCCTGACTTTGACAAACAGATAGATTTGGTAAAGGGCTGTAGGCAGCTACCAATAAAGAATGTCTCAGTCGACTGCTGTGCAGCGTGGCTCCCCAAAGTGCCATCACTGAACTCAGAGCTTCACAGTGGCAGCTGAGGACCTGTCTCAAACTAGTCAAGTAGGAGACACTGCACAGGCTGTCCTCCCCCTCTACTCTGCCCTGGTGAACCCGCATCTGGAGCACTGTGTGCAGTTCTGGGCTCCCCAGTTTAAGAAGGACAAGGAACTACTGGAGGGAGTCCAGTGGTGGACTATGAAGATGATTAGGGGCCTAGAGCACCTTTCTTATGAGAGACTGAGAGAGCTGGGTCTGTTCAGCCTGGAGAAGAGAAGGCTGAGAGGGGATCTCATCAATGTTTATAAATGTCTCAAGGGTGGATGTCAAGAGGATGGGACCAGACTCCTTTCAGTAGTGCCAAACAATAGGATGAGGGGCAACAGGCACAGACTGAAGCACAGGAGGTTCCATCTGAATATGAGGAAAAACATCTTTACTTTGAGGGTTCCAGAGCACAGAACAGGCTGCCCAGAGAGGTTATGGAGTCTCCTTCTCTGGAGGCCTTGAAAACCCACCTGGACACATTCCTGTGCAATCTACTTCGGGTGACCCTGCTTTAGCAGGTGGGTTGGACTAGGTGATCTCCAGAGGTCCTTTCCAACCCCAACCATTCTGTGATTCTATGAAAGCTGCAGATCTCATGTCTGTTCTGTGTTTGAGCTCTTCCAAGTTAAGGTACTCATCTGATGCCTGCTATTCTGTGTAACCTCATTTAGGTGTTTCTGCTCCGGCAGGGGGATTGGACTAGGTGATCTTTCAAGGTCCTTTCCAATCCCTTACATTTTGTGATGCTGTGATTCTGAATACAAAAGAAAGTAGTAGTCGCAGAAATAAAAATTAGAGCTTCTCATTCTTAGATGAGAGAGCTATTAAACTATGAAACTTCTCACCTTTTTCCTGATCCGTGAATCTCTGGTGAGTGCAAGAGCTTTAACTGGCCAGATGGAGGTTAGGGCACTGTGACCATGGGATATTGGGTACAGATCTGGATTTAGGGTCTCTCCAACACACTTCACTTTGCAGAAGCAAACTTCTGGACCACACTTAATCCCCAGGCTGGTGGGCTGGTCTGAGCTGTGGGGCCAGGGCAGAGGAGGAGGCGGGGAGCACAGACCCAGCAGCATGTGTGCCTGGCAGCTGCCACCACGCTGTGCCAGTGTGCTTGTGTCCTCCTGTCCTCTCTCAGGCGTGGTACCTGGCCTTTCTCCTCTCTGAGGAGCCTGTTCCTCACGCTGATAGTTAAGGTGCGAAGCCAGAAGGCTGAATTGCTTGATGTAAGGAGTAGTGTAGGAAGAGACCGACTGGTGACTCCAGTTAAAGCTCAGCTGTCTGCCAGCCACGCTGGGCTCTGGGCTTAGCATCTGAAATGCCATCATGGCCTGTTGTTATTAGCTATTGAAGATTGTCTCTTAGTGGTTGAACCAGAACGCTGCTTGTTAGCACACACTCGTGCTGTGCTTTCTCAGGGCAGACACAGCTTTATTTACAAAAAGCCCAGATAGAGACTGCTTAAGCTGGTCACACTAAAGCTCTTTATTAAATAGTAAAAGGAACTCTTGGTAACTGAAGTTGCTAGTGTCTGTCACATATAAGGTTCACTTAAATGATTTAGATAAAGGGAAGTATATGCCACTTTAACAAATATTCTCCTCTGGTGAAACATTTCCTAGGAGTTAAAAGAGGAGTGTATTTCAGGAGATATTAATTGTACTGTATGGTTTCTTGCTGATTTGGTCTTTGGTGTCTGCCGTTTAGCTGTTCTCTATCTACAAAACCTTGTATTATTGTATCAATGGTTCAGTGGTGCTTCTGTCATTAATAATTCTCAGATGCTCTTCTGGAATGTTGCACAGTAGGATAAACCTTGCATGTGTTACTGTACAGTTTGTCAATAGATAGGGAACTTCAGGCTTTTAATAAAAAGTATTTCTCTATTAAAATGAAGATTTAATCCATGCTGTGCCAGGAACACTGATTTTATGATGATGGATGCTGAATGAAAGGCTTTAGAATGAAGGAGAATGTAAGTTATGGGTTATTATCAGTTGTCTCTCGAGTTTTTTTTTTTTCCTCATCATTTCTGGATGGGTCTCTTTCTTTGGCAGGCTCCCAGAACAGCAAGTAACCATACTAGGCTGTGGGACATATGCTATTAAAACTGATTGTCCGTGGCAGTGTTCAGACAATTTATATGTTCCCTAAAACTTATTTTAAAAGGTCTTTTTGTTCACTATCTTGAAAGCCAGCTTTAACAAGTAATACTGAGAGATTTTGATTTAGTGTTATGAGTGATGGTTTTAATCGTGCTGGCACTTTCATAGGAAGATGAAAAAGATACTCTTGTGTTATGTTTTTTCAACCCTGCCTGGGATTTCAGGTACATAAGGCAGATTGTGCTTTTGCTGTTCAAAGGCTTCTCTGACATTCCCAGTAACATTTAGATATGGATTAATATTTTGTTGATTACTTTTAGGCTAAGCATTACTAAATACAAAGTCTGTGTATGTCACAAATCTCTTAATAAGAATGAATAATTCTCTGAACATCTGTTAAAAGATCTGTCATTCCATGATTTCATTGCAAGCAAATAATCAGCAGTTATATACCTGACTGGGAGTATAAAATACTAAGAACTTATGAATGCTACAGCTTTGTTAGTAACAGGATTACTAAGATTTTGAGGATCCTGTCCATCAGGTGTCCTACAGAAACCAACAGAGGTAGCACATTTGGGGAATTTTGAATCAGTGCTGAAATATTTGCACTAGGAAAACACTGAACTAAGTTTACAAATATTTTGTATTCATTAAGACTAAGTATATTGTGGGTATATATTAGTACTGGATATACAGAAAGATAATACCCTTAACCAGTCGCCATACAATACTACCTCTCCATCCTTTTATTCAGAAATTAATGTTTGCAGCTACCACAATTTTAATCACTTTCATCTCACTGAAAATACTACAATCTGAAATATTTTTTTCCCAGAATAAATATTTCATTAAGAAGTTATGTTTTATTTATGTATGCAACACATATTTTTCTTGGAATTATTTGGCTTTGATTTAAAATTCTTCATACATTACATTCTGTTTTCCAGGTTCAAAATTGCATATTTTTTTTTTTTTTTTTTAATTCAGTCCTCAGCTTGAAAAGAGTAAGTACTCAAACATTTGGAATAACTTGAATCGTGACCTATTTATGAGTAGAAATATGCTAGGTTGAATTTTGTTTAGGACAACATTTTCAATTTTTTCAATTTCTCAAAAATAAACAATAGTTTCCTACCCAGCTCTACATAAGTTCTATTTTGCATTGAGCTGCTCCCAGCTGTATACAACTATTAGTGAAGGAAAATCCTAGAAAATTAAAGTCTGACTTTTGGCTGTCCTAATTTTGTGGTGACCAGTATGAAAACTTCAGAACAGCTGAATTGCAGAGTACCACTGTTACTGTCTTCAATTGAGTGAATGGTGCCCCAGGCATTTAAAATTAGATCTGCAGTTTTGCTTTTATTGTCATAAGTGATCTTTTAAAACTTGGGTTTAGCCGTGCAATGAGTACTGTAGTTGCTGGCGGACGGGGAAGTCATGGAGAAGATCTTCTGGTTCAGTGATCCCAACTGATGCCCTTTACCTCTTCTTTTTCTACACCTTGAAGTGAACTGAAAGGTGCATTTGCTTTAGTTCAAACCTTAGCGCTGCTGATGTTTAAGCCGTAGTGTTGGTTACAGAAATATCTGCTTGTCAGATTTTACTTTGTACATGGTTTGACTGACATGAGCTGTCTTTTCTTTCCACCCTACTACATATACATGGATACGTCATATGACAGAATTTCCCAACTCTTTTTTAACAAAACAGTGATTCTTTCAGATGACTCTCATAGGTGTGGCTGTGAGGTTTTAGGTGCTCTAGGATGTGGAGTTCTCTGGGGAAAGTAAAAATCTCTTTCTATATCTTTTACTAGAGTCTTTGTCTTTGGCAAGATTAGATAATTATTAGCTTTTGAATGCTATGGTTACAGATAAATAGCTTCATGTTTACATGGACTATAAGGCAACTGTTAAACTTCGAACTAATATAATATCTTAACAGAACTTTCTCCTTATCATAAGTTTTTCTACAGTACTCTTAATCTTCTGCAAAATTTGACAGCTGTGTTACATTATGGTGATATCCAGAAAACCCCATGTTTATCAGTTCCAGCACAGATATTTATGTAAACAACCAAGACATCTCTTGTCTTGGCATGCATAATTCTTCATAGTATGCTCTTCATACCAGTGAGGAAAATCCTCATAGATGGAAAAGCACAATTCTAATAAAGCCTTTTTGTTCTGTGTATGGTGTTAGAAGCATCCTCACATTTTATTCTGTGAAAATTAAAGTTTTTATGTACTAATTGCAAGGATCTGAGAAATGTTCAGCCATATACTGAGAGCAGGAGAGAATACAGGAGTTGTGGTGTGTTTTTCTGAGGTTTTTTTTGTGCCCCCCTTCTCCCCCCCCCCTTTTAAATTCCAAGTAAATAAACAATGGGGTTTGTAATGGTAGCAAAAATAGCACTCTAGTATCTTAAGAGTGATGTCATAAAGACCAGTTAAGTGCTTGGATTTAATTTAGTGAACAGTTTTAATTAAGTAAATACAAAGAAGAGGAACAATAAAGGTAAATCAACATCTTACAGTGGACTGTAAAATGCTACAAAATTCTAGAAAGAAGGTAGCCCAAACTGCCACCACTGAAGTCAGTAGGAATTGTGTATGGCCTCGTGCAGCTCAGAAAAAGGCGGCAGCTGGGGCACTTCCCACTGTGCCTACACTGGCTGTGTGCACTGTCACAGAAACCAGAATTTAAAAGAATAATCTGAGGCTTCTCACTGCTCTCTTGGAAAAGCGACATGCATCCTGGATGCTCAGGTACTATGGGTTTGAATTCCACACATGAAGAAAGTGCAACGATACTTTCATATTTCTTCTTGTAACCTGGAGTGTCCTAATATGCATTTTTATTATGTTTAGAGTGTCTTTTGGCTGTGCAGTGTTAACCATTGTTCATAGGCTTTTACTCTGCCTTTCTTTCTCATTTATGCATCATAAATCAGATATCCTGCTCATTCCTCTTGATAGTCTCAGTTTATAGTTGAGCTAGAGTTTTCTAGCCATAGCTAGTCATGGTTTTCAACTACAGCATATGTGTGATGCCAAATTGTACTTTTCATGGAATTCTTAAGGAGGTGAGGACAGGCCATTACTTTGTATTATGGTCTATCCTGTTACATGGAGTTAGTCTTGAACAGCTACCATGCTACCTCTCTGTGACTTTGCCATGTCTGCTAAGTCAACTAAAAGTCTTTCAAATACCTTCTGCATTCTTCGACAATCTTTATGACCTATAGCAGTAGAAAATGCTAGAAAATAGAAGCACATCAAGTAGCCTAACCATCCAGTCCCTTGCATGTGGGTACTTCTTATCGTATTGTTTAATTCTTTTGAAGGCTACGGTCCTCCTGAAATCGACTCACAATCTTCAAGTTCTGTGTGGTTTGCATTTTAATAGATGTATAATTGCTGGTTCTTAGCACCTTGATTGATGAAATCCTGACATGCAATGGGTGAAGTTTAATCCTTAGAACTATGTATCTGATTTGTAGGAGCTACTTGTGCACAAATACGTAGCTAGAGGTACAATAAACAGGCTATATGATGACAGTATAATACAGAGCTCCAGGTAGCCTCTTTTGACAAACAGTTTTCATATTAATACTCTGATACTATATAGGGAATGGAAAGAAAGACCTTTTTCTCCTAATAACATGTACAAAGATTTCAATGGATATTTCACTTTTTTTGAAATTGCACACGTGCATTAAAATTGAAACCAAACATTGACATAGCTCAGAAGTAAATCAGATTATTGTTATCACCAGAAGTATTGGCTAGTGTGTATTTAAGTAACTTGGAGATGACATTGCTCTGAATATCTATTTCTAGCTGGTTTATGTTCCTCTCCATTTACAAAGAATTTTCTCTCATCTCCTTTCCTAGTCTGTTTGTAAAATATAAACATATCTAAATATAAAAATTGTAATTTTTCCAATAAGCATGACCAAGCATATGTCAGAAGCTGCTTGCCCTGAGGTAGAATGTATAAATTATGGTTGGCCACAATGTTATCAAGCTATTTTTAATCAATACTTTTACTCAGAGTGACTTTTGCATTAGTGACTTGTGTAATGCCAACGCAACGTTTTGGGTAAAGGAGCCTGTGCAGACCTTAAGGTTCCAAATACCTTTGTGAACAATTAAAAATCTGTGAGAAACAGGAATATTGGCTCTATGGAGACTTGAAGTAGCATTGCAAGCTCAAAATTCCTAGAAAATACCAAACAAAATAAAATATTATAACAAGGTAATTAGGCAGACTGTGGTGAATCATTGTTAAAGCAGAGCATTAAAATATCTTTTTTAAAATACTTCTCTTTTTTTTTCCATTCTAGTTCTGTTTATCTGCTGTATAAAAGCGCATACTGGGAAAAGTTTACAGCTGGAGTGCCAGGGGGAAATGAATTACAGCAGAACATGGAGGGGAAAAAAGAAAAATCTCCCTCCTAACAGAAATACGGCACCTTGTATATGTGCAGTGCACACGCTCTTGCAGTGACTGGGGAGGAAAGATGAGAGATGTGTAATGCTTCCCATCCCTAATCTCGCTCCTCACAAGGGTCTGTGTCTCAGCAGCACCTTCAGCACTTCCCATCACTCTTGTGGGAAATGTTTCCCTTACCTGCGTGTCATGCTCTGATGCAATTTTAATTCTACACTTGTAGTCTGTTCCTTTAAAGCTAATTTGTCAGATTCTGTTTTCTTTTGTTCAGAAGTATTCAGAACTGGGGGGTGAGCTTAAACCATTTCCATATTTTGGTGAGAAGGGCTTGTATATCCAACATGTCTGCTTGGTAACTTCAGTGCTTTAAATAGTGATTGAAACCACATGATAACTCTCCTAGCAAACTGAGAATAGGAAAGGTTTGTGCTTTGAATGTTACTTAATTATTAGTTAAAGGTAGCTTGAAGCTGAGGGTATAATTGGTGAATGGTAGTACCCATTTTTGGCCACTGTATATTTCAACTTGCTGCCTGGGTGGGAGTTTGAAGCAGGATTCTGCTTGGGCGACTCAGTGAGTTTGTCATTGTTCTGCCCTTTTTGTTATTCCATCCAGAGATTCTATATATAGGTTGTGCATTCAGAACTACAGCAGATGCACAGAGCAGAAAAACAGAATTGCTAAACGCTTTTCTTTTACGAGACACTTTTTGTTTCCCAGAGTGTTTGATGTTATTCTGGGAGAGAGGATATCTTTTGGTGTTATTTCACAAAGATTGTTCTGTAATTGGGCAGGTATTAATCCAAACTCAGTTTATTTTTGTGTTTCAGGATCACTGTCTTGCACTGTCCAAAATACTCAGGCTTCAGACTTCAGCTCTGAACTTGCATACTTGGACACATTCAGAACACTGTGATTAAGGTTCATTCCATACCGTTCGCTAGCAATGGTCTCGTCCCTTTACAATGCATAGAAAATTGTGCAATAAACCAGAAGATACTAGTTCTGTGATAGTTTAGACAATTTTTGTGCTTGCTTTATAAAATAAAAGTAACCATCTGCACAGAATTAAAAATATTAAATTGCATTCTTATCCATAAAACTGGAAAGCTCAAAGAGCGTGGATTTATTATTACATCTAAAACATACCTATGTCTGTCAATATTGAATTAGTTTAAATTTTCTGTCTTTTTTATTGAAAATTTTCTATAAGCAGGATTTTTATCATGTATGTTAGGAAATAGTTGGTTTTCATGTAAAGTCCCTGTGTTTGGATTGGAGAATATTTAATGGCAGTGGTAGAAATGCTCATGCTTTGCTGAGAATTAATATCTGAATTAGTCCTACACAATTTATTTCACCATAGTACTTTGTCCAAGATAAAGCTAAAGAAAAATTAGTCATGTGTCCAACTTCAATTACTTTTCGTTGAAGACTTTTATCAAATATTTCTGATGGATATTCTCCTAAGTGGAAAAAGTTAATAGTTCTACATACCTCAGCCTGAAAATATTCTGCAGGGTATGATGCCACTTTTGTATGGCAATTGTTTTGCAGCTTGTATGGAATGAGCTTGTGGTTTTGATTTGTTTCCTAGTAAGATGGTCTAGCATAGTAAATGGGAAAATTGACTTTACATGATGCTTTTTATGGTCCTTTTGTCAAGATTAAAGAGATAAGAAAGAAAAATCCTCAGGCAACAAAACCTGTGGAGATTTTTTAGATTGCCGGTGAGAGATGAAGTGGCTAAGTTTGATCTCATGATGTAGTGGCAGTTCTGTCAGCAAATAAAAACCTCTAATCCACAGATGTTTGTTTGGACACTTTCCCCAAAAACTGTTTTCATATATGAAAACCCAAAAAGTTCGAACGTATTTTGTAGCTTGGCAACCAGCAGATGTGCAGGCACTGTCAGAGAAATGCTGATCCTACATTTCCTTAACCTGTATGTCCTGTTTAATGTAGAGGACACAGCTCTGCTGTGTAGTATAATATATTTTATAGAGATAACAGTGTGCCTGTTTTTACAATGTGGAAAGAAGAAATGGAAGATTCAGGAGGACAGGAACATTTCTATATTAGTGGCCAAACCAATAAAATCTGCCTTAGAATTACTGCTTTCCAGCAGTGGTAATTCCAACAAAGACATAAAAGTACTGTTGAGCAGCTTATACATGAATAGAAAGGAATAATCGCTAGTTGACGTGTTACTAGGATTTTTATTTTATTTCATCTGCTTCCTTAAGTTTGGTCTAAATGTGGAAATTTATGAAAGCCACATGTAAGTGGTGTATACAGTAATCCTATTATTCATTAATAGGATTAATGAGTGTACCTCCTGTATAAAGCTCTGAAAATGTACTCTATAGGTCCCAAGCTTCCCGTGTTTTTGTGAATTGATTGTCAAGATAATCCACATCTATGCAAGAACATTCTACAATATGAATTACATGTCTCTTTATGAGCCTGAATTTTGCTCTGCTTTTATTATTAATAAACATTGTTTCTATAGCTAGGGGCATTCTAGCAAAACAGTGAAAGTGAATAATACGTTATGCTGATGCTTTTAATGGTTATCAGTTATGTTTAGGCAAGACATCTTGGATGAAAGAACTGAAGTTATCTTTAAAAAAATCATAAATTCACTCATCTGTAATTTCAAAAGCAAATAGACAAATTAATGTATTATGAAGTTCAAAGTAAATAACTAGTAACTGAATTAGAAGTACTAGTGCATTATTAATGCTGAAAACAACTTTCTTAGCTCATAATGTCCTGGCTGCTGTTTTTACCAAAGCTGAGCAGACACTGATCTGACAGACACATCATGTGTCTCAGTTTAAAGGTCCAAAGTCATCTTGTAGGCAGGTGCATTTTCAGAAATATCATTGGTGTTCCTATAGAACTAAGGTTTTACAAAGGCAGGTTTTTCTGTCTCTTTGGACACGAAAATTTGCTAGAATTCCTGATGAACAAAACTCAAGAGCTATCAGTTGAGAAGAAAAATGAGACTCCCTAATACTATCATATAATTTTCTTGCTGGTATCTATTTGAAGCCCACTTCATCATCCTCAGAAGCAAGTCACTTATGTCTGCCATTCTGTGATTGAAAGCAGTTTTCAGTTTTCAAGCTGGAATGTACCTTAATTGGTGAGTTTGAATGTGTTTGGTTGTTGGTTTTGGTTGTGGGTTGGGTTTTTTTGTGTGTGTTTTTTAAAAAAATATTTAATTTTATTTTTTAAATTTCTTTTCCCCCAGAATAACTTCTCAGTCTTAATCATATCCCTATGCTATGATTGGTGAACGAAAAAAGAGGACAGTAAATGAAGCTCTTAGCTGATATGCTGTCTAGTAAGAAATTATAGTGGCAATATTATATATAGTGAGATAAAACGCATACTGCTTTTGTAGTCAAGAGCACCTTTTTTCTTTGGTAGAAGAGATTATGGTTTTGAATCTGATATCCTATTGATGAGTCATTACAACCTTAATGTGGCACAACTGAACCCATTCTTAAATCTCTTTCAGAAAAAGAAATTCTGAAGAGGAAGAACTAAAGATGATTCAGGCCTCATCATGAAATCACTTTGGTTCATCCCTATTTTGATAAAAACCACTTGACTGATTTTTGTTATTGTAAAAGCAGTTAGATGGGCAAAATCTCTGCTAAGTACCCATTGGAGAAAGAATCCTTAAATTCGTTTGTATCCATTTTTTATTATGCTGGAGGAAAAGGTTTTCTTTCAAATATTTGTGTCATAAAATTTTCGGTTTTGTAAACAGACTTTTTTCCTACTTTTTTCCTAGTAAATTCAAATTCGTTTATATGATGATAGTAGTGTGTTCAAGGTTGAAATGGAAATTTAGACTGCCTAAATGTTGTTCTTCCCAGTATTTCCTTCAGGCTTTGCCACCCTTGGGTACTAGAAGCTAGCTGGCTTTATATTGCTTAAAGCTGGAGTTGCTCCAAACTTTTTTCATCAGGAGCACAATGCTATAAGCTCTTCTTTGTGAAAACCCATCAGATTCCTTGGGCTCTGGGTACAGAAACATATCCAATGCTTAGTCCTGGCCCTTTGTTCAGACTGGTGTTAGAAAGAGGGTTAGCAGTTGTATACCACAAAAGACTTTTAAAATGTTTTGTTTTGTGTTTTCTAGCTGTGACAAATAGATTTGTATGCTTTAGCTTTCTATTTCTGAAACAAAGTTCAGTGTAATCAATGCTCTTTGATAGAGTTATCCAGACAGAGAAGGTAGGAAACTAGGTGTTTCTGAAGATACGAGATGGAATTCAGGGCGCTGTGTTTTAGTCCATAGTCTCTGGAATCTGTACTTGAATATGATTAAGGGTAAGATTCCAAAACAATCTGTTCTATTCCAAGGTGACATGTATAATGCTGTGCTAGCCCTACTCTGCAGCACTCTGGGTCACTTGTCAGGGTACAAGTCAGAAATCCTTCATAGAGAAGTCTCTGATGAAGAAACTATTTTTCGAGTGGAGATTTAAAGCCTACAAGCTCACCAACTTTTGTCTTGTTCAGAGGAGTATATTAATTAGATACAAGAGTAGTCCCATTAAAATCAGCGACAAAACTCATTCTGTTCACTGTGACATTCAGCACACTATAGAGAGGAAAGGTTAAAATTTGTTACTGGCTGCTACGTTTTGAAGTACTTGGAAAAATGAGTAATGCTTCTGTGACTACAAATTCTAGGTTAAGGTAATAATTATTCAGTAGCTGAAAAACTCTTAGAATTTACTACTAATTGAAAAGTTAGATAATAACAAGGTGACTAAAGGTTAAGCAACAAGATTTGGAAAGATTTATGGACTTGTAAAAACAAAAGTTTAGAGCATCATGTTATGGGAATGGGGAGGATATGACACTATCTCCGTGTGTGTTTATTAGTGGCAGAAAAAACATGGTGGCAAGAGAAACATCACTGGTATGTTGAATCCCCAGCATTAAAAATGTTCAATTTCCCTCTCTTTTAAAGCAGTATGTGAAGACATTGTCACCATTTTCCTTTTTTTCTTTAAATTAATGAAGATAATTATCCTCCTGCCTTGAGGGGTCTCTCCCTTTTTTTTGCCAGGTTCCTCCAGTCATCATTCCCACAACCTGCTTTGTGTAATCCCTGCTCTATTCTTGCCTCCAAGATCTCATTCAATTGAGTTGTACAGGGAACTTTGCAAGCTAACTTTGTTCCAGGGTGTTTCCTTCTTGCCACCTTCCCCCTCCAAAATCTGTATGTTTTTGAAGCCAGCCTTCTAGAAGGGCAGGAGACACCACAGGCAATCATAATTTTGTGTTAATGAAGTTATTTGTCAGTGAATTAAAATTCAGAAGTGAAGTTTTTTGTTAATTAAATATGAAAAATTACCTAAAGGTGCAACAGGCCCTGTTATTTTGATATTAAGTGCCATTGATTTGACACTGCACTTTCAGATTTCAGTCATATGCACATTTTCTACATTAAGAATAAAATCTAAACAACAAGAATGAATTAAAAGCACATTCTGATCAGTTAACCATGGAAAGCTAAAATCCTGCAGTTTATCACTTGTCTACAAACCAAAAGTCATTGACTAAATTTTCAAGTTACGGTCTCATAGTCTCAAGTAGCTGGAAATGGAATAATTGCTGCTGTAACTATTTAAATACATTCCCTGTGATCTAATTGCTTTTGCTTTAAATGATTATGCCTATTGCCTCATTTAGCATGGCCAATGCATCCACTTAGACTTAGACGATTCATTTTGTCCTTACTTAAGGATTGATTAAAATGTTGTTGAACTCTGAAACAGGAAGTTAGGACTAAGAATGTGTAATTTATTTGAAACTCAAGTCAGTGCTATATAGGTTAATGTCCAGCTGGTTTGAAGAAGGTCTCTGAAGGCACAGACTAGGACTGGTCTAGGCTGCAAGCTCTGCCTCCTGCTGCCATTGAGCGTTCCTTATATTTGTCCAAATATTTAGCACTTCAGGGCAGCAGTACATAGCAAATAGAGAACGTGTGCACTGGGTTGTGCGTTCCGCCCTAGACTCTGCTTTTTTGCACACTGATGCATATCCAGTTGCTTTGGTTTATTTTCTTTACAGAAAGTGTACATGCCCTGACTGAAGGGATACAGAGTAGTCCCTCTAGAGGTGAAGGGTGGGGGAAAGGCATAATGCTTATGGCTGCTACTGCCTGGCCAACACTGTATATAAATTAAAGCATTTTGACTTTCGTGTGGACAGGTGGCAGGTTAAGGCAAACGTACAGCTATTTCTTCCCACGATGACTTTGTAAAGCAGTATAGCAGATTGTCAGTTTGTACACTGTTCTAATGGGACAAATTTTCTGACTGCTGGGTTGCTGTGTGGCGCTAAAACTGTGTGAATTGTAGCTCAGTGCCGTATCCTGGTGAATCAATGTTTGCAAGTATCTGCAATCATACAGATTGGATTCCTGAGTGACTCTGCCTGTGAAGGATAATCATTTCTGGCATCTTAATCTCCCTTCACTTACTGCAGATGTCTAAAAATAAAGGCCATGGTTGTATTTAATTTTGGGAAATCCAGCATGCACCTTGTAACCTGTCTGAGCTTCTGCAGCTTCACGCAGCCACCTCCTCCCCCAGCTCCCAAGGAAGATAACTTCCCCCATTTGGTTCAGTCCCTCTAATGGTGCTTTCCAGCTCTGAGTGGCTGAAGTGCCTTCTGTTTTGTCCTTTGCTAGCCAAATTTTGCCGATATATAAACAGGTTGCTGTTTGCTCTAAGGAACAGCTTGCTGTGCACTTCTGAAGTGAGTCTGCGAAACACTGCTATCCAAAGATGGCAGCTGAGGTACCCCTTGAAATGGAGAGACCTTAACTCCCACCTGGACAGGACTGACTCACCATATTAACTGGAAACTTCAACCTCATTGCTGACCATTGTGTCAGCTTTTGCGTTTGGAATTTAGCATTGGATCATACTTTTTCTGAAGTTATATATAACCAAAGCAGAAGAAGAAAGTTATTAAAAAAAGCCCCACCAAAACAACAAAAATACACGCACCAAAACAAACAAACCAACCAACCAACCAAAAACCAAAACCCCAAACACAACCAACCAACCTTAATATCAAATTCCCAGGAAGGAATGGATTATGTTACTAGGCTCTCCCCAAGCCTCTGGTTTTTGCTTATGAGTAAGAAAGCAATATGAACAGCATCTGACTTGCTGATCCCTGTCTTCACTTAAAAGTCAGAGCTCAGGCATTCATTTAGAGGACTGAATACTTTTTTCACCAGAGCCTGTACAGTTCTTCTGACATTCACAGTTAATATTGATACTCTGTAGGCCAGAAAACATTACATACAGAAAGAATACATCAAGTCTGATTCTGCTTTGGATGGAGTTTGTGGAAGCTTCGCCATTGCATGTAAAAGGAGAAAGACTAGAGTGAAAAAGATTTATAATCCAAATGTGTTTAATGCTTGTGTATCTGTATGACATGGATTTACTCTATTTTGAGTCTCTCTTATTTTCTAGGGCATTGTCTTGTTTTTAGTCTCTCCATAATTAGTTACTATTTATAGGGCAGATCAAAAGAAGTAGCTCACAGATGTCAAAAGATGCATGTTTTCTCACATATAAGTGTTTTTTTGCTTTAACTTGATGCAAACACTTTATTATTAAGGCTTTTTAAAAGACCACAGAAGGTATATAGACTTAAATTTTTTTTCTATATGATTAACAGCAGCAATTTGGGTTTTGCTTTCCTTTTTAAGTACTTCAAATTCTGCCATAGAAAGGAGGAATGGGCTATATGTATTTAAATGTACACATAAAGATTAAAAGAATTGCTATCCTCACTTTTTTTAGTCACCTACATCACTCTAATGGATCTCTAACATGAAAGTTCTATTTTACAAAGTGCTATTACCAGCACTTTTTTCCATTTTTCATCCTGGAAAAAGATTTAATTTCCAACTTAAGTTCTCACTACATATTTTTAAATTCCCTTATATCATGAACACTCCGTGTATGTCTCAAGAGGTTAGGTAATTTACTGCCTTTGCCTCAATAAAATTTTTACAGGCACTTATGCTCCTGAAATTTTGGTAAAATAATATGTGGGATTAAAAAAAGAGTGAGGAGTTGAGTTGCTATCTCCCTCATCACAAAGCTGCGTGTTCAAAGGCACGTTCCTGTGAACTGTGTTCTCTAAGCTGCTGTTCTTGTATATTCTATCTGTCAAAAGCCCTTGTAGCTGCAAATAAAATGTAACTATTCCCTTACATTATAAAGCTAATAATGAAGTGGTAAATGCATAAAACACAGTATTTGAGGTATGTAGGTATTCTAGATACCGTGTTAGTATAGGAAAGAAAGACAACATGAATATGGAGAAACTTCTATTTAAAATGTGAGCCCTCTCACAGAGCAACAGCAACACCCCCCCCCCCCCCCCCTTCTTGACCTTTGAATGACCTCGCTTACCACGCTGCCTTAAAATGATATAATAATAGTAGTATCCTGTTTATGGTATTCCATACAAATGTTTTTAGTAGTGGCTTTTGTATTTGTGCTATGCAGGATTTCTCAAAAAATAATTTTAGCCCTTATATCTTTCATTGTGGATTGTAAAGGGGGGAGAGCTTTCTTAGGTTTTCTTTTCCTGTTAAACACTTACATTTAGTCTAAAGAGACAAATCAAATTCTTTAATCGTTTACAGGCCAAAGAACCGTCAAAGAAAAAAGAAGTCCATCAACACAGCTTAATAAAAGTTATACTATCCAATGAAATAATATAATACTGTGCATTTATACTGTCGTAATAGCTGTTAAAATCTATACCAGTTTCTAATATCACACAGTTATGTAGGTACTTACCATTTTAAAAGCAGCATGAAGTGGAATCGGTGGAAAGTCCCCAAGGTGTAATCAATAATTGATTAAAATGATGAGCCTTTGTGGTATTATTTTGAAGTGCACAATCTGAAATTAAAGGAAATTTACTGACACTTGTATATTTTGTTGAAAGAAGGATTGCTCAGACATATTAACAAAATTGATGTCTGTTGCCTTCTACAGAGTACAAGGAGAGTGATTTATTTTGGAAACGTCTTTCAGCTGGGTAACTAGGTAACTTACTGTGCTACACAGGCGAGTTTGGATTCCATTTCCGGAAGCAGAATTCCAATTCAATGAGTGAAGGAAACAGATGGAGTAAGAGGAGGACAGATGGGTACCAAAAAATTCCAGCCACTGTTTTCAGTACCTGTGCATTAACTACCATAGATCAATTTATTTTGATTTAGTGAAATGGAAAAATCATAGATTGTGAAGCCAAAGCATTACAGGGCCCCAGACCACTGTATGTTAATATGAGTTCTAGATTGGATACATCTGAGAGTAAAATTTTCTGCTGGCAAGAACCTCACCCCCAGCCCAGTCATTTCATTCTGTTTGGGAGATTTAAACATCTCTCTTACTCAGTGTGGTTGGTTATTCTGCCATGCTGGACAGCTGTGAAGCTTTCCTTGAGCTCCTTCCAGAGCTGGGTGACTGGGGTGTCACAGGGAGTGCTGGGGGCTGCTGAGCCACCAAGGTCCCAGGCTCATCTGATGGGAACGGGCTGAGCCTGCAGAGCCCAGAGGGGAGGCTGAGAGTGCTGCCTGCTGCAGCCTTCAGTTGCGAGACACGAATGGTGGCTTAGAAAAGCAAAACAAAATTTTTATACATATATATAAATTATACACATATATACACCAGCAGTCTTTATCTGCTGCATGGCACAGTTGCTCTGTCACAGACTTGACCTTGACTTAATTTGATCATCCTTGTGGTTAAATAGGAAGTTCAACTGTTAGCCAAATAATTTCTTAACACCCCTCACCCCACTAGTAACTGTCAGTTTGTTGCCGATACTGTTGAATTTTTATATGAACACCTGTCCATTAGAAACTGTATGATGCCCATCCAGACAATTTCCATTTATTTTAGAATGTCTTGCAATTAGTGGAATTTTAAAACTGTAGAATACAAATAGAAATCACTCTTGTATTCAAAATATTTGAGAAATTTAAAAATATAGATCAGAATATGTAATTGCTCTCTTTCTTGCTGAATTCATATCAGGAAGTTTTCTTGCTGCATGAATAGCCACTATATTTTGATGCAGCAAAAGTACAAAAAGGTCTGTAACTCAAATATCCTGGAATTGGCTTTCTGTCACAGTTTATCTCAGTTCCTTTTAAATTTTCCTATCAATAGTTTGAATTAAAAATTCACAATTTTCGTATTTTTTTCAAAATAATTTTCTAATTTAAACACATTCATTTTAGGGGTTAGGCTCACTACTTTTGTAATGAGATAGAAATCGCATATTATGTTTTGTCTTCATATGAAGATAGATCCATTAGACTTTATCCCTCAATCTATTAAATGCAATTTAGATCTTAATGTGGCAAAACCTGAATCTTTAAACTTTGCTATCTGATGGTAGATTACCTTCCCTATATGGTCTGATTCAAGGTGAGAATTGCAGTGCTGGCTATCAGAGTGCTGGAGGCTGGGATACAGTCTTCAGCCATAAACAAGTCCCATTCAAAACTCATCATCATCTCCTCCCACCTTTAAATAAATCTGTGTTGGATTGGAACGTAGCCTACGAGTCAGGCACACAGTTCAGAAGGGCTGTGGTGTGATAAATAGGAAGGTGGTTTGGCTTGGTTTCATAACTGAAGCAGATGATAAATAATGGTTTGGTTTCTTCCAGTTAGAAAACATTTGCAATCTGAATCCAGTTTCAGAATGGCTCTATTTGTGCAGATTCAAATATACTATTTTTCTTCCTTTTTTAAAATAAAAATGTTTTGACTTGCAGAAACATTAATACAATTCCCATCCTTGTTTTTTGTTTGTTTTCCCTGGGACTTCTTCCAAAATTCAATATCTCTATATTCATTAAGCTGCTTCCCCTACCCCACCAATCACCCCTTTTCCAGTCTGAATTTGGAATAAAATCGATATGAAATAATGTTTCCTTTAAGCAAGTAGGAGATAAACTATACAGCTTTCTTAAGCTATTTATCTGAAAGAGACAGTTCAAAATATTATCCAGGGTCAAAAGAGTGAGAAACTCTTTTTGGTATTTGTAGTTCAAAGATAGAAAGTAATTATAACTTCATAATTTTGAAAGCATAGAATCACTTTGGAAATTAAACACAGACTGGAATTTACAACATTTCCTTTAAAAAAATTTTAAAAGGGTGCTTGCAACACTGAAAGGTAGGTACTCTTAAATGCTTGTTGAAACTAATGGCCACTAATAAGTCTGCCCTAATAGACAACTCTTCAGCTCATTGAAACCTGGCTGAGTGTAGTGTCAGGAACATCTTGATACTGGTATGGAAGAGCAACATAATGATTTTAATCTATATAAGTCAGACTCGAAGAGAAGAAGATCCAAGGAAAGGGAAAATGCCGTGCTGCTGTCAATACTTATCAGCAGCAAGTCTAAGTGATGTGCAGCTTCGTTTATATATTTGATTTGTATTCAGCACAGACTCAGATTGCCCTTTCTCAAACTGCTTCATTCCCTTGAGGAATGCTTTTAGAAAAGAGAGCAATCTTGTACAAGGCTGTTGCTGATCACTAAATTTGGAGCTTCTTGCCCTGACATGGAGAGAGAAGGAATGTATTTGCACTGCAGAGAAGTTAGAAGTTCTTTGTTAAAAATCTCCTGGCAGTCCCCAGCTGCTACGTGCTAGAACTGCTACCCAGGCACTAAGGCTAATCTAAGTTGCAGCAAAGAGGAAATATCTCTAAAGTGGTCTAAACTCAAGTGCTTGGTCTTGTTGTACCCACGCTACTTTAAATGCTTCCTTTCGCAATCATCCCTCTGGTTTTGGTTCCACTTTTCTGCTTGAAGAGAAAGTCTACACCTCTTAGCTTATTAAGGTAATACAAAATGACTGTGAAACAGCTGTGGGACATACATGTCAAAAGAAAGGTCATAGTCTTCTGTACAAGTAGAAATGGGAATAAATGCCCAGTATATTTGCTCCTTTTGGAGCATCTGTCAAGAGCTGAGTATCTAGCAAGATTCTGATATTGGAAATTACTCTTACCAAAGAATTGTTTCTGTCTGTATTTTTGTCAGGCAGCCAATCATTTGCAAATGATTTGAGCTTCATCATCTAAGCTGCAAGTTGAAAAAGTGTATTCTGTTCTCCATGTATATGCAATATGTATAAATTAGACTAATGGATTAGTTCAGTTACTAAGATCAACCAAACAACAGACTCCATTCTGCAAATGAAATTAGAATCCTAAGTGGAAGCTGTAGGTATCATTATTTCAGATAATGAAAAACCTTTCAAATGAGTTACTTCAGGCTGGTTTCACTTCAACAATGTAAATTACTTCAAATAAGAGAGCGCGTTATGAAGACAATAGTAGAGCTTGTGTATATACATATATATAAAAGAATATACCAGGAAGAGTTTGGGGGGCCTGGGAGTTCAGGATCCCCAGCTCAGCTTTGGGTGCCTTAGTCCGGGTGTGAGTGGCTACAGGGAGATCGCGATGTGTCCTCCAGCCACCCTCCCACCAGGACAGCCAGCAGACAGGATGCCACTAATACTTTTACTAGTAGAAAGTAATTAAAGAATACCAGGTGTTGTAGTACAAAAAAAAAGAAATAACATTAAAAAAATTTGTTCTTCTCACTCAGATGAATTGAGTGATCTTGAAATAAAATGTTCTTTACACCTCATGCATCCTTGCACAACAATGCTGCTACTGGGTTGTTCTGAACATGTTTTTGCTTAATTTCAAAGCTTGAATTAGTGATTAGTAAGAACCTTGGGCTCTGCTTTGCTGTTTCACTGTTAAGTAGTAGATTTGAAAAGATGCTTAAAGCTCAAGGTAACTGGTGGTTGTTTGCAACTTTTCTGCTTGTATCTTTGGGGATTCTCACCTACTATTCTCATTTACTTATTCCAAGGGCTTCAGAAAAATAAAAAGGCGCTGGACAAGCACTTGTTCTTCTGACACCGATCGTTCTTACTGAAATTGCAGCCCCTTCTTTGTGAGGGGGAGGAAGGGAGTTACAACGGCTTGAGGCAGGTTTTAACATTTTCAAGCCATGACTAAAGCCAGTTCAGATAATTTGGCAAGGGCTTGAGTGAATGTAGGGACAAGCCGAGGGAGGTTGTTAGGACCATACAATGAAAAATAAACATAGACAAACAGGAAAAAATAGCAAGGAATATGATGAAGAACAGAGTGAATGAAGGTATGAAGGAACTTAAAGATTCAAGAAACAACAGTGATTATTAGAAAGAAAACTTGAAGAAATACGATAGCAAAAAAACAGAGGACCACATAGCAAGAAAACAGAGGAAGTACATGTATGAAAGGGTTTGGACTAAGAAAGAGAAAGGTTTTCTGAAGATAATGCTCTGTCAATTTGCCTGACTCTAGTTCCACACCTCATATCCTGTTGACTTGTAGGCTTCTTTCCCAAGCAAAACAGCTAGATCCCTTCAGGAGAAGTTGTAGTGAAATCAATAAAACTGGGTGGTTTAAATTGTCATATGAGATGAAAAGGGTTCTGTGCAGTAAGAACATGGCAAATCCCTTCCTGCTGGGTCTGTGCACTGTGGGTGTGAGCTGCTCCTCACTAACTGCCCTGGCAATCCATGCCAGTTTCTTCCATAGCCCCTTCCAAACAGTATATATGTGGCTTTCGCTTTCCTAAGAGTGAGTCTGTGTGTGTAGCAAGTTATGTGTAGAGATCTGAAAAATGTTCAGATGTGACCATGAACCTCATCTTCTATAAAGAAAATGGATGCTTTCAGTATACTAGAAGATCCTCATTTGCCCATATTAATTTAACTGTTCTTTCCACAGTGGTAAATAAGCCTTTATGTATTTATTTATCACTAAATAATCTCATAAAAAATTGCTGTGATTAATCAGGAAACTTTCAGTAAAGCATGCAATGTCAAGCTTTTTGGGGAGAGAGGGGTGAGTGGAGGCAGCACCCAAAAAGATTTCTAGAACACTGAAGAAGAAACAGGACGGGGAGTCTGGATATGCTTTTTAGAATATTTAGCTTTAACAGTTGAGTATTAAAAATTTTGAGTGATAGAAACAGGAATGAAAGCGCCTACATACCTACCTGCCTTTTGTATATTGTTGGTATAGGACCACTTGTGAATGACATAATATAAAAAATGTCCATTTCTGAATTTCTGGTAATACTTGCTTTGGACTCTTGACAACCACTTCAGCAGTATAGTAGATTATGTTGTTTTTCCTTGGATACTTTTAAAACTTGTATATATAAACTTTATCAGACAGGTAGAAATACAAAATACAGGGTACATGCATAAATAACAGGTGTGAAGCAGACAAGCCTGTGTAAGGAACAAGATTTTGTGGTAACAAATGTTCTGCAGAATGGCTACTGTGATATACTGTCCTACTGACCAATAGAAGAGGGATGTGTAACTAAAGAATTAATTAGAATGATGAAAATTTGTTTAAGGCACATTTTCCTGAGCCCTCTTTTTTTCCCTCAGACATCCAGCCCCACTGCCGAGGATGATGTGCGCTGTGTGACTTGTTTCACGCCAGCTGTCTGTCACAGGCATTTGTGCTGCCTTACTCCCTTGGCTCCCCCCAGAAGGAAAGGTCTGGGATCACATGTCATTGTATGCCCTTGCTTGGGAAAATAGGCATTCCGATGCCTGACTTTTGCCATGCATTTAATCAAGCCAGAGTAGTTCAGTAAGCTTCACTACTAATATTTTTAAGCAAACAGAAAACAGTTATACTGTCATACTTTCTGTATTTAAGCTTAAAGAATGATGAACTGTTGAGGAAGTGCTGAAAATTTTTTTTAGAATGTTTTGTCTGTTGTATTTTCTATAGCTGTTTCTGTAAACCTACAATTGAATCTCAAGTGTTGATTTGTTCTGATGGTATTTCCATTTGGAAATGTCAGATATTTCAGGAGAAATTTTATTCCTGGAAGATCTTGAATTGCAGCCCTACTATGCAAAGTTTTTTCTTGCAAAGCTGAATGAAATTTACCCAATACTAAACCTTAAACCTTTTGTGAAATGCCTCTATTAAAATATGGCCTCAGAGCCGGGAAAAAATAAATACCTGAATCTGAACTAGTCTGATAGAGTACTGTGTGTGTGTCTGTCTGTCTCTTTATGACAATAAAATGATAAATTTCCCTGCTATATATTGTAAGTAGGGCATCTGTGTGCTGCCTGAGATTAAGAGGTTGCTGCTTTAGTCAGTAGCAGCAGCAGTAGCTGCAGACTTTTGACCTCTGTGTTAAATAGCTGTTCCTTGCAAAGTTCGTGCCTCCGTTACTAAACTGAAGCTCTACTGTGTTGAGATCAAATAATGACCAAGATCCAGTCTTGCAGCCCACAGTTGTTTGAGTCATTTTTTCTTAGTGCTCAAGTCAGCAAAACTTCTCATCACAGGCCAGGGGCTCAGAACTGGCTCCTTGTGTTTGTTGAGCACCATAATTCCATGCCAGCTTGACTTCTAATCATGTTCCTTGATGTTTTGCTAAGTCTTTATCTGCTTTATACTGCAGTGACAAAGGCTGAGTGTATTTTAAACACCGCCTTATCATAGTATTTTACAGTCTTGCTAAAATTTTTGGCCAGTCTAGTCTACAATTTAATCTTTTTAAAAATGCATTTCCATTTTCTCTGTGTTGCCTACACATACTGAATTTAGAGGAGACTTAACTTCATAAAGCATCTGCTTAGGTTACAGTCATTTTATACTTATTTCATCATTATTGCATGAGATTTGTATTGAGTATATAATTTGGCTTGCTGTTTACCCTGTGTTCAGCCAAAACATGAATTCTTTGCCATAGCACTTTCATTAAAAGAATAAAAAAAGCACTTAAGCATAAGAAGAAAAGCAGGTAAAAATAACTCCTTGTCCTTTACGAAAATGCATTTTTTGTTCTTTCTCTCAGCCGAAACAGTTCCCATTAGAAATATTCTTGAGTTCTCTGCTTCCAGCAAGTTCTTATTATCTCATGCATCCAATCCAAAACATCATTTTGCTGCTTTGTGAAATTGAATCAAAGACTTTCAAAATAATTTAGAGTTGTAAATAACACTCTTTCACGGTGCTGCAAATAAAAATAAGATCTGATATGTGTTACACAAAAAAAGAAAGTTCTGAAGTCTTCATTAAAAAAAAAGAGAAAATAATTAAGAACAGTTTGGGTAGTTTTTGAATTGTTAGTGTTTTCTTCCTATCTTTATACATCTCAAATTTATCAAAAGAAATCACTGTTGCTCCTTCTGCAGTACCAGAAATGTAATTCAAGAGTTGTTTACAGAACTATTAGTTCATTCATTTATCTTAAAGGTAGAAACACAGTATTTTTATCTGTAATGAACTGAGAAGGTTCGTTAACTTGAAAGCATTGCTACAGTGACTTATCCCATATAAAGGGGAATTTATATGTACAGTACAATACACGTATCCATGATTGTGATAAAAGCCTTGTACTCATTTTACAGAAAACCAAAGAAAACTAGTAGTGGTGCTATAATTCACTTTACAGAAAACTCATCAGATTCATTCTGTTACTTCAACCTTCACAGAACTTAGTTCCTTTCTACAAAGCAGATTATAGGTGCTGGCACCCCAAATGGCCCTCGCTGGTGGGTAATCATAACTATTACAATGCACTCACATTTTTGGGTCAGAATGTGAGAAACTGGTGCTAGCTGAGCACTCTTGTAGACGTAGCTCCCCACTGCTCCCTTCAGCTGCTCTTGGATCTTGAAGTCCTTCCCACATTCACTTCCCTTCTAGAGCTCAAGTATTAATGAAATAAATAAAAAAGTCTTGCATCGCTCAGAATAATTGGGAGTGTACAACTATGAAAGATGTATTCTGAGACAACGTGCCTGGACTCCGATACCTTTATGATGTATTTTGGGAGCAGAAATTAACTGGTATTCTTCTGGACTTTACAAGCAGTTCTGTTTGCGTTGTATCTTTTCTGCAGTTTGGAGAAGAGTTTGGTCTTTGAGAGGACTTAATGCAAGAAACAATTTCTTCGTAGGATATCAGACCTCTTCTTTGGATATGTCTGTGTGTGGCTTGGCTTTTGCTATTATGTATTTTGTAGTCTTAAACCTTTTTTTTAATCGAAGGCTTATCTGCTTATCACTAATTCCTGTCTGAGCACCCCAATTGTACAATTACAGCCTAGGCCTCATCAGCAAGATAATTTATTGCATTTTTATTGTGATGACCAGAGGATAAAACAGTTCCTGTTCCCCAATAATTTAGTTCATTCTAATATTCTCTTCATACCAATTCCAATTTCACATCTCTACTCCTTGAGCTATCTGCATCAATTTATTTTTTGTATGAGAAAGCTCTGTACACATCTGTGCACACTATAAATAAAAAGCAATAAGCTGACATCTTTAACCTTTATCAGACGTATTTCATACACTTTTTTTTCTGGTATACTTGCTATTAAACTTCTGTCTCTTTATATCTATCGCATGTCTGTATTTCCCGTGTCCTCCTTCCCCTTTTCTGGCAGAGTGTTCAGCTGCAGATGAAGCGTAATACACTGTTCATCTCGTCATTGTGTCTGCTTGTGAGCTGATGGGTTCACACAGGCATTGCAGACACTTTTTCTGCTATGGCATATAAAATAAACTGTCTACAGCTATGTACATTTGCTTTCACACATACAGAGTCCTGCTTATTTCAGGAAATGTATCTTACATACAAGGACAAAGTTGGAGATCTCATTAAAATCTGTCTCTGAAATGAAGTTAAGGCTGAAAACCAGAAAGCAACAGGAGGCTGAGATCATTAGGAACTCAGAGCTCTCACTGACCTAATCAGGCCACTCACTACATATTGCCTGTAGCAGTATCTAATGTATTTTAAGTGTTCATGTTATACTTGTGTGTGGAAATTGTCCTGTGTTTAGAAAATTTAGCTGGCCATTTGCATTGTGTTTTTTGAAGACTCCAGTGCAGCCAGCCCCTGCCCGTACCTGGCCTACCAGGCTTGGTGACGGGTCTCTCAGCCTGACCCAGAGCTGTCTCCCCTCTGCCATGGGAGTGAGTCGCACCAGTTGCTCTAGGGCACTCAGCAAGTTGCTTTGCTTTTCACTCACGCTGCGTATTTCTGTACCTCATCCTTGTCTGTGGCTCTTTAGCCCTTGATTCCTGCTCTTACCTCCTAGATCTCCCACTTGCAGTACAATCCCCCTCTGGGTTTCCCTCACTTAGCTTCCTTACTGGCAATACTCCTATTTCTCAAGCTCTTGCATTCCATGATTTCTTCAGTTCTTAAGATCATCTTAACTAGATCTTTCATGTATTAAACAAAACGAGAAGTTGAGCAAACACTTTGACAATTTCAGTATGAGGCTAGATTTAACACTTATCTCATGTTCCTGTTGTAAAATGGTCTGTCAATCTCTGATGCTCCCTGTTAGTGTTGTTTATTCATGCATTTTTATATAACCTTAGATATTTGGGGCTTTAAAAAAAAATCTTTTAAGCCACATAATACCTAAAAGTGCTGTTTTAATTTACAACCAAAAGAGTTTAAGACTTCCTTGTAAACGCTTTTGATTGAGAGAAATACCTCATAAAATATTTTGAGATTTTAAACAGAATCACAAATTATGGTGACAATACAGTCTGTTACACCAAACAAGCTACAAGATTTATAAGTCCAAATAAAGAGTTACAGAGAAGTTAAGGAAAGGAATAGCCATCTTGGGTGCAAGCAGAAATAGTTAATGCATTTCAGTTTGAATTTTATTCACATTTAGCAAGATATACAAGTAAAGCTTGTTCTCTCGGTTGTTTTAAAATGTAAATGTGTCAACATTAAAAATAGATGGTATCATATGAGAGGATGGAGAAAAAGACAACAAACAAATCCCAAATAGTGAGATAAATCAGCCTGCCCTTAAATGGTACCAATCAGGTCTTTAGGGGTGCTAGATCACTTCTTGGGTATTCATCCTTTTTTATTTCCTTTTCCAGAATGTAAGGCAAAAACTTATATAATTTTATCTTACAGCAGTAGCACTGATGTAGTTATGACCTGTTCAAAGAACCAATGAAATTATGCAGGGATTTTAACTGAACTGCAGTGCTCACTGATTTTCTGATCGTATGATAACAAAATTGTCAATAGATCACTAAATTAATACACAAAATTCTGTGCCAGAAGCTCTGAATAGGGAAATGTCCTAAGTAAAGAACAGTTCAGTCTAATCTTATATTAACTTCTAATGCACGGGAGCATAATCCTGTCAGCAAAGGGAATCATTTAGATGAAAATAAAAGGCCTTTGTGTACACAGGGTAAGTCAAGATTTTTGTATTACTGAGCTGTGCTGTGATTATAGCACTAGCATGGCAAGTGAAGAGGTTAGCTTTTGGATTTTTAAGGCCATGAGCTGAACTAATTGTCCACCTTTGTTTAATTTTCCCATCTTTTGCCCCTATAAATTCTTTTTACATTGTTCCACATATGCAGAAGTAACCTTAGTCTCATTAAAGAGCTGAAATCTCTCTGGAACATACAATTTCAGTATAAGGCTTTCATACATGCATTTGTCACCTTTTTACACTTGCTTTTCAAACTACTCCAGATTTAGCAGCTGGTGCTTTTAAAACTAGGAAGTGCCAGTCAACAGATGGGCCCTTGCCAATGTGTTTATTTCTGTGCATGATGGTTGTAATATTTTTTAATAGGTTTGAAAGTATAATATCTGTCCCTACCAAAGTGTTCCTTCCCATTTGGCAATCTGTACCTCTGTGTCTACCACAATTGCCTTTGTCGCTTACAGAATCGATCCCATAGTTTTCAAATTCCTTCCCAATGTTTATGCACAGCCTTTGTCTACCCTTTCAAAGAAATAAGTCTTATGCAGTCACATCATTTGTCTCTTAAAATTTTAATTTCATGCTGGAAAATACTTAACTATAATTTTTGGCTGGTAAATTCAGCCAAATTTGAAAGAATGATAGATTTCCTAAAGATCCAACACATGCATCAGGAAAATCATCAGCATGAATAGAGGAGAGAGACCAAAATTACTTTCCCTGCTGGGAGAATGAAAAGGACAACTCAGTGTCTATACGTTTTATCTGCTGGCAGTGGGGCAGTGGGAGAGCTGATGATGTTGCTTTCAAAGATATTTCTGTGATATTTCTATGGGGGTGCAGCAGCATTACCTGTTATATCAGCATAGCTCAGGGAATGCTGCCTTTTCTTTTTTTAGTTATCTTTAGTACAATGTAGTTGAAGTTATTATTTCATTTAACATACTGTATCATAAAGGTATTTAGGAAACTTAGCTTAAAGCACAATTTTAAATGAGAAGAAATTTAGCAGTCTTTACTATGCATTAGTCATACTTCCTCTCCCCTGGCCCCTGTGTGTACAAAACAGTGTTTGGAGGAACTGGGGAGACAGCTTTGAAATCTGCAATATTACTTTTTAATTACAAACATCAGTGTCCTTGTCTTTGCTATCAGTTGAATCCATGGCATTCTTAGACTTTACAAATGGAGGCAATAACACAGCAGTATCACAGAGCCTAATAACATACAATATAGTGTAAAGCAGCATGCAGTGTACAGCATCAATATGGATGCAGTGTTCAGGTTTATCCTTAGAAATATATAGCTGAAGGTTCTGATTCTTCAGATTTACCCATGATATTAGGGTCTCATAGGCACTACCATACAAGCTTGTAATTTGTATGACTGAAATGTAAGATCAGAATCTAACCAAAGAGAAAACACAAAACACCACTGGAGAAAGAAGAGAAAACCTTCATTCGGGGCCTTCGTTTTCTTTAATACTTCGATAATGATTTGGTGACTAATTGTGTGTGTGTATATGCTCTAGCATTTTTCGTAGACCTGTTTTGTGTAACAGCATGCTGTATTGCTGATTGTTATTCATATTAGGTTTTTCACTTCCTATTTTTTGGAAGCCGGTTGAATGCCAAAAAAGTAACAATCGTCTGACAGATAATAGATGGGAATCTGAGATTGTAATTAAATGTAGCTACAGTACATGTACTTAAATACTAATTAAATGGCACTGACTCTGAGATCATAATCTGAGTGATTATAACTAGACTCAATCATCAACGGATCCTATCCAAATAAGATTTTGTCACGTTCCTAATTATTGTCTTGCATAAAAATAACTAAGAAACTCGTTCCTTCCAATGAGAATTTCTGTCTTAAAGTTCTTAAAACATAAACCAAAACCTTTTGAAATATTTGATCCTCCAGCATTGGAATGCTATTCCAAATTGTTCCTGTGTTGGTTTGCCAAGTGTTTCATTCATTTCATGAGGACTTTGCTAATTAGTGTATGTTAGATGTGACACAGGAATAAAGACTATATTTAAGCTTCCCAGAACTTCTCATTATAAGAGTTCGCACTCAGTTGCTAGGAGGTTAGCCAGACTTTTAAGTATTTGGGCTGAAATGTGGGTTTGCATTATGATACAGCCTTTAATTATGTGAGACCACACTATTCTTCTCCAACTCATTCCCTGCCTACCCCATTCAGGTCACAAGATGGATATTGCTCATTTAATGGGCAGTTTTCCAATATGTCATTTAAAAATGCACTTCAACAGTTAGTGGCCCCCTTGCCTGTTTCAACATTCAGATCTTTCTCAGAATACAACACTATTGATTTCCTCATAAGACTGATGGGCTCTATTGAAACTACAGTATCTCAGAGTTCACAAACATTAGTGTCTCCATTTTATAATACTCTTGTGAAATGAGTGGTTATTATTATCTCTGTTTTACAATGCGGTACTATGGTAAAGTAATATATCATCAAAACGTAGACCAGTGTGGGTGTCTAATGCAAAATAATCATTACCTTGTATCTCAAAATACACAGTTTTTAATATTTGTCCAGAGCTGGAGTTTTTAAAACTAGCAAGTCAATTCACTTCACTTGTAGCTGTGAATTCTTAAAGCTTCTGCAAACCTAATCCTTTGTGTGTCAGACTGAGTGCTCAGAATGTGCAGCAGCTCCTGTGAAGCTTTCACTGCGGCAGTTTGCCTGGGATCACGCAGGAACTGGTGGCAGAACTAAGAAGAAAATTCAGTTCTCCACTCTCTTTAGAGACATGGGCCTCCTTTCAGTTTCTGTATCAAAGGAAAGCAGGTTTACAAACATCAAGGTCATTCCCTACACAGCTGGCTTTCATCCTCTGAACATCATCTTCCCTGTGCACTGCAGTGACAAAATTTTCCTTTTTCATTTAAAAAATGCTGATGCTTAAAATTTTGCAGATAAGTAGGAGTTAGAAAGACATATGCTAAATTATGTTTCGTTCTCCCTCTTATGCCCATAAAACAAGTCACCTTAGTTAGGAAATATTTAAATCTTTCTCAGAATCTTTGTTCATGAGCTTAGTTTAAAACCCCTGTTGGTATTTTTACTTCTGTCACTAGCAACATACACATGAGTGAGATCTACATGATGCAGCCCATGCCATTGTTTATTTCAAAATTATATCAGTTTTTCAGGTCCACAGCGGGACACACCAGATTGAACTAATGACACATTTCAGAGTTCTTCTCTGGTGATATCTTCAACACATCTTTAATGAATAAGTGGTTTGATAGTAGAAGCTCATTATTCCTGAGTAAATTGACTTATTTTATGCCATTCTTTTAAGGCCAGATTTTCAAATGGGCATCTTCTTTAAGGTAATTATATTAGAAGTTGTTTTCAGAGGTAACTACAGAGATTGCTGGGAAGAGGGTGGAGACTGTGAATACATCAGTTTTGAGAAAAAATTAATGTGAGAAGCCCACTTTCGAAAATTTGGAAATACAGAGCCAAGAGCTGCTCTTACAAGCTGGTAAGGTGGACAAGCCTGTTCTGAGGGCTGGAAGTCAGGACATGGTGGTTTAACCACCGCTGACCTTGTGATCCTGCCCTCATGTGGTGAAAGATAGTGCTCTCAACTGGGTTGGTTGAACCCAGTAATATTGGCATATTAACTTGGGAAAACAGTCTTTCCTGGAGATTTATTTTTAACCCAGGTGAGTTCATAGCGTGGTTTACAGCAGAATTTCACAAGCAGTTGTGGTGCTAGAAGGGAAAGTCAGGAACTTCTTAAAGCAGCTTTTCACTGAAGTGCATTGATTGTGGAATTATGAGTTAAGCATTGCAGCATGACACCTAATTAACATCCTAGATCCTGTCTACCTGTGTGGTTAGTTATAAATGCTGACACTTCGAGTAAGGATTGACATTTTGTCTTATCCTAATCCACTTAGATGGAATCTGTATTCTTGCTCAGCTTTTATGTATAGAATTGAAGAGGATGGAGATAAAGCATTGAATAAATTCACAGACAGTATGCTGGTGTTTTGTTTGTTTGTGCGGGTTTTTTTGTGTGTGTTTTTGTGTGTGTGTGGGGGTTGTTGTGATTCGTTTTGTTTTGGGTGGGTTTTTTTTCTGTGTTTGTTTGTTTTCCTTCCAGCTGAACAGTGTATTACATTAAAGACCTGTACATTTAGGGACATAAAACCATATACTTATGATATTACATTAACCTAAATTAAGCTCCAGGAGAATGAGTGTAAAGAACATAATGGTCATTGGGACCACACAGATATGTGGTCAGCTGTGATCCAACGGAAGAGAAACCTGATCCGGAAGATAAAAGTGAGCAAACTCGTTTTCTGCATGTTTTGGGTTTTATTTAGAAATCTCTGTACTGTGCATCTAATTGATCTTTGAAAGTGTCCCACAAGGTTTGGGAAATAAGGCTGCATCCTACACTTCATTATGAACCGCAACACCACAGGGAGGCACAACCATGGTCATGAACTGATTGTTCAGTAATCTGTGGGTCAATTGAACCCTATCTCCTTAAAACCTGACATTTCGTTACTAACAGGTGGGCACAGTGGACGGATGGAAATATTTCAAATTTGCATTTTTTTAGGAAAAAGATCAGTTCTTTTGAGGAATCTGAGTGGCTAAATTTTTTGTATATTTGTACCTCATATGGCCTTTGCCATCTTCTAGGCCTGATTCATTCACCACTAGGTTACCAGGGTAAGGGAGTACATTAAATAAGTACAAAGGAAGTTCTAAACTTTAAATATCAGTAGGGAGAAATGACTGTATAAGCTTCAAGTGTTAAGGCACAATGAACAATCTTGCCTGATTCTTTAAATGGCAGAATTCTAATTTGTGGTTTATTGCAGCTAAATGGAGATAGTGGTATAGAAAATTAATCAACAAATTGTACCAAACTGCACCCTCAAGCCTCTCTTCTACCAACATTGTCTTTCAGTCTGTCATTCAGAATTTCTACTATTTTTATGCAACTCCTTAGTTTTAGAAAACTTAGCTTTTTTGGTTTGTATTCATTCTTTGTTAGCTTTTTAATGAATATAATCTCACTCTTAATAAATACGTATGTTTAAAAAATTAAAAGGATACTTCCTTACACATTTAGATATACCCAGAATTGAAGGTGAAAAAAGGTAGAACCCTAATGACTATTAGTTAGTAACAACCTTCATGAGACTGACTCAAGACTCTAATCAAATGAAGAGATTTTGTCCTGCTGAGCACCTGTCAGTAGGAAGGTTCTAAATTAATATTAAATGTCTTTCAGCAAATGTGGTCTACATCTGAGTGAGGGTTTTTTTTTTTTAAAATGATATTTTAATAAGAAATATTTGTGTAGAAGTTATCCTTCATCAGCAGTGTTTGGAATTCTTCAGTAAATTGCCAAAAGGAAATAATTTAGACAATGTAGTGTTGCACAGTGACACACAATTATACACCTGCAGCAGTGTCGGCCAGTTAGGTATTATTAAATTTTGTTAAGTTCAAGGAAGCTTGCCTTAATGCTCAGGAAAGAAGACTGAAACACTGAAAACATATAGCTGGTTACAAAATTATTCTGTATTTTGGTAACCCAGGGAAAAATAAAATCCCAAATTGTCTTTGAGATTCTTAATAAATAAAACCTAATTTTCCTTTCTTCCACTGAAGCATGCACATGTGTTCTGTGTGTATTCTTTGCCAGCAAATTAGAAGTAAGCTCAGTAGAATTTTCTTTCTGTAATCAGCGTCACTTATCGATGTCTCTATGGCAGTGTTACTACAGATTTGCCAAAAGGATTTTGAGGGATGACTGACAGATTAAGATTGTCCTGATGAACCTGTCATGGCAACACAGAGAAAAATGCACCTCAATGAGATTCAGTTCACTGGACTTCTAGAATTTATTTCAAAGGTATTAGTGTCAGTATTCACAGCTATCTCCTATATTTCTAAATCAACCATAAATAGGGAAAAAGGGAAGAACCACAGAGTACATATTTAATTTTTAGTAGGTTTTTATCTCCACTGCCTGATGACATGAAGGGGCCAGCAAACGCACCTGAAGAAATCTAAGCTAGTAGGCTATCAGGTATACGTAGTTTATATGTGTAATGTAAAGGAGATGTAAATTCTGACTTCTTGTGATTGAGCAACTGTATTTGTCCTAGAAGTCTGGTGGGTTGTTTTTCTTGTAGTTGAAAGGGTAACTACATTAGAGTACTTTACAAAAAATATTCTTGATCTTACACAGGCACTCACTAAATCATTTTCTTACTTAAATAATGAAACACTGATGTGTCTCTTCAAAGCATCTCAGAAATTTGTTACTGGATTCATTAGCATTCACAGTGATGGCAGAACATAGGGCTGTTTTACTGTGGTCAGTTCTAGCTGTGGTACTTGGCTGTGACTTGGGAGCTAGCACTGAAGCTGAGTTAAAAACACCCATGTTAGACCAGCCAGATTCCTTGATGTGGCAGTAAAAATACTGGGTTTTCAGAAAATGCAGCATCTAGTGCTTGATATAGCTTGTAACATAGCTGGCAGCGTATAGTTTCTTAACAGTGGCCGGCCCTGTGGCATGAAATGTATTACACTTCCTTATGAGAGTGCTGTATGTGCTATTCTCTGTGAATTCATCCACACCCAAACACTGCATAATAAAGGGAAAATCTCAGCTCCTGACCTGGAAGGAGAAAGACCCTCCATTGTCTACATACACCGTAACTCTGAAGAGATAATCAACAACATAACCAGTGAATAGATTTCCAGCTGGAAAAAAAGCATTAACCTTTAGGAGAGTTGTGAGGAGTGGCAATCCTAGAGTAAGTATCCATATTATTTGGGGCAATAAACTGGAGAGATAGTAGCTAGAGAATACGTAAAATTAATACAAAAAGCTCTCAAAAGACTTTTTGACAAGTCAAGAAAAAAATATGACCCTTCCCTCCTGATATATTTCTTATTAAAATGCACCCTGTATTTTTCTGCTATTCTGAAACACTTTTGTGCTTCAAATGCTTTTTCATTCTAAAGCGCTCTTCCTGTTGCACCATTCCCATTTTGTAAACCAAAGTGGCACCAGCACAAAGATCAAAGCACACTGGTAAGAGAATGTAAGTAGCAATTCCACGAGTAAAATATGAGATCTTTCTTTGAAATGGCTGAATTGTCTTAGCACTCGCTAGAGGAAATGGAGCAAAATTTTTCAAAGTTGTTTTGCCAGTTGTACCATTTTCTAGACTTATTTCCTGAAGAGTCATATTCATTAGAATCCAGTGGAACTATGAATTCCAGCAGTCATTGAATGTTGACTCAAATCGTTGCCACTATTAAGACTGTTCGCACCTCTGAGTTCAGATGAAGTGACCATTGATGGATGAGTCCGTGTACAATTCATTCCTCTGCAGAAAGGCCTTTGGTGTTTGTGTGTCACTTAAATCTGATTTCAGTTCTAATTCTTCATGCTACTGTTGTTGAGCAGTACTTTGATGTGTGTTGCTGGGTAGCTGTATGAAGTTGGGCAAATATTTTACCTCTCTCAAATTTGTGAAGGTGCTCTGCAGCACTAGTGTCTTTTAGCAAAGCCAAGTTGCCCAGATTTATTACATATATCACAATAGTTTGTGTTTTCCTTAAAGTCCCAGCTGTTAAATCAGTCTCAAAACATAGCTGGGTCCTAACTCTTACGAAGAGAAGTCTGAAAAGCTGAGCAAATGTATGCCAAATCTCAAATCTGATCTCAAAACCAGAAAAGCAAAGCTAAAAGGCTTTAAGTTTTTGGCTTGTGGGGGGAA
Source organism: Nesoenas mayeri (assembly GCF_963082525.1). Taxonomy (NCBI): domain Eukaryota; kingdom Metazoa; phylum Chordata; class Aves; order Columbiformes; family Columbidae; genus Nesoenas; species Nesoenas mayeri. The sequence continues at coordinate 24,216,480 of NC_137545.1, forward strand.
TCTGTACAAACACTTGGGGGTCAGTTAGAAATTTCCAGAGATACAGGAGAGGGATGTGATGTGTGCACTTTCATTTTGTGTATTTCTCTTTTGCTTTTCTCCTTCCCACTAAAACCCCGGCACTTTCAGAGTTGCCCTGCAATGATGTGGTACTTAGATGATAGCCATATTGCTTTAGGCAATGCTTGGAGTTCTTGGGAAGACTGGGTACAAGAAATGCACAAAGAAAGAAGCATCTATAATACTGTTGATGCTACCATGTTCCTTATCTTCATGTTTGGTCACTTGACTAACAGCTCCATAACTGAGATTGAGCTGTCTTATACTGGTAGACTTAGTTGGTCCTGAATAAAAAATATCACCCACTGTTTGTACAGGTCTTAAAATTCAGTCATTTCATGGTGTTTGCTTTTTATGAACATTCTAGCAAATAAACTTTATAGGAAGAGTGTTCACAGAATAATACAATTTAAGTTTATACTGGAGGAGCGATTATTTGGAGAACGCATATTGGTTATAAGAACAGTGTTCAGGCAAACACTGAACAGAATCTAATATATGCCTTAGGTAATTAGTTTCACAGACTAAATTTTGAATAATAAACATTCACAATGGGAGTGAGCTACAAAAGAGGAACTGTTTGCAGAAATTATTCAGCAAATAGTTGTAATGAATAATAAATATGAGAAAATTGTGATCCACTCACAGGCATTTCATTAGTAAGTAAAAAAGGCAAAAGTTGTCAACTAAATTATGAATGGCAAGTAAATTATTAATCATTTCCGCAAATTTACTGTTGAGAGATCATGTGCTGACTTTGAAATGACTCACATTAGGTATGTAATTTCTTCTCACTGGTTTCGTGTTATTTTGACATGATGGGTTCTGAGCTCGAAATACAGATACTGCTCACAGGTGTAATAAACCCTAGTGAATCATATTGCTTTACTGGAGGTAACCATATGTAAAGGTGTTTATCTAACATAAATGAATGGGTGTATTTGCCTTCCAACGTATAAAAGTGCTAGTTGATTGTACTGGAGTATTTATTTTTCTGAAGGTAGGGATATGCTGGATCCCAGGTTAGAATGTAGGAGGGTAGTTGGGACAGGCTGGCTAGTCTCAGCTAAGGGATGGGAAGAGCATGGCCTGGGTACTTATTTTTGAAGCACCACATAGCACGACATTTTAATTTCTGGTAATAATAGCATATGTGGCTGCATCTGTCAGTGGGCTTTAACAAGATGAGTTTACAGATCCCATTTTCACAGAATTATGGAATGGCTGAGGTTGGAAGGGACCTCTGGAGTCATCTGCTCTAAAATGCCTTCTCAAGCAGGACCACCCAGAGGTCACCAGGTGGCTTTTGAATATCTCCGGGCATGGAGATTCTGCTTCAAACGCAGTTGGACTGTCATGCCAGAGGGGTAAATGCTGCTGCTGGATTGCCACGCTGGTAATAGGGATCCTTGGTGGATCCCTAACCATCCGAGGTGTTTACAGACTGCTTACATGCTACAGAGTAAACATGGTGATATAGATTGGTTGAAGACCATTGCAGGGAAATCAGAACTTTGCTGTTATAAGGAAAATTGCTTTAGGCTTTCCAGGCTTTAACTTAGTTATCTGTAAATGCAGTGGGTACACGTCTGTGTTGTAAAGCTTTCTCATTGTTTATTTAAAATTTTTGTGAGAAATCTTTATGGAAATTAGGAAAATATATATTAGTATTTATTACACAAACACACTTTTAAGCAGAACAGTAAAAGAATTCCATTGAGTGACTCATAACGAATGTCAGCTCAATGAGGCAGAAATCCTATCTACCTGATTATAATTTTTCTAGTATCTTATGTAACACCCTAATCAGGGTACTAGATCCAAATTAGGGTTTGAAAACCACTGTACATATTTAACTAGAAATGCTGGGTTTTCCCTAACAATATTTGTCAGTAGAAATTATTTCCAAAATGTCTTACTCCTGGAATAAACCATCTAGGATGGTTACAAAAATGAATAAATAGTAAAATAACATTATTTTTGAAACTTATAGAATATTTGAGTTGTTCGAGAGTCTATAAATTTGTCTGTGCTTATCAACAGCTGGCAGATTTTAGGGGTTTTGTCACAGTTTTATATCCAATAAAGCAAAAATGCAGTTTTGAGAGGATATTCCTTCGCAGATGTCCCAAGAACATATGCTGGTTTTGCAAATTACTATATTACTTTCAGACTCTCGTTCGGACACTATTGAGAACAAAATGTGAGCATTATTAACCCTACATCTAGATCATCCATTTAGAGTGATAAATGATAGTTTACCATGTCCTTGAGAACTATTTTTTTTCTCAACTTCCGGAAGCATTTATGCCATTCCATTGCCCAGAAGGCTTCTCTGAAACTTTTCCTTTCTTATGCATTTTATTTTTATATCTTCCTATTTTTAAGATACAAATACTTTTGATTCCTAGATGAGTGTGTTCTATGTCTTCAAACATATTCAAAGTTCCTTTAAAAGGAAAATGCTGTGACTTCATAGGATATGATATTTAATGTTATAGCTGTGTCCATATATAGTTAATGTGATAATTTATCTAATGGAAGGCCTTGTGAACAGTTTTTGTTCTAACATCCTCACTTTCCAGTTTAGCTCGCCATGTTCAACGAATGATGACATTAGATTGCTGCTGTTCAGCCTGTGAGAACAGCCAGAGAAGGGATTGTTTCAATCTCTAGCCTTTAATTCTGAACCCTGCATGCAGGACAAGACAGGTGAATGAGGGTTTAGTTATTCTTTGTAAAAAGTTTGCAATGCAGACAGTATCTCAAAAGGTTAGCGTTGTAAGATCTCACTGTTGCATCTCTCTGCTTTAATTTAAGGCATTTCCACTGGGAATGCAGCAGTCAGCTTTTCTCTTTTGATATTTACTTTATTTCCTTTGTGATTTAAACCTGCTAACATGTCATTTTCCCCATCTCTTTAGAAACTTCAGAGATGGCTTTTTCCCTTACACTAAAACTTATTATTATAGGATTTTTTTTCCTCTTGTATAAGTTGGCATGTTTGTAGTGAACTTCTTGGGAGATTCATTGCTTCTTTACTCATTAAAATCTCCTCAAGGTTTAAGTGCAAGGCTGACTTGTCACAGTTCTTGTGTGCTGAAAGAATAATCAATGCTGGAATAATAATATTCACCATCAGCTCCCAGATCTCTTTGTTAATACGTATCTTGAGAATCTTAGATAAATGAGAGATATTACAGTTGCAGTAAATAATACAGTAGCAGCAAAATAACTTAAAATACTGTCTAGACCTCTTTTGAATAGGAAGGTCAGGCTAGAATATTATCCCTTTGGCTTGCTGTAAGAGACACTGTGAGATATTTTAAGATTCCTATAAAGCAGTTAAAATAATGACATTGTTAATCAAAAGGTGTATTTTGAATACTCTACTTTCTTAAATGGTGCTACATGTACTGGTTATGCATTTTGGTTTTAGCCTTCAAGGTTGGTGTGTTGCAGATGCTGAGAGTTACTCAATATATAGGAGCTGGCTCGTGATACATTTTTTTGTCTTACTTTGCTCAAGTTGTCCAATTGGCATTATTTTCAAACTGACATCTCTTGATTTTGCATAAAAATCTTCCAGTTGATAAGGAAGTGCTGACAGAAGTGTAGGTAACCAAACGGCAGAGTTCTGGATGCCTTTGCCTTCTGGCCTTTAGCAGTGCACCGGAGTGACTTTTAAGACCTTACGTTCACTACAAACTGGTTGGTTATTGAGAGGAAAAACAGTTTTAAAAGTACTGCCATGGCTAACAGAGCTTAGTATTATTAAGTACTAGTTTTGTTTTGTTGCTGCTGCTATGTTCTACTGGCTGCATGTGAAAGTTTCACATCTGATATTTATATTTCCTTTAGGCATCACAGTCTGTTTCCTCTTCCATTGCAAGTATGTTTTGTGCATGGGATTTGGGCACATCTGTGTTCTGACTTTCTTAACCTTCTAGACTGGATGTTTTGCCTCTGAAATGGTGTTACAAATTTAGATCCTCTACACTCAGGGAGGGGAGCTTGTAGAAAATTGCTCTGGACATGCACAGGTGCCCAAGAGATCGCTTGGGCTTTGAAGTCACTCTGCTGACCACAATGTACGGTCACCAGTGCTGCAACCAGTAGGCTGCTGGTCAAGTTTGGTGCATTGTTGTCAGTGGAGGAGATGGGTTCCTGGCAAGCCTGATCAGTCACCATGCTTGGAAGGAGCTTGGGGACAGGCTGTTGTTACATGACTGTTGATAACATTTTACTTCTAGGCAATGGGAAGTACCTTTTATTATGAACAGAATCAAGCTGAGAATCCCTGTTGTACCTTAGCCCCAGAGGATTTAGCAGGATGTGGCCCGTTCCTCTCCTGTCACAACTGAAATTAATGTAATGAATGTTCCAAGTCTGTGGAGATGAGTGTTTCTGCTCTGCTTCTTGCCAAAGGATAAGGCATTGCCAGCATCAGCCTTTTTTTTTCTTTTTCTTTTTTTTTTTGGGGGGGGGTGTGTTTTGTTTTAATCTCAACACCTGTTTATTAATCAAAACAGCTTTATGCATTAAGGTGGTTGTAAAAAGACTTAATGGCAATTCTCTGTGGGCTTCTGCCCTTCCTGTAGTTTTTGCATCTCCCACATCTAGGCCCTTGCCTTATTTATTACTGGTTAAATAATTAAAATTTCCTGTACCAAATACTTAGTTACTGCAAATTGCTACATGTCATAGTGATGGATTGGCAAACAAATGTTTCCAATCATGTAGTAGTAATTTTTAAAAATACAAATGGGCATTAAATGAATAGCTAGAAAAGTTAAAGAATTGTACAGTCAAAGGTCAGAATAATTGTGGTGCTATGAGTACTTCTCAAAAGGTTAACTCATCCATTTTAACTTCAGTGGCATTTTGGTGGCCTTTTAGAGAAGCAAGCAGGTCTGTTCCAGGGCAACATTAAAATACACTTGACTTGGATTTTAGAATACTTTCGAAGAAGATGATGAAGGTGTTTGTATATTCAGATTTTCATGTAATTTAACAGCAATGTCCCTACATATTTTTGAAATTTGTTGGAGTTTCTTGGCAAGCTTTTTGTAGAAAAAGGAGAAATAACTTTCATGATTGCAAATTGAGATTTTTCTTCCCATCAGGCTCAGGCCTTCTTTGGGAAACAGGTTTTGGTCCAGTAGACAATGAATCCTTTAAAACTATGAAAAATCATTAACTGGATGCTCAACCAGGCCTCATGATCCTTAAGAAAACTGTGAGAATTTTTAAAATAAAGCCACATGAGCGGCTGTAGATCATTTCAACCTTGATCATTATAAATGATTGTAGATGGCTTTTCAGAATAAAAGCATTAATTAAGCTAGAAGCAAATTATCATATTAAACAATGTTTTAATCCTAAGAGATCTTATAAAGTATATGCATTTGTCTGTTTATAAAGAACAAATGAAGCAACAGGACCAAGGAAGGTCAACAAGTCCTTTAAAAATACATGTTCCCCTTTCTAGTAGAACAATTGAATTAGGCTTCTACAGTCCCACAAGTCCTAGTCTGGATTGTAGGCAGGAATAAAGAATATTTATTGTTAAGATGTAAAGAATTACAGTAGTTGTGTTGACACGTATTTCCCCAATACTGACATTTTGTTGAAAGGAAGAAATAACTGCACCCAACTACAGAGATCTCAATTAGGCCTGAAGGAGAACAAGACAGAAAAGAAGTGAGACTAAGTTTTCTGAGGTCACAGAATTTCTTGTAATCTCACTGTTGTCTTACATGATATTTAGAGGCCCTTTCTATACTCTCTTTCTGAGCTGTTCTCATTATTTGTGTAATCCAGTTGTGGTCTGCCTTAAATATTGCTGACATTGCAAGGCTTGCAATGGGTTAGCATTGACTACACATTAAATCCAGTACACATGACATAATATCAGTGGCAAATACATTTCAGTGCTTGCTGAGACATTGTAATTGGAACTTTGTGTAGCATTAAGGATATCTTTGCTTTTGCTCCTTTTTTTTTCCCTAGCTGATGTTATCTCTGCCTCACATGTCACCAGGCATCTAAAACTTGAATCCTTTTCCTAGATAAATGTTGCACTTTTGTTTATTTCTTTTTAGGGCTCTCTTTGAAAGGCTGTTCATTCTTATTCCTTGGGTGAATGTTGTAGCAACACTGCATGGCAGAAACATGTGCCCCTTTTTTCCTTCATTTATATCTGTCCTAAAAATTTTCTTCTTCAAGTTCTTCCTCTGTTCCTCTCCCAATATTTTATTTTTCTGCCTTTTTCTTTTTACATTTCATTAGACTGTAAGTTATTGTGTCTGTTTTACATTTTTTTAAAGTCTTTGTTACTCAACACCAGAATATACAAAAAACTTTTGCCATTAAAATTTAATATGATAACAGTCCTTTGTAGTAGTTCTTATCAACACAGAAATGCAACATTTTGGTGATAGTGCTGTATTTGTCGTGCATGTGACTACTATTTATGTAGAGAGCGCTTGCAAAAAAGTTGCTGGATAGCAGATTTTCTTTTCTTCATCGGTTGTACAATATTGGAGCCCTATGTACTACCATAAAAGCATATTTATACAAAATGTTTTAGATTTGATTTATCCTGCAGCATTTTAGAATCTAATTGTAGAATTTATACACTACACCTTTGAACACTATTAAAATATCTTCCTGTCAGCTAAAATAAATGATGTTTTAAAAGTGTCACCACAAAATAGGACAACATACAGATGCCTCTACATAATGGGGGCTGAAATTTAGATATTGCTGTGTGCTGGTTTGCACTCTCTTTTTATATGCATTTTGAAGTACTGTATAGCAAGTGCTAACATAACCCACAGAGGCCTGTAATTAATAAAGTATTTTAGTCAAGACAGCAAGATTTGCCTCTCATGAGGTACAGCAATGCATTGCAATGTGCCAGGCCAGTGCAAGAAAAACCAATACGATACCAAGCAAAGGTGCTGGCACTGGTTGGATGCAGTGCATTGCACAGCCTGTTGCAGTATAGCTTGGACTAAGCTGCAAGTGAGCATGGCTAATTTACCCTGTTACTCTTGTATCTGCTCAAAAAAGGCTGGCTCATGGAACAGCCACAACCTTCAAGTGTTCCTGAATATAGGACAAAAAATGTCCATGTATTCAAATGAGGTTTCAGTCTCTTAAAATAGCCATGCTTGGGTTATGGGGGGAATGGAGCTGGTCGATGCTCATCGGAAGAGCTGTGCTCAAGCTGAAGCAGTGAGGCACAGCAAGGGCAGGGTATTGCTGAAGCAAGGCAGACATACATCCAGCTGGGTCAGAACACAGGCGGGGTGAGCCCAAGGCTGCCTGAGGGAGACCCAGCTGTCCGACTCTGTATTACCCTCACCTAGTATATGCTCAGATCATGACTGCACCTCAGGTCAGATGGGCCTAAGCAGGAGGGAGAAAAGGGAAAAGGAAGCTTCTTAATCGCTGTCTTGGATGCATGACAGTAACTGTAATGCTTCTGCTCTTGGAGGCAGCTACAATTACTTTGCATCTTTCTGTAGCACCACTGTGCTATATAAACGCACCTGCATTCCACACAGCATTCACGCTAGTCTGGTACTTGCCCTGCTACATCCCAACTAGTTTAAGGTAGTGACCAGCTGTGACATATCAGTTTAATATCTTGTTAAGGGTCACGGGTTATCATATTGGAACATAATTTCACTTCACAGTGCAAATTAGTCTGTGATAGAAATAGTAGTGTCATTGCCCTTCCTCAAATGCCAGTTATGAACATTTTCTGTGTCATTCTAGTGCAAGTCACTTTTTACATTAGCAGTCTCAGCTACCTCACAATAGCACTTTTCTATTTGATCATTTTTCATTTTTTTCAAAGGGATAATGGAAAAGGTGATTCTGTGACAATGTGATTCTTGACACCTTAGAAGGCAGGAATGGAAATGCTAATGTTTACTGTAGGCAAAGATCTGCCTAAGTCTTCATCTTTCAGTGCAAGGCAAAGAGTTTTGTGTTAGCTACAGAATGCTTAGATATGGCATGCTTTGGCAATTACTTCATTGAAAGATCAAGTCTAAAGAAACTGATTAAAAATGAAGAATGGGTTCGGTTCTTTACCTGATAGATCCATCCACCATTCTGTGCATTATTTGAAATGCAGAGGACAAATGGAAACACCCTTTTCAGTTGCGAGCTAAGTACCCTCCCCCCTCGCCCCCAGCAAAATACCTGAAAACTGAAGCTATGTGACAAATAATTTTTTCAGAGCTGTAAGTGGAGGTGTAAAGGAGAGAACAACTTGGTTTAGATTAAATGCTTTTATTCCCAACAAAACAGAAAATCAAAACTTTTGGTACAAGACAGGTATTTGTTAGAAAATTGTAGACATGACAGACTGCATTTTAAAAATACCTGCAATAAGGTTTTAGAAGGGAGGGAGCAGGAGAGATCATTTTAACCCCTCTTTGAGCATTTTCTTTGAAATACACAGTCACAGAGGGCAGGAGGCTGGATGACTGTCAGACCTGGGAACTGGAATATGGGATGGGCATGAAATTACCCCTTCAAAGGGAAATGAGTATTAACAGACAAAAAAGAGACATTGCTTTAAAACAGCCAGCAGCCTGGTGGCTAAGGTTATGTCTGGGAGGGAGAGCGCTGAGGTCAAATTAAGGTAGGGGAGAGAACCGAATGTTTTTGTCCTATAGTCTGGCTGGCTTCTACCTAATGAGTTGCCCACTTCAAAAACATTGAGGTGTTTGTTCGAAGGGTTTTGGCAGAGGGTTGACAATGATGAAGCTGACCTAGCAATAGTTCTGTTTTCCGTGGAAAACAATGAGAATATTTTTTAGGCTGCAGCTTTACTGAGTAACACATCACTGTTTTTCATAGTCTGTCTGTATAGATGCTTTCAAAATTTTCCTCTTCACTTTGACGTGATTTTTTGACTTTTTTTTTTATCAATATGTCATGTTTTTCCTTTCTGAATGTAAATATTCTTCCCCCATATTGATAATATGTTTCAGTCTTGGCTCCCTGGTTAAATCTGTTGAAAGAGAACTGGCATTAAATCCTATTAGAGCATATTATTAAGCTTGAGATGAGTGAAGTTAGATGGTGTTTCGAATGTGTTACCTCTTTTCAGAAATCATTTCTAGTTGACCTTAACAGCATATGTTGTGCTACTCATTAATTATAATCATGGAACTGACACTACTGCTGTCATTGAGAAGGTACTTTATGTTAAAAGATCATCTTTCAGGCACTTAAGATCTTTCTGTCTGTATAATGTTACTCTAAAATGTTTAATTGTCCATCTTTCAGCTCACAGGCAGGGTTCTTTATGTTTTTGGGTGGGTTAAGACTTCTTAACTCCATCTCCTCAGATAGCACAGGAATGGCCAAAATCCATTTTTCTCAGTCTGTTTGCTACCTGTGCTTCTAGATATATTAATTGGTTTTCAGATAAAAGAAAGCAGATTTTACAGAAGAACAAAGATTTTTTTGTGAGTCTGAAGAAATGTATTTTGGAATAAAAGCTGGAAGAGCACTCAGAGAGGTAGATTAGGCCAATTATTCAATAGATAGATAGCCATAAGTGACAGAATGGGTTTTCCTTGAGCATGTGGCTCTGGAATAGAACTTCACATAAATGTGTACCTGCTGATTTAGAATGAGATGTAAAATGTCATTGTGAGCTTAATGCAGGATTCCAGGAAATGAACAAATGGAGGTGATGTATAGAGACAAATTATTTTTCCGGCTCCCAACTCTTAACAGTTAGAAAAGCCAAGATACCAGTACAGTTGCATCCTGAAAAAGGTTTATTCTTGAGATATTTTGCAGGGCCAGCCTGGCCCGTCTTTCCTCTGGAGGACTCTGAGTGCACAGGAATCCTAAGATAGCTATTTTTAGTCAGCACAAGGTCTAACTTATACTTCTAGAACACGCAAAGGAGGCCAAGATGTCATTAAGTACTGGCTTATTTATGATCTACAAAGTAGCTTCTATGGGTATATTGCTGCATTTCTGTAAAGTCTTATTGATTTAGTTCTGGTTAAATTCTATCAGGATCTTCCAGCGGACTAAGCTCTTGGATTTGTTAATTCTACCTTTGTAGAGACAAAAAATTAATCCTTTCCTTAGGTACAGAACTGCTCTATGAAAAACATTTTTGTACTGACATATTATAGTTTGGCTGCATCTCTTGCCTCCCTTTTTCCCAGATACAGCTAATCAGTCCCGTACAACTTAGAGTTGGCTGGTCCTTCGATTACTCTACCCCTTAAGCACAACAAAGTCTTGTAAAGATGAAGAGTCCTTGCTCTTCATTTGCACAAATTACCCGGGGTGATGTTGATGGGACAATGTGGGCCATGGTCCTGTCGAGAGACTCTGATCTCATGAAGATTTGACTGCTGGGAGGGATGTGATTCACCCTCAGAAGCAGTGGCAGTTCTGGAGGTTAATTGTGTTTAATTGAATTTGACTCTGAATTTTCAGATAAACTACGTAATACGTTAATTTGAATCTGCTATCTAACTTCTAATTGTTGGTTTTAAAAAGCCAAAGAAATTGCATGAGACAAAGTTCTGTGTTGTAATTACTGCTAGAATTTAAACAGACTAGGGAATTCAAATGCTGTTTCAAAGATAAGAGTTTTTTAAACAGAAACTTGGCCATCATGTATCTATATAAATGTAACTCATAACAGAAGTAGAAGAGCTTGAAGATATTATTACTGGTGTGTTTTTAGACATAAAAGCAAGCTTATGGGAAACATGAAGATGTGACACTAAAATAGATCATAAGAATGTAAGAACATAAAATCAGATAAATGACAGAGTTGCCTTTTTTTCTTTTTCTTTTCCAAATACCTTAACTTTGGAAAAAAGGAATGTACCTAGCTATAATATCTGCATGCATATGTATAAGCATTCGTGCAGTCATACATATAAATTACTTCTGCATTCCCCAGTAAATAAATTTTTATGAACTGCTACTGTGGAAGCCAGGGGTAAAATTCCCATCAATTTGAATGGCAGTGGAATCAAACCTTAGCTGTACTTTGTCATAAATGTTTTCCAACTTGAGGCATTAGGATCAGGAATGTAGGTTTATAGTGAATTGTTTCTGCATTGTCATAGCCTTGAAACTCTGTTTACCATTGTCTTGAAGTATGTGATAATTATTATCACTGTTGCTTCATTTGGAGGTTTAAGGAGCGTGTTTTCAAAAAGCAAAATCAGTGTGTCTCCACACGCATGTAGCCAGCTGCGTGTTCCACATAAGCAGGCCCTCCTGCATGTGACAAAGAGCTGTCTGCTCGCAGAGCTGAAGCCTGGTGGAAAGGATTCACTTGCACCTTCCTACATGTGTGAAAAGAAAACACTTATCAATGTTATGGAAACAATGAGCCTATGGCAAGTTGTACTGCTGCAGGAAGGGAGACAGTAAACCTATAGGAAAGGCTGTGGAAAGTTGTGCTGCAATATTTCGGCAGTCATTTTACTATCTAGGAAATAAAGCTACTTAAAGGAAACTACCAATTAAAATAAAGGCTTGAAATGTGTACCCTTTCTGTTATTCCAGTTGCTATGTACTAGTCTAGACATTTAAAGTCCATTTCCTTGTATTCTTTACATCATGATCACTCAGGGAAGTCTCATGTTTATAATCTGGCATTAGTATAGTTGAATGTGGTCAAAGGTGTGTGGGGAGGTTGTCTTGTTTTTTATTTTTTTTTGTTCCCCCCCCTTTTTTCGGTAAGCACTTGACAGCACTTAGTGTAGCTTATTTTCCAGTTTTCCTGTATATTGAATAAAATCTTATTTTCTTTCTGTTAAATGAGAGAGAGAACTTTAATTCAAATTTTTAGATATAAAATCGCAATATTTTGCAGGAGGACTTGAGCAAGGGCATAGTATTTACAGAACTGTTTTTCTTGTGGAATATTCTCTTAACCCTCCCAGCAGATGTATGTTGCCTCAATACAGGCAAAAATACTATTTACGCATGTTACCATGGCATCATCACTACCTGAAAATATTTGTAGTGGTTGCGTTTTATCTGTGACAATCCAAAAAGGTGGGGCTGTAGGAAGAGAGAGTGTAATTTGCTAAAACCAGACAATGTGGCTGGGTAAAATGATGGGCTTTAGGGAACAGAAAATTTTCTAGGTTTGTTGACTTTTTCCCCAGCTATGTCAGTTGGTCCAATAAAATATTAATACATTTTCTCTGCCTACAAACTTTGCCTTACTTGTAACAATTATGTCACAACTCAGTGTTTGCTAAGGGGAAGTCTCAGCAGTGTATATTAATTTATAGCAAAGGGGTGGTGTTTTCACTCTTTGAGCGTGCCTTATATCATGTAATTAGATTGATAATAATAGGGATATATTAAAAGGTGCTGTGCTAGGTATCAAGAGGAGAGTTTTCTAGGGATTAGAATTTAAATGAAAGTTGACAAGCTGCCATAGACTTTGTAAGAAGCAAAATCAGACCCATCATGTCCATTAATGTAATTCAGCTACAATAAGGAGAAAATGGACTTTCTTGAAGTTATTTATCAATAATTAGGTTTTAGTGAACAGAAGAGTAATGCAAGGCTACTCAAAGCAAGTACAATTATTTTCTTATCAAGACCTGTAATTTTATATTACACTGTGCATGCCAGAACTATGGGTTTTTAACAATTTTTTACAGCACCTCCATCAAGGGTACCATTGTTTAGGTCCAGCAGAAATTACAATGAATTTTACATTGTTAGTGCATGATAGAGATTGAATTTCTTTTTCATCCACACATAATCATAATACCCTTTAAAAATTGCATTGTTGGTGATTATATATAAAGAAAGTTTTACTGTCTCTCAGTCATGTTGGTAGTTGAAGCAATTCATCAACACTCTGCTTATGTGCTCTTTCAAGTTAAACAATCTGTTACATTAATTTCCATACAGAACAGGAAAAATGACAGCTTTTATTTTACAGTTTTGCAAATGATTCTAGAATCCTGGTGCTAAAGGAATTTATGATCACAGTGGAAGAATAACTTTTGAAAAGAAAGCAGGATTTAACAAAATGTTGCATCTGGAGAGTTCTGTTATAATTCTAGAATATAATTATTGAACCAGTTTTGGACATCTAGAAGCCAAATTAGAAATCAGAGCTCTAACTACAAAACATAAAAATTGTAGGGAAATTTTGCAGGGGTTTCTATAGAGGTAGAATCAAATCTTGAATTTTCAATTTAATATTTGCTCAATAAGCGTTCAGAAAATCAAACTATTATTCTGCCCTGGTTCAAAGGCCATAGCAAAAGCCCACAAACTTCTCAAAAAAGGTTGCTGCTATCTGGCAGAGACTCAAATGTACTATACCAAGGCTCCAAACTAATTTTTCTTATTTTCTGAATTGAAATGATAAAAGCCACTCCTTTTTGGGGTGGAGATTCCATTGCATCTCTAGATGCATGACTGAGAAGAAGCTAATCCTTACGCTTTGTTCTCTTATGTAATAGGAGAAAGGTTGATGATGTAAAGAGGTGTCTACATGATGTTTTAATTATTTCTAACTTCTAGTGTAATTACTGAAGGAACAATAGTGCACAGGAAAACAAAAATCCCAACTGGTCTTCATTTGTGTACCTGCTGCTGATGTTCATGTATGGTTAGAGAATGATGGAGAAATACAGGCAAACCCCACCCTGGACTGCTAGCAGTGGAGGAGAACAGGCCGCTGTCCCAGAACGGGCCGGTCAGCTCTGCAGCACTGGCAGAGCAGGGGCAGGCGCTGCGGAGAGAGGGGAATGCTGGGGAGGGAACTGAGGATTTGGGGAACTGGTGAGGAGAGGCCGGTGCGTGTCAGGAGAAGTGCAAGGGAGTGATGGGTATGGCTCCCCCTTCTCCCATTCTCTGTACAGGGACTGCAGCCTGCTCTGTTTCTGTGAACTTCTTCCTTCCCCCCAGGCAGGCTGGATCTCACCCTGCAGCAGTGAGCAGGAGTCAGGCTTGGTTACTACAGCTGTTAGCAGGAGCCCATGAACTTTAATTGACTTTCTGCTGCAGCAGAAGACAATGAAGTACCACAGCAAAATCCACTCCTATGGCCCGATGCCGAGCGCCCAGGCTGCGCTTGCGGGGTGCAGGGCTGAAGGGACCACAGAGCATGGTGAGAAGGTCCTGGGAAGCCCGGCTTTCTGCTTGTGTCACCAAGCCCAGGAGGAGAGGCAGGTAGGGACACTACTTGTGTGCCACCACCCCGGTGGCTCTGGCTTCTCTTTGCTGAAGGTGCATGAGCATGTCAGCAGAGGGGGGCTGTGCAAGTAGGAAGCAAGTGTCCAAAGCCAGCATCCATCTCAGTCAGCATGCAAAAGGCAACGAGCTTCCAAGCAAGTAGCTGGCTGCTCCATGCCAACAGCTAGCCTGCAGCTTTTTTGTACTGGGAAAGATTGCACATCTATTCATCCTGTCATTCAAATGCTCACAAGTGCTAGCTATGTATTTAGTTTCTGAAGAAATCAGAGCTGTGCCAAAGAAATTCTGGTAGAATTTAGCTTCTGTACTCTACGTGTGGTGAAATCTGATTCTTCCTGTAAACATCTATTTATCTCTAAGAAATGGACATCAAAAGATAAAAACAGGCTTGTACTTTGGAATATTTATGTTCCTTCTCTTTTGTCCTTAGAACTATCACAATTAAGAGGCACACCTTAGTTTAATTGTTTTGTCCCCCCTCTCCCCTAAGTATTTTGCTGGTTGTGGTTTCCTAGGATTTTATTTACTCCTGCCACAAATGTAAACACTTTTCTTCTGTATTAGGCATGAGTGCTTTATAGAGATATTACATGAAAAGGTGCATGAAATCTGATATTGGTATAAAGCCCTTGCCAGGGGCATCTTTAGTGAAAGCACTGTCTTTCCAATAGTGCTTATTCCTGCACAGGCATTTTCTACAACAAAAAAACTTTTTATAACTTGGTACCAGAAATAACTATGATTTTCAAAGAAGGATGAAGATCATGGCTCAATGATTCATTCATTTATCCTTCCTGTACAGCAGTTTGTGGCATGCCCTGAAGTTGGAGCAGCTGGATTAACTTTTTTTAATGTACATGAAGGCACAGACTGTTCTCTCCACACAAGGATCTGTAAAAGCATGTGATTTTCATAGTATGGAGTAGTTAAAATTTAGCTGTTTTTTTCTTATCCTTTGAAAAGATTGACAAGATTACCCTTTCAATTTTGCTTTTTTTGTTACCCCATTTTCCTATACTTCATGTTGTAACATCACAGAAAAACTGCAAACCAGCTATTACTGGGCAGAACAGAGCCATAGAAAAAATAACATTTCTGTCATGAGCAGGAACCTGAATTAGTTTACCCAGTCTTAATCAGGCAGGATGCAATCATTTAGTCCTTGTGACTTTCACGGAGTTTTCACCTGAGGCAAACAGCCTGTTCTTCAGCGCTTGGATATTTGATTTGAAACATCTGTCCTACCTAAACAATAGACCAGATGTGCCACGTTACCATAAAATTCTACTTCATAATGGAGTAAAATTGATTGCTGTAAGAACTCAGACTCTTTTTGAAAGCCAAGCCATTTACTCAAGTGCGTGACTCATAGTTATCTGAAAATATGAAAATGATGGTCTTAAATACACCTGACTTTATCATAGAATCACAGAATTATTTCAGTTGGAAGAGACCATCAGGATCATTGAGTCCAACCATAACCTAACTCTGGCAATAAACCATGTCCCTAAGAACCATGTCTAAATGCCTTTTAAACACCTCCAGGGATGGTGACTCCAGCACTTCCCTGGGCGGCCTGTTCCAATGCCTGACAACCCTTTCCGTGAAGAATTTTTTCCTAATTTCCATTCTAAACCTCCCATGAGGCCATTTCCCCTTGTCCTATCACTTGCTACTTGGGGGAAGAGACCAACCCCCTCCATGCTACAACCTCCTTTCAGGTAGTTGTAGAGAGCAATAAGGTCTCCCCTCAGCCTCCTTTTCTCCAGGCCAAACAGCCCCAGTTCCCTCAGCCACTCCTGATCAGACTTGTGCTCCAGGCCCCTCACCAGCTTCATTGCCCCCTCTGCACTCTCTCCAGCACCTCACTGTATTTCTTATGACAAAGGGCCCAAAACTGAACACAGTATTCAAGGTGGGGCCCCAGCAGCACTGAGTACAATGGCACAATCACTCTCTGGTCCTGCTGGCCACAGTATTCCAGATACAATCTGGGGTGCTGTTGGCCACCTGGGCACCCTGCTGGCTCATGTTCAGCCGACTGTCAGTCAACACCCCCAGATCCCTCTCTGCCAGGCAGCTTTCCAGCTACTCTTCCCCGAGCCTGTAGCGCTGCCTGGGGTTGTTATGACCCAAGTGCAGGACTCTGCACTTGGTCTTGTTAAACCTCATGCAACTGGCCTCAGCCCATCGGTCCAGATCCCTCTGTCTGGCCTTCCTAATCTCCAGCAGATCAACACTCTTACCCAACTTGGTGTCATCTGAAAACTTCCTAAGGGTGCACTCAGTCCCTTCATCCAAATCATTGATAAAGAGATTAAACAGAACTGGCCCCAATACTGAGCCCTGGGGAACAGCACTTGTGACCGGCCTGCCAACTGGATTTGACTCCATTCACCACAGCTCTTTGAGCCTGGTCCTTCAGCCAGTTCTTTATCCATGGCAAAGTGCTCCCATCCAGGTAGAAGTTAATTAGTTAGAACATTGTTTTACACCATCATGGAGTGGGACTTGCTCCAAAAATCCTCAAGACATCTATAGAGCCAGTTGATGCATTCCTATATTGTTGCTTGGTACTGCATAGAGTTCTAGCTCAAATCCTGAAGCCAGTTGCCTATCACAAAGTCCATTTACTTCAGATACAGACCAAGCTATACATTTTCCAGTTTTGGAGCCAGCTGAGCAGCTACCTGATATTTCTTTGCTTATAATCTATGATAACAAGTGTGTATGCTTGTCCTGGAGAGTCTTGAGCTGGTCCTAAAGGTTGTCACTCGGTTTTGCTTTGAGGAAGACAACACTGGATTTACTCCTGTGGCTTATTTAGTGGTGTCAGTAAAGTTCTGTGTAACAGTGGTTTTTTGATTAAAAATCAAAGATACTTAAACCTGTGAATTTGTATTTGCAAATGTAAAACACTATAAAGAAATAAGAGATATCTACATGAAAATATTTTGTTATTTTGTACCCTGGTTCTTTCTTATTTTAGTCCATTGACACTACTGCAACCTCAAAAATAATTCATGCCTGCCTGGTTAATTCTTCTTTCTGTAGTCAGTGGCATCAGGTAGTCGTAAGATGAACAATTTTATGTATTTTGCTGCATCTTATTTAATTTACATGGGCAGTTAGACATATCAGCAAGTGAGAAAGCTGCCTTCTTATAGCAGAGTTTCTTAAGAGGGAACACTTTTGCATAAATTGTAAGCAGTTGAGGCAGCCATGGGTGAAATGGCCTTTCTTATTAAATGTCACACAATTTAATGTCACAGTATAATTGGGATGGAAGGATAATTGAGCCAAGCTCAACATGTCTTTTTTTGCTAACACATTATTAATCTACAAGAGTGTTAAAATATGTTTTATAAAGACCCTATTCACTTGAAAATTGTTGACTCATAAAAAAAAAAAGCAAACAACACCAAACCTATTTTATTACAGAGCAACAATTTTGGATTTCCTTCACAAAGAATTTAACTTTTAAGTAAAGTATACAGCAGAATGGAGCACAATAAGGAATTCATGAAAAACGTGGCTTTAAATATTATTTTTTTTAAACCAGCAAAAACCTACATATATAGCACTCAAACACCATAACACAGGTGGCAATTGAGAAGTTACTTCCTTTTGAAGTCCCAGTATTTAGCCCTCATTTGAGAATTTTCTTCCAGTAATTTGGCTTGATTAACAATTAACTTATTGATATAATTTCATAAAGAGTTATTAGTTAAATGCAACTAACCAAGTCACTGAAGAAGGCCTTTCTGTCTTAGTAAAAGAGCAGTGTAGGACATAAAGTACACTGTTATATATTGAAATTTAAGATTCTTCCATTACCTTTCAAGTAAAATACAACAGCAGTAGAGAAGCCTTTTGCAGACACCATTACATTTCTGGTGCTTTCTGTCTGAAATGTAAAAACATTTTTTTATGGCAAGAGTTCTATTTCTATCATTTTTTGATAAGGAGGTAATTCGCATGAGAAAGGTGACCAAAAGTCAGAATTAGTGTTCCAGAGGTATCTATTTTGAAATTATATTTTTCATTAGTTTTTTTTACAAATATTCATAACTGGTTTCCCAACTGGAAGATGTAAAAAGAAAATTAGACTGTAATACACAAACACAAAATATCCTGTACGCATTCAGCTCCACCTTGACGTTTTCTGGGGAAGCATTCTGGCTTTCATCACATAGATTGACTACAGCTTTTGCCACTAAGAATCAATTACAAAGAAAGCTGAAAAAAAATTCCCAATAGCCTTCTATTACTGTTTCTCATTTGGAAAAATTGGGCCAGCTTGTCTCCTTGTCAATTCAAGAGCAAGAGCCCTCATCAATGATAAATCAAAATGAATTATAGGCAAAGGGTTTTGTTTGTTTGCTTGTTTTAGTGTTTTTTTGTTTTAACCTCAGAACAACATAAATACTTCATATAAATTGTACTGAAAAAGAAAGGAGGTTGGTGGTCAAGGTGAATTTGTCCTCTAGAAAGGAAAAAAATTGTGAAGTATTCCAGCAGCAGCTCTTCTATGAAATAAGGGAGATGAAGAGTTGCTCTCAGAATTAAATTAATGCTAATTAAGCTCCCTGTCTAGCATTACGAAAAAAAAGAGCCTTTTATTCTGTTGGGTTTTTATCATTACGGACAGTCATACAAATCTTAAGATGTAGTCTACTATCTAGTAGATACAGTTTGTAACTGACATAGACATACCAGGTAAACTTACCAAAGCAGACAAAGAACTCTGGCAAAAATTGTTTCTTGAGAATTGCCTTAGTTCTGTATCTGAAAAAGCACCTGGGACTTCTTTTGTTTGAGGTTTTTATTTTGTTATTGGTTGCTTGGGTTTGAGGTTTTTGGTTGCACGCTGACATAACTGCAGTTACCTTTAAGTAGCCATCGTCAGTTTCCAAAATTTGAAGTACCTTTCAGAGCTCATTCTCTAAGTTACTTTGGGAATCAGATATGAAAAGAGAAAATAAGATGCCATAAAAAGTTTATTAAAATAGGATTTCCATTCTGCAAGAATTAATCCTTATTTTTGTCAGAATATCATATTTGCTCGGAATTAAAAAAATGTGAAAAATTTCTGGATCTCTTGGGACAATCTGTCAGCGGTCCAGACAAGGAAGCCTATGAATTCACTTCCATTTAGTGAAAATTAATAAAATCCAAAATGCTGCAGGAAAATAACCCTGGTTTATCAAAACTGATGTTCTTGAGAAATGTTTTTCACTGGAATATTTCCAGACAGTTCTGTTTATCATGTTTTCCAAGATATCTGGGTATAATTTACACAATGCTCATAGGGATCAGCAATATTTCTAGTAAAAATGGGCAAAACGCAATTGTTCTCTTCAGTACACACCTTTAAATACCCGTTATCGGTTTAAGGCTTGGCAGAGGATGCCAGTGAGCTCCTTAACTCTCTAGGATGAATGAATTTGGGTGTTGCATTCCTAGCTCCAACACTGCTCCAAGGCTGGTTAGTTGTCTCTTGCCAAGACTGTTAGTTTTAGGGAGATGTAAGCAAAATCCAGATAGAATGAGTCATTCCTTGAACTATTGAAACATTTAGTTATAGTGGTATGCACAGATTCTCGCAGGAGCGGATGACCAGTCTTTCATTGAGAGGAAAGTCCATACTCGTCAGTGTGAGGTGCAAAGAAATAGTTCTGGCTGTTGATGCAACCAGTGAACACTGAGTCAGGTGCCACCTGGAACAGAAGTCAGACCTGCAAACCGCTGTCCTGTGTGCCAAGGAACTGCTTTGACTAGAGTTCAGAAAAACTTCTAAGAGCATGTATGTTTTGAGTCCAGGCTTTCCTAGGCTAAAACCACAAAATTTAATTTCCCTCATCAGGAGACTGAACTGCAAGTGCACAAAGTAATTAACCATTAGCAACTGATGTATGTTATAGTGCTGGAAAGGAAACTGCTGCAAAGAGCATAGAACAATTATCTCCTCCTAGTAAAGCTCAGAGAGGCTTTTGCCTGCTTATTAAATGTAAGTTATAGAAGGTAAGAAGGCCAAGTCAGAGAAGGCAAATGCCCGAAATCCATGCACCTGATAAGCATAACAATGATGTGAATATAGAAGCTCTGATATAGACCTCTGTAGGAAACTTCTTAGTATAACTCTGTGTGGTCTTTCCTGCTGTGAAATTATAGTATATACTGATGAGCCTTCTATTGAAAACTGTAGCCAAACTCTTCGTTGAGTTTATGTGTGTATAAGTAGAAGAGAGGGAATTTTTAATAAAGGCAGTGACGACTAAAACAGTCCTGCTGCTTCTGAAGTTCGCAAAGTACAAGAATAAACATAGCAGCAGTAAAACGTTAAGTTTTTTATTTCCTCTATTAATCAGACTAAAGTCTCCAGCACTACAGTCATAACATACACTTACAATTACCAAATAAGCAGAAAATCCCAAAACTCTAAAAAGCTATAGCTTTTAGAATAAATGTAAAATGAAGAAATTCTTCAAACTAGCAAACAGCTCGGTCTCAGCCTCTAAATTTTTGCATGTGTGTTCTGATGAGTTTTATAATATTGAATGTATGGTTATTTTAATTATCTAATGACCCAAGGCACATAAAAACTGCTGGGTACTCGAGAACTAGAAAGGCATGCAGAAGCTAGAATGTGACCCCAGAAAGGACAGTTAATGGGGCTCTGCCATTCCCCATTCTGCCCAGATGTTCTGGCTTTCCTGTTCCCCTGGAGTCTTCTTAGAGGTCATGTCTAGTTCCCTTCTACGTGTTTTGTAAAAGACTACATTCTGAAAATAGCAACTGAATTACCAAAGTGGACTTCGCAGCACACTGCTCTGTTAAAAAATATTTGTACGCAAAACATCTGAACTAATTAAGAGAGTGTTCCTATGCATCATCATTTGGGAAATGGAAGTCTTTGAAATGGCTTTGTATCCAGCATTTGAGACTGAAATGACACTGCACATAATTGTGATACTAAACTCTAGTAAAATTATTCATGTAAGTTTATAATATATTAAGAGTAGGGGGATAGCAAGGTATCCTTAACTGAAATAGGCTTCATTCTTAAGGGGGAACAGTTTTAGGATCATGGCAGAAATTTTGCCCTCGTTTAGATCAATGGCAAAATTTCAGTTGACTGCAAGGCACTGGATTTTACTCAGGATACTTATTTCAAGTCCCACTTTACAGTTTGGGTTCATTATCAAATACACTGAATGGCTGGAGGAAGCATAAAATTGGAGGAAGTACCACTTAATAAAATCATCTGGATTTCAATCCGGTAGCCAGGAGACTGTATAGTGTGTGTATATGGAAATATCCCTGTGGGTGCTGGGAGGCCAGCTTCCTCATATACAGCCCAGGGACACCTCCGGGAGGCGGGGTACAGCCCAAGCCATTCTTTAACCATGGGGTCATATCCATGCTTCTTACATGGGACGGGTAGAAGGACACTACACCTGGAGGCAGGATGGCATGCAACCACACAGCCTGCCTAGCTATCCTGTAGCAGTTGCTTAAGTGCACTTGGTAGTGCTGCTAATTGTTCATCACTCTGTAGGTGAGAAGTAATGTGCCTGTCATTGATGGTGGGGCAGTTACCAGGAGGGAGAGGTTCCTCTGGTCCCTCTTTGGGCACCTGTCATACAGGGCTCACTGCCATGGCACCAAAGCAGAGCAGTCTCTGCATGTCCCCTGCATTCCTCTTTCTATGCTAGTGGCCTTGAGGATGCAGGAAGCAGCAAGAAGAAGACTACCAGGATGAGAATTGTGGAAATTGTGACTGAATCACTTCCTCCACAAAGGAATATGCTTCCTCTTGTTTATTACAGTCTACCTTCCTCTGTTAAGGAAGAACACTGTAATGAAAGGTTACTCATGTTGCTCTTTTTTGGGCCAGACATTTAATGAGTTTAGTCAGAGCCCCGAGGTAGCTATGGCTGGTGTGTGTGCAGCATGAGAAATTTCCCTTTGTTTACCACTCAAAATTGACCAAGTTAAAAAATATGTTTGTATAACCTAAAGCAAATAGAATGTAAGCTTTCTCCCATTAGAGAAACTTACTTCAAAGCTGACATTTCTGTTCTTTGAGCTCCTTCTTGCTATACATTTTTGAGGGTCACAGTGCAGAAGTGACTGAATTTATTGAGCAGCTTATAAATACTGCACACACTCATGGTAATACTCTGTTGAAGGAAAATGAGGATACAGGCATTTTTTTGGATCTTAAATTATATTTAACTAACCTTGAGAACTTTGGCTGGAGAATCTTAGCAATATCTAGTCTTCTCAGGTGCCAAGTAACCACTGCTTTTACTGACTTCAAGTAATGTTACCTTTACATACATATAAAGACAGAAGCCTATTCCTGACTTTATGGTTTATTGCTCAGTTTTCGCATATTGTACCTGAACTGAGTTAAAAACAGAATGCACGTGAAAAGGTCTCTCTTCCAGGGAAGGCTGAATACCATTGCGGCTTCAAGACACTGAGCAGCATATCATATTTAATAATTGCTGTTAAAAATTATTAAGAATATCACAGAAGGAATGAGAAATATGGATTTTTGGGAAAAGGAATAAAAGTTCGATGTTTAAGCATTCAGAAAATAAATCTTCATTTTTCTCTTGCAAAAGAAATTCTTCAATCAAAAAATAAGTAACCCCCAACTGATAAATTCAGTGCTGGATATGAGACATATATTGTGGGACTCTTTTTGTTGGTATTATCAAACCTGAGAGTTACTGAGGAGTGAAAATTATTTGTGTGAATGAGAGATTAGAATTGGCTCTACAGGCATTGCAATGCCTGAATTTTTGTTCTACAAGAGAAAGATTAAAGGTTTATTAGATTAGATCGAAGAATAAAACTGAATTGCATTTCTGAAATCTGTTGTCCTTTTGTATCAGATCCCTGACACACCACATACTGTATACTTTGTTCTCTTTAATCATGATGTTTTACATCATAATTGTGAATTTATTCAATGGAGCATTTTGTGTATGTGTTTTATTTTGAATTTAAAATAAATTATAAGATAAACAATTGTTCTAAAATAACACCTGACCTTCACTTAGCTAAAATTTATCTAAGGACTTGCAAAGCTAGTTATTTTTTAGATTTAGTTCTGGAAGCTACTTACATTTTGTATTTAGTCCCGTCTTACTCTCCACTCAGTTTCACCATAGTCTATACAGTATCTGCCACAGTAGAACAAATGCTGAATAGGGGTATGACGTGCTGATATACAACAAATAACTAATAGTAGTATCATGGAAGTGTAAGAAAAAATATGTCTGAACAGATGGTCTGAAGGCCAGGGTTAAAATAAATCAAAAAGGTTTACATATCTCTGGATAATCATCCAAATTTCCACGTTATGTTTTTTCCAATGAAATGAACAAGTAAATCTTTTGAGGTTCCGCTTTCACCAGCAGCAATTTTCTGCTTTTATAAACCTGCACAAACTAATCAAATAGTAGTAAGAAAGGTCTTGCTCCTGTTCTCACTAACTTTAGCCAGAGTTTGGCATTGACGTAGAAATTATAATCACTGAATTATTATTATTATTATTATATTATATAGGATGTGCAATGGGCTGCAGTTTTGACTTGGAATGTTGTTAAAATTCTCCCAGTCACTTTTATTGTTGTCTTTTTTCTTAACGTAGTTTGCTAAAATAATTCAGTGCTTCATAGGACAGATACTTTGCCTTGTTTTACACTAAGATGACTTAGTTGTCTGGAAGAATGTGACAAGATTGAATTACTAGAATTTTCTTTATTTGGGAGATTCATTAGATATTTATATATTTGCCACCTTACTCTGCTCTGGTGAGACCCCACCTGGAGTCCTGTGTTCAGCTCTGGAGCCCTCAGTACAGGACAGACATGGACCTGTTGGAGAGGGGCCGGAGGAGCCACCGAAATGATCAGAGGGCTGAACATCTCCTGTAAGGAAAGGCTGAGAGAGTTGGGGTTGTTCAGCTCAGAGAAGAGAAGGCTCTGGGGAAACCTTATTGTGGCCTTTTAGTACTTAAAAGAAGCCTGTAAGAAAGATGGGGATAGACATTTTAGCAGGGCCTGTTGTGACAGAACAAGTAGAGACGGTTTTAAACTAAGAAAGGGGAGCTTCAGGCCAGACATGAGGAAGATATATTTTACAATGAGGGTGGTGAAACACTGAGCCAGGTTGCTCGGAGAGGTGGTAGATGCCCCATCCCTGGAGACATCGCAGACCAGGCTGGACGGGGCTCTGAGCAGCTTGATCTGGTTGCAGATGTCCCTGCTCATGGCAGGAGGCTGGACTAGCTAAGCTTTGAAGGTCCCTTCCAACACAAACTATTCTATGATAATTTGTCTAAGATTAAATTAGAGAAATAATCAAAACTATCAGTAAATTTTAGGTGCATATTGAAATAAAAGACAAAGCAGAAGAAACATTTATTTGGAGTATTCTCATAGAAATTTTATTCTCTGCACCAAAAAACTGAAGTCAAGTAGAGCACTGGGAAAAAGCACTTATGCAAGTGAAACCAATATGTGCCTTGCTAATCAAGAAGTTAACTTTATAAACTCTCCACATTATTTCCTGTTCCACTTTCTTGAACTTTATTAGATGATCTGTTACTCAGATCCTGGTAATATAGATGTCAGTGGTAGAAATGCCCTGTCATCTTGAGGGAAATATTAGTATACTTAACATTTTCAAGATTTATCTTATAAGCATGTTAAACTTCAGAGCCTGCAACTTTCTCAGTTAAGAGAACTTAAAAATTTGCTCTAATAACTTCTGTGTCACATAAAATAACTCTACCCTTTCACATCGAACTCTGTGCACTGCTTTGTCCCGATTCAGGTGATGTGTTTTCAATCAGCTTTATCTTCCTTTATCTCGTACAAGCCTTTCCCTCTCCCCTGTGTGCTCCTCCGTGCCAGTCCTTGATTCCTTCTCCTTTCCTGTGTTTTATTTATGTTTTTCCTTCTGACCATGGAAATTTATTTACTGGAGAAAAGGCCAAAGGTGAGGATTCTTCCAAAATCCGTATCTTTCCTTTTATTGAAGATTTTCCCTACTCCCTTCCTACAGTTCTGGCAATGACCAGATGAGATGGTTACTCCCTTATATCTAATCTACAGGCCAGACTTGGGACTGGGTGACTGTGCCAAATGCTGTATCTGCTGGTGCTTGATTGCATCTTACCTATCAGATACTGGTACAAAACCTATGTAACTGACATTCAAAATCATCTTTACTGATAAAGACCAAAAATCTCTATACTTTTAAGGAAATGGTAACATGCAGTTGACTGTTTTTAATACGACGTCTATAAAAATTGTAATTCTCCAGATAAACATACATGTAATTAGAGCGATTACTATACAACAATAAACCATCACTGCTATTATAAAACCATAAACTGTTAGTCAATATACTATAAAATTCAAAATCTAATTGAAAGTGCTAGTTTAGGATAATTCCCACAGGCAATCAGTCTTTAATATTGTGAAATGAATGGGGGTTTGTGGAGCTATTAATTGTTACTGACAAGCAATAACCACTGGAATGAAACTCCAATTATCAGCAGCCATTAATCACATTTACTGTCATCTGTGATGTCAAAAAAAATTCAATAGTATTCTAAAAAGCAAAAAGGAATTTATACCTCTTCTGTTTTAATGCACTTCAAAGAAATCAGATGGTCCTTTGGTGAGGTAAGCAAGGAATTATAAAAGGCTATTTTAATTCTAAGCACAATGTTCAGACTTGTATTTTCCAGTTTAAAAAAAGCTCTCCCACTTTATTCCATTTTGATGGAGACTTAGACAATGGTTAGACAATGGAGACTTAGACAATTGTTATGTACAATTTATAGTATGACTTGTTAGCGTGATGTTATTGCAGTCACATGGCTTTAAAAATAAGGAATTACAGAGACCCTCTGAGCATGTAGTTCACTAGTGTGTTCCAGGAAAGTACTTAATGTGACTCTTAGGGTGCAGGCTTGAGTAGGAGATGAAGTGGCTTTGGAGAAAAGGGTGTAAATAAGGGTGGCAGAGCCTTCATTGGGGTACCTGAGCACTCAAATAAAATGAACTCGCTCAGAACACATTGTTCTATACTTTTAATCTTGTTCTTTTTTCAGATCCATTTATTTGCTTCAGATAATTGTGTGAGGTTTTTGGTTGTTATTGTTTTTGTGATTGTTTTTGTTTGTTTAGTTGGTGTTTTTGTTGAACCTACAAAACACTTACATGTACATCTTTGTCAACAAAAGGAGAGGAAACTGTTCAGTACTTTACTAGCAATTGGACTGGCCAAATATGCAATGTAGGTATCACAGTTACAAAGCCACACTTGCAAATGGGATCCACTTACTATACCCCTCAAAATTCCTGATATTGTAATGCAAATAACATTGCTGGACTATTCAGGGCATATTGTGGTCCTAACTCTCAAATGATATTGAAGTTTCTTCGGGAGTACAGCAAATACAGATGATGCTGGGCGATCAGAATATGAGACTTTGCCAGTCATTTACCTTGAGAGTCTGTCAGCTTTTCATGGCATAAAAAGACTTAAATTTAGATTAGCGTAGAAGCACCGATCTATAATCTGCTGTCAATAACTTCATTTAGAACAAGCAGTGAAATCCTAAATATTTTATTTACTATACTCTGTTGTTCACTTACGGTTTCATCCACTCTTCATAATCCATCAAAGATAAAAGTTCTCTAACATGAATCAACAGAGTGGGAATAACATCTGTTCATATTATTCTGCATATATCCAGCAGAGTATCCTTATGGAAGAAGCATATGAGAATTGACAGTTGAATGCATATCAAAATAGCCCTAACATAGATACAAAAATGGTATTTCACTAAGTCTTAGGCATCTCCAAAGCACAGGGCACTCGCTTGTTTTTCAAGTTTTCAGGTAGAGGTGTATTTATAAAATTGAGTATATTAGTGCTTTTGGAAGTTAAAGTCAGAGGTTGACCACACTAACAATTTTATTATTACAATTTATACAACCAGTGTTCCAAATTTTTAAACACTGCATTTTCACTAAAATGAGGGTGCGTAGCTGACAGTATGCTTTTATAATGCACAATGTACTGCTTAAATAGGTCATGTCTTTAAGATTCTGTCCTCTCTGAAATCCTCTTAAGATATTGTCACTGTTCACCCCTTGGTTATTTAAAAACTGTGGTTAGATAAAAATACTTGACTTGTGGTCTTCCTGCTAAATGTAATTGAACGTTCTTCCTCTGAAGCATAGCAAATTTTTGGCCTCTCTGCGTTTTCTTAAACTAATTGAACACTATGAAAGAGTACACATCTAATATAATCAATTTTATACTATAATACTGTCATGATCAATTAATCATAAACATTAACTACCTAAATGAATTGAACTAGCAGAAAAAAACTTTGTCTGTCATGAGAAAACTTTGGAGCATTATTCTTTCCTTGAATTCAACTTGTAAACTTCCGTTATTACTTTCTTAATGTTTTCCTGAGTTAATGTGAAACTTCCATAGTTTGTAAATTTATCAAAAATAACAGTAGTAATAATTACCGTGTTATGATAAGATTTTAGGTTGAATAATTCATACTGATATTCCATTTCTGATATTTACGGAAAATTTTTTATATTTTCAGAAGAAATTACTGAGTATTTTTCCCATTTTTTCCCATTACCTATTTAAAATCGCTGCACTGAAAATTTGTCTTGAAATAATGCATTCATTTATGCTTGTTGTCAAGGTAACAGTTTATCAGAATAACAGAAATCAAAGTGTACAAATGTAGTTGAAAATTCTCAATTTATTAACGTAAGGTAAGCACTAATTCTGTCAAACAGTAGTTATCTTTCATTACTATGGAATTTGAATGCATTCTTAGAAGGAAAAAAATATACAAATATAACTCTGTCTTGTAATTATACACAGATTTTCTCTAAAGAAGATAATAATAGGCAAATGTTTGCTAATTCAGCAAGTATCTTTATAACATAGAGTCTTTAAACTTGAGCTGTCAGTTAACACGTATTCAAGATTCCTGCTAACTTAAAAGGGAAGAACACTCTTGAGTACAATAGCAAGAACTGGCTTTTCCCTCCCTCTTCTTCACTCTCACTGAATAACAACCCTCATTTAGTGACATCAGTCATTTCTGCATCAGCCTTTTTTATGGCTGGAGCAGAAGATTATGTGTGGAATAAGCATAAGTGGCATTAGACTGAAATGTGTGAAAACCTCATAGACTTTGATAATACAGGGGAAAATGTGTCATTAGTTGGTGTTAACATTAGCTGAGAAATGGATGGAATAATTTGCAGGGCAATTGCAGTTCAGCCCCTCCTGCCATCACCAGTCTGCAAGTATTTACAAATTTGACCCAGTGCAGTGTCAAACCTTGAGACTGGTCACCTGTACCCACTGCATTTTGGTGGTGAGGACAAGGAGGGCAAAGCCCACCGGGGCCATA
This sequence comes from Nesoenas mayeri, assembly GCF_963082525.1. NCBI lineage: Eukaryota > Metazoa > Chordata > Aves > Columbiformes > Columbidae > Nesoenas > Nesoenas mayeri. The sequence goes on from NC_137545.1 coordinate 24,245,284, forward strand.
CAGCCACGATCCTCTATTCATTTTACTGTGAGGCTGTGTTATGTTTAAATGACATTGAGTCATTTGAATGACTTATTAAAAAAAAAATAAAAATGATGTTATCTTGCTAATACCCAGTAAAAGCTAACAGGAAAGCAAAATTCATAACTTATAATAAGAAATACTGAGTTACTAGAATTTTTCTGATATATTTCTGCTGAAGATCTGGCTAAAGGGAAGGGTCTTCAACTTTTTGGCTGCTTGAACTGAACAATTACATAGATGATAGCTTTGAAGACGTCATCTAAAGTATTGCACAATTTGCGTGAATAATTTTAAAATACTCTGTTCCCGTAACGCATCTTGTAATGCCTCATCTAATGGACTATGGTGTTTAGAGCCAAACTTTTCCAAAAACTAGCAAGCCTGTACATTTCCATTATTTGGATCACAAAATTTGTAATTCAGAATTTAAGTAGTGGCTGAATAATAGCTCCTGAAGACTGATCTGACCTTGGTTGGATTTCGCTCCAGTCAGACTACACCTCCAAAGTAAGCACTGCAGGGCAGGAGCGCTGAACTGGAATTCACTGGCTTGGGAAGAATGGCATTTGCAGGCAAATAGTGCTACGTGGGATACAAAGGAGTTTGTCATTGCACCTCGTTTCCTGAAAGCTTCGCTCAGTTTTGGGCACGTTAATAGCAATCTGCTTGTGAAATCTGATATACTGTAGAAGGAAAACCTTTTTAAATTTGGAGATGCTGTTTGGTTTGGGCTTTCCTAGGCCCTGTGTGCAACTCACTTATCCTCATACCAGATTGACACAGTTCATTTAGGATTGATTTACGTTAAGTGTTTTCAGCAAATACTCTCTCTCCCTTCATTATTCTAATCATTCATTTGATTATTTTGTTCTAGCTGTGCATATGGACTCCAGTTTTAGAGATTACTGATTTTTCTTCAGCCTACTCGGTGTAAAACTGTGCTTTTAATGTAATATGGTATTGTGGCAACGTGTGTAATATTGCACACAGCATTTGCTGACTTTTGGGTCTACCCGCTTTGAGGTTGTGTGTAAGCTTTTACATAAGGTGACTGGCAATTTCTTCCTGTTTAAATATTCCTGATAGGAGTTTATTACTCTCCAGTAACAGCAGAGCAGTATAGCACACATTCGACTCTCATATTTAGTTCCATCTCCATTTCAGTTACAGACCTTATTGCTATAATTAAGAACTATACAATTTGTGCTTATTATTCTGTATACCTTGAGCATGTTCTGTTCTTTCACATTTAGCGCGCTCCCCAAGGTAATACAAAATAATAACATGCCGTGTGGCAGATGGAATCAGTACAAATGCAAACACCACACAGCATCTTTTATCTTTAAGTTTTACAGTATGGCATTCCCAAGTTTGTAACTGATTAATATTGCATGTCCTAGAGAAACTCTAGCTGTGTTATGATGCTTCTCCCTTTAGAAGCATCCTTGCTTCTGAGCCTTTTTTAACATAAATGCAGCAGCTTTCATTTTGCAAGAATCAACAACATACAAAGGAATAGGCGGAATGTCTCAGCGTGTGGTAATCTCACCTAACTGCAAAAAATTAGCATCAACACAATACTGCGTTATCGTGAATTGTGCAGCATATAATCAATATGATGTAACAGTAATAATGAGTTTTATATAGTTTGAGAGGCTTGACTGCGGAATTATTTTTTTTGTTTTTAATTTCTGTAGAGCTCCTGGGAATTCATAGAATGTCTTATTTCAGTACTGAATTTCCATAGGTTTGGAGTCAGTCATCTGACGTATGCTGTCTGGAAGCATTAGATGCTGTTTTATGAAAGTTAAACATAACATAGGCATTTTGTGGAACAGGTTAAAGCACTTCTGCAAGGCTAAACTCTAAAGGGAATTCTGTTTTGTGGATATACTAAATGGATGCGATAAGCTGACGATGTTACTCAGCAATGCAAAACCCAGTAAGTAACCATTTCTTACCAGCTGACATGCGTTGGGTTACCAGCATCTCATGTTAGCTTTAGTTCTGTGAGTGCAAGGGAGAGGTAAGGATTTAGCAGATGATTAGGCAGATGATGGATGTGTAATGTTTAGTTATGAGTATTTCTTTCCATCTTACGCTTGTGGCAAAAACGTAATTTCGGTCTATTCTAAAAGTAAGTCCATCTACAAAGTTACTGTTTCTGTCATGAACAACTGCATCATGTAACATGGAGTGAGCTCAGCTTCCCAGCTCGTTGTAGGCTGTAGAGAATGTACACTCTCCACCACATTTAGTGGTCCCACCACATCATTACAAGTGGTACAGCAAGTTTTCTACAAAGCAGAGGAGCAAAGGATGAATTGTTGCTCGCTCTTCCTCCAGCTTTGCTCCTTGATAAACACATTCTTACTCCTCTTCAGTCAGGCTTATGAACTAGCAGTGTGCTTAAGCTCTACATGAACTTTCCACTTGTCACTGGTGTAGGATGGGAGAGGTAGGTCGTAAAGCACGTTGCTTTTCTGCAGTGCACGTGTAATGCCCCAAGAGATCAGTACTAGGATAGGATATTGTAAGGTTTGAGAACTCTGAACTGATTTCCTGAGACAGAACAGTAACACACATACCGCAAGTTTCTTTTACTCCTTTGTAAAAATTTTACTTGTTTACTTTTCTATAGGAAATAGTAATGAAGTTTTACTTAAAACAAAATGAAATACAGAAAATGGATTTTATTAAAAGAAATGTCAAATAGCAGCATAGTAAATATTTTCACTGAGGGTAATGACAATTTTTCTCAAAAAGGGTGTTCATTGTGTGAGTGGGTGTAAGTACGGTATGTGTGTGTTTATACATATGTCCATAGACACATACAGCAGCAATTCTCAGAAACTGCTTGGAAGGGCAAGATAAGCATAAACTATTTCATATGATTCTTTGTACAATTTATACTTTATACAGAATCACCTGAATTCCTTACCTGAGTTTTTAGAAACTGCTCTGTCTTTTCGTCCTTAACTTTTCTTTCTTGCTTATCTGTGTCATATCTACTGCTGCTCTCCGCTCTTCGCTTGCCTCCTTGTCACACATGAAACCACTGCGGACTGTATATTGATAAACCTGCATTGAGAAATATCAATGAGTTACATATGGGTAAATGAAAGATTTTCACAGAATTCTGATCAGGCTTACAAGAACTATCCTTATATGTTAAGTGGCAATTTTCTAAAACTGCAATTTTAAGGAGGTTGAGTCTGTTACCTTTTCTGATTTATCATTCTTTCGTGTTTGGTTTTTTTTTGGCTTGTTTGATTGGTTGGTTGGTTTTTGTGGTTTGTTTTGCTTGTTTGTTTGTTCTTTTCTTTCTTTCCCCAGCTTTTCCTGGCTTTTCCCCAGTTCCTAACAATGCTTCCTCCATCTCTTATGCATCTTTTCTCTACCTTTGCTTTTGAATAATCATGCCTTAAGGCAAGAGTTTGTAAATTAAAATTGTGTTGTTCTGTTTTATGAACTTAGCTATTCCCAACGTTCTCATTTCTAATCCTCTGACTTCCTTAATTAAGTCCATGATAGTTATAAACACCTGTATAGGGAATTTATCGAGATTATTTGAAATGAGACATATTTTTGTCATACAACTGCCTATGAAAAATAATTAAAAATTGGCAACATATAATGGTGTCAAGGAATTACAACTGAATTAAACTGTCTTTTCTACAATTAAGAGCATATCTTTAAAATAATTTCTACATTCATGGGGAAGTTATTTTCTTGGGCAAGACCACAGCAGTATTTGTTGGCCCTTTTCCAGTAGGTGGGTCAGAATGAAGACAAAAAGCATAGAAATACTTGAAATGGCTTCCTTTAAATGACAGAAATGGTTGTACCCATTAAAGCATGCCGTCCTTGACAAGCTCAAGGATGCACAAGCCTTGCGGCCACTGAGCCTGGGCTGTGGTGGACAGGGCCCTGAATCAAAGATGAACATAGCCTAAAAAAACCAGAAGTTGGCTCCATGTTTTCCTTTGTCTCACTGCCAAAAAGCTTTACATACAGTCAACACAGTCATCAGAATTCACTTATGACAAGTGACAGATTGTGCATTATTTATTGCAGCGTTCTGCGATTAGTCACATCTTCATTCACTTTAACATGTAATATGTGTTTCCTTAGAGCGTGCCACATTTTATTAAGGTGTCCAGCTTTTCACAGGGAGGATATGAAATGAAAAGCATTCTTATTTGCCTGGAAATTCATGCCATACACCAAATACCATGTTTTCTATGATTAGTTAGCAGGAACCATCTGTCATGTCCCCACCCCCCAGTGCTGAGGAAGGCGCAGCCTGAAGGTGAGAAGTACATTTACTTTTGACAACAAAACCAGCTGTTGCCATTACTTTTAGCTGTAAGGCAAACATGCTGGAATAGGTGACTATCGTGATTCTAGTGCACTGGGACCAACTATGATTGTTGATGACAGCAAATCTCTTAAAATCCAGAGGAAAATTGCTCTCTGGCTTATGTCAGGAGGGCATGTACAAACACAGCTCCAGCTGGGAGCTGGAACCAAGATGCAGAAACTTCAGGCTAGAAAAGTACCAGGATGAGTTCAAGTAATCTTCCCTTCTTCTACCTTTCTTTTGGTAGCAAATTATATTGGAAAAGAGAACTATTTTTCTCTAACGATAAGACAAGATTCTGAAATTAAGCACAGCAGGTAGAAGGATCCACCACAGATTTAAAAAGATGTTGCATATTCATAGGCTGAAATGTTTTCCAGTGCTGACAGCTAACTATTCCAAATGGAAAAGGTCCATCCTCTGCTGTTGTTCGTTCTCTGCCAATATCCATTCTTAAATCTCTGGCACCATATTGTGAGGGCTGTGTACTCTAATCTCTGTTATTCTTATCATCATCCATCAGACTAAGAAAGATATTTACAGAGCCAAATGGTTTTGACTTTGAATAGGATTGCAGCAAATAGGAATGTTTTCAAAATTCTGGAGAAAGGGAAAAGGGGTATTTCTTCACTAAAAATACTTGATTCTCTTGTTATCTTCTTTCATAATTGTACAAGGAGAGCACTGTGCTATGGTGTAAATGTACCTAGAGCATATTTTAGGAGTAAAATATAAACATTGGCAGCAAAGGGCACTTTATGCAAATGCATTTCCTGAGTGATGGCTCTTCTCCCCTGATGATTCTGGCAAGACACAATAATTTGGGAAAATAAGTGGAGTGCCCTGCCCTTCAGCTCTTTTCTCCACAGCACGTACATCCCCTTGCAAATAGGATTATGACAAAATAAAAGGTTCATTTGAGTGGGAGCTTGTTTTAAAATGTGTTCAATATATCACCGTAGGAAACAGTAGAGATAAAGCAGAGCTATAAAAGACACACTTTTAGGAAGAGAAAACAGACCGTCATGCCTAACTCTATATTGCACTCATTTTCCTTTTACAGCCCACCTGTCAGTCTTGTTATCCTTGTCTAGAAAAGAATTTACAGTAAGTCTCTGCTTCAATCAGTTTCCATGGTAACTTGGTTCTGTTTTAAAACCTCACATAAAAATGGCTTGGTTAAAATGATAATAAGCTGGAGTGCTTGCTCATACCTGAACTACACCTTTCCTGTTGCTCAGAAATAATCAGATAGGGGTGTCACTCCATCTGCTCTAGTTCCTTTAGCTTCTACAACACTGTCTCACTCACCAAGTCAGATGAGTTTCTTTGCCATCTGGAAATCTCAGTTTTCAGAGACGTTCAGGGTACTGACAAGTGTTTATACGTTACATGCTGTGAAGTAAAGCGTGTCAGGCTCTGGAGGAAGGATCCCTGTGTGTGCAGTTCATACAGCAGGGCTGAAAGCGCCAAGGACCAGCGCATCTCTTAAGAAATGAACCACAAGATGCAGACTGTCTCCCTTCTAGAAAATGCTTTTCATAAAGGAAGGAAAAAAATTGCCCTTCAGGCCAGAACAAGGGGAAATAAAAGCTCAGAAAAAAACACATGGAAGTTTTAATTGATTCTAGGAATCTCGTGACACTGTCCCATCGTTGTGGATTTGTATGTTTTATCTGACCTTTAGCTATCCATTATCCTAGTTTCAAGCTCATTTCTTGAACTCATAATTTCTGATTCTCTCGCCCAGTTTGACTTTGACAGTCTTTTTCATACTTCTGATTACTTCTTTATATTGTCTCAAATCTCATCTAGGAAAAAAATCAGTTTTCTTTTTTATGTGGCTTATATACTTCAGTGGTAACTCAGGTTTCCGTAACAGGGCAATCTTAAAAGTACTTCTAGTGCTGATCTGATAGAACTCTTCAGCAATTACTCTGAAAACTTGCTGCATTTCATAGATGACACCTTCTCTGTGGTATCAACAGTTCTTGAAATTCTGTACTACATCTGCTCTTCTAAGTTGTATCAAGTAGCTTAATAGTTGCATAGGCAGTTTTTGTTCCATAGAAGGCACTGATAGACTTTATGAAAACTAATTTTACATTGTTATATCTTCCAGGCAGACATTACAAAAGCTCCTTAATGTAGGTATACATCAGTTAATTTACAGTTGAGTTTGTCAAAAAAAAAATCCCTTGCTAAGGATCTTAGGTTTTGGCATGGGACAAAGCAATATTATTTTCCCATAATAAGTGGTTGCCGTCTTAAATAACAGAAACAAATCCATGTGTGCATTCTGTTTCACAATTTCGGTTATATGAGAGATTGTTGCCTTGACTGACACAGACGGGCTCTGCTCAGTGCTTTTTCACACCTTCTCATTTCTGAATTGCCCTGCTACACAAGGTGTGCATGCCATATCCTTTATAGGGGGTTACTTTCGGATAGACTAAACTTTGATTGTCATCTACTGATTTATCTAGATAATGTGATCACCTTGAAATTCAGTTGCAATTTAAAAGGAAAGAATTAGTATCCTTGTCCCAAACCAAATAATATGGGTGTACCAGAACTTTGATTTAGACCTACATGATTCCTCCCAAACCAACTTGAACAAACAAGCTTTCAAGTGCATTTTTTCCATGTCTTATTTTAACTAGCAGTCTCAATTACCCCATGTCCTAACACTGTCCTACAGACCTTAGTTTCTGAGGGCAGGGTGTTGTCAAATCAGGGTATCATAAATCTACTGAGCTCCTTTAATCAGTTGTGGCAGTGACACCTTCACAGTGCTCCTGCGTGTCAGTAAAGTCTGACCTTCTCTGACTGGTCCGTGCAGACTACGCTTAATTGAACTATAATTTTCCAGTGGGCATTTTAACTTTCACATAATGATTTTTTTCCAGAGCTGACATCCAACCAACTGGTCTCCGGTTTCCAGATGAAAGAATAAATAACATCTGATACTTTGTTGACTGAAAAAACGTACTTACTTATTTTTAGTCTTTTTAACTTATTTTAACTCAATTGAACAATTATATCTGCTTATACTTTCCATGTTTTATTTATTCCTTTCATAATCCCTTTCAGGAAAAGGAGGACTGATTCTGTGCCTCTTTTCACCATTGCCACATTATTCATTCCACCCTGATGCTAATCTGTGCTCCAGAAATACTGTTGTTTGATGTGAAAACTGATCGTAGTAGTTGGCCGCTTGAGATGGGAAATTTCTTGGTCTTTAATACAGCTCTTATTATATTTAATTAATCTGCTAATTACAACATAGTGTAACAGGCTAAATTTTCTTTTGCCCTCAATATTGTTCATATGTATGGCAGATCAATTGTTAGCTGCAAAACTACCTCAAATGTATCAATATTTCTGCCACTTTTAAAGTAGATTTGAAATTACTGTTACATTAAGAGGGTTTTATTTAGCTCATTATGCTGACTTAAGCTTTTCAAAAAAGTCCTTTCTTGATTCTATTTTATTTTGAAATGTCTTTTGTCATCTTATATTAATTATTGCCAAGTATTTCAGAAATACCAATATCTGTTACAAATCTAGTTGTCTACTACTAATCTACTTGCTTGCTGGTAGGAATTCCAAATAGTTAATCTCTGTGTCTTAAATAATGATGTGACTTTTTTCCCCCTTTACAACTATGACCACCCTCATGTGCTGCTTGGTATGATTTTCTTTTTTTTTCATTTTGCATGCAGTTAATAACATTTTATTTAGTATCTATTTTATCCCCTCACTGTGCTTTCTGAAGACATATATTTTGGAAGCTAGTTATATTGTGATTTAAGTAGAACAAACCTGTTTGGATAAAATAATAAAAGCTCAGATAATCCTGCATCCATGAACAAATATCAGATACCTCCACTGATGAAGACTGAACGGGCCATGTATAACCAAGTATGTAAAATGCGAATCAGTAGCTTGTACAAAGTTAACTGTGCCTGCATGACCAGTTTGCTGCCATTTGTGGTGTGTGGTTTTGAGTTGGATGAACTTTGCAAAGGTGATCTGAACCTCAGTCTCCCTCTTTCCTGGTCCCTCTAGTCCTGGGTCCTGGTATCTCCTACATGATGCATCTGCCAAACTTCCACAACCTGTCCTGAAGGTACTTTTGAGATCTCTCTGTCTCTGATTTTACTCTCCTTACACAAAGTATCCCCTCTCCCTGGTGACACACGAGAAATCATGAAGTGTGCCAAGAGGAAGAGATGAACAGAGGAATACTGTCGGGAAAGTTACAGGGAGGGGAAGTGGAGGTGCAGACCGAGTTTGGAGACTGTGAAGGGAGCAAAGAGCAGTGCTTTGTTTCTTCTCTCTGCCTGCTCTTCCTGTGGGTCGCACAGCCAAGACAGGGCTTTGAAAGTAAGTTTAGCAGGATCATTAAGTTGCTTGCTGACCAAATTAACAAGGTAGAAAGGCTCAGAAAACTGAGTCAGACACCATCTTTGGCAGATGTGATTTGTTTGAGTCAGAACCACAGCACGTGAATAATCTTACACTCTTCCACTTCTGCTGTTCTCTTGCCTCCAGCCCTCCTCCTGGCACAGGCACTGGCCTGTCTGCCAGTAAAACTTGTCACACTCAATGCTTCTGATATTTATTGTGGTGCGTAGTAAATGAGAATTGTTTTATAATGGTGCAGGATAGGAAAGAGCAAATAGATGTGATGGGCAGAAGGCTAAGAGCTTAACCCAAGCCTCCATGCACACTTCAGAGGCCACCAAACCCTGTTCTGTTCTGGGAGGCCAAAAGATTGTGAAGAAGTTAATTGCAAACTAAGGTCATACCCTCTCAATTTAATTAAGAGATTCTTGCCTATAGAAACTCTTGTCATCATAATGATACACAGGACTGATCTGATCAATATTTTTTTTTAGCAGAACTGTTTTTAAAAATGCACAGATTCAGGTTATGCTAAAACTATTTTTAAAAGTTCCACCTTATTTGGAAAGTAAATTATATCAGTGAAAATAATAAGCAGAAACATAATGGTTCCATGTCACCTAATAGTACTGCCTAAGTAGGTAGATACATTTTCAAAATGAGATTGCCGTCTCAGAGTGACAGAGATATGGATCAGCCATTAGGTGTGGACTAGAACAGATAAAGGCCAGTGAGCAGGACTCAGGGAAACTCAGGTTCCTCATGTGGCTTCTGGGCTTCTCTCTCTTCTATAAAATGGAGACAATGGGACTTCCTTAATTTGTGCAATGATAAGAAATACATTCCAGACTCTGTGATTCTCAACTATTATAAGGAAGAATGAGAGAGCTGCAATGTGGGCAGGTACCTAAACAGGAAACAGAAAATAAATCATGTCTGTTTTCTGGTTAGCTGTCATAATTTTACATTGGTTTACCAAAGATGCATCTTCCAACGTGAAGCTTTTCAATGACTTTACATAAATGAATCTAGCTTAGTGTATCTTTCTTAGAAAACTTAAATCATTAGCCTGATCACTCAATTTCTAGAAAGAAATGCAGACTTCCATATTACTTTTAGAAGTATTGTATAAACAATTCATTTTTATCTGTGTGCTGAGAATCTGGGGTTTGGATGTTTATTCCTAAAATCCAAAGTAGCTTGTTTCATTTTCCACCTTTCTTTCCTTTAAAAAAGCATGATTTGAAGGAGGCACAAAATCAGATAGAAAAACTCAAATTTGGGCTCTTGAGAATATATGGCAATTACATTTTCTTTTAAAAAGGGTAAAGAATTAATCTTCTCTAAATTACAGGTGTGAAAAGAATCAGCTGTGGAGGTCTGTGTCTTAAATAAGCTTTATGAATACGTCTGCTTTTGATTTCCAAAGATAAAGTATAGGGCAGCTACAAGAAAAAAAACCAAACAAGGTAAATCAACAAGGTAGCATCATTAGTCTGGGTCTGGCAGTGTTCTAGATAACAGGGCAAACAATCTAATATGGAGAACGTTGAGAATTCCAAGGTTACGTATGCCATAGGTATGTGGCTAATTCACCAGCTTTGAAGTCCAAAGCGCCTTATGATGAATGTGCTTTTAAACTAGAACTAAAGTAAAGGCTGCTGGAAAAGGGAGAGTTGAGAGGGAAGAGTCACCCATCCTACAAATAGAATGCAAGAGCTCAGTAATTTTAAGGTCAATTCTCATTGTGTTACGAATTTCCCTGATGGCTGCCTGAGATCAATTAAATTTAATGTAGTCTGTTATTCCTCACTAAACTTCAGCTCCTCAGTCCTACAGTAATAGATTTTATTAACAATTGTGAGAGGAAGAACTGAGTTTTGGAACTTCTAAAATCTAAAAGTAAAAAAGAAAAATCATGAAAACAAATGCTGCTTTTCCAAACACGTAGTAATGGTTTGAATTATTTCTTCCTCTCAGATTTCCTTTTCAACTCCATGAATATTACATTGGGAAATCATTTTGTAGCTATTTTTTGTGTCTGATGCTCAGATGGTATAAATTAGCTGTATTGACTTCTCTGATGTAGTATAGATTTATATCCCTATGGAATGCAGAGCATATACAGGTAACATAGCGTAGCATAAAAGCTTTCTCATTTAGCAGAGATTATGTATATGCATGAGAATTTCAAAGTACTTAGTATCTTGGACCGAGGGCTCAGAACCTGGGGAGAGCTTTAGCATTGCCTTTGCTGGAGCTAATTCACACTACCCAGTTTTAGGCTACTAGATCAGGCTGGCTGAAACTCAGAAAAGGTGAAGTTGATTTGCTTATGTTCCAAATCATTATTTAACAGAAAAGAAAGAACTATGTTCTGCTAAGCTCTTTTTTGAAATTCAAATTATGTTTGTACCGCAGGGAAAAGACTAACTAGAGGCTAACATGGCTTGCGTGAGCTTCACATGATTAACCTACTTTATATTGCTCTCACCACACTGCATTGGTTAATCATTATCTTTTAGCAGTGTCTTTAACAATTAGGTAAAACAGAATTTATCTCTTTTCTATATTTAGAAGACCTTACACTACCTGATCTTGTTTTTCCTTTATTTTCCATTATAGTTGCGATATGGAATGTGTATAGTAGAATTAATGTAAGAAAAAATTGAGTGTCTATCCTTGATTGGATTCAGATGAGTTAATTCTTTCCTACCTGTACTCTCCCTCTAGGCCCAGTGTCCATTACTGTTGAATGAGATAATATGGGTTTCTCACTGGCAATGAACAGACTTTAAAGTTCAGTCAGGCATTTCCACACTCAGAATCTGTTTTATCAGCTGGTATTTTCCTGAAGCTTTAGACAACTGATTGGCAAGTCTGGTAGAGAAGATGCTATTGAGTATTCTGTCCAGAATGAAACAGTTAGTTACTATGGTAGCTTTGTGAGACAATGCTGAGTAAGTGTGACAATTACATGGTGTGTTTCAGCTTGTAAAACGATTATACTAAAGGTGGGAGAACTATCAGATCATCAATTATAATACATTGGCTTTCTAATGGTGGCTATTTGGGGGGAAAAAAAATAAGACTTTTTCAGGTTCATTTCCAGGACAACAGCTGCAACCCCACAGCCACAGCACAATTAGAGATATTTATTTGTTCATCCTTTCACATATTTCAGGGATATAAACTTTGATCTTCAGTTTTTCAAGATAATATTTCAAAGGTGATCTTAGTAACTGGTGTTAGAATGATTTTTTTTGAATGACATAGGAATTTGCGATGGCCAGTTGCGCTGTTTATGTGCAATATATTTGCAATTCACAGAGAAATCCGACAAAGGGACTTCTATTGTTTCACTGTAAGGTTTTCTTTCTGTATCTTCAGATTCTCTTATAAATCTTGTAGTATTTTTGTAAGAGAAATACACTGGTTGGTTCTTACAGTACTGTGCATACTCAAACTGTAATGTGATAAATGCTAGTTTTCTTTTTAAATTTTTGAAGATGTGAAACTAACAATTCAAAAGTGTATTCTCCAACACTTACACAGAAAGGCTACATGTAAGAAAGGAAAATATAACTGTGCTTATTGGTATGTCTCATTATACCAAGTTTTTCCTCATAGAAAACTACGTCAACATATTATTAAGTAGAAATATTATTAAGTGGAAATACATTCAGACATCCCTGAGAAAACTTTTTGAAGGAAAATAAATATAAGCAATTTATAAAATTGTTTATATATAACTAGAAAATTGCAAAGATTTTTCTCAAGAAATGCCATCACTGTACCAGTCTGTGGCATTTTCTTTGCGAGAAGTTACTTCTCTGTGCATAATACAGGGGCAGAGTCACCCTTTAGTGAGTCAAATTAAGAAATCAATGATGATGGAGCACAGAAAATGGAATAGCTGAGAAAAATATTAGGTTTAGGTCCATGTGCAATGCTGGATCGAACGGTACATCTGATTTCCATTTAACTAGGTGCTGAATTCTGCAAGAATACCTAATTCTTGTTATTCATGGGACCATCCAGCTAAAGAAAATAATTTTCCCTGGACTTCAGACAGTTACCAAATAACATTGTCAAGAGTAATCCCCACAAATAGTTGCTCTTTTATTTTTTTTTTCCATCTGCCTGTACACCATCCAACAAAAATCTCTCTCCTAGAGAAACTCAGTTACAAACTTAAATACTGAAACCCCAGAAATCCTTGAAAACCCTTACGTGGAAGAGAGCAAAAGGCATTGTGCAACGTCAGTGTCCTCCATCTAGAATACAAAGAATATTACCTGGTAAATGTGCTCAGTGACTGAAAAAGAGACTGTACCACATGCTATAAAAGGAGGCAAATGAAAATCAAGAACTGCCTGTCTGATTCCGTAGTAACAACTTGTTCCCCTGGCTCTGACCAGCATGTAACCACGATGCTCTAGTGCGGACCATACGGCGCCCTTCACCTCTCCCAGCATCACTGCTGTGCGCTCAGGTTCCTGTCTCCAGCAGGTGTGTGCACCTGAGCCATGGACACGGGCCTGTCAGACACACCTCTGCTCAAACATCTGCTTTATTCACGCTGCATATACATGTCCCATGCTAGAAGAAATAGAAATGTCAACTGAGTAACTAAGACAAAGGTATATTTGTGATGGCAGAGACTGGCTAATTTGGAAGAACTTTTTGCTTATGAGAAACCCACCACATCTAAGAAAATAATTTTATCTTGGGAGAATTTAGTAAGAAGAAGAAGAAAAAAATCCACATGCAGAATTCATGTATAATATTCTCTTTTAATACTGCTGCTGCTAATTTAGAGAAATTCAGTGCTACCTTCTTAACGTTTCCCAAGGCCATACATTTCAGAAGCTATGTATTTAAATATCTCTTTCCCAGAACTGTAATAATAGAGGACTTCATTAGCAACATTTAGGAGTTTTAAATTATTGCTGCAGAAACAGATACAGTGCACAAAGGAAAAGAGGGAATAGTTTTCCCCCACAGCAGATTCTCACTGTATATTATATAATTCACAGGGAGGACAATCATGTAAATGAACTATGTTTTTCTGTTTGAAAAGATTTAAAACTATATTTATTTCTAAATTAAGAAAGTGTTATCAAAGTAAAAGAAAAAATTATCACTAGCAAAACCCCTACATGAAACATAGTTTCATACATGAAACATACAAACATGAAACATAGTTTAATGGAATATGGGGTTGAAACACAGAGAGAGAGGCAGAGGAAAAGGCTGAGGTACTAAAATGCCGCCTTTGCCTCAGTTTTTAATAGTAAGACCAGTTGTGCTCAAGGTACCCCTTGAGCCAGAAGACAGGGATGGGGAGGAGAATGAAACCCAAATAATGCAAGGGGAAATTGTCAGTGACCTACTACACCAATGAGACAAGCACAAGTGTATGGGGCCAGATGGGATCCACCCCAGGGTGCTGAGGGAACTGGCAGAGGTGCTCACCAAGCCACTTTCAATTATTTATCAGCAGTCCTGGCTAACTGGGGAGGTCCCAGTTGACTGTTAGTTGGCAAATGTGATGCCCATCTACAAGAAGGGCCTGAAGGATTCAGGAAATTATAAGCCTGTTAGTGTGACCTCGGTGCTGGGCAGGGTCATGGAATGGATCATCCTGAGTGGCATCATGAGGCACATACAAGACAACCTCATCCTCAGGCTCAGTCAACACGTGTTTATGAAAGATAGTTCCTGCTTGACCAACCTGATCTCCTTCTGTGACAAGGTGACCTGCTTAGTGGATGAGGGAAAGGCTGCGGATGTTGTGTACTCAGACTTCAGTAAAGCCTTTGACACCATATCCCACAGCCTTCTTCTGGAGAAGCTGGCAGCTCATGGCCTCGATGGGTGTACTCTGCCATGTACTCTGCTATAACATTTCCCAGAATGGCCTGGCTGTATCAAACCTTGTCCTCCCTGCACATGTGTCCATTCTGAGAATGAGGCACAAGGTGTTTCTCCTTCGCTGGAGACATTCGAAACCCGCCTGGACATGTTCCTGTGCGACCTCACCTAGGTGTTCCTGCTCCAGCAGGGGGATTGGACTAGGTGATCTTTTGAGGCCCCTTCCAATCCCAAACATACTATGATACTGTGATTTATTGCCAGAATCTGAGAACTGATTGTATGGCATCTGTATCCACCTGATACCATTTCATCCCTTAAAACTATTTGGGTATCATCGTGCTACAGTCACAGAATTTAAGCTTACATGGCTGGGGAAAGCTTCTTGCAGGCTCCTTTCCCCGTAGCTTCCCTGGCACAGTTCTCAACTGGTGTGGATCTTTATGTTCTCCCAAGTGCAGGTTTATAAGTAAACTTAAAGATTTCACATCCTGTCCATAAAACTATTCCGGCAGCAAGGTAATAATGGTGTATGCAGGTTATGAGCTCTTTGTTACTACAGGTGTTTAATTGGCTTGATATCAAAACATTTTTAAGACAAATAGAAGAAGACTGAAAACGTAAACAATTCTAACAAAATCATTACTGGACTGATTCTGACATGGTTTAGAATTGAGAAATAAATTTAAACAGACATATTTACTATATATTACTAAATATTAAAAGAGAGAACATGCTGTTGCATCATCCTGAATGTACTGCATAATGAGTGGAAGGAGTAATTGGCAGTAGCTGTGACTTCAGTTCATTGCCAGCCTCAGCCATTACAATCCGAAGTTGCATTTTAGGCTGAATGCTGACTCTTTTGTCTGTGGAGAAACTTTCTGTTCACTCTAATTAAACTGGATAATGCAATTCATGAACTATTTCTGGATCAGTGCTCTTCTTACTTTAATGGAAATCAATGAAAAATAAGTAGGCTTCCACAGGAGGAAATAAAAGTATAAACTCAATCTCAGAGAAACAGCCCATGAAGATTTGTCAAAAGTAGAACACATGGGTGACCTGCAGCCTTTCCCGGGCTTAATGTTCAATAGGCGCCTTGAAAATGCTAATGGCCAGCCGGTACTATTTCATGCTACTTTGACATGAGTTATCAAATGCTGCTGCTAGTACACGGCCAAATAACCCAGAGTTTTAAAATAAGTTATCAAATCTTGGCACCGGTGCAGCACCAAACTGCCAGAGGTTTTACAATAGAGCACTGTGGAATGACCAAAACAAGTAGAAAAGGAAACCAGAACATTTCTGTGCCTGCAATTACAGCACAAAAGCCTGCAGCCTGCCCAAAGCAGCAAACCCACTGTCTCTAGCAACCTTTTTTCCAGCTTGTTTTGCTATATAGACTTCCCTTGCAAACTGGCAGATGTAACAGTGCCTACTGAGAAACAGCAATGAAGCACTGACTTAGAGTTCTCCTAGCCTTCCTCCTGTTTCTTTCCCTTTACCTGTGCAGAGGAAGCTTTAAATGATTTGTGTTACCTCTGTGGCCTGAAGCATTTTTCCTTTCACACTGTGAATAGCTCCCTGTATTAATCTGGAGAGATATCACTTGGGTAGTAGTGCCCGTTGTGTTGCTGCTGGAGGAAACCAAGTGGGATTTTGCACAGTAAAGTAGAAACTGAGTTGTTTTCCTAGTTTTAATGATGTTCCTGTTCAGACATAAGGCTGTTTGTTGGCAGAGGGTGTTTAGGCCTTTTTAAACTTGTCACGTGATGCAATAAAGGTAGTTTCCACTTTCCAACATGTCATGTAATTAAGAGTAGACTATTAGTAGGTTTTGTTGTGAACCAGCATTTCCACATCCTTGTAGTTGCTGTGACAAGACAACTTTGTTGTCTGGGAAGCGAGAAGAGTCCAAACTTTGTGACTGTGTTCCAAATTTACTGAAAAAAACCTGTCTCAATTCTAGTTC
Organism: Nesoenas mayeri; assembly: GCF_963082525.1. NCBI lineage: Eukaryota > Metazoa > Chordata > Aves > Columbiformes > Columbidae > Nesoenas > Nesoenas mayeri. The sequence continues at coordinate 24,261,933 of NC_137545.1, forward strand.
TAAAATTCTGCAAGAATCTTTCATAAACAGACTCTGAATATTTCTCTCTCTGTGACTCACTTAATGTGTGCACTTCATAACCATCCAGGATGTTTAATGGTAATACCTTGGTTTATACGGAGACCTTAGTGGATTGTAAACTAGCAGCAAAATCCTTCAGCCCTGCGGGGCAGGAGGGTGGATGATGACAACAATCACATGAACGGTACTCATCGCTGTAAGAGGCTGGCACTGTAAGAAGGCCAAGCCCCTATCTTTACCTACAAAGCCGAAGCAGAAGACGCTTTTTAAAAACAAATCATCAGGTCTTGGATTCTCAATTCCAGCTGTCTGTCCCTTGTTGCCTTTGTCAATTCCAGCTGTTTTCCCCAAACTATTTCTCCTCTGTGCACTTTTTTTCCTGCCTGATAAGCCTCAATGAAATTCAAATGTTTCAAGCCATTAATTGCAAAGCCATAAATGGTTTACCATTATGTGAAATGAATTCTACCAAAACATGGAATGTTTAGAGGACAAAAAAATAACCCATCAAAATTATTTGTTAAAACTTTAAAAACAGTAAGTTGATCTAAATATTTTTTATGGTAACATATACTTCCTCAATAGGTTTGAAATTTTCATTTCTTAATCATTTCTTAAATTACTTAATACAGCTCTTCTGTACGGTAGTATTATTTTTTGCCACCTAAGAACCCCCCTGACAAGAGGAAGGAACTACTGTTTAGTGTTGAATAGTGGGGAATTCAGAAATTCCTTTTAAAAGCTTTTTCTTAATTATGATGATGGTACGCAGGTGAAACATTGACAAAAGGATTTCTTTCATGAGGATAAGACTTGTCTTGCGTGAAGAACTGCATTGGAGTGTGCCTAAAATAGCTGGCTGTGATTCTGAATCTGCCTGAGGTTGCCAGCAGTTCACTTGAAGTAAGAGGCTTCCTGGTGCTTCTCTTAGCATGTATCTAACAATTTAGTCAGAGTCTAATCTCAACAGTCATTATTCACCTTAGTTGTGTCACCTCCAAATGATCCTTTAACTATTTATAGCATTAAATGTTTTAACATGACAAATGCAAGCAAAATCCTGTGAAATTAAAAAAAATACATTAGAGCTAGACTACAGATTCCTTAACTGTCTAACTGATTTTCCGTAGATGAAGTGAGGGAGTACTTAGTATAACTAAACATCATACTCAAGATAAAGTTCCCTGAAGTTATTCACCTTTGGGTGGGAAAAGAGAAAAAAAAATAAAGGTATTGGAATTCTGAAGTAGCTGCTGCCTAAAAATTTGGCTTTATTCCATTGCAATAAATTCCAGAACCCATGCAGAATACAGATCCCTGAACTCTTACTCATCTCTGCCCTTACATTTGTCATCCTCCTACCGGAAATAATTAGGGCTAGCTCACATTCTGCATCTTAATCTGACTCAATAATTTACATGTAGGCTTTACCTTCCAGAAGTCTGTTTATGATCTTCAAAGCTATTTCAGCTTGTCTTAAGAAAACCCATATCTTTGATGATATTATTTCAAAATATATCCTATCATACCAGTAAAGGGAAATTAACATTTAGCAGGCATGTTCAGGTAATTCAGAATCCTGAAACAATATAAACATAATTACTTGGAGAAATACAAATAAAAACAGGGAGCCAGTCCCCTTGTGTCTCTATCAAGGGAAGATTTTGTAAAGGAAAGAGCCCTTTGTGACATTTCGCTTGTATCAATTAACCCTGTGGTGTCATCTTTCCCTGAGGCACACAGAGCTGGTAGATTTTGGAGAACCAGAAAGAAATCAAGGACGTTCTTGCAGAGATCCTAAGCTATGTCTTAAGCCCTGGGTACTTGCACCACTTCTCTTTTTATTCTGTCTGTAAGTCTGAACAAGGTTTCTGCGGCTCTGGAAAAACCCAGTGACATAGTTCCCCAGCACTAGCTTGCAGTACCTGGAGCACAGTATTTATTTCAATGGGAACACATTGTACGTCATTCCAGTTGCAGCCTTTGCTCTGCGCCTGCCTTTGTTCCCTGAATCCATGGTGTGTCATGGCTCACAAGGACATTTCCACCTATAATGCATTTTTATGCCAAGAAAGAGAGAATGCTTGTGCTGGCAGCCTGCTTTACTCTAACAGCCAGATAATTCCTCCTTTTATTATACAAGCACAAATCTGTGGTGTCTATGTGGAGAGTGAGTGAAGCACTAGGTTGTAGGATTCACTGTGGCCACATCAGCAGAGTCTGCAGCAGTACGGTAACCAAAACATGAATACATCCATTGCACCCAATAGAACCAGACTGCTCCTCCAAAGCCTAGAAAATAAACAGAATGAGAATACATCAAAGCTGCTGCTTTGTCCCTATGTTTTCGTAAGAATTCTGTTGTCCTACCAGCTGAAACTCACTGAGGTACACATTATTCACACATTGTGAAGGAAAGTCGTGTTATTTAAGATCCTTATATAAGATCCTGACCATTCATGCTAGGTTGTTGAAAGTAATTTTATTTATGATCCTTCACTGTTTTTTCAATCTACCGTATATCAGACAGTTCATCATAAAGTTCTAATGAACTCATGATTCAGTGCCATTGACAGCTACACAAACAACATGAACTGTAGATCTTCAGTTTCTAAAATGCGGTTTTATGTTCAAGTCCTGGAATATCTTGAGTTTGGTCTGTAAGTCATCCTGCCAAAGGCTATTTCTTCTTCATGTAATATCTGTAGCTCATTCTTGTGGTACCTTCTAACATTAAAAATATGAGACACTTCTGAAATATTTTCAGACTTGATGCCTAAGTGATTTACGCAATTATTCTCATAAAAACAAGTACTAAAAAAACCTTTGGTTTGCAATGTTGATTCTTGGGGATGCTAAAAACTTCCAGCTCTCTCTAGTCTCAGTTAATCAAAATTAGACTATCTACATGCATATCTAGATAGGACGGGAGCAATAGCTGATTTTTACTGCTGGACTGTACTAAAATCAATTCCATGTTGATGGCAGCAAATGCAAAGAGACTAGAACACTTACTTGCAAATCAAATTTACTTCTCCCTACCTTAACATTTGAACCAGCATATTTTTATCTCAACCACTTGTTTTGTTTCTATGATACACTTAAAACAAAGACTCAGTTTTAACTAGTAACAGAGTTTTTGTGTGAACTAGAACCAAATGCTACAATAATTTTTACAAAAACGAGTGATAGGAAAGGACATTGCTTCAAAATGTAGAGAGAAGTAGAAAGTCTTTCAGATAAGATTCTAAATTGGAATGACTCATGATGGAATGACTATTCATAGATAAATAATGACTATGCACATAGTGCTTTATAGAATGTAAAAAATATTCATGCCTTTTGGTGAGTAAACAATAATTCAAAGAAAATAACATGATGATATTATTTTTGTTCCAGTCCGATAGCATGTTTTTACGCATACTTTTTCGATACGGAATTCTAAGGATAATACTTTTCAAAATATATGCGTGTGCCAAAGAATCCATTTGAAAGCGCTGCTCCTTGTGGTTTTGCACCTCCAGTAAGACACAGCAATTCAGACTCTCCAGCTCTGTCAAATATGCCATTTGTCTCACTGCGATTACACAGCACTACCTTTCCTTTTAAGCCTTTTAGTACTAAGTATCCTTCAGCAGGCTGGGGATGGTGTTTAACATTTTCTTTCTTACCACGAATTAAAAGCAATGGGGATTCTTTCATCGCCAGCAAACCTCCATTAGAAGCAGCTGCTGAGCAGAACAGAGTTGCATGCTAAAGCAATATAGTCTGAGAAATAAAGAGCCTCCCCAAAAAAACCAAAACTGGCTACGAGTTGTCCATCTCAGCACATATACTAGTGTTGCACACACACTGACCCAGTATTTATTAACAGACAAAACCTAATTTATTGGAATTGTTTGAATAGAGTCCTAGGTGACCATTCAAGCCTCTGCATGGTTTATTTCTGTCAGTCATCTTAAGCTATTTACAAAACATCTCCTAATATCTTAATTACATATAAAAGACTGTATTTTGTTATCATATTTGCAGGAAAATGCTGCAGAAATTGTTTTGGGGTCTCCTTCAGACCGACAGATGCTCTATTCATGGTGCTAATTAACAAAAAAAAGCATTAATACAGTGTCTCTCAAGTCCCTTATGGACAGCAGAGGTTTCTGGGAGTCTCCGTCAATCCCCTTGTTTTGCACTGGGCTCCCTCTGCAGAGACGCACTGGAAAGTTCCTGGGCCAATGCCAGAATTTGATGACTGCTGGGTGGGCACACAGGCATGGCCTAGATATGCAGCTACACAATTATAACCACAGTACAAACTTGAATTTCACTCCTGTATCACAATCATAACTTAAATTCTGTATATCTTGGCCTACAAGGTAGTACGGAAAAAGGTTTTGGCAAATACATAAAGTGAAAAAAATGTAAGATAGATGCTCCATCAAACAGTCAAAATTCTGACTTGGACATACTGAACACTAGGGAAGATAGGGTTGCATGTACACTAGAGTTTTGGTCATAAAAATCAAGTACAAGGCTTAAAAAGGGCCGTCATGTTTGCTGTCCCTATAGAAAAGAAAGGCAAACTGAGAACTGACATTTTCTACTTAGAGGTTGCCATGAAACTAGCCACGAATGTGAGTTCGTAGCAGTCATTTCAGGTACCTAGGTCACCTCACTGTGGTTTTCCTGATCCCCGCAGCACAGTTTAATGCTCTTTCAAAGCCTTACCCCAGTATTCTCTCTGGGAAGCACGCAGTACTGGATGCAGTTAATGCTGATAAGGATGCTGTTAGAGGAGTCCGCAAGATCACTAATGAAAAATATAGCAAGGAAGACACTGAACTCTTTTTTCCCCCCAGCACATTTGGTAGATTGAATTCCACAGAACACGCACAGACAGTACTTTTATTCTCCATCTGACGTTGATAAATGTAGGAAAAAAATTAGGAGCTTGATCCAGTATCAGATGAAATTGAGGGTGTCCTTTGCAGTCTTCCTTTTTATTTTGCTCTGTATTCTCCAATAGACAAAATGCTTGCAACTAAAAATCAAATTGGAACTGTCAAGTATAGCTTTATAGTGAATCACATTAGAAAGTTAAAGGTTATGAACAAGTCATTGTAATCTTGTTATCCAGGTGCTTATTTCCTTACTCTTCAGTCCTAAGTATTTGGTGTAGCTCTCTTATCTGCTTTTTTCACACAGTTTTTCCTTTTGTCTATTTACCTGCAATAGTAAGAATAATCATTGTTTTTGTTCAGAATACATTTTTGGTGAGGTGATTCTCTTTAGTCTTGCTAGATGAGTTGTTTTTTGTCATGCTTTTGATGGGCAAATGTGTTTCTGTTTGATGTTCTTATTAATTCAGTCCTGTCTTCTCGAGATGAAGTGACACATATCAACAGCAGCCTGCTGGCTCCTCCGGCGCTGCCATGTACTGTCCAGGTTTACTGGCAGCACTATCTGCTGGGTTCTCTTCTGTGCTCTCCTTACCCGTGTGCTCCTCTACTACATTGCTACATTAACTTAGGAGTATGTGTTGGACTTTCACTGTCGCTACCCAATTTTTTTTTAATGTATACGACTGCTTGCAGGGCTGCAGGTGTGTAAGAACTAACTTGAGCAACTGCCAAATCGAAATGGGCCCAAAACGTCTCTAAAATATCTTCCTGTTGGTGAAAGTTAAAGGCATTACCTTTTAAACCTGGCAAGGAAAATCGGCTATTTCTGGGAATAAACCAAAGGTTGCTATAATGCACTGAATCCATTTTCACAGGCCTTGCAGAACATTATCTTTTTCAAGATTTCTTGCATCTTCAGTGTGTTTTCCTATTAGGAAAAAAAAACCAAAACCCAACCCTATCACTAAAGCAACTAAATTCCAAATACTAACATTTTAGCTAAGAGTCTTTTTATTGTTCTGAGTTCCAACTGTGTTGTATTCTATTTTTATTGGACAGCAGGGAAAATGACTAGATGTTAATTGCATCCTTCTCTTCTGACTCACTATTCCTGTTGTTTTTGAAACTTGTGGGCAAGTTAAATAGCAGAGAAGTGGACAAATCCTATGGTGGGGAAAAAGAAAGGCTGAAGGGAAAAAAAAAAAAATAAAAAAGGAGAGAAATAAAGAAAATCAACTACAGGAAAGTAACGATCACTGCTCTTTTCTTGAGACTTTTATATGAAACCTCCTAGCATAAGCGTGAGAGTCTCCCCTCTCGTTCCCACCGCCCGAGTCCTGCAGCAGCAGCCCAGACACCCGAGTCCACACTTCGCTCTGACCTGTCAGCCACATCAGCTTCCAGGCTGAAACTGGCCAGTGCGACTTGGCAGCCACAGATACTCCCTGCTAAAGGGCACACTCCTCTTGGTGCCAGCCCTTCTGCCTCACCTGCAAGGCAGATTCACTGTATTTCTGATTCATATGATCAAACGCCAGCACCCAACATGTGGCGACCGCTAACAGACACCCTCTCTGTTGTGAGAACTAGTGTTGAAGTTCAGTGCACTGAAGAAAGCTGAGAATTTCTTTAACTTTTTTTAAGCTCACAAAACCCCCAAGTAGGGATTCCGCTCCACTGCACATTTGGGTAGGAGTTCCACATGCATGATTGGCTCAGTGTCATTACCATATGGGGTCAGCCTCTTACTGCTTTCATTTGCAGCAGACTGATACTGAATGTTTTGGGAACCTCACCTGAAAAGATTTCCTCATATTCATTCTAATACATGAAATGCAATGCAGGCAGCACTGCGTGCTCCTGCAGGGGACCGTGCTGGCTGAAATGCCAAGCACTGCACCTCCTGAGGATTAGCCTCGGAGTGCGCTGAAGAGAACAGCTAGGCTGTTAATAGGGAGGTTTTTTGACTGTGTTGACTTTGCCACATTCCTCGCTGGACAGATGGCAACCATGTTGTCAGTCTCAGCAGATTCAGCAAGGACTTCTGTTTTCAAGGAAACTAAACTACCCTTATTTGCATTGGAATCGATTCCTCCAGCTCGAGATTTTGGGCATGCTGATAGAGTGTGATGGTGCATTCTGTGTCTAACAGCATACTGCTATCAGATCAGTGCCTTCTGAAGAACATAAAATTCACTAGGGAGAAAAATAAAACATTGATGTTTTCAAGTTTCCACAGACACTCAGCTCGTAATTCCCATAGATTTGGGAGATTTTAAAAATTACAAAAGACTGTAATTTCTGTGTTCTGCAAATGGCCATGGGAGACATATATAATGCTTGAAAGTTCTTTAAATAGCATGAACAAATTCTGAGGTTTTGCTTCTGTAGTGAAGTCAAACCTGTTGGTATCTTCCAATGTTCTGAATCTTTTTGCAGACTCTGCATAATTTGTTTTCTGCCATTATACTGGCAGGATACTTAGCTCTCTGTCCCCTTTCATTTCCTCAGTTGTACATGCAGCTCAGTGTGCTGCCTCTTCATTTATTTTCTCTCTTGTGATTTATGTTGCACAGTATTCTGGAAGAGATACGCTTTTCCATTTGTTCTGTCATGTGAAGACTGACTGTGCTATCTGTCTTTGTTCAGTCCTCCTACTGATTCATCCCCAAATGGCAGAAACAGTGGGTTTCATATGTATTCAGATTATCTTCTTGTCTGAAGTATCAATACAAGTGCTTTATATTTATCTGATCAAGACAGTAATTAATTCTAGTTTGAACTGCAACTTAAATACATTTAACACCGAGCTCAATTTTAAATAAAGAGGAACCAGATTTTCTGTTTCATTAGAAATCTTCCTCCTTGGTCGTATTCAGCTTCATGAGGTTCACAGGCCCACCTCTCTAGCCTATCGGGGTCCCTCTGCATGGCATCCTATCCCTCCAGCCTGTTGACCACACCACACAGCTTCGTGTTGTCAGCAAACTTTGTAAGAGTGCACTCAGTCCCACTGTCCATGTCACCAACAGAGAGATACAGGTTTTAAGTTATTACTTGATAGTTTTCTTTTTATTATGTCTTCCAGTTTTATACTGTAGGTGACAAGAGCTGTGTTTATCATGACTAAGGAAATCAGAGTGTTTGGGTAATTTTGGAACAAGTTATAAATTGTATAAGGGCTGTGTATACTTTTGATGCTTATTTCAAGTACTGACCTGGCAGAAGAGTTCTGTTTCACCATTGGACTTTATGTTATGATACTCTTATTTACGTAGTAGTATTGTGAACCCTGCAGGGGAACTGAGCCAATATGTGTCTTTGCATTACTAGGTCATGTCTTCAACAAGACAGTGCAGTACTGACCTGTGTTCTCAGCTACCTCTTCAAAATTTAACATTTTCTTCAACAGAGTTAGCTCAGCTAAGGGGAAAAGCAGCTCATCCATAGTATATTAGGGAGCCTCAACACAATCATAATGATGCCAGCAGAGATACACTTATTTGTGTCTGCTCAAGACATCTTCTGTCCTTAAAGCAATAGTTTAAATCTAGTTTGAATCAAATCATTACAGCACACTACTGTGACTAGTGTCTTGAAATTATACTGCTATTAAGATAGAATAAGCAACCTGTTAGAATTTACTTTTTGTTTGAAAGGTAGAAAGTACTTTCATGTTGGACTACTTGGCAGGTGAGGTCCCATGCTTCAGTGAATGGTGCACCCTCTACAGCCTCCCAGCACAGAATCATAAAAAAATGATAATAATTGTGTTGCAAGTACAAGCTCATGGTATTTTAAACTCTGCACAGCATGTCTTCAAGTTTTCTCTTTCATCCAGTCCTCCAGGTTTTGATACATTATTTATTGAGAAAACTCACATTTCAGTGATGTTGGAATTCAGAGCGTGTTTTCTGCTGTGTTCTTGCTGCTACAGCATCCTAATAGAAGATGGACTCAAGCCTTTAAGGAAGTTGAACTGAAGTTGTAGAGTTAATAGACATAAGCTGTGCACAAGCAGCAAATCGTCTCCCATCAATAACATGATTCTGCCACCACTTCACATTTTGTCTCTCATCTCTGAGTGGTTAACAACTGGAAGTTTGTGTGCCACAGCCAAGATTTGCAACTCTTCTTAATATTAATAGCATTACTCTCCTTTTTTGTTGTGTTTTTCAGTCATTTACCAGTCTTGCAAATATTGTCTCCATTTGTAGAGGAGTTAAGAAATGTCACCCCAGTATTTATCTGTAATATGGGGAAGGGCCAAGAGGAGGAATTCTGTAAAGGCCTACTGGATCTCAGTGTGAACAAGAGCAACAGGGTTAGGGGTTGGCTGAAAATGGAACAAAACCAAGAGGCTGACTGCTGTCTCACTTTTGCTCATCTCTACCAGAGTACTCTATCAGTTTACAGAGTCTGTGTTCACAAGCACCCGTATGTTACAAAAGATAAATGTTACCAAAAGAATGACAAAAGTTCAGCATTTCTGAAAATCACATTGGATATATGCTGAGTATATGAAATCAGTTACTTCTAATTACATTAAAACACCTGCATGAACAAAATAGATTTTTATGTTATAAAATTTAATTTACTCTAGTATTTTAAAATGCTCTGAATATTTATAAGGCCTTTTGAAACAGTCACTAGAAAACAGAAATAGATGAAACAATCATCTGAAACAAGACATAGATGCTTGCAGAATGTAGTAAGTCATTAGTTTAAAAAAACTGACGACAAACACTGTAAATAGCTTTGTCTTAACGGCTGCCACAGTAGTCTTTTTAATAGGCTCCATTTGTCCTTTTAGCTTTTAGTAGTGGCATTATACTCTATAACTTACACTAGTAATTTACAATAGAGATGAACTCACCACAATACATATTATGGATTTACTTTGGGACAATTTCCCAAGTGATTATTTTAATGCCCTTTTGCCCATGCCTGACTGTATTATTTTCTTTCCTCAGTTTGTTCTTTTCCACCATCCCTTCTGATTTCTGTACTGCTTTTGATGCTTTTCTTGTGCACTTGAAAGTTCATAGAGAGACAGATTACAAGATCTGCAGTTTACTAGAAATCCTGACCTGAAATACCAAGTATCCATTAGCTGAGTACTTGTTCTGCCTTGAGGATACGTTAGGAGCTCTGCATGAGTAAAGATGTTTTCATCTGATCCACATACTGCATGCTCATTTTGAAGTTATTTATAGACATACTGTGCTGTTTCCATTTTCTACCCGTATATATATATATATTAAAAAAATCAGAATTTCTTTCTGTCTCTTTCTGAATAGGAGCATTTCTGTCATTGGAATCCTGCTACTCTGATCCAATATTATTCTACCTCCTTTATTTAACAAAACTCATTAATTAAGCTTCATACATTTGGGCAAAAAGGAAAAATATACGATGCAGATGGATTCAGTTGCTGTCACATCAGAAACAGAACAGTGTGTTATGGTTCTACCCAGGCCAATAAGAAGTTGGATTAATTGTGCACTTCCCATGTGTTTGGTGAAAATATGGGATAGCTTCATGGTCAGTGAACAGCAGAACATCACATCCCCCCTTCTTTTTTTTCTGTGTCAGGAGAAGCAGCTGTCATTCAGCTCTAGCTGCAGTCACTGTTATCTGCCCAGAGCGCAGCCCTTCCCTTCTTCCCTTCCCTTCCCTTCCCTTCCCTTCCCTTCCCTTCCCTTCCCTTCCCTTCCCTTCCCTTCCCTTCCCTTCCCTTCCCGTCCCGTCCCGTCCCGTCCCGTCCCGTCCCGTCCCGTGCTTCACGGTGCTCCCTCTGCCCCTGGGCAGCCCCGGGAGGGGAAAATAATCACTGTTGACTGAACCACAGGATAAGGGTTCCCCTTTTCTCAAAAACTGAAGTGTCTCCATCATAACTCAGGATGACTTCAAGATACATCTGACTTGCACGAAAGAGTTATTTGGGTTACAGTAATCAAAAGACAATTTCCAATGCAGTACTTCAAAGATGCTCATTCTTTTTCACTTGGGCAACAGTAATCAGCATTCCCTACTGGGGTCAACAGAGAAATACCAGCATAAGAGCACATCTGCCACAACGGATTTAATATGTGAGAGAAAGCTTGAACTAACAAATTGTTTCAGCAAAACTATTAATAGATGGGGAAAGAATTTGGCTCCAAGTTCTTGAAACAGTGGGAGGGGAAATGAGCTGCTGGAGGTTGAAACAAATTGGTTTCTGGAAGCTCTTGAGATGTCATGCCAGACCTGTGAGCTGTGCATTGCTTCTGATATTAGATAGTCTGTTTTTAAACTGTATGCATAAAAAAACCAAACAAACCAAAAAATACCCAAAAAACCCCACAAAAAAACCATGGGTGAAAATAGAATACCCTAGACCTGTATCTACTCATTTCCTTCCTAACAATAAATAATCCTTGCTAGAACCCTCATCTTCTGTAGGGCTTAACAGTAATGAGAATTTGCAGTGCTTTAGTTTCATCAAGTAATCATAAATAAAACAGGTTTTGATTTGTAGCTGTATGCTTTCAAAAAAGATGCACACAACTTTTCCTGCTCTTTCCGTTTTCAGAAATGAAAAAAAACCCACAAAAACACTTGAACTTGGCCAGTTCAAAATGTACTCTTGGCAGTGGAAACTTTGAAAGATGCAGCATGTTTGGCATCATTTGTATCTGTTGGCTTATGGAACATTTATGTAGTTATAAGCATTTCCAAAAAATGTTTTCTTAGCTCTCTTGGAATGCTGACATTACATTATCCATACTACAAGGATCCTTGTCTAAGAATCGCAGTTTATTACACACTACCTTTGGAGGAAGAACAAAGCTAATGCTAAATGTGGTGGAAAAGAAATGTAACTTAGGAGCAGCAGCACCACACTAATTCTGTTCTTTGGAACCAAAAAGCAACTGGTAGTCAGAACAAAAAATTAATATCTAGGTAACTAGAAGGGTGAAAGGACCAGGAGAAATAAGGACTATTAAGGAATGGTAATGCAATATTACCCTTGGGATAAGGATTTCATAATGGTGTCCTGTAGAATATTTCTGGATAACAACCCAATTAGCAGGAACAGAAACATGCAAAATTTTAACTTTGTGAAATATTCGAGCATTTTAGTTAATTATTTAAATTTTACAGCATAATTTTCTAGTTACATGTGTAAGTCAAGCCCATATAATGAATGTTAATAGTTTTGATTAATCATATTTTTATTTGATTAATAATATTTGTTTAATTCTTGTGTGCATTGCAATACTTCATTACATTCGTGTTCACAGAAGCACAAGTGCCAGATTCTGCTGTCAGTCATGCTGGAATCACACAGCTCACTTGATGGAGTTATTCCAATTGCAAAAGGATCACTAAAAGTAAAGCTACAGCTTACCTACATCTTACTTTCTCACCATATTCAGTTAAAAAATAATTTAATATTACAGAGACAGTGTGGATTCTTTTTCACCACAACAAATATAAGATTTTATACAAGTACTCAGGTTCCATGGGAGAAAAACATTCAAAATCATGTGAATTTTTTATTAGGGACAAAATTAAATGAATATTCCCTACCATACGTTACTATTTTTTATTTTTTTTTACTTTTCATACATTATTCATTGATAACTTGCTAATGCTAGAACTTCTACAGTTAAAGAAATTTCAGGATTTGCTCATACATGTTTTGAAACTAATTAGAAATTCTACTCTTTCTAGCACCCACTGTCAGAATTATTTACAGAAACTGCATTAACAAGAACTATGTATTAAAATTCATGAGAGTGACTAAAGGATTTTCCAAACTACTGTCTTAAACATATTAGCACATTATTTATAAATAATAATTATTTCTACTTTAATACTGGTATATGTGTAGTTTGTATCAATTAGAAGGCTGATTCAGTCTCTAATTACTGACTGTTGTGAAGCTCAGAAAAATGAACAGTTGTAGCCCTTTTCACAAAGTTGTGTTCTTCACCTTGACTGGATTCCTACCACACGCCCTACAAGTCCTGCAAGGATGGACTTCATGGGTTTCCTGGCCCAGGGAAAGTTGGCATTTGGGGGATGGCAGAGGGGAAAAAAGCCTTCCTAGCATGGAAACTGTGAGAGCCTATCTAGGAGAAAACTTAAGACCTTGTCACTTACCCCATTGAAAAGAGGAAGAGACACAACCAGTAGAAACCCAGACTGATGTTCTAAGTTCCTATATATGGATAAGCTTTCTACATGAGGAGCTGTAGCCCTGCCAGCTGGACACAGATGGGGGGCTATCTCTTAATTTGTGTAATATCTTGCTAGAATATATATAGAGAGGAAGGAAGATAGCCTAGGCTGAACCCTAACAAACTGCAGATCAGGACAGTGAGGATAGTCTTAAAAGAAAATAAAAATTCACAACATATTAGTGAATGCAGTTGTCTGGGGCTTAGGTGAATTTTGTAGCCTTGAGGTTGTCTACGATTCTTCATACTCAAGCCTAAAACCAGGTTATGAAATGTGCTGAGCTGCAGCTGCCCAGAAGAATGTATGACATCATATAAGACTTAGACCTACATTTATCCACACAGACTTGAATACTTCACCTTGCAACAGAAATGGAATAAAGCCATTAAAAAAAAAAAAAAAAAAGCGCTATCACAGAATGTAGTATCATTTAAAAACATTGAAACATTCTTGGTGTAATTTACTTAGATTGAAATGTCAGATTAAAACTTCACAGAATCAAAAACCCAACTGGTCCATAAGCAGGAGGCAGGAGCTGCTCCACAGCTCTGGCTGGCAGGCTCCTTCCAGGATTAATGGGGAGAAAAGTAACCTGAAGATAACACTTCATAGGAACCACTGTGTGCTTCTGCACAGCTTTCCATACTCAGAAATGAAAATTTCTGTTCAGAATATGTTTAAGCACCTTTAATGATATCACTTTTGGTTTTGATATATGCACAGTTTCCATTCTGAAACAATTTGATATGATTTGGTTTTCAGATTTCAAGTATGTAGCATTCTATATTTCTTAACAACTTGACTGGCAGACCAAGGAAGTGTAGGGGGCTCTTTCCAGTGTGACAGAAAACGGGTGCACTTCTCCAATTCTTGTTTCCAAGACTCCCTTGTTTGCTAATACATTTATGCATATGTTTATATTTTTTAAATCATTACTGTATTTCATTTTGACATAATGAATAATTTTCTCTATAAAACATGTTGCTTAGGATAAAAGAGTGCACCCAGCTCATTTTTGCTCTTTGTCTTTTTTTCAATATTTTGATAACACATCTAGGATTCTTCTCCCTGGTTTCTAGCAGTATTGCATTCTGGTCATTTTAATCCTGACTTAAGAGGAATGCTCAGTGAAATCCATCGACTAAGAATGTTTTGAGAACAGGCAATATTCTCACTTCTGCTGTGAAGAGCTTTGGGATTCTTTGTTTTATCATTCATCTTCCAAACCTAAAATATTAGTTTTCATGGGTTAAGACTTCTTGTTTCCTCAGCTTTGTCAATAATATCCTGTGGAAAAAAAACAATCATACTTCTAACTGTTGCTTTCCATTCATCAAAGAGAAGAAATATTCCCCATCTTTATAAAAAAACTACAATGATTACTGTCATTTCCAGTATCTTGCATAGTATTATAACAAGATTGTCTATAAATGGCACAAAACCACCTTTCTGTAATAACTGGCAAAATGGAGAAGTAGTAGAGTTTATGCCTATGTTTACTTCCTCCGGTATTTGTGTGTTTGCTCTGTAAAGCTGATGTACTGATCTGTTTTCTGCTGCTGATGCTAACGTTTTGGGATGTCTAGCAAAAAGAGAAAACTCTGAAAGACAAAAAATCTAGAACCAAACCTCAATAAACCCATTACTCTGACCCTAAATATAGGACATTTTACACATCCAGCCCACCTAGAAAAGCTAAATTGTGTTACAGTAACTTAATTTGTTTTTGTAAGTCCTTATGTGTTCTGTGTCAGTGCACTTGCATTTAAATTTGAGAACCTCTGCATAACATACTGCAATAATTTGCTGCCCTGTAAAAAAAGAGTTCCATCTATAAGTGTTTCCCAAGTAATACTACCCTTCCCAGCCTCTATACGTATAAAATTGGCATAAACTTTTCCCAAAAGTAAGTAGTCATAAAACGAAAAATTAACATTTGTCTTAAAAAAATCATATTGGAATGTCTGCTCACTTATAATGTTCCCCTGTGAGCTCATCCTCCTCCTTTATCTTCTTTTCTCTAAAATCTCCTCATTGAAACTGAAGGCAGTGCAGTTATCTTCTTGAAAGATCAGAGGCAGGAATGAGTTTTCACAAAGATATTTTTTCATACACCTCATACCTGTAGCTTTCCCATATAACTCTGAACACACAGGCATAATCAGGGGTTTCTGTTGTCCACGAAACATCCATTCAGCTCTGCCTCAGGTGTCCTTGGCCACAGATTTATCAGACTGAACATAACGGTTATTTACTCTAACACATCGCCTCTATGGTCACAGAAATATTGCAACTGTAGTTTTAATCTACTTCCACTTTAAGGCAATTTTTAAAAAGAATATATAAATAATTTAGTGTATGATGGAGTTACTAATTTCCTTAGGAGAGCTTAACATTGTCATTGTTTTCTGAAAGTTGTACCTCATTTATCCATAGGCGCCTATAAGAAAACAAATGTTCTAGTCCTAGATATGGGCTTAGGCACCCTTCACAGACTAAAATACTTTTTTTCACAGTGTGGCTATTATTCCTCTCTGTTTTTATCCTTATTTGAATATCAAGCTGTCATGCAAATCTCATTAAATCTATCCTTGCACCACCCTTCAGAGGATATTTGCTGCATCAGGTCTTGGCTATTCAGAGTGTCTCTGACAAAGAAAATAAAATCTGAAACCCATTCACAATTCTTCTCTACCCTTGGGTTTCTTCAGTAATAACTGGTCAAATACAGAATGAAGTCTGCAAGTGCATCATTGCCTTCTCCTCCTGGTAAATGAATAGATGTTGTGTTTGCCTTTAGCTATTGCAGATGATTTCTAGTATCCCATTTCCCTCTTGAAAATATGTTGCCTCATGCTCCACATTTTTTATGATCATTTACATTCTAAAAGATGTAGTGGTTGAAGATCTTGCTGCCAATATGATTTCTACCTCTGTCCCTCATCTGAGCAAGTTTGGGGACCACAGGACAGCAACTTAGGCACACAGAAGTACCCTGTGCCAGTTTTTGCTTCTGTGTAAAGGTACAAGTGTCTGGAAAGCCAATATCTTCCAAGTTCCCCATGCATTTTACATCTTAATGAACTCGGGTGCAGATTCTGGAATCCATTCTAAACATAATAAAATAACCATTCCTATTGGAGTAAGTATCTTTTATCTCCCCTTTTGTCACATGCTACTGAATCCTCCTGCAAGTAACTGATGAGCAGACAGCTTATGTTCTCTTTAGAGAGCGCGTTCTGGCCGTTATCCGTCACACCGTGATTACAGGACTGCCCTCCAAAATGTGTCATAAAAACTGACATCAGAGTCCAAAGCATCTTTGTGTACAAAAATTGTTCTTTCGGATTTCTCACATAATCTGATCAAACCCTCTGCTTTTCTGGGGTCTTGCATTGTCACCCAGGAGAAAGGAGTACACAGTCACCCCCAAGTTTTCAGGACTTCTCTAACAGAGTGTACTCCAGATAGTACCTCTGCTCGACAGCTGGTATTTAATGACTGCAGTAACACTGTAGAGACTTAGGTGAATAAAGTTATTTTCGATGCTAATAATTCAATATTCATGGTATTTTCTACTTCTTTTGGAATGTCAGGTACTTGAAGAGACACAACAGGTCTCTGGTGTTAATATAGAGTACCAGGCTGTTCCTTCCTTCAGGGGTTCTGCTGTCCTTGCCTCCTGAAGCAAGGCAGAACCCAAATGGTCTTCCTATGGAGACTTGCTGTAAGGTCCTTCCTTTCAAGCACTATCTGGAGTGATGTTTGGAGATGTGTCTGTATTCTGCGTAGTTCTTCTTCCTAGCCTTGATCTTCAGGATCAAACTTGTTAGCACTGGGGTTGGTGTGAGGCTGCTCTGCCTTCTTCCATCATCTCTTCACTCTTGGTCCTGGCTGTGTATGTTTGCCTGAGAAAACTGCTCAAATGTCATCACATAGAGCGACGGCACAGTGCAGTTTGAGACAACTGTCTCTGGACACAGGATTGAGAAAAAATAACAGCAAATTGAGCATCTATATGAAATTAGTCTATTCCTCAACCTGAGTAAGTAACAAAAATAACTGTTTACAAGACAGGCATAGATCAAATATAAGCTGTTCAGCATTACTTGCAGCAGTTTCATCATATTTCACTTCTGTTAGTACAAGTCACTTGATAAGCAGTAGTGTTATGGGGTAAGTTTTTAATTGTCAGCAAGATCAGACAAACATTCAGTGGAGCTGTGGGTTACATATTACTGGGTTTCATGAAACTACTTGGTGGTAGCAATTTACTTAAAATATTGTGACTTTATATTCATGAAAACCACTAACATCTTCATCTCCAGACTGATTCATGACCTTGGAGCTAATTTTATTTGGTATAAGATGTGCCCTGAATGTTCAAATAATGTGTATGTACAAATATCTCAGCTCTTATCTTTCTGGCATTTGTAATTGCTAAACCCTGTTCTAATTCTAGCCAATCAACCATGATAATCTCTGATTTTAATCTCAACTAGCACCTCAGATTAACAGGCATATAGGAAAAATATGCTTCTGGAGATTGTAGTTCCTTGGTATATCATACGACTACTTTATATTTTATTTTTCTATCCTAGAAGTTATTCCTTTGGCCACAAAAAAAATGTATGTCCGCATATCTGTCATGTTTGATTCTCAGTTTCAAGATGCATTGATCTGATAACACAGTTTTGTGCAACTGATGTTTTAATATTTCTTACTGGCATGTTTCAGATATGCACTTTGAATCTGATATACAGCATCTGTAAACCTTTTCATCTTTTATTTCATTGTTTTAGCACTCTAGTAATGTTCAGGTTTAGAAATCATCTCTGCCAAAGTTATGCCATATTGTTCCATTTGGCACAGGTCAAAACTACAGTTTATGCACTTCTGAAGGTTTCTTCCCCACATCCAAAGCTATCCTATTTAGTGCGCAAGAAAATAGTAAGGATTAAGGTGAAGACCTATACAGAAGACTGGAAATCTCAAACCATCCACTTTCCTTCAATGTGCACCCTCTGCTGCCCTGTAAAGGTGCTGATGTTGCTGACAGCCCTGTCCAGCTGCTTCAGCCCAGCCACAGGGAGTGTCCCTGAGCAGCAGCAAACCGAAATGGATGGAGGAGCCCAAGCCTCTTCCCAACAAACTTCTTGTACCTGCCTGTGTGAGGGTACAGGAAACCATACGTGCATGCTCATTAGCTTGGGTAAACAAAGCCATTTGTTTAGCATCCTGATGTACGCCACGAATTGCTGGGACAGCTGATCTCTGCCTTGCTTCCCTCTAAAGCCAACGTTGCCCAGTCCAGCAGTCAATATGTATCAAACTGATTTACTGTGTAAGAGCATGTAAACTTCAGTGTATGCCACTACCAGTGACTACCAGGCTTGTATTGACAGCTTTCTTCAGCAAGGTCCCAGGAATTTTGAAGGCTGGGCCCCATTTAAAAAATGTACTTAAATTTGCATTTATAATCTGAAGCTAACAGTACGCTGGGCCAGCAACTTAATTCTACAAGATAAAGACTTCACAATTCCAAAACACTGAAGTAATTCACTGGATATAGAACTAATCTAATTCTCTTAGATCAGAATTTATATGATATTAAATATATTCTGACAGCACAGTGATAAAGAAGATTGAAAGAAAAGAGTGTGCAGAACCGTAGAGGTTGCATCCATTTTCATGTTACTTTGGGAGGGTTTTGTTCCTTCCCCACTAATGGCTTGAGCTTAAAGCACATCCCACCAAATGCAAGTGGAAGGACAGGGGTTCAAATCTAAGAGCTGATGTTTGTTACTATTAAGAAGCCCTGATGTCATCAGGCGTAACAAATGGGTTGGATCTGTAAGCATCATCAGTTGTGAATGTGGGCACATTGTATCAAAGAAATAGCCACTAAATTAGTGGCTGGAATAATATTAATTAACAGACGCTGCAATATGGTTTTAAATTTTTTGGTACAGTAGATCGCCACACAGCATAATCTTGGCTCATTAATATGAATAAAATACCATGCTGTGATCCCCAACAGGTACAGCAAGTTTAGCCAAGTGCCCTTATGAACAGCAGAGAAGTCGGACACCAGTGTGAACAGCCTTGCCAAATCCCTGGGTCTCTTTTATCTTTGACTGATTTTTGAGCATGGGCTGTTATTGCCCAGGCCAAGGACAGATAGCTGTGATTTGTGCTTCTTCACAGCTCCCCACAGCAACCTGGACTGGAAAGCTGCTGACTGGACGGCATCCAGCAGCTGCCCGGGGCCGGGATCTGGCCAAGGCGATCACTGATCCGTGCCCGTGCCGCCTGGGCAGCTCCTGGACTCGCTCCCCACTGCCCAGGGCACTGAGCAGCAGGATTTCTGACAGAGGCCCCGTGTTGCTCCCTCACAGATCTGAATGTGCTGGTAGGGCTTATGCCAAGTGCTCAACCGTCACTAAAGGGTACAATAAAAAACCTGAATAGAAGTGACTGTATGAACACAAGAAAAAAGTTGGCAGGAGTCACTGTTTAGGCCTGACAGGTTTGATTCTTTGCCCCATCTTCCTCCATACAATACTTTAACTCATATCATGCTTTTGAATGCTTTTACTGTGTATGTTGCCAGTGTTCCAAAGGTTCCTTTTATGTATTGCTATCCCTGTTGTCCATGTTCAGGTCTACTATAGGGAACACCCAGTTTTCTTCCTAAGTCTTTGGGCTAGAGAAGGCCGCAAATGCCTCAGATACCACGTCCACAGCCCTCCCAGTAAGTACACTGGTGTGCACCCCTGTAGTGTCCCAGGTGACAGCACATCAAGGGATTTAGGCCAAGCAAAAAAGCACAGCAAGATGAAACTCAAACATTTCTTTTGAGTCTGAGCCACTATCACCTCAACTTGTACTGAAGCTTATATTATTCTTTTAAACACATACCAGCATGCACTAGTATGCTGCATCTGAGCAATTGATTAAATGGAATCCAAAGAGAACATCTGGAGATTCAGGCACTTTGGGCTTGAAGCAATCTTATGTGTACAGCAGGAGTGGTAATTCTTTTTCTTGGGTGGAAGATTAGAAAACAACTTTTCACAAAATGAAACATACAAAGGGGAACTAAGGATTTTTTTTTTTTTGTATGCATTATTTTTTTAAAAGCAGTTTTAATAATAAAGCCTCTACACTCACTGTCTCTAATCTCTGTCTTTAGGATTCAGCTGATCTTTTAGAACAGTCATGAGTACTCGTGATCCTTGATCACCATTTTTTAATAAAACAGCTCAAACTATCTTTCCTCTGTCCCCTACTCCCCTTCCTCTGGAACTGTTTTTGTAGTTCATCTCAGCTTGTAGTAATATATTCTTTATATAAATAATTTAATAATTTACATGGTCCAGATTCGTGGAGTTTTGTCTTCCAATCTGACTTTCTCAGGCAATGACATCACATATTAAATATGGAATAAATTCAGTTCATTCAGCAGACTCAACAAGGCAGAGTATGCAAGCTGAAGAAGTCTTCCTGGTCTTATCTCTCCAAGTAAAGTTGTATTTTACAACCAAGTTGCAGTGTTGGATTCTCAACACGGGTGGTTGCCTGCCCACAGACCTTCACAGTAAGGACTAAGCTTTCCCCGGAAAACTTGGGCTAATATAAAACCAATATGTGTTTGACCATGATATAAATGTGAGTAGAACTCAAGTAAAATCTTTCACAGTCCTCTAACAAATCTGGATACATTTAAATCAAATTTTATTAGATTAAGTTTTAACCATAATTTCTGATTCCTGTTCCTGACTTTTCCCCTTGCTAAAAGGTATACATGAACAAATGTGGCAGATACTTCCCATTCTGTCCATTCAGAAATTAGGGGTTATTTTCAAGATTTATACACTGAGGATTACCAGCAATAAGATGCATAGTTCCTTATTTATAGTAAAAAATTCTCCTTACTGCACAAAATTTGCTTTTAAAAACATGTATTTTAGCTTTCCTAGTGCAGTTCATTATGAGTCAATTTATCTTTAAAAGTATCATTTGAGCTGCTACTGTTATATCCATACCTTGTAACAGTAGTGTTTAGACAATTATATGATATACCAGCATAATATAGGTAAACCTTGCAGGGTAGGTTATTCTATTGGAAATACTCAGAAACCTGAGTTCACTGTGCATTAAAAGATGAACACCTCCATTTAAAAAAAATCTGTTCCTGCTTCAGAACATGTATTGCATTAACTCACAGTTAAGACTTCTGAGATAAGTCCCATGAAAAAGAATCTGTTTAAAAACAAACACAGCCCAAAACTTACAAGCATCAGAAAATATATGTAAAAAAATGCACTTAGATACACTATTCTGACAATGGCATAGGGTATTTTAATGTATTTTTAACACATGAACACTAGTAAGTGGAAAATTTAATCATATTATTGCGTATATTTAATCACTTTATGCAGCAGAACTACAGAACTTTACCAAGCCATTATTACAGCTTTTAATTTTAAATTGCTTATCGAATGGACTAATTTTGACCTTTAGCCAAAGATAAAATTACCCATAAAACCAAAGGGATAAGATCTTCAGGTACAGCAATTTGTGATAGCTACTGTAAGGTCAGCAGAGCTCTGCAAGTTTATCACTCCTGTCTGCTCAAATTAATTAAAGACATCTGGTTGGATTCTAGATGCTTCAAGAGACATAGTGTAAATGAAGTAATAATTTATTATGGAATCAATTCGGTCGGAAGAGACCCTCAAGATCATTGACTCCAACCGTTCTACAGAGTTACTAATTTTTATCATTTTTCTAAATACTGAAGTTACTCCTGAGTTGTGTATTAGAAACACATTATCTGTTCTTCTTAAATTTTGGCTACACAGTAAACCAATTATGAGCCAAAATTTTTCATTTATTATATTTTGAATAGATACTTAACTAGAAAGAACATAGAAAAAACTGCAAAAAATTCTTACTCTATCATTTTAAAATGTCCTGCTGGAACAGCCAATAAACCATTTAATTTCTGGATTTTTTCTACTTTAGAAATGCTCTCTCAGGACTCACTTTTGTGGGGGTTCAATATAATTCAGTAAGTGCAGTTAATAATGGTAATAGTGCTATGGAACGACAGATATTATTAGCCGTAACAAGTCAGTTATGTTGGTGATAGTGCCCATTAGACGTGCACATTAATCCTTCGAGATTTACAGCTGAGTTTTAGTACAGAAGAGGACCAATTCTTCATGAATCAGCAAATTTAAAAGTATGTTACATTCCAAGGCGAGAAGTGTGCTCTGTCGCTCTTCAGTAGAGGTGTGTCCAATTTGATTTACATTTGCTACCCAGATAATGACTTAACATGTTCTCTTCATGCTTTTTTACTTTTGCAGTGACTTTCAGTCTTTGTGATGATACCAGGTATCTCCAATGGCTGTTTTTCCCAATTTCTTTACACAATAGACACAAAGAAGCCACAGCACAGCGGTTTTCCTTAAATTATCTAAACTCCATGCCTAATCTCTAGGATTAAAACCTGTTCCATTCCGTGTAATTTCCAAAGTCTGCTGTTCAGGCTGAAACTCCCAATGACGGTTCCAGTCCGTGCAAATGCAGATAATTTTCCTGAAGGACTCCCCAGCTGATGATTACATATTCTTGCCTTTTATAGTCTACAAGAAACAATTTATTACATAAACTCATATGTGCCTTTTTCTTTTTATTTTTTTCCTATACTGAAGAACAGCGTGCATGCTTCTGTCCATTTGTTCTTCAAGATTATGGTTCTTTAATCATATCTGTGTTCCTAATGAAGCATGTTTCTTTACAAGGACTAAAAAATATGTTCCATGTAGGGAATGACACAATTTTATTTTTACATTTTCTACTTAATTGTTATTAGTGTATAGAAACACTCGATACAATGGCTACCTATAAATGCCTAGTTAGGCAGTTGATATCCACTTATAAAACAGTATACGTGCCCATGGAATCTCTATATTCAGTCCTATGAAGTCTTTCATCAATACTAACCTAGATTAGGTTAAAAACTAATAGCTGTATCTCACTGGAGACCATAATGAATTCCACATCTAAGCACCATTCCGTATTTCACAGAAAGGTCAAAAATCCATAGGTATTCTTAGCCATACTGAACTCTCACCTATATACAATGAATCTTTAAATGTTATAACTTTACATTCATTGTGCTGTCATTACAATCTGTATATTCTTCCTCTAGCTCCCAAGACCTATACATTCTCTAAATGCAGTAAGTATGCACTTATTAGTTAGAAAAGTATTTAAATTCCTATTGTGTTTAACAAATAATATAACCTGTAGGCGTTAAAAACATGCTGTCTCTAGTATCCCAGCAGCACGCACAGACACTCATTCCTACATTTAGAAACCATCAAGATGAATTTCTGTGATGAGGATACATTTTCATGCTCCTATCTGTTCATCACCTTTGTCACCTAAATAGCATCCAATAGCAAATTCAGATTTCTTTGCCATCCTAAACGTCTATCAAGGGTCAGAGTCAAGCTGCACTTGTGATCTCTACCTTTCAAGTTTCCCTCTCCAGGAAATTTTACACTCTGCGATCCAGCTGAAATTCATAATTTGTGAGGCACCATATCCTCACTGTACTGTTGTGCCAACGGAGACTTCTTATCACAATCTCCTGTGAGTGCATACCTGTCTTGTAATAGTAGTTTTTACCATCCCTCTTTATGCCAAGATCCACTGCACTGTCCAGCCTATGTACTTGAGCTAGGTTTTCCATCTTACCCAGCTCTCACAAGAGACAGGACATTTGTTTTCCCTGTGTTTACATGCACACTGTGTACAATTCAGATAGCCCTTTTCACACTACTGTTTTTTCCCTTGCTAACTCAAATATTTGCATGCTGGCTAATCAGTTCTTAGGCAGATGTTCACTAAAATTAATGTTTATTTCCAGTTCTTATTATTTCCCTTCTACCTGCCCAGTCATTGTTTTCTTAATATCACAAAGTCACAAAACATTTTCCTACCTCCAACAACTGCTTTCTTTCCAGATTATTTTTCTTAATACCCTCTTTTTAAATTTAGCTCTGCATAGTCAAATGAAGTATTGTCAAGCAAATAAATCAAATATACTTTAGTTACATGTTATACTACATTTTCTAGCTATAGCTTAGCAGAAAAAAATTAATAAAACCTATATTTTGAAGAAAGTAATATACTCATAGACAATTGTGAACAAAGAGATTAAAAGCTATTAAATAATTTATTGACTTTCATGAAATATTTGCTCAGCCCTACTTAATGTCTACAAGAAATATTTCTAGTTTTGTATTTAGTGATTTCACATAATGGATATTAGAAGGTGATGAACAGACAAGAGGAAAATCTGGCAAGCAAAATCCTTTGAATAGTACAGAGAAATGAAATACAGATTCTTTCTGGTGTTACTAAAACACAGACTAAATTGCAGGGGGCATATATTCATTAGTATGCCTGATCTCCAGCGGAAATCACAGACCTGAAATAGGTACCAGGTTTTTTCTGTGAAACCCATAGGGATTGCAAGATGCTTAGAAATGATGCCACTGCAGTAGCCAGTCTGTAGGCAGCCACCGGATTCACAGGGTGGAAATGGAGGCCCAAGTCCCTCCCGTCCTACACACGTGGATATTTAATTTTCAGCAGAAGAAAGGCACCTGTTTCCACTGAGGTTTCAGAGTGCTGAGCATTCCCCCTGAGCTGGGTCTAAGCCAGATATTGTACTCTCTCAAAAAACACCTAAGAAGCTTCATATCGATTAATCCAACGATCAGAGCTATTAAGATAGCATTAGGAAAAATAGGCCCAAATGTGAGCTTTAGCTCCCTGCCTAATTCGAGGAGGCTTGTAATGTGTATTTTGTGTCTGCCAGAATATCAGATTCTTACCAGCATACTGTAGTGTTAGTATTCTGAAGTGCACCTGTGGAAGCTGGTGGACTTTGCATTAATAGCTAAATATCAACTGAAGCAAGTGTTAGAATTTTGATGTTTCCATGTGAATCCCCCAAGCCTCAGGGTATTTAGTATTCTCATCTTATTTCTGAAAAATAATCAAGTACTTAAGGATTTTATTAGTAGACAGTAGGGCAGAGAAACATTTCAGATGTCAGCCTGGCAGGAGCACCAGTGAATCCAACACCTCTCTGAGTCTAATGCTGAGGCTGTGATATGTACCCACAACTCGGGGACTTCAGCACCGTTCAGAACAAACTACTGTCATTTGCTCTTGAAAAGCCTCCTCTGCCATCAAAAAGCCATCAAACTGCCCTGGTGATGCATATTTAAGCAATGCACAACTGTAGATGACTTTGGGACTTAAACAGCCTGACACACAATTTACATGCACTGACCCTGTCAGGAAGTTGTAGGCTAAATCCGTACCATTTTTGTGTCTTCTGTGAGGTGTCTCTAAACATGAAAATCCACTGAACTTTGATTCCTTCAAAAGAACATCAAAATTTGAGTTTAGAATTAGGATTTGCGCAGTGGTCAAGGTAACAGTTAAAACTCAGTGTGGAAGAACGAAGACTTTGGATAATTTCTCTTGAGAGGTAAAAGTACAATAACGGCTAAGTAAAACACAGCAGAGGATGTCATATAGTTATAAAGACAGAGTTTAACAGGTAGATATTTTTTTGATTTTGGTCTTGTTTTACAGCTAGTGCCATGGAGTATTTCCATATTTTTTGGATGGAAGTTGTTGAAAGTAGATGAGTAGCAAAGCAAAGCTTCCAGTGTTATTTCTGCAGGTGAATCTCAAGATTGCAGGCTTTCTACAGTGGCATTTGCTCCTTCCTTTTCATTTCACTAAGCATCCCTGTGCTAAATGAAATAAGGTATAATTACATAAAAAATTAAGATGTATCAGGACGCTCTGACACACAGGCCATAAAATGTGAATATAACCAGAAAATTATCACCTAACTAAAGAAAACCTTTATGGATTCTGAGCATCAGTTCTTATTTTACTGGCAAAGATTCTTTTGGCATTCTTACTACTTCTAAATCTTATGTTTATTACAAACCATGTATTCGCCAGGTTAATATAAGGGATAACAGTAATCAGTTATATTTAACTGGCATGTTAGTGTTCTAAGTAGCAGTTTATCATGAACCGCTTTTAGAAAATGTAATTTGAATGAGTAATCTCTTCTCTATACGTCAAAAAGGAATTCAGACTGATTCCATTTTGCCTCGTATATTTTTTGTTAATTATTTTTGTAAAGACAATCTCAGCTTCCTACAACCCAGTATTGAAAACCAGCATTTATTGTTTATATCTTCATGTACATTACCTAATATTTGAGTGCTAGCAAAATGTCAAAATATAGTAGATTTTAAGTCGTATATCTCTCCCAACATGACACGCATATATTTCAGAGTTTAGACTGGCCAGTAAGAAGTTAGTTGCAACAATTTCTAACTCTCCTACCTGAGGTTATTCCTCCCTCTGCAGCTTCATTGAATTGTTCTGTTCCAAAATGCTCCAGCCTATTTCCTAATCATACTCTTCTTAAGCACTTATTGAGTGAAATTGTGACATGCTGATGCCAGTAATAGTTTTGCCAGATGAGCCAAGTTTAAATAAAGACATCTGGACAACTACCATTTTTTTTTCTCCATTGGCTATCTTGAAATTTGTGTATCAGAGTTCTCAAACCAGTTTTCACTCTTCAAGCAACTAAATTTGTATCACACTACATAACTTATCATCTACCTTGCTTCCTGCAGAACAAGCCATTTTCCAGAGTTAGCGATAGTATTGTATCCAGCTGGCATACGTAGCACTGTACTATGTCTGGCCAGCCAATGCCCTCAATTAAGAAACAAGAAAAACATCTTCACAGCTACTGTACGCTCCATTTTTTGCAGTGACTTCAAAATCTTCTCTTTCAAAGAGAACATAGTTCCTGATATGAATGTGTATCATTATCTCATGTTCACTGCTACATGCATCACTCTACTTTTTACACAACATTTGACAAGATCACTGCTCTGTGTATCACAGGGTTCCTCTTCCTCTCACCAACCTGCCAGCCAATTCTAACTGTGTTGTCACCCTCAACAGCTTTATGTGCTAGTATAATGAAAATGAAAGAAACTGCTGTTCATCGTCAGCGTCCCGATGGGTCTCTACGTGAGTGACACAAAAGTAATTGTCAACAGTGTAAAGGTAGACCCAAGACCTATCCACAGGAAGGCCTCTGACAAGAGAGGTTGGGTCATGTATGTCAGACAAGACAGAGGGGTATATTTGGATTCCAAGAATCACTCTCACATGAAAATAACGTAATTACAGGGCCAAAAGGTCA
Organism: Nesoenas mayeri; assembly: GCF_963082525.1. Taxonomy (NCBI): domain Eukaryota; kingdom Metazoa; phylum Chordata; class Aves; order Columbiformes; family Columbidae; genus Nesoenas; species Nesoenas mayeri. The sequence continues at coordinate 24,289,428 of NC_137545.1, forward strand.
CACTCAGCTAGGTCTAGAAATTCTACAGAGTAGATGCAAAGATTACAAAGGCACTTTTGGACTCTGGGAAGTATGACAAGCTCTAATGGCAGACGTAGCCATTGGATGGTCCTGAAAACTTTGAACAGTCAGCAGAGAAAGTTGGAATTACCTTTCTTTCTGGTAGAGGCTGCTGAATGTCTCCTTGAGGCTTCTGTATTAAGGCTCTTTGTCTAATGCTGTCTGTTTTCTCAAAATAACTTTTCCTAAAAATAGTTTATTTTAGATTGCCAGATCTAAATATGAAGAAACTACACTTGCTTTACCTCTTGTCTTCTGGTATTACATAATGAAGTAGCATTTCCCACATCTAGAAGAAAATGTGAAACCCGAATCAATACCGTTTGTTGTTACTTATTCTCTAGTATTTTTGTTGCTTACTGTGAGACACAGGAGTATGAAAAATTAAGCCTTGCTTAAATGAAGTGATATTTGATGCTAAATGCTTTCATATTGTTGCAGCATCAGTCACAGTAACATTTTAATATTTGATGAACTAAATTAGGTAAATGAGGAATGTAATTAAAATGCTGTTCTCAACCTCTAAAATAATTTAAGAAATTAGATGGGGAGTGGATTGGTCCACATACTTCACAGAAACATTGAAAAAAATGACATTACTGTCTCCCACTTGAATAAGTTGTCAGCTGATTTTAACACACTTTAACCCTCCATAGTTACTGCGAGTACAGCACTGGTTGCTTTTGGGGGGCATTGTACGTTAATGTTTAGTCTCTTTAAACCAAGCTAAAACAGTGTTTCAATCAGTTCCAATGACACACAGCTGAAGTTCTCAGTTTGTCTCTTCTGGGACCTCCTTTTTCATCTTGAGAGGTCTCGTCTCGTCTCTCCAATCAAACAAAGAACTCCATTCCCCTTTGAAATATGGAAAGTTATAAAATCACCTAACTCATTTACCACTCCGTTGAGCATTATGACTCTTTGGACTAAAAGCCTTTGAGACATGATAGGTTTTTTTGTTGTTTCCAGTTAGCCAATTAGCCTCCAGTGTAGATTAAAACACAGTTCAATGCGTATCCAACAACTAGAGGGAGCTCTCTGGAAGGGCTTTGGAAGACCTTTCCGCTTAACAGCTGTTCGAGTATTCAGTTTTGCTCATTATTAGGTGGAGTCATAAAACCCATGGTAAACCAAATTGTTATGCTTAGTGCCAAACAGAGGACATAGAAATTTAAGTTATTTTTTCACTTCCCTGCTAATTTACCTGAAAAAAATAATTCTGACGCCCAGGAACTGGCAGTGTTACACTCAGCAGGCACTCTCAGAGCTACATACTACCTTGGAATTGTATGTAGAAAAACTATTTACCCACCATAGGGGTCCTCCTTTGTTATAAAACACGCAATAGACTATTTCTTCTAAATGGACATTATTTTGTTAGTTTGCAGAAATCATGGTCTCTTTCAAGCTTGTAAAATATATCACCTCTGTAGTATTAGAAATTGCTACTATAAGAACATATGAATCATAAAGAACATACTATAAATATTGATCGCACTAAAAATATACTCATGTATTGTAACATTAAATAGTATGTAATTAGCCTGTGAATACCAGCAATATGGTTTAGACTTTTTTTGGTATTGTTTTCAGGATAAATTTACAAAGCACAAACTTTTCTTTACCCTAAAACTGCCAGCATACATACATAGAAGTTGCTACCTGTTATTTGTTATCTAGACATTGTCTTAAAAAATAGGCCCTGGAACAAGGCAATAGTCCAAGCAACAACTCAGCACTATAAAAGGGCACCAGTTAATAAAAGTAAGAATATCTGGGGATTTTTTATATCTATAAAAATACATATATACATCCATGTATATATGTGTCTATATATGCATATATCAGTACAAAACAGAACATGTACATATGTATAATAGATATAAGTATACATATATATGTAAATCTTATGAGGAGCAGTTGAGGGAATTGGGGCTGTTCAGCCTGGAGAAAAGGAGGCTGAGGGGAGACCTCATCGCTGTCTGCAGCTACCTGAAAGGAGGTTGTAGCATGGAGGGGGTTGGTCACTTCCCCCAAATAGCAAGTGACAGGATGAGAGGAAATGGCCTCAAGTTGTGCCAGGGGAGGTTTAGATTGGAAATTAGGAAAAACTTCTTCACAGAAAGGGTTGTCAGGGACTGGAACAGGCTGCCCAGGGAAGTGCTGGAGTCACCATCCCTGGAAGTACTCAAAGACATGTAGATGTGGTGCTTAGGGCCATGGTTTAGTGGTAGACTTGGCAGTGCTGGGGTAATGGTTGGACTCAATGACCTTAAGGGTCTTTTCCAAGCTAAATGGCTCTATGATTCTATAGACATATACATATAATATATATGTATATATATGCATATGTATATAATATTTATTTTTAAAATACACTATTTAAAGATTCTCCTCAATAGAAAACTTTGCTACTTCCTGGGGAGGCAAAAACTTCTCTATCCTACTCACAGAGAAGGCTGACCAGCATAGGAGGTGACCTATGTGAACAGACAGGAATAGAAGGATAACCTCCACATTTCATTGATAAGTGGGAATGTCAGTCATTACCACCTTGCCACCTCCCCATTTCTTGCGGAGTCTTCCATTGACCATGCTTTACTTGAGAGCTCTCCATTGCTTCCCCTCATTCTCCCTCCAGCTTTTCTCCCCTCTGACCCTTTCTGTCTGCTGCTTCTCTTTGACTTCAGTTTTCCTTAAATGATTCAGAACGGTAGCAGTGAACTTTTAGCCACTGACATTCAAATAGGATCAGAATGATGTCAGAGGAGTTCACACCTCCTTCCCAGTATGTGTTTATAGAAAATGACTTGACTTCTGGCTTCTCAAAATGTAAATGCTTGTTACAGAGCAAGAAATATGTCATAAAAAGGAGATACAGAAGAAAGCAAGAGGCTTTACCCTCCCCCTCTTACTTCTCATGCAGTTCACAGCAGGTGCTGCATTTCATTGCACTCTTAAAACCTGCTCAGGCAGGTTTAAAAAGATCTGGAATATGAAACCTTCTGTGTACTGTCCTCTTTGGGTCATCCAGGAGTGATCTGGGATTTTCACAGGTGTAAAAACCACCAGCTTTCCCCATTGCCCAATTGTTCTATCAAGTCAAAAGCACCGTTTGCCTGGTTTGTAATGTGTCTTATGTCATTCACTATCAGTTGTGTATAGACCTTTCCAAACAAATTAATTAGGACCTTGAGAAGCAAACCATACAAACTGTGTAGATATGCCATCTTTCTATTCATATGATTGCATTAAGGGACAAAAGAAAAAAAAAAATGACATTTCTCTGTGCAAAATGATGATGAAGATACCCAACATAAGGAAGTTCCTAAAGAGTCAAACGTGGCTTCTTTCTGACATTTTAACAGGTTATATTTCAGTAATCAACCAATTCGGAGGCATCTGAGCTCCCTGAACTGTTGATGTGTTGATTTATTGTCACCATCATATTCAGATACCGTTAACAACCACATTTTCAGGCAACTGTGAGATTTTTAAAGAAATGCCAACAAACAGATAAACAAGATCCTTCCTTCTCGTCAGGATGTCAGAATGTTCAAATTCTATTTCATTGACCCTCTCAGAGGTTTTGACTGCCTTTTCCACAGCTCCACCTGACCTTACGCTTTTCCTCACAAATCCATCCCCTCATGTAGACACTATTTAAGACAGTTTATATATATATATATATATATATATATATATATATATATATATATATGTTACCATATTGGTAACATTACTCCAAGGATCAATTTATATTCCCTTAATTTGCATGTAACAGATGTAACAGTATAGCCATGAATATTCACTCAGACCACTTATTTCACTGAATAATGAATTATTTATCCATTCACAAACACAACGTTGCATTAATCACCACTGGACCTATCTTTGCAGTGTGCAAGCCATTTTTTCCCAAGTCTTACAAGTTTCTTAAAATGTATTTCATTTCTATCATTTAATCCAGGTAGTTACAATTATCAACACAGAACTTCAGCTCTACCTCAATAATTATGGAATAGCATGCAGACCACTTCTGGTCCTTTTATGGTCATTTACTCATCACTCAGCCAAAACTAATCATATAAGGATATTCTCTTCCTGTTGTTGACCTGAACATACTTAAAGCTTCAAGAATGAAAAGAAAGGAAGAAAAACACAAAAACAGAAAGAAGGAGCTAAAATAACAAGTGTTCTTTCCTGATGACATGAAGTCCACAAACTAGACTATTAGATGGTAACTACTAAAGAAGAATGAGTAGAAATACGATGAATAACAAATACAGGAGATTGGGGAACAAAGATGTGAAGAGCTTCCCAACCAAGCACTCTGGGTAACTTCCTTGTAAACCACAATTTAAAACTTCCAATGGTTGCCAGTACTTTCTCCCTTTGTGTAAGTAGCAGACAGTTGTGGAAATAATGCTGTTCTAATTTAGCACAGAAAAAAAATCATCAAATTGTTCAGCTGAAACCCCTGGCATAACAGAGAGTTAACTGATTAAGTGTGCTGTCTTTCCCCTAGTTCTTAGTAGGAAACTACAAGAGAAGTAGCAATCTCTTTGACACACACTGCTTTCATTTTCTCTCTACATCTATTTTTCAGAGATTTCATGGAACTATGTTTATGCCTTTACAAAACTAATTCTCAGAAGTTCAGGAACTTGATTTTTTTTTTAGTGTCTTAAAATAAGCACAAATGTTGACAATACATTGAATATTAAAATTTCTCAAGCATTCCCTTATTTGTATATTTCAGTAGCTGTTTTACAGGTTCTACATTATACTCTGATCTTGAAGCCTGCATGTTTTCTTAAGTAAGTTTATTCCACTTGTCAACTATTTTAAAATTTATTAATTTCATCCACTCTTCATTAATTTGTGTAACTATTTTCTCCTTGTGTTTCTTTTCCCCCGCCCCAATCCATTTACAAGAGCTTTTCTTCCCATATTGCCAACTGGGAAACCTTTAATGAGTTGAAAGCTGTAGTAAGAGGTTTCCTGTTTCAGATCAGCATCTGCTAGAATTTTCTTTGATGAACACAAGTACAGACCTAAAGAACAGTGACCTGAATCTCTGGCACTAAACTTGCAGGTTTTAAAACTGGATTTTACAAAATCCAGTAACAGCTACTAGCCTTGAATAATGCTGCAGCACAGAGTTGCTACATAGGAGTTTAGATAAGAAAGATCAGACATATATTCTCCACATATTTGTAAGTAGGACACTGCAAATCAATAACCTTCAAAAGTTACCAGAGGGATTTCCTGATGCTACTGGTCTGTAGTCTAGAGCCTAGCCTACTACTTTAGCACCACAAAATCAAATTGAAGGAGGACTTTATTTGAGAGGAACAACCTGCATAAGGGAGTTCAGCATTCTTAATAAGTCTAATGATTCATTCTATCTGACCTTTGCCTTTTGATGCTCAGTTTCTCTTTCACGTGCCTTCCCCCATCACCAAGTCTTCTGCATCCTGAAATAAAAAAGTCTTAAATTAATCTAGAGTCTTAAAAGTTATATGAAACAGAAATGACCTAAGGAGGGCACTTCTCTTTGCTTTTTAAATTATTTCCCATCATTTTCTAGCAGCAGAAAAATCTTGATTTTTCTGGTAGTCTCTACTTCTTCATGAAGAAATTTGATAGCTCAGACTCAAACTTCAGCAGAGTCGAGCCATCTCGGCTCCAGTGGTACTAGTTTTACACCTGAATTCTTATCAGTCATCCTAAGAGCCGTCCTGCAATTACCTCATAGAGATTAAATTACTAATACTAATGAATACTAATTAAAATCACCTCTGTTACATTTGAAGACAGCAGAAAAACCCCTATGGATGGCAAAGAAAATGCCAGCTGGTCAATGAAACCTTGTAAACCCTATTTTAAATATTATCCCACCAGAGGAAAAATCAATCTAGCACTTGTTATGTATTGGAAATGAGTGTTCTTTTCTTAAAACATAATTTTTGCGTTTAGCATGAACAGTGATTATGATCACAAAGCTGCTATATAACAGTTTATTTGCACTGAAATCTTCATAGCCTAATGGACAAATAATGATGGACTTTTATTATTTCTTTTGAAGAAAAATAAGTTTGTCGAATGATTTTTGCAAGGTACGTGCAATAGTGAGAGAGATTATGGCGAGATACACCACATAAACTCTTCAGGACTCTAAATGAAAAGTAAAACTGTGATAAGAAAGTAGCATTTTGGAAAAACAAAAACAAAAAAACCACTCCCAACCAGACCAAAACATTTTTCCTTCTCTTTTTGGAGCATTGAGTATTCAAAGACAGAAAAAGGCCGTTCTCAGTAATGAAACTAGAAAATATATTGTTCCAATATGACCTACTCTTAGCACTAATAAAATCAATAATATTAAGAAGCAACATAAATCTTTTTTTTTTTTATATATAATTTTATTAATAGCTCTATAAGTTGTGTAGTGAAACTTTTCTTTAAATCACATCCAGCATAGTTTAGTTACAGGACTCACTTTTAGCTTTATCTGAAACACAGGACCAGTATTTCATTTATACTACAGTAGTTTTAAATAGAGGCAAACAGGGATTCTTAGAGATTTAACCTGAATGTTATTAAAATACATTATTACTAGTGAATTATAACAGTTAAGTTCTTTCTAGAGATATGACCCTGAAACTTTCATGCCTGACCTAATTTAGCAGTATTTAATTAAATAAATCTTGAAAAAAAAAAGAAACCATTTTTGTAAATTCACTGCTCATGTTAGAAATCTCAAGAGTTCTCATTAACAGAAAATTACATTCATGTGATGAAGAAAGCTTTTGTCATCTGCAGATGAAATAAGTCTATGTGGAGTCATGAACTAATTTGAAAAAGCAGCTAAAACAAAAAGGGGCTTTCTTCTGATGAGTTCTTAGTAGAAAAGAAACCCCAACCAACACAACGGAATATCACTAAGGAAACTGGATATTCTATTCATGTGAATAGATTATTTTCTATGAAAAAATGGCAGCTATCGGAAAGTTCCAGGCTTGGCACTGAACGCGGTGCAGCGGTGTCTGACGCAGAAGCAGCCCCCGGCTGCACGGTCTGCGTCTGGCACACACGCCGCTGGAGCTCACCGCACTCACCCCAGTGCTCCAGGGGCACTTGCACACCTGAGTGGAAATCTGCATTTCTTTCTCTATTGTTAAAAGCAGGTGGGCATATCATGAGGTGCTGTAGAGTCAAGGTGATTTCATGAACTTCTTAGAAGTTAACTATTCTTAGGCTTCTTTTAAGTACTGAAAGGCCACAATAAGGTTTCCCCAGAGCCTCCTCTTCCCTGGGCTGAACAACCTCAACTCTCTCAGCCTTTCCTCATAGCAGCTGTTCCAGCCCTCTGATCATTTTGGTGGCTCCTCTGGCCCCTCTCCAACAGGTCCATGTCTGTCCTGTCCTGGGGGCTCCAGAGCTGGACACAGGACTCCAGGACTGGAGGGGCAGAATCAGCTCCCTTGACCTGCTAGCCATGCTCTTTTTGACTGTTTAATGTTTCTATGTATAGCAAAATTAAAATCTGCGTAATTAAGGTTTATTTGTAGAAAACACTGGTGCCAGTGTAGCCTAATCTAAATTGTGATGTAGCCAATTTACATCCATCTAAAAAGGATGTCATTAAGAAAACTATTTCTCCTCCCCTTTTTTTTTTCCAATATGTGGTATCTGCTGATTCACTGCAGGTAGATGAGGTCCATGGCTGCAGTGACTGGAGGCAGCAGACGTGCAGTTCTGCCAAACCAAGCAGTTCTGCAACCTACAAATCTATATTGTGGAATTTCCTTTGTCGTATCACTCCCTTGCATGGACTCGCTGGCAATATAGTTCAATTCATACTGTACCTTTTCACTCAGTGGTGATCCTAACTGCTGTCTTTCTTCTTTACCAAAATGCTTCTTTCCCTGAAATTTGAGGTCAGCAGTGATGTTTGCTGCCATGCTTCATGGCTCTCCTCCTACCTTTAGGTTTAGCTGAAGGGCTCAAAAGGCAAGGTCAACTGAATACAAACTCTCCTTTTCCTACCACAATTTTTAACAGCAATTAGAAATATTGTAATGTACAAAAAGACAGGTAGTATTATCTATGTGTGCCTTGTGCTGCCAGCAAATGATAAGCTAACAAAAATACTATTGAAATTGACTTAACAAAATTTTGGTGCTAGGTATATATTAAGTTTTTGTAATGTTTTATTTTTCATATGCCTCACTGAAAAGAGCTGGAGAAAAGTATTATGCCTTATCTTCCTAGGCCTATTCTGCTTGTTGCTTAAGTCTAACACATTGCAACAACGGTGCTAAACCTTCTATGAGACAAGACTCCAGCTGCTTAGACGTGCACCAGTTGTCCAGTGGTTATTCTCAGGTATTGCTTCCTGACGGAGTTCCCCTTTCTGTTTATGTAGAATGGGGCTTTGTTCTTTATGCAAGTTCTGAAGCGTACTTCCATGATGAATTAATAAGTTCCTCCTTTTTTTCAGAGCAATTAAATACTTTCTTTAGACAATACCCCTGAAGTCACTTCCTAAAAATTCCTGTAAATAAGAAAGAATTGTGCATGCATTGTGTGCAGCATGGTTTTGGATCTAAGTGCCTGGGTTATGCGTACCATGAACAGAGAAAAAAAATGGATCTAGACCGAGCCTGCCCAGGTCCAGCAAGGTGATACAGCTCTGCAGTGCTGCCAGAATGACTCCTCTGGAGAAGCCAGATAGGACACAACTTGTGTGGGGATGTGCTGAAGTGAAGCCAGTGTGAGCATTCCTGCAGTGCCTTGCACACTCCTCTGCTTCCAGAGCGTCTCACTGGGGCAGCACCGGAGCTGGCTCCATGTGTTTGCACCGTGTGCACACCGAGCAGCCCCGGGACAGCCGCTCACAGCTGGCACATGCACAGGGGTCACACACACAGGGGTCACACAGGTGGCATACACACAGGTGGCATACACACAGGTGGCACAGCAAGCCTCAGCAGCAGTGGGATTAAATTCTTCCCCTGTCTGGGAGAGAGAGCTTCTTCCAATCTGTTTTCATTGCAGATAATGGAGTGTGGACTTGATTTGAATGCTTCAGAAATTCTTTCTTCCCCATACTGGAAACTCTATAAATAATATTATCTTGTACAATGTTCAGCAAATTTGGATGTGTAAACTCCGACAGTTCCAAAATGAGATAGCTGGTGCACAATAAGCTTTAAGAACCTTTCTAAAAGTTTCCATAAAAGGCAATTTAATAATGTAGACATCTGTAACTTTCTTCGAGAAACAGGTTTATCTTTGAAAATGATACTGTACTATTCATTGTCTGTCTGCGTGCAACTGAAAAGCACTTGAGCCAAATGTTCTCTTCTATTTTTATTCCTTTAGATTGACCTGGGCTTTACAGGAACAATGTTTGTTTTATAAGACACATGTGAAACTCTGAAATGCCTTCTGATTTGCTTGTACTACATTTAACTTCATCGCAAATACTCATGTTCTTAGCTTTTAACATTTTCTTTTCCCTCACCTGCATTAGAAATACTTGCTATTTCTATTAGGTATTAAAAATACTTGCCTACATCACCTTCACACTTGTGTTTCTTAAAGACTCACAGTTTCTTTCTACATTTTGTTGTCTTCATTTCGAGAGACAACATAATTTACCTTGAATTGAGGGCTGACTCCAGGTTACTGAAAGCTCTGTGTGGGCACAATGGAAAAAATATGCCCTGCTTGATTTTTAACCCCAACGTATTCCATAAGCATAGTTTACATTACTCTTCAGCTGTTCCTCTTTTCATTGTCATTCATTCTTCCTGTGTTAAAGATCTGATGATCTCATTCCTTATTCCTCAAGTTATTGTTTAATATTTTATAAGTTTAGCATCAGTGACAGATGTGTTTCTTGTCTTGTGCACTTATTTGAATTTATCCAGCTTTTTATCTACTTACTCATTTTCCTTCTCAGAAAATGCCCTCAATTATCCAAAAAATGAAATTATATTAATTACACATTGTTTCTATAAATGTGTAGGTATCACGAAGTAATTAGCATGTAGCTGCTCTAGCCTCTGAAACTTTTTCATACTATAAGAAGTCGAAGTGCTACAGAAATCAATAGGGAAACTCAAATTAATGAGCTAGGATTTCACTGTAATTTGTTCTGAAAGAGAAATGCCAGTTTTGCAGTTCACTGATGATGAGTTACTGTACAATGTAGTGACCAACGATCAATATGCCAACCTACTAGAAGAAAAACTCATTGTAAATCTACATGGCGCGTTGCTGAGATGATGTTTTTTATAGAGCAAACAAGTTTTCCTACACTTTCTCTCAAAACCGAACTCAGTGTTTATGAAGAATGAATTGCACTGGTTCAGAATGTCTGCAGCCTGTCCTGATCAGCTGTGTCAAGTCCAGGCTTACAGATGTCACCAGCCTCTCTAGGTCAGAGACATTACGTCAAGCTGAGGCAAGGACGCTAGACAAGACCACTCTTACAAATCATCTCAAAACATCTCCAGAAATTACTCAGTCTGCTGAGCCATTGTCTCACCACAGACGCTTTGCTGGCTCCCCCAGCCATGGCTGAACATCTGGATCTCAACCATACCACTGTACTAAATGGCAGTGGTCCTGTGCAGCCCCTGCTTGAAATATAATTGCACAGAATTAGCATGGAATTAAGGAAAATAAATCTAGTTCTTGTAAGTTTCTTCAAAACACTTTCTCCTGCAATAACTAGTACTGTGTACAAATATAGAGTACATCTCAATAAATTGTGAGAGCTAATTTATAGCCTTAAAATATTTTAAAAAATGTGCTTTCATATGATTCTGATTTTACATAATCGAGCACAGCCTGTTCTGGTAGAAAGTAACAGCTGTCTGAAGTAACTTCATGTTACATCTCCACTGGCACATGTTTTTCTATCTAGTTACAGACAGTTGTATGCAATTACAACATTCTAGTAATCTCTGTAAAACAGCTAATGTAGTTGTCTTTTTTCCTTTTTCTTTCCTTCTAATTCTCTCCCCCCACGCAGAATGGATAAGACAGGGACTTCACAAGAGTTTTTAACAATCGTAGATGTGGACCTTCTGCACATCTCATTTTATTTGCCCAGACATTAAAACATTTTGTATTGAGTACAGCTCTCCTCTACCACAGAAAGACATTCCAAACTTTTCCGTTAGAAAAAATGCAATCACATGGAGTCAGTGCATTGGTCCAGTTAAAGCGACTGCTCATTTACAACTCCAGAGTCAAATGTTTCTCAAAATTTGTATTAAAAACATGTCCCTGAAAGTCTTTTTCCCCATAGCTTTTATTTTCACCCAAAGCACAGTGAGTTACATCTTTCTAGAACGCCTCCAATGTAAATGTTCTGGGGACCTGCCCACAGAGCGGGGCCCTTTGCTCCGCAGAGCGTGCCCGTGCGGCTCTGCACCAAGAGCCCTGTGCCCAGACCTCACAGCAACTGCTCATCTGCCACATTTCATGCACTTCAGCCTATGCCTGAGTAGTAAAATCCTTCTATACCGCCACTGTGGGTGGCCTTTTAACAAGTAGGCACAACAGAGTATAACAAAGAATGTTTCATGCAAAAGATGATAGCGATTTATTTGTAAATTTCTATAAAACCTTAATTAGTCTAGCTAATTAATACTTCTAGATCATGTCAAGTCTGTCTTTCTCAAGCAGGAGAAATCAGAAATCCTCTAGGTCTCTTTGAATGTCTTGGCCATTACTCAAATTACTTTAATTCCAATGCGATTTTGGCTTGAAATCACCCATTTTTTTCCCAAATCCTGCATCAGGTTACACAGAATAATATGAAAGCATTTAAACAAACAAGCTTTGATTTTTCAGTGCTCAGCATCCAGAAGCCAGTCAAGGTTAAACGGACATGTGAATATTGTACAGTTCTTAATATCAAGCTATTTCACTGTGGCACCATAGCTGACCAGTTTTGAAATATTATATATAGCATTCTTGCATTTGCAGGAAAACTAGGGGGGTTTGTTGTCTTTTCTTGCCAACTGTAGACTCGCAAGTGGCGGTGCCAAAAAAATTGAGTAAAATGTCAGCCTTTGCTACAAACAATATGCAAGCAAAAACCACTTTCCATTTGTAGAGTAAGTTACCCATCAAATACAAAGGAAAATCGAAACAAGCTGGTCTTGTAACAGATGCAAAAGCCTTCTAGGTAGACTTCACACAGGTTTTACAAACATGAAGAATAAATGGCTATCCATGTATAACCAAGCATTAATAAGAAAACTTTATGAAACAAATCCTTTACTACAAAATTAAAATATTGCACAAATCAGCTGTGAAGAGATTGAGAAAGGGGTTCTGTGGATAAAAGCATAATGCTTTATTTTCAGACTATCGTCTTCCATGAATTTAAGTGCTCAATATTGTAGCAGCCAGGTGTCAGAAATGAATAGTGAACCTGCCAGCAGAGCTGTTTTCCGTTTCTTAACCACCATCCTGGTCCGTGACAGAATTGATTGGCTTTTTCACATATATTGCTAATACTGGCAGAGATAAAATAGTACCTCTAAATAACTACCTCTACACCAAATTTCTTGACTTCAAGTGAGTTCAGTATGATATTTTTATTTTTTCAAAAGATAAATGAAATAATCTAAATCCTCAGTACTATTATGTTCTTTTTTGAGAATACTAGAATACTTGTTTTGACCAAGGCTTGGTTTATAATTTAAACATAATACAAGCACAATGTGCAGCACATTTTTCTCATCTCAGTGGTACTTGACCTTTACTTGACTGAACGAGTATCTTAATCTCTTATGTACAGTATGCTGTCTCCTATGATGAGAATTTGAGTTCTCATTCTGACTTGATTGCTTTCCACTATGGTTGAAGGTGTTAGTAGACTCAACAAGACTGTTCCACTGTCAAAACACTGATATTAAAAGAACTCATCAGTGACTGGTCACTCTTTAATAGTCTGCTGTATAAATGTAGCATTTCCTATGATCTGTGAATTATGAGATCGATTTGCATCACAAAAGCATAACAGTTACAGGGAAGTCTTGTTTGCAAAACTGATTTTTTGCACCCCCCTCTTAAAAATCTAAATAATATCAACTATCGCAAAGGAAGGCAAAAGCTTTACTTTGAATCACATTCCATTTTTTTTTCCCATTGTGTTTCTCCCTGCTGGGCAGCCCATGCTGATCCCAGAATACGCCTCTCATACAAAGGTCAGCATTGCAAGTTGAGGGATCTGCCATTAGGCAAAGACTTAATGGAACAACCATCCAGGTCTAAGAGAGTATTTTTTCATTATTTTAATAGACCTTAGGTAAGGTTCTTAACTGGGAATAGGCTGCTTCAAGACTTAAGATTGTTCTCAGAAGTGAACTTGTTAAAATCTTAAGAACACAAGCTTCTCAAATCTCCTCTACCATGTGTTCAGTTTTTAACTGAATATGTCTACATAATTTGGTCATATATTGGCACTGAGAGGTGGGGATTTTCCTCCTGCTCTGCTTCATCACTAAAATAATAATATACAAAAAGCATATCACTGCTACAAAGTCATCCATCTCTGTGTCATTAGTAGCCTTGTAATGAGTAGGCAGTTCTGCAGCTTTCATTGCAAAAAACCACTTTTTGATCAGAAGCCTTTGAGAACCATTCTGAACTCCAGGTTCAGCAGATCCGTGTTCTGCACATTGCATTTGAACCAAAGACAGCTCAGTGGATAACACAGGAAACCATGGCTACTGGGATACCCAAGTTTGCTATGGTTGTGTTTCCTTCTTTCATGACCTCAGTGTTCTCTTAATGTAATAACCGCATGTGAACAGGAAAGAAGTGTTATCCTGATGGTAATAAAATAATTTACAAGAGCATTTTTCTTTATGTCTTGACAGATATTTTAAAACAATACCAGAGGACTAGCAATTTTTTTTTTTTCTTGGATAAAAATACTTTCATCACCCTTAAAACATTTTCCATTATGATCCTTTCCACAGTGAGCTGGCAAGATAAAGGTATTGTTATACAAACCTGAGAAACTGTACGGTTCTCTTTAAACAGTAGGTTATATTCTTCATAACAAAAAAGATTCAAAATCTGATTCCAAAAGCATATCACTCCTGGGGAAAGTTGCATTTCCACAATTAGTCTCAGCAGCTCTACCTCCGGATTTTCAGCATGTAAACCAGTTTATATTTGGAGAATACCTATGAAAAGCCAGCTGCAATCCTGCAAGTATTGCATATTGTCAGATTATATAAATTTAACTCTACAAGTTCTCCTGATGCATATGGAAACACATGGCTTCTCTATGTCTTCAAAACCACGGATGAGGATTTAGTTAATACACTGTTGTGAGTTCTTTCTATTCTGTACACCTTAGTTACAGGGTGTCTCAAATAAATGGACCAAATTTGTTATTATATGGCTTTGAAACCGGATCCATCTTTTTGAGACACCCTGTATTTCTGTGGGTTTCATAGAGTCCTGATGTGAGTAATAGCCCAGTCCTGGCATGCGAAGGGAAGGGCAGAGGTTCGGGAGGCAGGGACCAGCCTGGGCTGCTGGCGGTGCAGCAGCGGCAGCGGGGCCCGTGTTGCTCGCGGGGGATGCTCTGGGCCCCGCCATCGCTCCCGCAGTGCACGTGCAGTGTCCTACATCAGCTTCTGCTCTGCTTCTCACTTACTGAGCTGCAGTTATTTAGTCTGCCCAACAAAATAATAAATGGTGTTTCCATGCTGTGGTGCAAAGAAAGCCATCAAAAGGGTTGAGTGGCCATTTCAAATCATTTCTGTGGCAAATCTGTGCAGACTTCATACTTAGCAGGTATTATTATACTTTTACCAAAGAAACAGAACTTAAAAAGGACAGAATATGTTGTCACAGTGTCTGCATCAGTTCTAGGCAACAAAACTACTATCCAGAAGCATGTATCTATTATGAATAGTGTTAAAACCATAAACAGTGATTAATAATAGTATGCAAATATAAAATGTTTGCATTGTGAAAGTCAACCGATTTGCTTATAATTGTCTGTGGGATCCACTTGGCTTAGCCGAAATGTTGATTTTAAAGTAAACATTTAAAAGTTTGAGTTATTGCTTATATTGATACAACAAGAAAGTTTAAAAGTTTAATGTCAGGTTCCTGGGAGCTTTAAGAGTATACATTTAGGTAAGCAATAAAGCTGACTCAGCTTGCCAATCTGACTTTGGTCCTTTTCAAGACGAACCCACTTGTGCGGGCTGTCTGCCCAGTTCTGCTTTGTCTCCTGCTTGGTCTCACTCCACCTTCTCATTGCAGTCACACAGCTACTGCCTGCAGAGCAGCAGCGGCTGCTTAGGAGACACGTCCCAACACCTGCAAGTTTCATTTGTAACATCCTTGCTGAGTTATGCTTAATTCTAGACACTTGTTTTCCACCAATCTTTTAATGATCTCTTGCCACCCTCTCCTGTTCCATCTCTGTCCTCCCTTCAGGTTATGCGCACATAGACTCACACAAATTTCCTGGAGTCGTCCCCCTCCTGTGTACGCTCCTGCCCTCCAGCCCTCTGGCTCCAGCCTCCTTTACCACGATCCTCATTCAATCTCAAATTCATTTCTGTTGCTTTTTGTTTATAATTGTGAAGGAAAGGTGCACTAGTTCTCTACTAAGAATGAAGCATTTATTAAAGAAAAGTTGAAAAACAGAAGTATGTCATTTGCCTTTCGTACTTTTGTTCCCATGTGTTTTGATTTACATTATGCAAAATTCATTTGACAATAAGTCATAACTCAGAATGAGCTTAGAGGTTTCATTTCCAGCTATGTCATTTTATATTTAATAATTTTCTAGTAATCTGTTCCCTATTTTAAAAGGTTAGAAGCCTGAATGTATGCTATCTATTCCACCAAAATTCATCAAAGCCTCATGGAAGTCAACTCAATAACAATAAATAAGTTAAGTAGAAGGAGAGCAAGCACAACAAGGAATAAAAACTGAAAATGAATTTATTTCAATCCACTATTACAGCAGGTATGACACAGATGAGGGCTGAGTGCCAGGAGAGTGCACTGAAAACCACTGAGCTTTCCTTTTGTTTCATTGTGCAATAATGTTACATAGTTATTACAATCTGATATGTGGAATTTTTTTTTTTAGCATGGCTTGATTTCTTCCTTAGTGTCTCTTACTTTCTATTCAGGCATTTTATTCAAACTTCTTGACAAAGGTACAGCAGGGATGCTTTGACAAAAACTGAAAATCCTAGATTAGTGCAGAAACTGAATATGTATTAAAAATGTGTGGTTAGATTAGTTGCCATAAAATGAATGAAGTTCTTTTAAAAAGAACATATTAAATACATCCTTTTCTTACTCCTATCCCTAGAAACTCTGCTTTCATTGTTATTATTTGAGGTGTATGGTTAGAGAACCTGGAACCAATCAGTCCATTGAAGCTCATTCTTTCACATATATTAAGAAAAAGATTATTTTAATAGGTTAAGGGTACAGAGAGAACTTGCACGATCTCCCTGCATTCTCTTCATTCATGCTCACTGGTGCTTTCAGGGAGGAAAAAAGGTGGCACTGAACTGAACCTCTGCCGTGCTTCGCTCTACAGAGTACAGTTGGAATTAAATGGTGTAAAAATGTTTCTTTCGCATTAATATCTGGGGATAGGTTTGGTAATAGTGGAGTAAAAAAAGTGACACTTTTATGTAATTAATATAGAGAGTTGGGTTGTTAGATACCCAAAGAGGTTATGACATATCACTACAGATCTAGAGTTGTTCACCCTACGTGGCTTTGGAGAGGGTTCAAACAGCAGCACGTTGTGCTAGCTAGCCAGTTCAAGGCTGAAAAGGAGCATGAACATTATACATCTTTGTTAGAAATGAATGCCAAGAAATCCACAAGCCTGTTCCATGCCTCCTCTGAGAGGGATTATCCTTGAGACATGCAGAACAGCAGGCACCTTCCCTACTCAATGTTACACAGCCTGACTTTCCCCAGAGATCTTTGGTGACCTTTGGTACATCCATGTACACACAGATGCAGACCATGGATGGGATGATTCAGAAATAGCACAAAGGTAGAACGAAGTATAAATACTGGACAGCGATATATTTATACAAGTCTTTCAGATCTTAATGTAGAACCTTCCTTAGCAAAACGGCTATGAATAGTCAAGAATAAGGTTTTACTTACCAGAATACCTTATGGAACAAACTAAGGAACTGGCTGCTTTGTTTAGGTATTCAAATGTTTGTTTAAACAATGCATGCCCACATTTCCTCCTTTTACCTTCTTTGCCCAGGATACACATGTAGGATACAGGCTTCAAGAACAAAAAGGTCAGGTTTGTATCAGGAAAAATGGTACAGGCAGGTGTGGATGACAAGGCCGATTGCCTAGGGGTGAAGGAGCAACGTTTTTTGTAGCAGATGATGACTCGGCTAGGAAACACCCTCTGTCTGACCTTATCTGCTAACTGCAAGTCATTGCCACTGCAAACAAGGATTTGCTTTGTCAGACTGTCAATACCATCTCTCTCATCATTATTACAAATTCCCCCTTTTTTCACTGTTTGTGCTGGCTTTGGTCAAGACTCTCGCACCTCATTTTAAGAGCTGAATCCTGGGCTCTGTGGTTCCAGCTCTGAACTTCAGCCAACCTGGGGTGGGGGGCCCTGAGGAAGGGAACATCATAGGTGGTGACTGTCCCTGTTCCACCCATAAACAGTGTTAGGAAGGTTGCTGTGGCAATGTTATCTGTCACACGTGGTTTCAAGCTCAGTAACTTGAACCTTTCATCCACATTGTTTTTTAGGAAATGTAAAAACTATGAGCCTCATCACAGACTGACTCCCACTCAGCGGAGAGGGAAAAAAAAGGATGTTGCTAGAAGATGCTGTAGATCTTCTAATCGTAGAAGGGTCTTGATTTTTCTTATTACTGTTAACATACAAGTAATTCCATTTACATGATAATTACAATAGAATAAAACAAATGCAGTATCAGGGGAGACCACGTGCAATTCAGCTTTCTTCATTTCTGTGCATTTGGTAAAGAATGAAGTATGATTTTTTTTTTTTTTAAATGTATTATTTTATCATCCAGATGACAAAGCAAAACAAATTAGTTTCACTTTTTCTATAGGCATTCAAAACTGAAAGCTGTATATGTTTTCCTGGTAGCTTTTTCTTTTCCCAATGGAGGCAAATAATTTTTTACAAAGCTGAAGAACTAGGTAATCTTTGTGCTTGGAAGCTAACCAGAACCAGACAGAGCCTCAGCCTGGTGTCCTGAATTTTCCTAAATGCACCGCAGTGTTAGACGGTATTGTATCCAGAGGTGCTGAACACTATTAGTGCGCAACAGCAAGTTCACTTGCCATAGCAATTAGCTACCATCAATAAAAATCAAGGACTTTAAGTGACAGAAACGGCTGTGAAATGAAAACACCTATTTACAGGAACAATACATTCTGAACACAGGTTATTTTCAGGTGCGCATGAGGACGGGAGTGGCTGGTGCTGCTCTGCAGGGCAGGGACTGTCACTCGCTGCGGGCCCAGCTGCTGCTGGCACAGGCGCCAAAGCCTGCTCAGCTGCAGCACCACTGGGAAAAAGGGCCAGGGATGGACTGTCCCAGCACACCTGAACTGGTTTTCTGAGTGGAACCACAAAAAACGTTGTGCTTTATTCCCAGTGCCTGTAAAACTCTACTCAGTAGAGAAAAATCCTACTGCCAGACAAGCAAACATAACTGGGAAGGACTTTCAGGTCCTTTCTGATATTCCTCTACTTCCTTTAGCAAAAACTATTTTTCATCTATAGCATAGAGGAAAAACTAACAGAAAGCAACCCCCCGCATAGCCTACTCCACATACTGGGCAGAAGTTTTAGCAGTTATCTCCTTGTTAATGCTACTTAAAAATGTAAGCTTCAATATACTTCTAGTTATTGAATGTTACCCACTATATCAGAAAGCAATGTCCTTATTGATATTCAGCTGTAAGCTAAGAAAATACATCTGTCAAAAATACATGCATGTTATTCCCATTTTTTAAATTAGTGAATGAGCTCACTTCTGACACATAGATCTTGGATAAATTTTTATATCTCTTTTTTGATCAATTGAATTTATTCATATGATCTATCTGCAGGCTAGGGAGATGATAATTCTTTCCCACTGAATGTAGCATTGCCATCCAGAAACTAATGTACCAGTTAAAATAAAACAAAAAAAACAACCAACCCAAAACCCATCCAACTAAACAACAACAAAAACCAACCCCAAACCAAACTCAAGCATGTTTTTCTATTTGCATAACCATGAACAAAATATACTCCTTCCTATATTATGTAAACTTTTTTTCAAGCAAAACCATGTGCTAGTGAACACAAGCTCTCTAACATACCAATTTGTTATAATTCCATATGGAAATTTTCTGGTTTTTTGTAATACTTTGATTACGGTCAGGATTCATCTTAAAAGTGTGGTGGTTCATCTCTCAGAGGAGGGTTGAAGCAATGGGGTCTGAACAGATATTTCCTCAGAGATTTACAAAGGCTTCTCTGAAGAGAAGGATGGGATTAGAAAGTAACACAATTCACTCTGTACACAGAATACAGAGCAAATGGAGAATTCATCATATAGCGTCAATGAGTGAAAGTCCCAGAATCTTTTTAAGGATGTTTATACAATAGTGTTATCAGACTCCATTGATTCCACAAGGGGCTGAATGCTTCAGTTTGCCCCAACAGCAGCTGTAGGGGCCTCTTTGAGGCAGAGAGCTCTAGAGGCCACTGAAAAAGATCAGAAAGAAGGGGAATGCATCAAAGGATTAATATCCTAAAAGTTAACAGAAAGCATTCCTGACTGATTCAATAATTTTGAGACCAAAGCTGCACGACTGTAGACTATAGATGTCACCCTCTGTTTTGGGAACGATGTAAATACTATGAAGTATAATTTGGATTTTATTAGTTCTTTATGGCTTGATATTCCAAATGAAACCACAGCTGGGTACTGACTGACAAAGAAGAAATTATTAGGTGTATTATATATATTATATATAAGGTGTATTAATACACCTTAATGAAGTAGAAAAATCCTTTATAATGGATTAACTGGTCTGCTCATTTTTTACTTGGGAACAGGAGCTTCAGAAAGTGAGAATAAGGTTTTACTATAACTATTCAAAACTCAAAACATGGTTTTAGTTTTTAAGGACTTGTATAATAAATCTTTGCGTTCTTACTGCATTTAGATAATTTGTTAACCCCAATGAAAGAACAGTTTAAAGTCTATGAAAAATAAAAACCTATTTGTAGTTCCTAGTCCCATAGTTCCAGTGGCTTTAGTATTAATTTCATTTTAGTTTTTATCTGTGTTTTTAAGTCAGGTGAGGAAAAAAGCTGTATTTAAAAACTTAATTTTCATAAGAAATGCTTTAGCTGGAGGAGGTTTATTGATTTTTAGGGCTGGGTTTTGGGAATTGAATTTTTCTGGAGTATAACATCTTATTTACTGGTGGTTGATAAACTGCGGAGTCACTTGCCAGCTGGCTTCAGGTAAAGCAAGCTGATTGATAGGCCAGGATATACACACGAAGAACAACATGATAAAAATGGTTGAAACTTTTTCTGTTTTTACTCTAGAGTCAGTCAGGCTGGTATTCATTTGGTTTGAACAGGATCATTCTTATTATTTGCTGCCTGCATTATTCTACCTCCTGTAGGCACCAATCATCATTACAGTTTCTGTCTACCAGGCTCTTAACATTCTGTATGAATAAATGGTTTGGACATTCTATACAGTATCCAAATGCTTCTCATCATACAGCATAATTTAGACGTTTAGCCATTTGTCAACTGCAATTTTATCTCCTCTGTATCAAGATGTGTGTGCTAAACAAAGTACTCCAGTGTTCAGGAATAAATAAAAAAGAAGTATATTAAAATAATTCACATGTTAAATGCAGAGGTAGAAAGCAATAGCTTTTCCAAGGCTTTTTTTGGAGGTCTCTAAAATAATCTAATGACTAATTCCTGCAGCTTTCTATACAGGACAGTTTGTTAGGTGAGGTTAATAGTAAACAAACAGCTGCATCACAGTATCTTCATTTAATCTTTTCTCTGCCTTCCTGCTGTCTGCACCTTGCCTTCACCTGGTCCTTGCTGGCCATGGTCTGCAGGCAACTGCTTTGCACACCTATTGCCTCTGGTTCTTGACCCGTGGTTGGAAAGAGCTTGGTCTCTCAAAGGGAGGTGCCTTCTCAAAGGCTCAGAAGCCCAACTGCACCCCCAGAATTTTGCACTTCGGTTGATAAAGGATTGGCAGCAAGGCCAAGAAATCCTGTACAATACCAATATTTCATAGCTGTCTTTTCTGTCATCAGATGTGTAACAGAGACTGAGAATGGCAATAGAGTAATCTTAATTGGTATTAACAGTGATTCATCATCTAAATTAGAAGTATCTGGAGGACCACTGATTTTGGTGAAAAAACATGAAATTAAACTGCTATTATTAGAGAGGTGTATCTTTATTAGACACACTTTTTTTTTTTAAATCCAGGGGGCTCTGAATGCAAACAGTTTTCATGAGGACTACAGAATATATATTTAGTACATTCCTTCTGTTATGTTTTGAATGTCTAGAACATACCAGATCAGACCACAGAAACTCCTTGTAATGTTTGGAACAAATCACTTTCTATGAAGGCTACTATCTGCCTGTCATGTGTAGCCAAAAAACTTTTAGGGCATTAAATTAATGCATGCAGGCTGTCTGCCAGCCAGACACATGGACAGAAACATGCAGTATGGAAAAACATGTATGACAAGTTTGCGGCTTTAGAGGCTTCTCTTTTGACTACAAGCTCTCACCATTTTAATCAACACACCATCCAGTCTCCTGTCCTAGCAAAGGGAAGCAGGGACTCTCTGTCATTTGCCTTTTGGGTTCCCTAATATAGGCAAAGAAGGGATTCCTTATACAGCACTATTGAAAGATCCTTCACTGCATCACATTCTGTGTGGAAAACAGGCAAATAAAAAACACTGTCCTATTCATCAAGGTCTTGGAATGATTAATTTTGGTATTCCATCCTGACCTTGTATCTTATTATACCAAACATAGAAGCAGGAGAGTAGGAAAGTGCAAATGACTGGGCTGTTTTGTGAATGGTATTGATCTCACTGGTCCCATTCTTCATGAGAGCAAAGAGCCCTTAGTTGTTTACCTGCTTAATCTATGATGAAGGAAATGCTGATCACAAGTTTCCTTAAAATTAGTCGGCAGATAAAAACAAACAAATGAAACAACAACAAAAACAAGTCTGCACCAAACAAGCATAACCCACAGGGAGGATATGACACCTGTTCAGCATCTCTAGAATCTGCAAGAATAACAAATGATGTAGTTGCTGAGTAGGACTTCTTACTTTCCTTTTTAAAGCAACTGTTAATTTAAGAAGACATTTATTGTTACTGATTTAGGTAACTTTATCACTTAAAAAAAGCCCTGAGTTCTCAGCTTCATTCTCAGAGGAGTGTAAAACATCAGCCAAAGGGCACTATCATAACAGAACCTGCTTGCAGTGCAACTCCTGCAATTTTACCTACATTCACGGTTGCATTAAGGAGAACTCAGCAACATCATTTAATTCGTGCCTGACTGACTGTCCATGTATCTGGCAACTGAAATCTACCATGGTTCAAACCTTGGTGCCAGACTGCACCAAGCTGAAGGAAGCTGCTCATTAGTCAGTCTCTCCTCAGACTTACTATAATTGTCATTGAAATATTTTCTTACATAGGTCTGTGGCTCTAAAATGAGTAGCTAATATGTGGGTAGGAAGGAACAGGTGTAACTCCCTGGGTAGTCTGATACTAGGCAGCTTTAACACAATTCAGTCTAAAATCTTCTTCACTGACTGGAATGCAGCTGTGTGTTCTGGCCGACCTCACCTCCATCCTCACGGAGCTGGAGACAACCTGTAGCTGCGTCAGCCACAGTCACCAGCTGCGTCTTGTCAGGACAGACTGATGACAGCGACCTTTTGCCAGTCATGTGCAGTTACTGTGATCTGTAACAGGTTCATAGGCGATTCCCTGAAAACCCTTGATGGGTCTGGTATGTTAACCATTAAATTGCTAGTATTTAAAAGTTAGAACAATACCACGTTAAATACATCACCTTTTAGACATACTATGATAGAATAATTTTTTAAGCTCAATTATGCCAAAAGTGTAATTCTAAGTAATGAGTCAACACTAATGTTTGAAATTTAGTATTTGCTTGCTGAGCAGCAATACTGGACTAGGAGCAAGGTTACTGGGCTTTAACTGTGATTTGCTAGTATTTCTATTTTGTCTCATTCCTATAGATCATTTTATTTGTCTCACAACTTGCATAACCAATTTATAGCCATCTGAAGGTTGGGTGGAAATGCTGGGGAAACACTGCAGTGAAAATTAAGGGTTCAGTGGCACTAATTCATAAATAGACAAAACAGGTTTTCAAATTAGTCTTCCCTGCTATGAACTTTGGTTTTATATCTTTCAAAGAGACTAAAGCTAGCTATCCACTGTGGTTACAAAAATCTGTTAGAGGACTAATATTTCATTTCTTTCTTTAGTTCTCTTATGTCTTTAAACACTTAGATTTTTGGTAGGTTCCTTCCCTAAATACTCTAGGATTTGTACAGCTCCATATCACTAAAGACTTGAAATACAGAAGTCCATTATCTTGCAATATGACTGAAATATAAAAATAGGCATTTTATGATTATACTTCAGGGAAAGACACTTCAACAGAGGTTATGTGAGACATAGCGCAAATTTTTGATTCGTATTAATTGAGCCCTTATTTCTGTTTCTTTAAATGCCAGAAATCCCTTCTTGTTCTTTTATTTTCTTACACATTATTTTGAAAACAAAACACAAACCTATTTTATTCTGAAAAACTTTTTTGTAATAACTGACATTGCCAGAATTCTTCATATCCTGCTTTAGTTGCAGTACTTATATTTTGACATTTCACATGCTTAAATCATACAGAAATGATGAGGGCTTTATCATCTATTATAATAAAAACATTTTAAACTTACTGGGATAACAAAGATGTCTTTAGTATAATACTGACAAAGCAAGTAATTTTGTATGTCTGATTAGCCCATGAGAAAAGAGACTGCATCCTGATTATGAGCATATTACAAAAATAAAATAAAATGAGCACTTGAAGATCTGTTTTGTTCTCATCAACTTGATGCCTGTGATGAATGATGAAACGTACTGTCAGCTTGAATGCCAGTGCTTCTATAAGTTACATAACCTTTTCCCACCAGCACACACGTACAAAACCAAATTTGTGTTGTTGGGGTTTTTTTGGTATATTTTGAATACTTCCACCAGTACACTCATACAAACTTGTGTCATTTTGTTTGCAGTTTGGCTGCTGTCTGTGCTAAGAATATACTTTGACTGTAAACTTGTAGGTTCATCGGGAAGACTGTAGCATTAAGAATATAGAATATATAGCATTAAAGATAAGAGTCAGAATTTAACCATGAAATTATGGCTTTGAGTTATTCTACTAGTCACAAAAGTGCTCTTTCTGGACATTTACATGTGTGGTGTAAAGCAGCCAACCTGACTGACCGGCAGCCCTGGTGCAGACACGGGAGTTACTCCAGGGGCATTATCACACTGCGGCAACTCGGCTGTTATTCCCTACAGGACTGTTGCTGACGATCCAAGTTTTATCAGTCCAATGTTGTTCAATATACCCGTGCAGCCAAACAAGATACATATTTGTATATGTAGATACTTATAAGCACAAAGGGAGCAGAAGCAATATTCCAGCATTTGCCGTATGCCACACCTCAAATTCCTGAACACTTCCCTGAGAGGGCTCAGGATTTGCATCTAAGTGCCTACACTTCGGGTGACTGTTGGTCTAGAAATAGAGATTTCATAGATGTTCATTTTGCCTCTTGTAAATATCTGCATTTTAACAGCTCAGTGCCAAGCCATTAAATACAATGAATGATAAAATTATAACACACTACTATTACTATGTGCATTTCCTCTGTAGGGCCTGAAAATCCCAATGTTGTACAAAGTGTAATTCTCCCTCCCCCCGCCCCTTTTTTTTCAGGGAAAAAAACCCAGCAAACTTCCCTCCCCTAACCCACATTCACAGAAGCAAGCATGATTGAGCCTTTTCACTCTCCACAAAAAAATACACCTAACTAGCACATGTAAATATCAATTTAATAGGTAGCTACTGAATAAAACAGGTTACTGCTACTATGCTTATTTGTTACATCCTTTTTCCACTAGTAGTGGTTTAGAATATTTCTTCTCAATCCACTTGAAGTGGTATTTAAAAATTACAAAACACTGGAAGTGCAATGACAAATTGTAGACAGTCTTCAAGACATCACTAATTATGTTGACTTTACAAACTTTGTATCTATGATGAAATGCTGAATTCCCAGTTGACCTCAGAGATTTTCCAAGGTAGAGAGAAAGAGGAAGATTCTCAACAAGCCCATCACATATGAAGCTACGGTCTGTAAAAATCCAGCTTGCTAGAAGATATTTCCTTTCCTTTAAACATGTTTTTTCTTGACAGCAAAAATTACAAATTCAGAGATAGCCTATAATTCATCTATATATATATAATGTAGATTGAATCATTGACAGCAAACTAAGTGTTTTGGAGAAGGGGCTGTTTTCCTTTTTTATATTTACACTGCCTCACACAAAGGCATCCAAGTTACATACATATAAGGAAAAATACTATAATGACAACATGACGTGTAATACTACTACATGGAATACTACTGATAAAAATAGAGTGGCTTTAAAATTAAATGTGACCCCCTGAAAGATGTTCCACTTTGCAGTGCTATATGGCTATCTCAGAAATTAAACTACGTTGCTGTACCAGATTTCTGTGAATATAACTACCACTACTAACTCTGGCAGAGTATCAATGGACTGCAGTCCACTATCAGTGCCCCTCAGGAAGAGCTATTTACCTAAAAATCACATCTTCCATCACAGTCAAAACAAAAAAAGTCATTATAAAAGACTGAGTATGGTGTCCGGGATCATCTGAAAAGCCACCTGGTATTTCCAGATTGAAAAGGAGTATTTTCACAAGATGTAACAAAATTTTATATACTTTCACAATTAGATACTAAGAAACTAGAGCTGGACTTCAGCAAAAAGTAAGACAGAATTTGATTTAAATGGCTAAAAGATCCAGATGGGCTGGGCTGTGCACATTCTAAACACCAGTGCCATTTAAACGTTCCCAATCCAGTTCTAGGTTTCCCAAGTTTTGCCCCTTCTTCCCCTACGATGTTGGATATTTGGATCCAGTACTTTGGATCAAATCTTCTGCTTCAGGTTCATAAGGACAAATGTGTAACCATTTCCACAGGGTTAAGGTAGTTCAAGAGCACACTCCAATAAAAAAAAGGTGCGGTAGGGACACAAAACTTCTGTTCCAATCTGCTGTTAATAAATAAAATAGGCATTATCCAGGGCAGGAAAGAAGATCTGAAAAATGCCAAATTACAAAATCAACTACAATTAATCATTTTCTTACTGCTCCAGCAGCTCTAACACTTCAGAAAGAATGCATAATAAGAATCTCATAGTCCTAGCTAGCTTTTATACCAACTTTCCAAGGATTTTGAGAAACAGTTTATGAGAGTATTAGGATCATTACTGGTGATAAAACAACAATCTTGTTGTAACTAATAACTATTTCAGCTGAAAGAAATCTCAGGAAGATTCACAACAGTAGATATTTTTAAAAACACATAAGAGATTTCTACTCTACCAAGGAATCCAAACGTATTTGACTCCGCCTTAGTGTTCCCCATGTTCCTTGTCCAGGTCTGAACAAGTAAACTGACTGGGAGGAAAGAAGGAATAGAAACAATATACTTCATATTTTAAGAGACAGATGAAAAAAGTTTCCAGATGTTAGACTGTTTCTTAATAAAACATTCTTCTTTGTATTAGTACTGGAAATGTTGCTACGCTATTTCAGAAGTACATTAGAATTAAGGTGGAATAGTAGAAAACTCTATACAGCAGGAACTGCAGTGTCTAATCCTTTTCTCTTTGAAGTTATTAGTTTTACGTGCTTCATTCATAATAGCAATCCCAAAGAACTAAATGTAAAACATGTAAATGTATATAGCAATAATTAAAACTTATGATAATATAAGACACATAAAAATCAATTAAGGAAAATGAGAATAAGAGAAAAGTAGAAAATGTTACAGAAGGCAGCTTCTGCCTTTTAGTTAATAAGGAGTGTTTCTTGAAATTAAATAACTGTTTCTCAGTAAAATGTACATCAAACAAATCTATTCAGAAGGTGGCATCACACAAATTCTGAATAGTGAAACAGCTTTTGGAATCAATATGAGGTGTTGCTTCAATACCAAAAGATCTCTTTGGGAAAAAAAAAAATTGGACTTTTATGAAAAAATGACACAAGTTAAACTGTTGGAAGAAGGCTAAATGGAAGAATCAAATACCTCAAGGTTCAGCAGACAAGAAAAAAAACCTCTAACACTTAGAAAGGTTTGGAGAAGTTAGTAGTCTGCAAAAGCAGGAATATGAAGGTTTTTGGGGACAATGTTTGGCTAGGCTATACAGTTATAACTTAATTAACTTCAGCTGCATTTTGATAGTGTGCATTCGTCAAGATTCTGCTATCAAAGTTTTGGGAAGGCCAAGTCCACTGGGTTTCAAATTGCTTTCAAGAATAACATCCCAAATTTTTAGACATCTTACAGTAAGATTTCTTATTGAAAGCATCCTTCAAGGTGAGGGGCTGAGCCTGGAAAGATAAAACGGGTTGAGAACTATAAACATACACCATCCAACGTTCCAAGAGATTGCAAACCCTTTTGTGGCAGTTTAACTGCACAGCACAACTAGTGTTGTGTCTGAATTCTAGCATGGCCTACAAATGCTAAGAAATACCTTTCGTTTTCATCTGAACATCACACTGCTTGCCGGGTTCTTTAATCATCTAATTAAGGAGAGTTCCTAACATTTTTGATTTTCTAATTCACTTTGAACAAATGCAGTAATTGCTGAGGAAAACACACTTGATCTCTGTGTACAGTATGTGAGAGAAACTTGCACCAGTGCTCAAAGGAGTGAAGCAATTAATTTAAGCTGTAAGACAGTATCATTGTATTGATTCAACAAGGAAAAAATATTTGTGAAATTTAAAATATTATATTTAAATGGAAACCTTTAGCAGTATTTGGACACTTTTTGAAAATGCTTAATACTACAAAAATAAGAAATCAGTGTTATGGTTGTAAAATTCATGTATTACACTTACGGTTTTGATAACACCAAACTGTTAAGGCTGTGCTTTCAACAAAAGTAATTCCAATCTGACATATGACGTATTCTGAAAGAAAATAATTAAGTTATATAACCGAGTAATTATAAAGGTTTCCATTAAAGATGTTGACATTTCATAGCTAAGCAGCTGTTCTTCTAAATGCAGTGGCAGCTTAACTTTGGAGTAGGGTCTGTCAGATCCCCCTATGATTTGCCTGTCCTCATTTTGTTAAACAAAATACAACTGGCAGCACAGACTTCCTGTCAATGAGCTTGTCTTAAAAATACATGACCTGGGATTGTCACGACCTTCTTCACTCAGGATCTGTCACGCAGATCAAAATACAGGTTTTCCTTCTTCTCATCAGGTCTATTCATTCCTCCCATCTAGCCAATATATCAATGTTCTGCTCACCTAATTACAGCCACCTACAAATCATGTGGGAATGACGTGCTCCTGACAGCCTGCTGACATGCGTCCTCTCCCTGGTACACCGCAGTGGCTCTGTCACCTAACATTACTAACAGCATCCATTTCATCTTCTTATTTTGTACAATGAGATATGCTCTGTCAGTGTAATATTCAGCTCTAACCAGTTTGAGTCAAATTATCAGCATAGTGCATTTCACGTGACTCCCATTATATCCCACAGATACAGTATAAGCTGCTCCCTAGCAACTGCAGCAAAAACGTACCCCTTTATGTATTTTTCCCAGCTAAAGAAACCAACTTGCTGTTTTATGAACTTCATATATAAAACAATCTTGGCTACTGTCAGCACAAATTATTCTGACTAATGGTCCTTAAGATACATTTTTAGCCCTTTGCCTAGTTTGGACTCTGATACTGAAGCTTCTCTTGCAAACCTCCCACCTCAATAACTTTAGCACCAAGGAAAAGAAATATTTTTCCAAACTGAGAAATATCTTCCCAATAAAAACTAACCATTTATACAAGAATTATAATCATGTCATAAGCTAGAAATCCATTTTATAGGGGAAATGAAACTCCTAGCATCCTCGCAAGAGTGAAGACACTGGATTTATTTTGTGGAACACCAGAAAGACAGTCTCTTGACTGGACTCCATTAATATACTGAATGGGTTTGCAAATATTTTCAAAGGACTATAAGCTTTTAAGTAGGCTATTGCTTCCTGTGTCATCCCAAATCTATTTAAATGAACTTAGTTAATATTTGGAGAAAGCCAGAAATTACTACTCCTTGTTTAAAAAAACTAGCCTCATGCTTAAATTGCACCCAGTAAATAAGAAGATGTGGCAGTTGTGAGATTGGTATTCATTTAATACACGATAAAACTTTTTAAAGGAAATAACTGAGCAATAACAGCTAATTAATACTTGACACATGAACAGAATCTTCAACAAACAGCATCAAAATTTAGGAAATTCCCCACTCTGCCAGGGGAAGGGGTATGACAGCAGACAGTAACTTCCCCAGGGAAATAAAGCCAAGCCTACTGCTCTCTTGTTATCCAGGCTGGTGTGGCTAGCACATTTAGTCAATGTCGTACTGCTGTGTGGGGCCCTGTGGGTGAACCAAAACCATTACCAGAAAAAAAAAAAAAGGGAATTGCTGAACAGGGGAACATGGGAGCAGATGATGCATCTTTGATACCTCCTGGTACCAGTTTTTTTGAATCTGGACTATTCATTTGGCTTCACAACAGAAAATGTCAAGGTAACTTCAGGCATATTTGTACTCTGGGTTTAGCTCTACGGTTGATTAGATTAGGTTCCATTATTTGATTACCTTGATTAGACTGTTGTTACTTGACATGGTGGTAGTCACTGCAGACGAGGATAGCCAGAGTAGAACGCAGTGCTGATCTTCCATTATGCAAAGCGTATTTCTTAGTGATTGAATCCCTCAGCATCTCAAAACCCAAGGACCTGTGATGACAAGACAGGCTCTCTGCAACAGTCTTGTCAAGCCACCCTCTTTGCTCTGTCCTCTCAGCATGGCTCAACTGTAAGAGGTCTCTTACTGATAGCTCACCAGTGATAACTACACCACCACAGCTTAGCATCTGCGACGATTAAATTTTGGCGTCTGTCTTGAGTCATGCATAAAGTTTAGCTTTTTTAACTGTGTAATAATAATAATAACAATATATATATAAAATATATAAGATAAAAATATGCAAGATATACATTGTGTTTGAGACAACCTCTTGAACTTGAAAGTTCTATTGCTGACAAACAATTACACTGAGTTCATGCTACAGTGGTATATACAGAATCTAATAAGTTCTAGATGTCCAAGGAGTAACTTTTAAAGCACCGTTTTATATTCATATATAACTGCACTGGTTTCCAGCTTTTACCTAAAAGATACTCATAGAATGCAAAAATAAAATCCCTGGTTAAAAGACAGTATGTACATGTAAAGCGCTGCATACCATCAACTGCCAACTGGTGCTTTTCTTTGAAACAGACTACAAGATTCACACCTTAAGAAAAGCAAGTGAATACACCACTGATTTTTTTTTTTGTTCAGCTGAAATTACATTAGTGAGCATTAAAACAAATTCCTTAATCTAGAGAGCAAAAAAACCCAAACCAAACAAGAAAACTCCAACAAAAATTCACAAACCCTACCAAATCACAATATCCTCTTTTAATGATGTGTAAGGTGAATTCTGACTTTTCCAAAAGGATAGAGAATGTTCCAAAACTAACTTCTGCCTTCTTCATTAGATTACAGTTCCATTCTCTCTTAATTCTCTTTTCTGAACAGCAAATACTGAACATTAGGGAAACATTTGTTTGAAATAACATTCATTAATATTTTCTCTCTTGATGTCTTTATATAATTCTGGTATACAAGAAAGCAACAGACACTGAAGAAAGCTTAAGTAACATTTCACAGGCAGTCCTGCTAACAGATCTGTTGTTTTCTACTTCAGCATAAAAATTACAAAATCCTTAAAAGTCACATGATTGACTCTGTGTTCAGTGAAGAGGTAGACAACTCCATTTAGGAGTTATACTATTCCTACACAGTTGTATTTTCTCAGCTGAGTCAATTAACACATAAGAAGCTTCATGCTACTGTGATTATATTGCTTCTAATATAGGAATAATTTTGATATCTTCTGCACACTGAGTAGAGTTCAGTGTAGTTGTGTTCATTTAGAGTAGTTTACTCTATATTTGGTCCACATCAAAAATAAAAGCAGTGCTACTGTCACACTTGTTGGCAATTTAAAATCAACCCTGAACAACCTTTAACTGAAGGCAGTAACTAAGGAAAAAGCAAAGCCTGTGTATAAATTTGCTCAGTGGGCATTGATACTAAATTATAAAAGACAAATAAAAACATTGCCACAGAGGAGATTAGTTTAATTTGCTGCTGCTTGTGTTGTGTTTGTTTTGTGGATAAAGAGACCAGCTCATGTTTTACAGATGTCAACACTTGTTACCACTACCGAATTCAGCTGAAAAACCCCTACTGCACACTTTCAAAAACACCTCTCATGCAACATTATTTTCTAAAAGGCACAGAGCCCTCATGCTTCCAAAACTGATAATCATGCCTAAAGAGTTCTCCTGTACCCTTTCTATCATGCTGTGAAACATATGTGCTTGGGTTGCAAATGGTCTAAAAATAAGTATATGCATGTGTTTTTTTCAATTCAAAAATCTTATAAAGGCTAAGAATTTAGGATCTACATCATCTTCCACTGGCATGCAGCCCTGTGGATGGTCCACGAGACAGCAATTCCAGGACAGAAAACAGCACCTGTTAGCTGGCCACAGACAACAGCAATTCAAACAGCAAATAGCAAAAGTAGAGTAGACTTATGCTTTCCCATTAGGAAATTGCAATTGTTACAGAGCTCTAAAGGGACTGAAATCTGTCCTTTCAGACAATAAACAACACCTCTGTTGACTGATACCTCTGATAAAAAGCATACCATGTGCTGCATGGGACTACACTTTCAGCATCTTCCTTCATATCCTTCAGTAAAACTGACCTTGAAATGAAATTCATATACAAGTTTATGTGAAGTTTTGACATGATCTTAGAAAATGGCCCTGGAGACCATCTGACTCTGTGAAGCAGACATGCATTTTTTAAAAAATCGTAATGTCACTGCCACCAGAAGGCAAACGCTATATAGAAATTGGTATATTTAATAAAATGCCATTGAAATACATCCTAGCTCGAACACTGCTAAATGACATGCCAAATTCCTGAATCAAAGTAATCATCTTCAGTATCACCGAGTAACTAGCTGGCACCATAAAATGGCATTTCCGCTAGAGCCATGTATTCATCACTTCTTTATTGGGTGAACATTGGAGTTCAACTGCATTTCCATGATAGACTTCGATATGATGTAGCTGATATGGTATTATGAATTGAATCTTGATGCAAAGTTTAGTAGTACTGGTACAGTCCTTAGTTCAATGAGCTTCTCTTTTTATGAACAAACATTCTATTGACTTTTCTGTGAGATTTATGTACTTTAGGTCTGGAAGGTCAGGTCTTCTATCTAAATCTTAATGACATAATCAAAGGACTAATTTTCATACCACTACACAAAGTATAACATAGCAAGAAGAGAGGGAAAGCTGTTTCTCCTTTAAGCTAATAACAGGCACTAAAATTTCTAGGTAACACCTTTTTGTACAGTGGAGTATTTCTTCATAACAAGAAATAACTGTGTGACACCCTCCACATGATTAAAGAGTTGTAAATTTGAAAGGAACAAAGCACCATATGCATATAGCATGTCTTCCTGTGTATGGATCAGAAGAGGAAAAACTGAAGAAGTTTCCTAGTTTATACTCAGAGAAAAACAAGAAATAATATACCATCTTCCTAGGACTGCTCTTCCCTCAAAACATCCTTGTAAAACACAGCATACAATTATTTTATTTATCTTTCTTTTCCTTTTCTAAAATGCAAATTTCTTTACCCTTTGTTAAATAAAAGAAAAGCGGCTTGGGAAGGAAAGGTGTAACTGGTTCAAAAAGCCAAGTGCAGTATACAAATTGCTGTGCAAAACAGGAAAAAAAATGAAGATTTGAAAAGGAAGCTAGCAGTAAGTGTCACAGTTTTAACCCTCATCTAAAGCCACCAAAATGTTAACATTGGTTGAGAAAAATATTATTCATTTGATCTTTACCACCATCTCTCTCTGTTACTTTCTCAAATATTAAATTGTAGTGTCTTTGGATATATATTCAAAACTCCCATTAATATCAATGAAAGTTAAATGGCTGGAACACTAAATGGAGAAGAGAATATTATTGTTTTGCTTGGAAAGCGCCGTTTTCAGGAAAAAAAAAAAAAAAAAGAATGAATGAGCTAAGTAACAAAATTCCCTTTCCTCTGAGAATTCAAAATTCCTTTAAAACCTTAAAATGCATGTCAACTTTAATACTAACTATCCTACCAACTTAAATTTCTAGCCCAAACTTACAGTTTTCACTGGTTTCTCACTCATTATTTCCAGAACCATTATAGTACAAAACTATAGCAAGGTGTTCCTGACAGTAAACACATGCTACAAAAGCAAACTCCTCCTAAGTCCTGATAAAACAAACATTATGAAATAGCGCAGATAGTATCCTGATGAACTCACAGCCTGCACATTTTTGTGGAGAAGGAAACTATAAATCTTCACAACACTGTGTTCAAGAGAAAGCTGTTAAATGCTCTGAAGGTGTGTTAACTACCTACATCCTGAAAAATGGATTCACTGAAATTCAGGGAAGTCCTGGCTTTTCACTCTCATGGAAAAGGGGAAACTCACGGTTGACTGGAATTAACTGAGGTCTTGGAGATCACTTCTAGTTAGTCCAGTGGCCTTTGGATAAGGACTTCAATGAGAAACTCACTTGGCAATCAATTATTTTTACTTTTTAAAAAAAATTATTTCCATCTACATACTTGTATATTAGCCTGTCTTTTATGCATTTGTTAACATTGTATATGGTCATTTCATTTGTATGGTTCTGTTTATTGTAACTGTTCCTTGCACAAAAATTATTTATGCAGAATAATAATACTGTTTGAAGAATAACTGAGTTGAGGTTCTTCTCCAGAGGTGGGCAAGGTTATTACAATATTTCATTACCACAAAATAATACATCTTCAAATAGAGGCAGTATTAGCTTGTTATATGCTACAGTGGTACCAACTTTTCCTTGTAAAGCAATTTAATCACTTCCATATTGGCTATACATGAAATATTTGTGGTATGCTTCATAGGGAACACCTCCTGAATTTTCATGACAATTTATTGTTATATTATTTATATAGTTAGAAAATCTATTTGTCTTTAAGCATGTCACTGCATCTCATTGAAAAATGTCTAGCCTAAGTTTTACTAGTATTAAAAAAAAAAAAAAGTCTTTTTTCCAGTTGTAAGTCCTCAATGCAACCCCTCTGGGGTTCTCTACAGATTTTCTAAACCCCACATCATCTCCACAGTTCTTTTAATTATCTTTCGTAATACCACCTATCAGAACTGCTCAAAGACTATTAATCTTTGTCTTTCTAGACAGAGAAGAACAATCATAAATTTTAATATCCCAAGAGATAACACAGTACTGTAACTATATTATTATCCATGTAGCAGTAACTATATTCTGTGCTGGTTTGATTGAGAGTAAGTTAATTTTGTTCTTTTTCATAGTTTCCATGGTTGTTGTTTGGATGTAGTTTGAGAACGAGAAAATAACACCCCAGGAAAGAGTTACTGTTTTTCTTCAAGTAACTTTTCAGTGTCTTTGAGTTGGAACAATGAGAAAGTAAGAGCTTGTTATTTCTTAGTTCTTGTCTGGGAGCCAAGGACTTTCCTGAGCACTCTGCCCACAGGTGTGAAGCAGTTGGGAAGGGAGCATAGATGGGACAGACCTTGACTGACATCCAGACTGATCAATAAGAACATTCTACACCATTAGTGTCGTGCTTCATATTTAAGGAGAGTCAGGTTTTCTAGCTAGAGAGACAGAGACTTGTTCTGCTTCTGCTCCATTTTGGTGGAATTCCATTCAGGAGTTCTGTTTGGGAGTTTATTTCAGTTCGTCCTTTCTGCAGCAGCCTCTGGGCCTTTCTGCCTTTTCCACTGAGACCGGCTGTTTGGGATCATGGTGCTCTCCCTCTTCCTGGGAGAGGTTGTGCGGTGTGGACAGAATTAGTGAGAAACAGCACTGAGTATCTTTTATTTTATTGTCCATTATATATGTATTATTAGTACTATCAGTATATTAGTATTATTTTGTAATTTTATTCAACTGTGTTTCTCTCAATCCATGAATTTCTCCTTCCCCTTCTATTCTCTTCCCCTATTCGGGGGCTGGGGGAGTGAGCGAGTGGCTAGCTTGGGTTAAACCATGACAATTCTTATCTAGCTACTACATAACAAAAGAAGCTAAGACTACAACAACTTTTATTGTATTATATATGAAAGACAGCGTCATCACCTTCAAAAGCTTAAAATAATTTTATTTTTCAACACTGTAAATATACAAAAGTCAAACAAATAATTTTATTTTTCTCCATGGAAATAGTCCATCAGATAACAAGGTAGAGCTACCTTTATTAATACTATGCCCTTCTCAGCAAATCTGGCAAAAAGGTCATCCAGTGGGTTATGAAATCCTGGCATATAAGATTACATGTGCAAACCCAAAGCAATTCAGAATTCACAGGTAGTACACAAGACAACATAATGTATTAACAATTTGGCACATGAATAAATGTGTAGGTACTGCATATTTAGTTTAATCTTTTCTCAATTCAAAAGCCTTCTAAAGTTCTGATCAGCATTTTTCTCATTGTGGGAAATGCTAGGCAGGTCCTCAGGTGCATGAAGTTTCCCCTCTGCCAGAGAAGCAAGCTGTCACAAAGCCAGTGAACAGCTACTTGATTCTGTAGTGTCCTCAGCACCAACAAAGGTTTGGCTCCTGCTACCTGGCTGAGGCTCCTAGGGGACCAAACTGTAGTACCCTTGAGCTTCACCCATCCAAGCAAGTACAAGTGCTACCAGGTACACCTACGTTTGCGTGTCTGAGAACATTTTCAGACCAAGGAGATCTCAGCTGGCTCTCCCAGCTGCTCTCTAGCAGTTGGGACCAACTAGTTACAGCACACAGTGGCCAGAAAACAACTTGGAAACTGATCCAGCATGTCCAGCCAGGACAGCTGCTCTTCATCATCTCTGGCCCAAGCAAGTCTGCTCTGGGGTTCGGGGCAACAGGGAATCCGGGAGCCAAAACTGACAGCATCTCTGCTGCCCTGTGTAGAAACTGCTTAACTCGTACTATAACTCTGTCTCAAAGACTATAAAGAAACAAGTGCTACTAAAAACATGTGTAATGTAACTAATACTGAAACTGATGTCTAGTATTAATCACTGTACTTTTTATTCAGAGGATGTTTCAACATATAGTAAGATGCTTCTCTCTATCTGCAAACACATGCTATGTCTTAAAGAGAATTACAATATACCTCTTAGATAGTAAATGTAATATTTTTAATACAGCTGCTTTAAGCCGTGTTGTTAAAACTGTGATTAAAAATTACTTTCAAACAAGTGCATGTTATAGAAATGTAAGCTTGCTTATAGGTCATATTGGCTCCATAAAATAAAAACTGATAGAGTTTGAAAGATGGGCAAAACAATTTTAAAAATAAATTTGTAAAAGCTGAACCGTTATTGGTATCTTGCTAGAAAGAACTGCATTAACCGTAATCCTGGATAGTAGAGGCTCTAAGCTAGTTCCAAAATATCAGGTAACATGCAGTCAAAGTCAAAACTTAGCAGAAGCCTACTGGGATGGTATCCCTGTTATGTAACCCAACACTTCTGCTACATCATCCACATTCATTTGCACATTTTACTATGACTTGATAGTAGTCTGATACCTAATACAAATGTAACATGCTCAGAGGAAAACCTATTACTTATGACTTGGTTATCTTCTGTGCAATTCTTATTGAGCCATTTTGCAATGTGTCATTGTATGCTTTACTTTCTAAAAATTAATTAATTTTGTTTCAGAAAACTGAAAAGACAAAATACCTGAAAGTGGACAGCTGATCCTATGGCATGACTTTCCCCTCCAAAAACCTGCAGGTGAGCTTTTTTCTTTTACTAGAAAATTCTCTTGCCACATACTTTTGTCATGAGCATTCCTGAGATTACAGCACTGTCTAATTCTGTCAAATGATAAAGAACAATTTTACAATGTGAGGTGCAGTACCAAATTCACTTTGCAGAAGACTTCAGGTGATATCAATATCAAATTGTAAAGAGGAAAAATTGTGGTTTCTTCTCTACAAATGAAAAGGAATTCATGCAAACATCTTAGTTTGGAACTTTTCAGAGCTGTCTGCTTATGTTTGTGCTAGTAACAAACAATAGTACTTCATTTACAAGAGGGAATCTTTTCACGATGAGAACAATCAGGTGGTGGAATAATCTCCTCAGGGAAGTGGTAGATTCCCCAACACTGGACACTTTGAAGATTCAGCTGGACATGGGCCATCTTGTCTACTCTCTGCTTTTGCCAAGAAAGGTTGGGATAGATGATCCTTCAGGTTCCTTCCAACCTGGTATTCTAGGATTTCCCTTTTAGTGAGGATGTTACTGAATAAACAGTATAGAACTTCTAGAAGTTAGTTCTTAGTTTAACTAGGTTTTTTGTTTGATGCCTCTACACACACTTTTGTTCATACCCAGATCTATCAAGATTTTTTATTTTCTCCAGATACCCATAATATAGTATCTCAGTATCTTCTCCTTACTTGAAACTAGGGCATAATGTGTTGAATTCTGCTCCAATTGAGTTCTAATTTCATAAGCTAGACAGAATATATGGATAAAACAATTTTATCCCAGTAGCAGTATCTTTTCCATGTGAAATGTTTCATATGATCCAACTTGCAACACCAGTAGAAGACTGGATGCTAAAATTCTATTCCAGACTTTTATAATCTATTTCAACCCCTGATTTATCAATGGGAATGTTTTACTTCATACAGTAATGTGAAATCTGCACATAAAAATTTCCAGTTTTCAGAGTTTGCAAAACATTTTTTCACCTGAGCTGCAACAGAGCAAAATATTTGTGTAACAGGTATTACAGAAGATAAGTAGTAAGGTGCCCTTTAACAAACAGATAGGATAGAGGTGAATCCCAAGCAAGTATATGCAGACTTGAGACAGCACAATCAGCCTGACCTATTTGCCACTAACTTGGTGAGAAACTTTCATTGGAAGCTTCATTCATGTGATGAAAACCTGTAGTACGATCATCTGTGCTTATACAATTGAATTTTTCAGCCAGCTTTTAGCAGTGCTCTGTTACTTCCTAGCTTATTTTAAGCAAATACAGCAAGATTTGTTTTATGATTACATTTGAGAGAAGATGCATTGTCTGAGGTGTTCTAACAAACATGTAGCATTCTCAAAAGCTTGACAAAAGAAAAAGCTATTTGGTTTACTAAAAAGTCTGAAGTCCAAGCAAAATCTATTATTTTTCTACATAGAAAAGTCTTGCAAATTCTGAAAGATTTAAATAAATTTCATAAAGTAATTTTTTACAGTAAAATGCCATGAATGTACTAATGTCACTCTTAATAGCTGCCTAACAGACCAAATGATTTATTGAGATTTAAAGTGTAAAAAAATGTATAGAGAAGAAATGAAGTGGTTTAGAATATTTTGTGCATGCCCACAGCAGTGTGGCTTCCTTTACACATATCATCCTACCTACACAAAAGAATTTTTTCTAAGGAAGAATATGTTAAAATGTGGTTGATGATTCTGAAGTATCTTATAACATGCTAGATGAATGATTGCATACATCTTAAAACAAGAAGATATTGTCATAATCAAACAATGGAAGACAAGTTCCACTTTTTATGCTGATAGTCTGTTTAAGGCAGATAAGCAGAGTAATTCGCACTGCTCTATCAGTATGCTGCTAAATGTATTCAGCACATATTTCATCAGCTACTACTACTGTGCCCTAAAAGTGATGAAGAAAAAAAAACCCACCAAAATACCCGTGCAGACTATGCATTAACAGTGCACATGTCCATCCATGACATCCTTACAGGCCATCATGAACTCACTTATTCCACATTATACTAATCTCGAGCTGCATCAGCCAGCAGAAAGCTGACTGTGACTTTGCAGCTACTGTACACAAGGACATGTTTGCCATGAAGTAGCACTAAGGGAGTTTCAAGCATATCACACAAAAGGGATACCTCAAATCCTCTTCCTGTGGCAAACAACTGCCTTGGTCTTGGTTGCTACAGATTCTGGCAAACAGCACTGATTAAATAGATCAGGAAGATGACTTTAAACCACCCGTTACTAAATTCAAATAGTAGATATATTTGTTACATACTTGAATACATGCTAATTTGAAAAAGCTGTTTTGGTGAGCTGTGTTAGTGTAGGAAAGCAAACTGAAAGAAGAATCCTATTGCTGCAAGCAACTACAGTTTGTATCACAGTCTTTTAACCGGATTTACACAGCAGATGACCTCATCAATGGACAGTAGAATAGCCAAGGCATTCCTTCAAAGGATGTAAAATAGAATCTTTCAAGCTAAATATTTAAATTAACAAAGCAGTAGGTTGACTACTAAAATAGTCCTATACTTCTTCCATGTACTTGAACAACAATAAATCAAGGAAGAGAACAGTGCTTCAGGATGGGGTTTCACAAGCACGCAAGGGAATTTAACTGCTGCCTCTCAACCATCTTGCTCTTCTCTTGCATTTATCTTCACAGTTCTGTGTCCTCCCTTGCATCTGTCTTCATAATGTCCTCTGTGAAGCAAACTCAAGCTGGCAGAAAGTGGTTTTCTGATTTTTTAAATTTATTTTTGTTTTTTAATACCAGTGGCCAGCGAGGAGGAGTTAGTTGTCTTCCACCAGACTGATGTGCTGAAGTCGTTCTGCAAATGTTAGGAACGATGGAGTCATTGTGACTGGCAGAAGGGAAGACAGGATCATCACAGACAGCAGATGAAGTCACGCTGCTGTGAAACCACATTTATTACTAAGTAACACCAACTAATAATGCAGCACACTAACAATACATTTCTAATGTTTCTTTAAACCTCACTCTCAATGCTGTTTGCAATGCAGCAGCTCTTCTAAGTGACCTGCTCTGAATATCAAATGACCAGCCTGTTTTTGAACAAGGAACCTGAAGAGATCCTTTCTACATGGTGAGCTTCCAGCTAAATCTCTGATAAAACTGGGACAGAGGAGGGGAAAACCTTTGCTTAACATTTTCATGTTACTATGAAATGTAGTTCACAAATGGAAGATGATTAGTTAGATGGTATTGGAGTTAAGACTGTTGTGTAGTGAATTCGTAGAGGCTAGGAAAGCATTCACGTTATTTGAGTAAACATCTCTTTGTACTCAGATATTTTTTTAAAGCTTCTTTGGTTTTAATTAAGCATAATTTTAACAGCAATCAGTGTGGATCAAACACCATATACCACAGTTCTCATTTCCCCATTCAGTAAAGTTGGATTAAGTGCTGTGAATGGCATATTTCAGAGTTTTCTTTCTTTTTCATCTGGTATGGATTTCTATACGCAGCCTTAACCTGTTAATCCTCTGAGCTCATGTTTGCTGAGGTTTAAAGAAAGAAAAGCAAACAAACAAAACCAAACCAAAACCCTAAACAACAAAAAAGCAAAGTCTGTGTTACATACATGTCATTTTTAAGACCTATGAAGACCTTGACAGATTTGCTATACCACCTTTATCCTTCTCAGACATCAGACATACACAAGAAAAACTCATAAGGAATTACACTGTTGGCAAAATTAGGACAAAGACAAGAACATGCCTTTGAGCACAAAACTAATGCTGACGGTAGGGATCTCCAGAAGCACCTTGCAAAACTCGGAGTGGACAAAAAGATGACAAATGAGCTTCGGTGTAGATACACATAAGCTAATGCATCTAATGAAAAGTAGTCTATATCATGCACACGTGGTGCTGCCAAATGACTTGGAGAAGAAATCTAGGAGTCATTACTGACAGATCCCTGGAATTAGAAGTTTTCAACAGCAACAAAAACACCTAACAAAATATTAGTCATCATGAGGAAAGGCACTGAGAACAAGGCAGAGCACATTTATAGAGCCTTGATCCACCCACTTTTCAAGTAGTGTCTGAAGTTCTGGTCTCTGCATCTCAAGGACAGACTCTAGTCAGAGAAGGGCAAACAAAATATTAAAAGGATGGACTGCTTACCTAAGAAAAAGAGACTAAAGAGGCTCTTCAGTTGGAGAGAAGGCTGAAGCAAGATATGATCAATCAAACCATGAAGGTGTTAAAGAAGCTAACATAAAACTTCTGCTTGCTAAATTCTCCAGTAATGGAACTAAGGGGCATTTAACAAATCTATAATAGTAAGACATTAGTTTATAAAATATTAAAGTGCTTCTTTACAAAGCTAGTAATAAGCTTCTGGACTTTACCACCACAGGAAGTCATGAAGGTAGTAAGCACCAGCAAGTTTAGAAAAGACAATTCTTGGATGGCAGGTCCACAAACGGGCTCTGACAGCACTGAGCAGATAATCCTACCGTCCCTAATATGAAAACTAAGTATATAGGGAGAGTACAAGTTGGCTAGGATTGTGTACAGTCCCTAAATAGCATCCCTTAACATCACCGTTGGAGACCAACCCCTAAGTATGCAGGTCCACTGATCTGACCCAGTAGAGCTTTTCTGATATTCTTAACTTCAATTTTCTCTAACATCTTCTGTTAAGCTCTAGGGGGAGGGGAAAAAAAAAAAAAAAAGGTTACACCCTTGCTTCTTATCTGCTGCGAAAGATACAGGTCAGTTCTGAGTAAAAGCAAACCTTCAGTATAAATTCTAACATATCATATCGTATGTTAAGCAATAAGTTAATACTGTATCTTTAAACAAAAATAAGGGTCAGATCCAGGAGGAAATATTTGAATTATTCCAGCCAGTATGACCCCCAGAAAACCACAGATGTTGTTCCACAGCAGGATCAGCTATTTCAGTGAAAATGTAGCCACCTGCTGAGGGACAAAAGAAACAAACATCAGCCCTTCAAACAGCAGAACTGCAGAACAGCTCAAAGGGAGGCAAGGTTAGGCATGTAAGTCATTCCCATTTTTACTAGAGCAAGTCTCAAAAGATAGTAAGAGTTAAAGATTACTGGTACTCAGATGGCAGTCTTAAAAAATTGAGTGCAAATGCCAGTATCTATAGGGTATTTTCTGCCCTCTCCTACAAACAGTATTTATCTGTGAAACAGGTGTATTATAACTATTTTGAGGCTACTGATAATACAGAACACCTTCTGCAAAGGTAGGTGTGCTGGCAGCACTCCACAGAAATGAATAAATATAGCTCAGCAGAATTCTCACATGGTTTCAATTGTATAGCGTATACTTGACTCACTTCACTCTTACCTTTAGCTCCCTTTCTAGTATTCGGTAACTTCTTGTTATTCAGAAGGAAAGACTGTATAGTAAGTATTTAATATATATATGTAGTGATACATTATGTTATACATTAAATTATACATTTTCATTCTTAAAGGAATAAGTACAGTTTTGATGACTACCTTGCAGAGAGACAGAAAAATCAGAATGCAGGAGCGTTAAAAGCGAGTGCTCACTCCCCTGCAAAATACCTAGCAATTCTACATTTTAGGTAGCGATACAAGAAGAGGGCTGTACTTCTAAATGAGATTTGTAAGTCATTATCACACCTTGATTCATCTCTCTATTAATACTACTCACAAGCAGGCCTAAGGCTCGGAGAGACTCGTACATCCTTTCTTTCTCCTGGATGAACTCTAGAAAGCTGATCTCAGCCACCAACACACCGGCAGTCTGCGCAGCTCTGCTCACATATACGCCTGCCTGCCTATCAGCCAAAGAACAACCCACCCATCTTCATGTCTCTTTCTCTGTTCCTCTGCTCAAGAGCTGTGTCCTCAACACCAGGAGCTCAATGCCCATGTCCTGTTGAAGAGCGCCTTTTGTTAACTTCCTTGGAAAGGATTCACAGGAGCTGAAGAAGAGCAATGTTGGTCATTCACATCTGCCTATGACATTAGGCAGCAGCAGATACTGTCACCATTTGGAAACACCTGAAGCCTGTAAGTAACAAAGGGAACACCTGGATGCAGAGGCATTTTATACTTCTGTTTATCTGGAATTCTACAGAGGTTCCATACATCAGCATTTACAGTCACTGTGTTTGCTGCAGACAGAGTACTAACAGCTATGATCAGTATTTTAAACCAACATTAGCTTTTCCAAAAAGATCAGTGTACTGTTTGCATGATCCAATACAACTAGGAGATGCATCATTCATTTATCTTTCTATGGTCTCTCTAACTCTTCAGTGGTTTAACTAAATGTACAGAAATATTTATTTCTTGTTTTCCCTAGCTGTATCAAAAGAAATAACTTTCCTACTACTCATGGCAAATTACATCAATAATATTTTAGTATCCTTATCTAAGCAACTAAATAGGCAGCAGGCTGGAGAATGTGACAGGATTAACTGCCTCAGATTTCTTACTATATTGCATACAGCAATACTTCCCTATAAAAATTACTACTACAAAAGCAGCTTAAGAAAATCCAAGACTTTGTTTTTTTAATTTATTTTAGTGAGTGTCCTTTTAGTGGGGAAGCATGCAGATGGGACTTATTTTTTTATATATTAAAGAAAACTATGAAAAGCAAGCTAACAATCTGCAAGACTTCTGCATTCTCCTCTAGCTTTAACTAGGTATGTGTAATATATAATGATAATCATTATTAATATTAGTAAGTCTATAGCTGATGAACATTTTTAACAAGTAAATAGTTAATATATTTATATTCACTTTAGCAGTGGGTGGGATGATCCTTGCTCCAAAAAGTTCATTAATTACTAACCTACAAAGAAAATAAATTA
This sequence comes from Nesoenas mayeri, assembly GCF_963082525.1. Lineage (NCBI taxonomy): Eukaryota > Metazoa > Chordata > Aves > Columbiformes > Columbidae > Nesoenas > Nesoenas mayeri. Next base: position 24,333,882 of record NC_137545.1, read on the forward strand.
ACACTGAATCAAGCTCCCTTCTGAAGACATAGAATTGAAATATTTTTATCTTTTACAAGAGGTTTCCTAAGAACTCTGAGGAAAAAAGAGCAGTTAAGACAAAGATTGGCTGTGTAGCCAGTGCAGTGGCATACACTGTCCTGTACGCATGTCCTCCTGAGAACAATGCCAGTGAAATGTGTATCACGAATGAAGACTACTCATGTGCTGTAGGTTCTGCAGTTCACCCTTTCATAAACTAGATTTTGACATCAAAATTTGGTGTCACAAGGAAAAAAAAACAAAACAAACCAAAACAACGACTTGGTGTTTTCAGCCTATAATATTTGAAAAAATTCCACTGGTCTCTGACACAAAACCACCACAAAAACGTGTTGTTTTCCTTCCTAAGAAAGCACATAAGGAAAACACAAGGTGAGGTATGAGGCAGACCGGCACAACTGAGTGCACCTTAGACACTGCATCGTGGCTATGTGCAATGTACTTGGATCATGATTGCTCTCTAAATTGATCTAAAATCCTCAGAAGACACTGATTCAAGTTAACAAAACAAGGTTGCTGAAAAACTAGTTCGCCAAGATGACATGCTGGATCTATTTGGACCTATCCAGATTCAGTGATGTACAAGCTGAAATTTCATTAGCAATTTATGTTCTGTCAAAAATGTTACTTAGTGGATAAGTAGGCAGGAGGGAACAATATTAACCTGTATCAATCATAGATTCTATACAAAACATTTTTACACTTACTAGTTCCCTCCCCTCAGCTGTAAAACTGGGCTTCAGCTCTCTGAAGAACAATGGGGCTTACGCTGTTCATCCTTGCCATCTATCACATGAATTTTAAAAATTCTGAAAGCACGTTATATATCACATGATTGAATGTGTCCTTGTAACTGAACTAATGTATCAGAATGCTCTGTATCAAGAGAGAACCAATCAATACACTCATAGAAAGTAGGGAAAGAAGGTTAAAGCCACAGAAGAATGAGAAAAGAGAATCAAATCAAACGCTGTTGATGTTTTCTGCAGACAGTGTTTCTCAATGTTTAAAATGCCCAACCTAATCAAGAGATAACTACCTTCTCTTCAGCTGTTACTTGTGGATCCTATGTTGCTTCCTAATGAATCAATGTCAAAACTCCTCTTCATTTCCATGATTGAAGGATCAGGTCCATCATCACAAAGTCTGGGAGCATCCTAACAGTTCCTTAAAGTGTTATATGATGAAGATTCTGAATGTTTACATCAGTGTCTATAAAAAGCATCTAAGGGCTATTTTTTCTAAACGGGCACGGTTCGACAGCACTTCAAACCCTTCCAGTATCACCTTCTAGCACTAAAATCACGGCAGGCTGCAGAACAATGAACGAGCGTGCAGACAGATTAACGGGACTTCATCTTTGGGATTCCTCCGTCTCAGGAGCCAGCGGTCACGTATCAGCCGCCACCGTCACACTTACTTCACGATAACTTTTCTTTGAACTAACTGTTTTAACAACTTCAAGATACAGAGTGCGGCCACAACCGGACCACCGCCGCCGTTTGCTCCCCCGTGTGCCCGGCCCGGCCGCGCCGGGACCGCGCTGAGCAAACCCCTCCGCGCGGGATCCCGCTCCCAGGCAGGCCCCGCCGCGCGCACGGCCGCGCGCCGCTCCCGCGCGAGCTCCCCGGGCAGGGCTGCGCCCGCCCGCCCGCCCCGCGCGAGCCGGGCCGCGGGGCAGCCCCGCGCGCCGCTCCCTCTGGTCCCCCGCGGAGCGCGGGCCGCGGCAGCCGCCGGTGGGCGCGGGAGCGGCGCGGTCCGCCGGACCCGGCCACCACCGCACCGCCCCGGCCCTCCCCAGGCGACGGAGGAAAGGAGGTGGCAGCACCGCAGCCCCTCCGCCAGACCCGACCGGTGGGCCAGTGTCGCCCCCCCGCTGCCGCACCCGCGGGCACCGCTGGCAGCCGCCAAGCGGGCGGCGGCACCGAAGTTCCCGCCGCGCCGCCGGTCCCGCTCGGGACCGCCGCGCCAAAGGGCACAGCAAGGGGCGGCGGGGTATCGCGCCCGCCCGCGATCTCTGTTCGCCGCGGCCCATCGGCGCCCGCCGCTGCCGCCCGCCCCAGGCATCCTGCCTGCCCGCCGCTCCGCCCGTGCCGGTACCGCTGCCCGGCGCTGCCGCCCGCCCCTTCAGCACGAGGCGTAACGGGCACGCACAGAGACAGGCATCCGCCTTTCCTGCGGCCGGACCTTACCAGCCGCGCTCGCCGCCCTTGCCCGCTTGGGCGCACGCCGCTCCGTGCCGGGCTCCCGCTGCCGTCCGCCTCCCCGCAGCCGGCATCACTGCTCCGCCCGCAGCCGCACCAGCCGCCGCGGCGCCCGGCAGCGGCGCCCGCCTCACGAGAGCGCAGCCCGGGCACCAGCGGGGCTCGCCCTCTCCGACTGACAACCGCCAGTAGCCAATCGCCGCCCGCGCAGCAGCGAGGAGGCGGGAAGGTGTGACGGAGAAGGACCAATGTGAGCTCGCCCCTGCGGCAGTGCTGTTTCCGCCGGGAGGGGGGCGCCGCGCCGGGTAGCGGGGGTCGCGGCGGGTGTGAGGCGGTGGGACCCGCCCGCAGTCCGGCGGCGGGGATGTGCTGGTCACTGTGCCGCGTTGCGCCGGACACAAGCGAGGCTGCAGCTGGGGCAGGGCCTCGATCTCCCCGGTACTCGCTTTCAGCCCCCGTGGTGGCTGCTGGCGGTGGTAGCGCGTGCGGCGGGGCCGGTCTCGCGCTTTCCCAGCCCGAACGTGAGCGGGCTGAGGGCCTGTCGGTGGGGAACGCGGTCGCCCTTCACCTGCGTGCGCAGGGACACCCAACTTCACGGCGAGCCGCTTTGTTTAAAAAAAATAAATAAATAAATGAGAAGGTAAGAGGGTGTACTGGGTCCGGTGGAGTCCCGCTGGGCTGAAACCGTGTCCATCGGCAACATCTCCGCGGCGCCCGGCCGCCGCCGACCTTGCCGCCGAGCCCGTCCCGGAGGGCGCCGCGCTGTGGTGCCGCTGTGCCCGGTGTGTGCCCGGTGTGTGCCCGGTGTGTGCCCCGCCGCCCCGCGCCACCCTGCTAGCTCCGGCACCGCGGCCGGCAGCGCTGTGAGCTCTGCACCGAGTCTGCGAGGCCTCGGCTGGGGCTGGCCACACCGGCTGTGTGCACCTGCCTGCGCCTGTGCTGTGCGCGGCTCGGCTCGAACAGCGAGTTTGCCGGCGGACCAAGTGTTTCAGGGTAACTCTTGCTTATGGGGTGAAACCGTAGTTCTGCATCACTGTTATTTTATGTAGAATGGGGTGTTACACTCATTTCACGGGGGCCACATCAGCCTGGTGGTTGCCTTCAAAGAGCCAAATGTAATTTTAGAACTGTATAGGTGTAACTACTACAGTTATGATGTGGCCCCTGGTGAAAATGAGTTTGACACTCCTGATGTAGATTGGGGCATTTTGCACCCTGACCACTGTGAGGTACTCTAGAGGTGCACAGCCCTGGTGGAGTAGCAGAGGCCCTGGAGAAGTGAAGATGTAGGATGCACTATAAAGGAGTAATTGGCATAGAGTGATAAGGGAAGGGGCACAGTGTTGGTACTGGAGGCTATAAACAGCTTAACCATGGCCAGTTAAAGAAATGCTGGCCTTGATCTGGCCAAAACTGGCTTTGGGGGTAACAAAGAAATAGTATCTAGTGTATCTGAAAGCTAACTAATATAGTACATTCAGATGTAGAATTTGAGCTGTAGACCAGTGAAGAAAAAGAAAGGTAGAAAAGCATGTTAGCAAGGATAAAAATTACCCCAAGTACAACCTAGAGGAGGAAGAAGAAATCACACACATGAAGATCATACTTCTGACCCAGGACTCCAAATGCTCACAGGTCCCTGTTGTCACCTCTTCACCCTCCCTCCCAACCTAGAATGAAACTGCAACCAGGGGATCCAGAGTAGTGGTGGAAGGGCAGATGTAACAGCAGGAGAGGGGAGCAGCAACTGTAACTGCATTATCTTCACTGTTTCTGGCACTAGTAACTATTAGACTCTTAAGATTTCAGTTATACTAAGAATGAAAGTCTCTTTCCTCATTTCCAGTCTTTCTAAAAAGTTAGGTGAAGAATACTTGAAAATGTCTCAGAAAGATATCTCACTGCTCTGTTACTTTCAGTGTTGTTGGTCTTTATGCACTCTTTTGGCATTTGCTTGTCAAGAAAAGCCCCTTACCCAGTTTTGTCCTTTATCCACTGATTCAAAAGGGTGTGGAGGTTTATTAATTCCTAATGGCTTACCATCGTATTTCATGCCTTTTAGAAGTGTTTCTAAAATACAATAACCTCTCGAGTTAATCTGCTCATAAGCAAATGGTTTTTAGGTCTTAATGAAGGAATTTATTGTTACTAATGCTATTGGCTACTATTTATGGGCAGAATTCCTTGTTCATTCGGACCAGATGCAGGTACCCTCATCTGTGCCGTGTTCAGAACTGCTGCTGCTGTTAAAAAACCTGAAAGTCATGCCCTTTCCTTTCACAGCAACCTTTTCATGCAAATCTTATTCTGGTGAGACTGATGGACTACAATTGTAAATTTCTTCCCACTCTTCAACTGTTTACCTTTTTTTGTTGTTGTTTTGGTGGCAATGATACATTTTGGTTTACTGTGCCTAGTGTGAACACTGAATACACTCACTTTTGTTTGGAAGGAAATAAATAGAAATGTTTTAAATGCTTATGGTTTTAGACATTGTGCAATGCTCAGAGACTTGGAGATGTTTTCTAGCAAATTGAGCAAATTGGTTTTATTAGTTCAAGAGTTGCCTCAAGAAAGTACAGTTTTAATAATAGTATTTTATTCTTATAAAAAATGAGGTTTTTTTTTTTACTCTTTGTTGAAGCAGTAGGTGTTTGTTGAATATTTGATGTAAGCCATATCTTCATCTTTGAAAAAAAATTACCCAACAAACGTACTTCATTTACTGTTGACAGCTTTACAAATGCTGCAGAACTAACTAGAGCATTGCACAGTTATAACTTTATAACTCCTGCAAAGGAGGAAATATGAAAAATAATGCTTACAGGTGAAGGTCTTTCATAGCAACTAGAATACAAGTGTAATTATTTTTAATACTTTAGACTTTACCTAAAAATTTAAACAGAAATTCAGATACGCTGCCTGAACAGTATATTCATGTTTAAAGGGTCACCTAACGTTTTCTTAAATTTAGCAGAGCTCTCAGTGCCTTGGTAAATGAGGGTTTTTTTTTTTTTTGGTACCTCAGTAAAATTGCATAGATGGCTTAGCCCACAAAACTGTAATTTAGCCTTCAGTTCCATGAGGCAGAAAAGTTGGACAGTTCTTTCTGAAAAACAATATAATACTCTTAAAAAGTGCCAACAGGGTGTACAGGAGCTGAACTACTGTCATTCACAGCAGAAGCAGTATAAGAAATATAATCCCCATACAGCTCTGTCAGCAGGAGTCCATTCTGGACCAACAAGCTTCTAAGGGTGACAGAAGAAGTCAGGAATCACACCTATTAAATCATTGGTTTGGGTGTTAAGACTGCCAACAAGGTGTGAACTGTGGTCTAAGCCTGGTATTGGAGAGCTGGGCAGGCAGTGGGAACTGCACTGGAATTCAACTCCAAAAGAAGAAACACAGTTGCTGTACATGTTTGGTCTTTACCTTCTGGTTTTAGGAGAGGTTCTGTTTTTTACCAACAATGTGTATGCCTTGAAAAATTACTCCATTTCCATCCAGAAACTCTTTGAGGCGCCAGGTGGCTCCCCAGTTAAAGATAGTGGTATGGGCTCCCAGTTTCCATCTGTTCTGTTCATGACTTCATGCAGGCATTTTACTTTTCCATCTCTCTGCTGTATTTTTAGGCATAAGAATTTTATTGATTTTGGAGAGAATCACCTCAGAGGGAGCTGATATTTTGCTAATGTAGGTAGCAGTAAGTGGAGTCTTAGTATTATGTTTTGATATTAAGTGTGCATCCAGCTAGAGAGTGATTATACTAAACATCAAATGTTCAGATTTTCCATGCTTCATCTAGTCTTTTTCTCCACTGATTCATTCTGTCTTCTTTGTCTCTTAATGCCCTGCATCCCCTTTCTTTGGATGAAAGCTGTACCTGTAGACATACATCAGTTGTAACTGCAAATGTCCAGCCTGCCCCTTCTTTTCCCCAGCTTGTATTGCTGAGAAGGATGTCATGTGGTATGGAATGTCCCTTCGGTCAGCTGGGGTCAGCTGTCCCGGCTGTGCCTTGGCTGTTAGCGGGAGAAGACAAGCAGTGAACTAATTGAGCCCTTCAGCGAGGCATAGTGTAGCAGCAGATCTTTTACATCAAACTGTAACCTTTTAGAGATAAACATTATTTCACTCCTCCCTTTTGCTAGGGTTTGAATATATAACTGATGCATAGATGTGGCACTGCCTTTACTGATCTGTGGGAGGAATATTCAATTATTTATTTTTAAATGCATTACAGTTTGCCAGTGTTACTCAGCTTCATTTGGTGACCCATTTGTTAATATTATGTAGATGTATGTTGTGAGATGCAAATCACAGTCCTGTGCTAAGTGCCATGTCAACAAGTAAGGAAACAAGGTTCTTGCGCCAAATTGTTTGTTCACATGATCTCTTCTGGAAATACATTGTGATCTGATTTCACACTGCATGAGGAATATTTCCCTTCATTATTTTATCTATCATGTATTATGTCAGCTGCAGAGAGCTCATCTCCCCATAAACCAAGCAAGGCAACTTCCTTTGTCTGCTGGGTGAGTCCTTCAAACTGTTTGTTTATCTGAAGAGATCAGATGCAAGCATGGCTTCCGTTTATATAGTGTCCTTCATAGCAATGTCACTATGAACATAATTAACATACTTAGAGGTAATTAGAAACTCCATAAATATATATTTCTTTGTGACTGCCTTGAACAGTGATGTAAGATGAGCCTTTTGTGTTGATGAAGGAATGGGTGGTAGAGTGTTATTGGTCCAGTTAATTTAGGTATTTTTATATTTGTTTTTAATATTTCAGAGGTTTTTATTGTCTCCTATCTCATATTTAATTTTGTGGTGGATCATCTGTTTTGAAAAACAATTACCTAGGAAATTAATTATAAAAAAAATTAATCTAGCTCTCGACTAGGTTAACTAAGAAAGAAGAGTGTTCACATCACAGTCAGTGGCTGCATCCAGCTGGCAAAAATCAGTGAGGTTCTGTTTAATCATGATTAATGTTTTCACTTATTTTATAATTTTGCATGCAATTTTCTTCTTAAGGCTCTTGCAGGATGATTTGGCAATTGCTATTCATAAGCCAGAGAGCTTGGTTCTGTGTCACCTGACAAAGATGTCATCTGATTTGCTTACCAGCAAGGGGATGTGACCAGGAGAGGGATGTAGCTTGACATTAAATTCACTTTTCTCAAAGGACACATCTACCAGAATTCAGGATTTGCATCCCCTGATACTAGCACTGCAAAGGTTGGAATTGTCATCTCTGGTACTATTTTATGATTGACACACTGGCCTGGTTCTGTCACCCTTATTTGCATTGAAGACCATCTTAAGAAAAATTACTTTCACGTTTCTGTTTCTGTAGTGGCATCCATGCAGATAAGGATGTCTGCCTGGGAAGGGACTGAGGACATTTCTGCCAAAATGTATTCAAAGACAGAAGAACTACATTAGTAATATTTCACCGTGTGCTTTTGCTTATCATCTGGAAGAATAAGTTGTCTGTAGTCTCAGTCCCAAAGAGCTTATAATGCAAGTAGAACGATAAAAGAAAAAAATGGAGTATATAAGTAGAAAGAATGGAGGGGAAGGGAAACCACCACATTATGAAGCAATTTCATGGTACTGAACTTGCTAGTTCTAAATATACTCAGCTGGTGTTACAGTAATTTGCTGATTGCTTGCGGTTCTACTTATGTATACATGAGTATCTATCTATTTATATACATACAGACATATGATATTCATATATTAAAAGAACATTAAGTTTGAAAGTGAGGATACTTGAACTCAAAAGCTGTTTATATCGTCTTTGATTTTGTGATTGCATGGTGTTTTTCTTAGGATTCATTCAGAGCAAAGAATGGATGAAGCCTACCACTTGAATAATTATTTAATATTTTAATTGATTGAAGAATTAAATAGTGACCACAGGCCTCATTGATTACAGTCTCTTATATATCTTCTAGCTGGTGGAGCAATTCAGAAGGAAGTCCTAATAAAAACATTCTCCTGGCTACATATCACCAGGACATGATCTGTACCATAAAAGAAATACTGTGAGATGCCTTCTGCCGTCCTGTTTTTGAGTTTCTAGGTGGAATAAGTTCCACACTGACACCAGTTGGTCTCTTGACAGGGGCAATGTGAGCACCTGAACATCTGCTGCAAACAAGTGCACACAAGGATCCATGTTACTTGAATGTCCCTTCGCCAAGATACAGAAATAATTTGATGACATTGAACATCCCCAGTGAAACAGCAGTTCCTTAGTGTGATACAGGGAATTAACCGGACAGACGTGAAGTTATCACAGGAAATGTTCCCTAAGAAAACAAAACGTAACTGAGATTAGTCTTTATGGTGGTTACTGTAGAAATTAAAAAATAAGTTTTGTTCAGGGTGGCCATATGCACTTAAGGAATTTGTTTCGATTCATATATTATTTATTTTAGCTATTTGGGAGGTGATGTTGATTAAGTCCTTCACTTTTCATAAACTTGGTGAAGAACTTGAGAGTGGCCGTAGAAAGACACTGATGTTTCTCCTTGGTACTGGGGCTGGTGCAGGACTGGCGAATACAGATTGTCTTCATGGCTCTTCTCACCTTCCCTCCACAATAGACCATAATAATCTACTTTATCAAACGGAAATAGCCAGAGCACAGAAACATAATGCTCTTTACTGCTATGTCATCTCTGTCTCCTGGAGGTGATAATGAAATTTGTACCTGGTTAAAGAAAATTGTTTTCTGGAGTGCTGCAGTAGTGTTGAAATGTCATCACAGAACATAAATGTCTGGAGACCTAATCCCAGGCTCACCAAATTTGTTGGAAGCTATTCAGCAGCATTTTATACAGCTGAGTTTTCTTACACATGCTCTCACAAATGAGGAAAATTATCCTGCTTCCTTTTTTTACCCCTTATTTTCTTCCCTTGCTGTCTATAGTGCACATATACTTTAATGAAAAAAAAATAGGATGCTGGACCACTCTGCAGTATGTTGCTTTATAACATTAGTATTTTCAAATATAGCTTGCCATAAGTTATTAGCCAAATGTTCATATAATGACACCTCCAGGAACATATAAAGGTGTTCTTGTTTTTTGTCATAATACTTTGTTTTGAAGAAAATGATTTGGGCCTCACATTCTGGCCCAAGAAGCTGAGTCCATGCTGTTTCTGTTTTATGGCGTGCTGTCGGCACGGATGGCTGCCAGAGCCTGTTCAAGCTATTTTTCGTTACCTTCTCTCCAGGTGCATAAAAACCTCTGCCCACTTTGGCAAAATAGTTTCCTCACTCAAAGCCACCACGACTCATTCTGTAGCCTTCAATACAAGAATACTATCCCAGCAAATTAGAACAGCAGCTTCAAGGATACAATAAAGAGATTCTAAACAGCATATTACTGTATATGTGCTATTTCCACTCTAATATTGCTTTATGACAAGCTGTACAAAACCTCTTAAGATTGGAACTGCAGAATTGCTTTTTGTGACCAACTATACATGCTGAGTTCACAGCTTTCTATTTCTTCCTTTTTATATAATATCGTGTAGAGATCCTAACTGTGATCACAGAGAGAAATAGGAACCATATTCTGAGTGGTAAGAAACTAATTAGTTATTATTTTTGTTATAATATGTGCACCAGTATTACAAATAGGATGACATAATCTGGTTTACCAAACATTATATTGAAGTACTTTCTTTACCGTTCCATCTCCTCATGGTACAGCTATACCTCCATTCACCCTTAATTTTTTAACTATTTCACTTTTTGTACTGAAAAGTGATCTTCCTTTTTTTGTTGAGAGGTGACTTTCTTCATCATGAAATTAAATACTTGTTTGTTTTTTCTACAGTGGGGGTGACTGGAAAAACAGCCTTCTTTTCAGTTTGGAATACGCAGTCTCTGTAGGGAAGGAATAGCTCACTCATAGGTGCCTGTTGTGATAGAACGTTATTCCACATCAGTATCTGTCACACGTATCATTACATCAGCCTAAAAGTAGTTTTCAATGGATACTGATAGTGATGGTTACTGTGTTGAGAGCCAAAGTGGGTTTGAAATTAGCTGTCATTTCTTAGATGTCCCTTTAAGGTTTTTCTAGGATATTGGGTTTTGTTGTTGTTTTTAATCCAGATTATGAGATATTTTAAAAAATCAGCTGCTGCAAATGTATGGTAGCTTTTTCATGTCCTTTTAATAATAAAATTGCAATGTACTCAGTTAATGAAAAACACATTCACAATATATGTGAAGACTTTATTCTCTCCTTACTCTCTCCCACACCCTACCCTAAGAGAGGGGAGGTGAAGAAAGTATATGAAATAGGTCCATGGAGAGGCAAGACTTAGATTTTTTTTCACCTCTTCCTGAAGCAATACACAGTTGCCCTATTTTTTGTTTAAGGACTATACTGAAAATTCAGATCTTTCATGGTTAGATTGTCACTTAATGTTTTAGAGAGCCCAAAAGTAGGGTCAGCCTGATTATGTTCCTAAGCCCATTTTAACACAGTTCATCTCTTTAAAACGTTTAAAAATGCTTTTCATGTCAAAATCATCAAATGTAACCACATGCAAGGTGAAATGCTGCTTGTGAAAGTCAGTAAAGTTCATCCAGAGGATTTAACTTAGGTACCTCTTAATGGATGAAAGCATGGAAAGACACAAAGGTTTTAATCTGTCTCTTTTTGACTTAAATGTTTTCCTGTTTTTGTGAGTGTACCCAGGGTAGTTAATGTTTTTGCAATTATACCTAACGGTTGTAGGTGTACTTGACTGAAGTGACCCGAATCTTATATCAGTAATTCTGATAATTATCCTGCACTTTGAAAATAATGCCTGAACTATAATTATTTATGGAAGAGATATTTCAAGAAATGTTCTGTGTTAGAACCATCCTTAGTGTGGTTTTAATGTCCATGACCAGCACTATGTCTTTTAAGATACTAATGTAGTTATGTCTATTAATATGTATGAAGGAGATAAATGCTTAACAGAAGACAGACAAGGTAAGTACACTTTTTGCAGTAATCAAACGTTTGTTTTCAGCAAGCCCTTCACCCAGGAGGAGTCCACTTCAGCGGTATAGTACAAGTGTTATTTAGGTCCCTCTATATTTTTCAGGATGCTTCTGACTTTACAAAGACTCCAAAGGGATCAGTTGATATGCTGCATCTATAAAAACAATTTAAGTAGCTGTAAGTAAGTCTTTGTGCCAATTATGTTAATGAAGCTGTAAAGGGACTGCAGATTTAGAAGTCCTCTAAAGTCCAGTGCTGGCCCAGCAATTCAGAAGCTCCTTAACAAGACATTAAATCAGGCTCTTTAATCTCTATAATTGGTGCTTTTGAGTAAAGGAGAATACATGAACCCTGGAGTGTTCTAAAAGCAGTAGAACATCATCACTAGCCAATAATATGTGGTGAAAATAGATTTCTCACACCACAAGTCCCTGAACTAAATAATGATTTGGAGAAGTTTCATTTCAGTACTACCTGTCAGTGCAGCATTGCTGCTGAGCAGTGCTTGGCTGCAGCTGTGGAGTGGAAGTGGATCAGCTCTGTCCTCCATGGCTGTAAGGTCCTGTTCCAGGGAACTGCTGAGTATCCCATTGATGAGCCAAGGGATGAAACCTGGGAGAAGTTGTCCTGCTGAGAGAACACGGGGTTGGGACCCCCATTCCTCACAGAACGAGACTTCTACAAATTGATAACGGGTTATTTTAACTTGGGTACTAAAACTTAGAAAGCCTATAGGTTAACTTGAAGATATTTAAACTTAGAGCAACTTTCTCTCACCCAAGTACAGCTCTAATGGATGCTGTTTCTTTTAAAACCATAAAGACACCCTCCTTGGCTGCAGAAAATCCATATGATATTGCCAAAATGTATGAGGCTTTGTGGCAGCTGAGGAGTTACTATTCATTTAGCATTTAATTTAAAGAAAACCTGCAAGGTTGCTACTTTCTAGCTACAGCTTTTATCCCCATCTCACTTTCAGCTGCTATATGTATTCCCTCCAGAGTGTGACTTCTGTAGTGGTAAGGTATGTATACACCAGGGTGACTCAGGCATACACCATCTCCCATCTTTTTTGCTTTATATGGGAGCATAAGTAAGATAAACACATCTCAGGGAGATCCAGCCTTATCTTGTCTCTCATTATTCCTACTCTAAGCTTTTGGCCTTTCTACTTCATTTTTTTCAAATTATTTACATTGTTTTGCGGTTTTTTATTACCCATGTCTGTTAGTTTTCTGTGATAGGTTTACAAGGTGTCATCCTTATGGTTTGTGTAAGAACTCCAAGACAGTATGATGGGACATCTGGCTTGTGTTTCAAATAAATAATTATGCGGTATTATTTAATTTTGTCCTTAACATTCATCCTCACTACTGGAGGAAGACAAAAAGCCATCCACTGAGAGAAGAGAGTTCAAAGCTAATGAGTCCGCAAGAGGAAGGCTCTGCACTCTTGTGGCTGTCCCATGCTAAGCAGAATCCCGATCAAGGAATATCCAAGGAGATATTTGCCCATACAGTCTGTCACTTCTGTATGTTGATGTTATGTATTATTCCCACTGGGAATATGAATGTCCCCACAGTCCTGCTTTTTTCTAGTATTTCATCAAAGCCTTTATTTCATCTTTACTTCATCTCTAGCTAGCCAAAGGGAGCATTTTTGGTAGAGTTTTTATTTTGTTTAGGGGAAGCAGAAAGGTCTGTGTTTTCAAATGCATTAATTTCTTGGTGTAAAAGAGTTTCATTGTCATAACTCATATCCGTCACTCCTTTAAATTGTAGGATGTATGTTTAAATTCATTAGAACATGCAAGAGAATGAAAACTCTCACAGGACTATACTTCAGGTACAAATGTTTTAACCATACTAGCTTTGCAATTGCAGTATTAACTTGCATATGATCACATGTATGTGTACATAAGCAAACACCCACCATTTCACCCTCAACATCATTCCTCATTCCTAACTAATATAGCCAAAACTGATCTTATACCTAATAAGCAATTTTAGGCAATGGGAGAGATTTTAAAGTTTAGTCCCTGTAGAGCTCTAACTATTTTAGACAAATTCCATTGATTTTCTTCAGGCATGCATTTTCTGAGATTTTGTTGTTTTCTTAACAGGAATTTTATTGATGTTATTTTTAGTTGTATTATCTACTCAAAAACAAACAAACAAACCAAAGCTATTCAGATCTATATACTAATCTCTGGGGCTTCTAAAAATAAATCATCATGGTTTCAACCAAATGGGCAGAGGGGGGAAGAAAGAGAGAGATCTTGCCAAAATGGGTTTTGAATGTTCATAATGGACTACAGGCTAATGCTTTGTAACAAAGTTATCAAACACAGTGGTATCTGAGGGCCTCACATGAAGGCTCATCGTTCTTCTGGAAACATTCTTTTCTGTGTTTCTGCTTTTGATGAGACCACTTCAGAGAAGCGAAGCGTGATGCATAAAGAGAAGGCTTCGCTCTCTTGAAGTGTTGTGGAAGAAATACTATGTATAGCTTTCCTCATGTGTGTATTCTTCTTAGCTGTTTCTATGTAGGTATAGAAGAAGAGTCACATGTGGATGTCCCACTTACAATATCGTTCCTTTGGGCAAGGGGTTGTAGTGCAGCAGTTATTTTGTTCTAGGACTCTGCACAATAACTGCTTAAATGTTTTAACATCAGTCTGTCTTTCCTATAAATTGCTCCAACACCTGTCTGTCAGACACTTCAGAAATTATTTTTAAAACTGTATTTTGATTACCCTTTCCTTTCACTCTGACAAACACTTTAAAGTAATTATTGCATGAACAATCTCACAAAGTGTTTAAGGGAAATCATATGTATAAATTCATATTGAAAAAACTTCACAAAATACTTTTTTTGCAAAGTGGTTTTTTTATTATGCATTGTCAACAGTTAAATTATATGTTGCTTTTTCATGCAAGCTGGAATAGTGTTAAGAGAGCAAATGTTAATCCATAAACATGTTAAGGAAAATAGCGCTAAATGTGCATAAGTTTGTACAGGTTTAAATGTGAAACTGGAGAGCTGCTCCAGTCAAGATGACTTTGAATTGGTTAGTGAAACAACCACTAGTTTAGTTGTTCCCAAGCCTTGTTCCAGTTCTGCTTAGGATGTTTGGGTTTATCCTGTGTTAAAATTTACACAATTTTTATTTTTTTCTATCATGCAATATAATACCATAGTAGCAGCTCTAGAAATACAGCAAAACAGGACTATTCGCCAGCCTGTTGTGGTTACTATTCAATGAGTCCGTTTCAAACTAAGTACTGCATGATATTGGGGGAAAACAAAACAGAATAAAACCCCAAAACCCACCCAAATCTTCTAGTATGAGCTAACACAACAAATGTTCATGGTATGTAATGGAGCAACAGCTCAGTTACAATAATAACAACACATAAGAAAAAAGCTCTGGATTTTTTTTTCTTGTTTTGTGCACACCAGGTGCTTCACATCTTAATTTGTTACAATTGATAAATATCTAAATTGAATTATCATGTTTATGCAGGGCAGTCATATAGTAAAATAGTTCTTACAATGTTCAGGAGCTTAGAGAGATAAGTTGTTTTAATTACAGACTGAAATTACAGATGAAAAAATAGATTTTTTTCATCTTTCTTGCCTTAAATATAAACTAAGTAAATAAAGTCTGAGTAATTGACCATATATAATACAAATTTTCATATGTAATCTCTGAATATTAAACTCTTCAAGAGTATAAAATAAGTGGACAGAAGAAATACCTATTTATTATATACTTAATGATGAGTGACAGACATAGCTGTTTTATGAATTTTCATCATAGACTCTTTTTATTTTAATTTGTTCTTCTGCAGTGAGCTGTCTGAACTTGACTTTCTCACCTTGGAATGATGGAACATCTTGCGCTGAGTAAACCTAAGCTTGTGTTTATGTCATTCATTGACACTTCGATTATTTCACTTTCTTGACAGGCATTAATACCATTCAGTTCTATATCATAATTCCCATGTTCTTCTGAATGTGGGCTGCAGGACCTTTTGGTTATGTCTGTAGAGTCTATTAGACGACAGTCTAAAAAACAGGTTGCCTTTTTTAAGAAAAGATCTTTTCAGAGTGTCAGATAAAATAGTATGTACATTTTTGTTGCGTTTTCATTCTTCTCCAATGCATACAAAGTCAGTATCAACAGGGAATGTTGTATTAGTTGCTTCCTTTAAAACTAATGTGCTGTTAGTACGAGATTTCTGACAAGTGGCATCTTTATTAAATTGAGCAAGACTGTTAGAGGTAACAGCATCTTCTGAGTTTTGTTCGTCCCATGGAACAGTTACAGGGTTGCTAGAATAGCTCTCATGGGGTTCATACATCTCAAATATTTCTTCATTTCCAGACCGATACGCCAGCACTGTGAAGGCATGCTGTGATCTGGTGCAAATTGCGTGGCTGAACGCTGTCGTTGGCTTAGAGGTAGCTGAGAGAGTTGTTTCCTGCCTGCAAATGTTTGCATGTGAAAAAGTGGCATAATTGTTATTGTTATTGCTATTCAATCTGAATTCACTGTGATTCTTTTGTACTGTTATGTCATCGATGTTAGTAACCTGTACAACTTCTGAATCATCAGTTTCATTAATTTTTGTCTCTTGCTGCTTCCCATCACTATGCATAATCACATTACCACCTTCATTAATATCCTTTCCACTTTCCTCTTTATTCTGTGATCCTCCTGCTTTATTCAGCTTATCTTGCACATTCCCAGCTTCCTCATCTTTGCCTTTATTGCCCACTTCATTTTTCTTTGCTGTACAGATATTTTTAGCTTCTTTTTCAGACAGAGAGCTAAAGGATGAATGTTGATTTTGTTTTGCATTTGCAGTGTCATTTTTATTTTGCTCTCTCACAGCATTTTTTTCATCAGGATCCTTTTTATTGCCCAGAGGTTTACTTGTATGTAAACTAGAACCTTCTTGAGCAAAACCTTCTGGTGGCCACTTTGGCTTATTTACTTTAGCCACTTCTTCAATAGAAAATGTTTTCTTAAGTGTTGCATCATCTGTTGACGGTGGCCATGTCATCTTTAATTTACCTCTTTCTGTGTTTTTTTTCAAATTATTATCAAAAATATCAGAATCAATACCTTCAGTACCTGAGTACAGGTCTTGATCAATTTCTGTTATTGGCTTAGGATCAACAGGTATACTATTAATGGGATTTGTTTCTTCAGCACGAATATTGCCAACTGAGCTACATTGATCTTTAGAATTCCATAGTTCTTTATGCTGCTTGTGTCCAAAACCTTCATCATAATTTCCTTTTGATTTGAAAAGTTGTTTGAAATGGGGTTTGCAATATATTTTTCCATGGAGAGATGCATAATTTCCCAAGCTGCCAAACAAAAGAAAGTTTGTTTTATGCTTTTACATGTCATAAATCTACAAGGAATTTTACACTTTACTTAGTATTTCCAGTAGCCCCGTGTGACAGTGTATATAAAGACAGGAAGAGCAAAACCACCAAATTCAATGTATTGGCCAATTCTGACACCGCCCCCCCACTCCTCAAGTATCTAAACCATTTAACTGCAAATTCCCATGCTAAAATTAAAAACAGTCATGCTTTGTGATTTAAGAAAGAACATAAAAATCTTCAGTTGTTGCACAGCATAAGCTTTGAATAGGAATGTTCCATAGCACTTTCGGGTTGTTGTGATCCTTTTTTTCATCATCTTCGAGACTGAAGCCTCTATTTTTGTACAATATAGGTGGAAAAATTATAGTGCCAATTTTCTTTAGCTTTTGTACAAATTACGGAAATTTGTGTTTAGTTATATTTGGGTTCTGTTCCTAAATGAAGGAAATGTGTGCAACTAACCTCAAAGGTGTTAAAATCAGAACTGTTAGCCTTTGCAGTCTGATAGAGCAATAAATACTGCATTTCATATAAAGTTTACAAGAGTGGTTTGTTAATGGAGAGATCCATCATAATTCATCTTACGGTTGAGGAAAAGTGAGAGAAAATTTGGTCTGTGTTCAGATGTCCTAAATTCCAGCCAAGTTTCTGTGTCTGCTGCTTCCTGTTCATAAGCTGTCCTGAAGGTCGGGAACAGTCAGTAGGAAGCAATATGCAGAAGAATTTGGAAGGTGGTGGATGAAATGAGTATTTAAAGAATTAAGAGGACTTGTTCTACGGCACAGTGCAGGTGTCGGTAGCAGAGAAGAAAAGGAGAACCCAGGTTGCTTCCCTGTCAACCCAGCATACTACAGGCTGAATAGCCCAATTGAAAATCATTTCACTGTCTGTATTTATATTCAAATGCAGAGTTCTATGACTGAACATGCTGTTACTTCTTACCTTAGTTGGCTGCCACAGTGGTGACATCGGAAACATGATTTATGAAAATGCTGCTTGTCGGCAACTAGGCATTCCATTGGGTAAACTCTCTGTTGGCAGAGTCTGCACGTTTCATTTTCTTGAATATGCAGCTTCTGGAAACACATATTAAAAAATTAAGAGTTAATTTAAGCCACATGTTTTGATTTATTTTAACTGTATCAGTCCATATGTTTTGTCAAAACTGTAGTTTTCTTTATCCATTAACGGGCATCTCAGCTGTCAATTTTAAGGCTTCACTTTTGTTCGACAGTAATACTTCAAAAATGAAAAACTGCTCATCTTTTCCTTTTTAGAAATCCATACATTTGAAAGGACCCTTCACTTCCCTATACCAGGTACAATATTTGCCATTTATTTGTAATAACTATTTATTTTGTGAAATGCGATAGGATAATAAAAAGGTATACTAGTAGAAGTGGAATTAAGTAAAATGTATGGATAATTTTTGAATCGACAATGTGATTTAGACATCAATAAATGGGGCAGGTGTTTGAAATTCTGACGAAGAAGTTTTGCTTAATCATGCCAAAACCACGTTAAGGATTTCCACTGCTGTGATAACCTGCAGACTATACATTCATATGGTCCAGATATGCTAAGAACATAATTGTGATTTTTAACAATTTTCATTTTCAGATCTTATACTTTCTTCAGTTAATTGTTAAGACTAAGTTAGCTATGATTATGTTAGCTAATTATATAAAATCCTTTCTTTTATGAAGTATAGTTAATTATAAAGGAAACTAGTTCTCTGTAAAGTACAAAGCATGAATAGAAGGTTTTTCATACTGATAAGGGGCAGAAGGAAATAACAGACTATCTGTTGGGCTTGCAAAAAATGCGTGCTGCTCTCCTGCCTTCATTTCTGAATTGCAATGAAAATTGTGCTAGCAAATAGGGTCAAGCAAATAACTGCTAGTATATTTCCATTGACAATAGTAATGCCTCTTGACATCAGCACAAGATTTGACCCCTTTCAGTATTTTGTTAGTGAATGAATTCCTTATTTTGCTTTGTTTGCACCCCAGCTTTGCTTCACCTGTTAATCTGTCTCTACCTCCACACACAGGTTTTCTTGCCTTTTACTCTTCTGAGCCTTTCTCCCATGCCCCTGTGGGGAGCGAGCGAGTGACTGGGTGTGGACTTCACCCACGGCCAACCCACCACCTGAAGTATTTTGTTGGACCACTGCCAGACAGTGCCTCATTTTACAGGTTCACAAGCTACGCATGTTTAATTCTTCTGCTGACATGAATCAAGGTAGCACCCTTGTCAGTGCGCAGAGCTGGAAACCCCAAGCAGAGCTTTCTGTTTAGGAGTTATGCAGGTACAGGAGCGTTCAGCATTGTTCTGCCAGTTTCATTGCTGTTCAGGCATCAGCATTCTGTTCATGTATTTCAAATGGCTAAAGCGATGGTAACATCTGGTTTTCATGCAGGACCCTATCCATATTCATTGCCCAAAATAGATGCACTAAAGGAGAATGTTGATGTTCATCATGCAACAGCGTATGTAATATTTTCTAAGTTTCAAATATATAACTTTGCAATGTAAATACTACTTTATTATGGTTTTTAAGTAACATATGCACCGTGTGGAAGAAAGTATGTTCTATTTTCGATGTTTACTTCATATATAAATATTTGTGTATATATTCACATACTTAATATATTTTAAAACTTTGCTTCAATATGAAACAAATAACAGGCTCAGCTTTTTGAGGAATACTGAGAGGCTCTTCTTCTTGGTGATGTGAAACTTGGACTTTGCCATAAAGTAAATGGGTTTGCTCCCTTTATTCAGACTAGGGCTGTATCAACTGGTAAAATCAACCAGCAGGAAAAGGCAGGTTTTTTTAAAAATTGCATGCTAATTGTAAACCATTTTAGTAATTTTACTCAAACAGGAAACCCACTGAAACATGGTACACATTGTCTTAAGTCACATCTTGTGCTTTAATAAACTAAAAACAGGTGTGCACAAAACATGACCATTATTTTATCTCTGGAGTTATTTTATACAGACAACATTTTACCTCAGTTAGGAGGATGTTGCATTAATTTTAAGCATGATAAATCAGGTGCATTCTGTGCATATTTTCTAGCATATTTATGTTTCTCAAATACAGTAATGCTATTTTTATTTTAATATCTACTTCTATTTTAGTATATATTTTATATTTATTTTGCTCTACATAATTCTTTAGGATAGGTCTCGTAGCATTAATCCTCATAATGGTGGAAGACGTAGTAGCTAGAGGCTTTCACAATAGTTTCTGCATCTTCAGCTTCTCAGCTTTCTGGTCTTAATAGAGATCTATTTGAATTCCTACATCGTATTTTTGTTCTACTTGCTTATCATTGCCATCAAATTTGGAATCAGAAAGTATGCTTTGCTCCAGTGTTACAGGGGCTACTGCATCTTGTGCAGGACTTTGAATCTTGCTTGTTCGATTTTTGTGACTATGTTTTAGCTGGACTTAATTGTCTGAATTTTCTATGTGCCAAGGCTGTGATTCAACTAACTGTTTTGTTCTGCACGCAGCACTACTCATATTTTCCTCCACTGAGATTCCATGGACCACTTAAATTTCCACAAGGTGCTTGTTGGTCACAGGTAAAGGCTGCATTTCTAACATTCAGTGTCCTATTCTGACATGCCTCCTTTCAGTGTCTTCTCTATGGACAGCTTCACTCTCCAGTCTGTGACCAAAGTTGCCTCTGATAACAAACAGTGGCTGAGGTTCAAAATGTTTTCTGCTTCTCTTCACAATTCCTTTAAGCTCTTTCAGCTCAGACCTCAGCTGCAAAAGGTTAAGGGCATCCACTGGGTACAGCTGCCCAAGTTTATCCAGGTCTGTGCTTCCAGAATGCGCCTCAGAGTCTTTATAGCACCACTAGAAACTTCTTGGATGCAAGTTTCATCTGTTGGTTGTTCTTCATCGTGGTAAATTTTATTTGTAGAGTCTAGTGGCTGCATTTCTAACATCCACGAAACTGGAGGAACACTTCCTGTAACTAGTGCAAGAGCCTTGTCCATAGTTCCCACAGAGCCTGAAGTAGTGCTTCAAGAACCTGGGTCTGAAACATCCAGGCTATGGATTTAACAGTTCCACCTGCAATGGTTTCCTGGTCTGCAATGCTTCTAGCTTTGTTTGGGTCTAAAGGGTCGTCTTTAATTGAAAGGAAAGGCTGCTTCTCAAAGACCCAAGGACCTCTCCTCTCTGGATTTCACACCACTGTAAGGATTGTTTTTCTGGTCTTGTGAACATCTGAACGATGAAGGCAAAGCCTTATCTAGCCTGCTGCACACCTGCCAGCATATTCTGTGTTGCAGGTTCAGCAGATAAAATATTAGAAGCCTCATTCAGGTAATGTTTCTCTAAGTGCAAACATTTGTATAATATAAACATCTTAGTTCACATAAATTGCTTTGCTTTGGGTGCAGATCTGTGGAGACAGTGGGCTTGGTTGGGGTGCTGGATGATTCAGCGGCCTGGGAAGTTGCTGTCATTTCCAATGGAGCTTTTTGCATAAGTAGTGGAAAACTTTTCTGTGTTTCCACAGTCATGGGATCCTGGAGCAAATAATTGCAGAAGTAGAAGTTACCTCCTGTTTTCCCTTGGTGTGGAAGTTTCCTGTAGTGTGTGTGCTGAAGTAGTAGTGTGGAAGATGGACTAATTGTTGGAGGCAATGTAATTTCCTGGTACGTATTTTTCATCTTTAGGGAACAAAAGAGGTTGCTTTGTTTGTTTGTTTCAAGTATAGTAACACAGAAAACAATTTTTCTGTTCTTCACAAAAGCTAGTTCTGCCACAATCCAAGCAATAGGATTATAATAAAATCTGGAAAGACACAATCCATCAGCTATTGCTCAAAATGTGTAAAACCAATCTTTTGAACTAAGAGCTGTGCTATTTGCACCGTAGAATATATGTGAAAAGAAATGTAAAATTCATATAAATTGCAAAAGGATGATTAAGCGGTCTTAGAGTTTTTGCTGCAACAAATGCAGACTTTGCATTATAAGCATAATGTAAAGTTATGCTGTGACTTCTGCTTATCTTCATTTCTTCTGAATGTGACATTTTCTACGTTTTTGAGAATCTGTGGTGACAGAAATTATACATATTTACAGATTCAAAACAAGGAAAGAGGAGATTGTATTCAGCAGAGTAGGGTGGGAATGTGAAAGTTTTTAGAAAAGTCTACTTATTTATGTTTCTCACATACTGTACTTGTTGAGCCCTCTAATGCACTTCATATTACATTATGTGCACTTAATCACAGTTAGTCAAAATATAAATTCAGACTGCGTGATGGACTAATGTCTTAATGTCTCATTAAAAGCACAGACCTTTACTTCTTTTGCAGGTGTCACAGTCTCTCTGTTGGGGTGAACAGCCTTTTCCTGAGCTGTCCTTTCAATCTGCTGTTTTAAAATCTGTGTTACGGTCTTTGGGAGCTCTTCGTTCTGAGCTGCATTGGTTACTGCAATAGGAACAAGAATAAAAAGGATTGTTTTTCCTCCATCCTGTATTTTATGAAATTGACTCGATCAGTGAATCATAAAACATTATTGTATTAAAAAAAAATCATACTTATCCTTGCAAAAGTCTAGAAAATCACTTGATCGTGAACAGAAATGCATGGAGAGAGCGACAGAATAGTTGTTGAGGGAGATGTTATCACCTCCTGTTTTGCCATTCCTGAGGGGTGTGGAGGGGGCTAAAGGTTGACTGGGGTCTGTGGGATAATATAATGTGGGAATTCTAATACCAGGACTAAACTGCAGCAGCAGGGCTATTCAGTTCAACAATAAATTGTAACCTTCTCATCCACAATTTTGTAAATACATGGGCTCATGATTGCCCATGTTTTCAGATAATTCTTCAAGTCCTCAGTTCTTTTAAGCAACTGAACACGTATTTAAAACCACTTCCTTATGCAACAGCCATTTCTCCAACTGAATTCTGAACTTGTTTCTTAAGTTCCATTGAAGTAAATGAGTTTGGAGTAACGTGCATTTTCATGTTTGTATGATAAGAGCAGTACGTTGACATTCACCACTGCGCGTTAATGAGCCTTTATTCTTACGCCACTTCTTACCTGTTTCATCAGTGCGCTGGGTGAATGTAGAAGCCTTTTTTATCTCCTGAATAACTTGCTCATGATGAGAAACCTGTACACAAAACCTTCACTTTACTACAGGATTTAGTGCAATATGTAAAAAATTTCCATAGTTCTGCAACTGTATTTAAAGTGTTACATCAAAGAAAAATATGAATGAAAACCTAATTAATTCATTACTGTGTTGAAACAATAATACATTAAAAACACTTAATAAAACACCTTTAAAAATTATTGTGTGCCACCTAATGAGGGAGGCTGTCAGTAGAACATCCAAATCTTGCTGTACCAAGTGGTAAAGGAGGAAGAAGCAAAGCAGATGTGTATCAGCATCAGTATAATTGTCCAATGACATAATTATTAATTGATATAGTTACCACTTGTGTTTGAGAGGCCTCCATTTGACTTTCTTTGGAGGTCATTTCATTGCACTCAGCTTCCCTGGTGCTGCTTGATAGTGTGTGCTGAGTGCTGCTTGATGTTTCCTAAAGACAAATAAAAATAATCACACATTAACAGCTAATAGTAAATTGGATTTTTTTTTCCTCTGAAGGGCTTTCACAAATTAGTTCTGATGTAAGTGGTGTAACTAGAACAGTCATTTTAAAGCAGAGTACTATTGTTATTATGATTGATATTTGTTGCCGTAAAAATTGGAACAGACTTTTTTATAACACAGATGATGTCAAGTCATTTCTGTTACTGCGGCCAGATTTTGACCAGCAAATATGGAAAGTTGCGTGAATATGTACAACGTATAATTAGACTGGAAGGTGACTAAGAAGACTGGTTCTGGCTTTATGTGCTGTGCCATCAACTTGTTACCTGTCAGCAGGTATGACGCTAATGCAGCTTTCTAAAAGGAAGTATAATAATATGTCTGTGTAAGAGATGCTGACTTCCTGCATATGCTTTATACAGCTTTTCCAATGCAAAAATCGTGCTGAATTGCCCTTGTGAAAAATATGACTTGTAGACTGACCAGAAGGTCCTATAAAATGCACAGGCTAGCATTGTGTCTACAAGTCTGACAACTGCAGTGTAATAAAGAGAGCATATAGTTGAAATTTTAAAGCACTGTCTGAGATGTCCATGTCAACTAATTTCTGAAGTTATCTATGTTTAGTTTGACTCCAGATGCTAGCAGTGATTCGTTTTTGTGTTTAAAACCTGTCCTGGAACCTGTGCTACATCACATTACCTGTGTCCATGTAGTACTTGGAGATTTAGTGATTAGAAGACATAAATCCTAAGGACTGACATTATTAATGTATCAGTTCTGTACTTCCTCTCTCTTGCACACTAGCATGCACACAGAGACATCTAAGAAATAATTTAATTCATGTCAGATTACATGTTCTTCTTCCTTTAGAAGGAAGATTTTCTATTAGTTTCTGCTGATAATGAGCTTTCAAATGGAAGGACCTTCTGGTCCCTCCAGCAATAGCTTTGCAAAGCGTTCAGTGTAATGTGCCTGTGAATGGAGGCAGCACTGTGTTTCTGAGATTGCTGCTATGCATCTAGTGCAACAGAGAGCTGGAACCTTCCTGTGTCTCAGATTCTGGCACCTCCTTGAAATGCAGCTAATTGTGGGGCAAGAAATTAACTCTCTCCCTTAATCATCCCTTCTGGGACTTATTCCACCTTCAAGCTAAGGAATGCTTACACTGCTTGCATCTCCACTAACATTTCTGCTCAATCAGTTCAGGGGCACATCCCCTGCCTGGCCCATAGTTTCTGCTGTGCAGTAGGCAGCAAGGGCTCAGAGGTTCTACGGCAGAGAAACAACGTGCATTTCCTTCATGGGCTTTAGAATTTCTCCTCCCCCTTTGTGCTGACAAACCAGATGTTTCAACTGTAAGATGAATTAAACCATATGAACAAAAGGTAGAATAAATTTACTGTTTACTGGCCCTGGAAATGCTTTAGTGCATTACCAGTATCAAAATTAATTGTATCTACTGCAAAATTTGAACTGTCAAAGTGAGGTGAGGCGTGAGAAGAGCAAGTCAGAGCATGGTTTAGATTCGCAAGTTCTGTATGTATAACTGGTGTGAGGGAGTCACACGAGGAGACTCAAGCCAACTTTGTACCAAGTTGAAAAGAGGCAGTTCAAAGATAATGAAGTGCAAATTTTTCCATCTATTTTCTTTTTAATGACTATGTGTAGGTGTATGTATAATATGCCTTTTATATGGATATGCTTTTCAATATATTTATGCATATATATGCCATTTTTATTTAAGATATGCTTTTCTGTTCTAATGTGCATGTTTTAGATATGTAAGTCAAGCTCTCAATACTGGAAAAGCTCATTCATGAGACACAAAATATGTTCATGATAGTCATTATGTGTCCTCTGAATGGTATGGGGTATTAAAAAGAAATATAATTAGGCTTTATGTAGTCAGGAAGCAAATTTAATCTGAATGTCACTACTGCTTTATTGCTGTAACTTTGGTACTGCTTATGAAGTAGTTGCCATATTGCGAAAGATTATAATCGTCTAATGCGACAGCTATGGCTGTCTAAAATGCAGCCTAAATATTATGAGCCCGATTTTGACAATATAATTACATGGCCTTTCTCTGGGCGTGCAGGGAGGAAGAGGGACTTGGAGGTTATGCTCACGTTTGGGTGTCTGTCAAGATGGCTAATTGAAATTCCTGTGACAGAGGGTAAAATGCTACTTGTTTATTCCAAACAAGTGGAGAGCAGGAAGACCTGTGATTTCATCTCTCCTCTGTAAGGCCAACTTTTGGATATAGGATAGGATATCCTGTAGGTAGGATTAATTTAGTCTACCCACGTGGAGTTTGTGGCCTATTTTGTAGACCCCATAGATTTCTGATAACATTCCGTAGAATTATTTAATGGTCTGCATGTGATAAGGTTGTTCTTATCCTATTAAGCTGGGTAAGTTGTGCCTCCAGTGCAGGACTGTGGCTGAAGATCATGATCTAGATTTAACACCAGTTAAGAGTTATGCTTGTGGGAACTCAATCCCTTTATTTGTTTCAGCGGGATACACAATTCCTGCTGTATTGTGTGTTATTAAGCAAGGTTATTTAATCACCCGCATCCTGCATGGCAGTGTCAGGAGGGAACAGCTGCCCTCCAGATGTGCAGGGGAGGACGACAGACAGAGAACACAAAGGCATTTTTGGTGGCAGAACTGAAAAGACAAGTGTTACAGTTGCTTTTGCCGTGACCCAAGAATCACCTTTCAATTACTTTTTCTTGTTTCTTCTGTGCCATATCATGAGTGAGCTTCAGAAAACACTGTCAGCTGGATGGTTGTTGGCATGCTTCTAGCTCAATGAATGGTTGGTTGCGGTCATTTTACTTTTATTTTGGACTTCTGTCGCCCTCCATTCTCTTCTGTTTGTTTCAAGTCGTCCTTTATGGGGGCTGCTGGCCTTCCTATGCATAACTTTACGTTACTTAATACAAAGGGCTATAGTGTCCTGTTGTGTCTCTGGATAATAAGTCATTCTAACCTAAGACAATACTATTTAAAAATAAAGATGTAAATCTGAGGATAAGTCTGGACACATTTTGTTAGAGTGCATTTTTATGTAGGAATTTAGATTCTGTTACTGAAGAGAACTGTAATTGCTACACACGTTTTGTATGTTAGTGGCCCATACATCAATTTTAGTGCCTCTGCACTGCAATAATTTAGATTCTGTTCTGACAACAGACAAAACATAATTTCCCTTTCAAAAATAAAATTGCTTTGAGGCTCAGAATATGTATGTTGTGTTATATGTTTATGTACATAAAACATGTATACAATTCTAGATATGTATGTATGTATTATCCAAGGGGATCAAATGGCCGAAAAGCTTGTGCAAGAACAAGCAAGCAGTTCATTCACTCACATTTGAAGCATATCAATTTTAGTTGAACCATACATCATGGTCATCATATAAGCTCTGTGGGAAGTTGGCTAATATAGTATTGTTTCTGTATTGGTATATTTAGAGCTTACTGCTCTAAATGATCAGTATGGACAAACTTGCAGTTCCCTTTAGGCAGCAGTGGAAGTAAATTGTGAGCCTAAAGCTTCAGTTACAGAATTAGTAACAATACAATATAGCTGACTGATTATTTACTTGGTGTAGATCTTAGTTTCTTTCTCAAAGCTCTGCATTTTTAATTATTTATGTTCTTGTGATGGTATCTGTGCATCAGTACTGTGAGAGTCTTGCAGAAATTTCTTAAAAGAACTTCACTTATCTGAACTTCATCTCTATGATTTGTCAGCCTTACTTTGTTGTATGCATATGCTTAGGGTGTTTTGGGCACTATGTGGAAGATTTTAATACAAAGGTAAGGTTTTCACCATTCACTAACGCTCTCCTGTTATTCAGTCTTCTGCAATTGCTAGAAAATTGACATTCCTACTAGTAGCAATCTTAGAAAATTTGTCTGGAATGACCCTCAATGAAGGGAGTGTAGCTATACCTGTGTCACTCCTGACACATGATACTATATGGTAAATATATTCCACTCATCATTCCTGTGTAGGAGGTTCAGCTCACTTGCCTGAAATGGCTTGTGTCTGACACTGGATAGTGAGGCTTTGCCTGAGCAGGGGCAGCTCACTGAGCTACTCGGCAAACCACAGCAGGCCAGCGTTTGCATAACTGTAATGCTGAAGCTCGTGACCGCTTCTCAGCTTGGTGGGCAGTGATAAAAGGCACTCATGATGCCAGTGGTCAAATTTAAGACCAGGTCTCTATATGAATGCTGGGTGAGTCTGTGGGCACATGGCAATTCCATGATCAGTTTTCATTGCTCTTCACCACTTTGGACAAGAGCTTAGTGCATCCTACTGGCAATACAGCACCTTTCACAAGGAACCAATCTGCCTTACAATGAAGAGAGCTATGGGTGATGGCTGTTGCATGAGAAAAACAGAAAGATAAATAGTTATTATTTGCAATAAATAGTTATTATTTGCCTATTTGGTGCCAATATTTTGAATGAAAAGATATGCACGCCTTATGCAATAATTGAATATGTAGCAAAATGTTCAGCTATTTACATTACTGTTTAAAAAATGAATTGCTTCCTTATTTTAGCTTGGATTCATAGTTTGAATTTACCCAGATCTGGAGATCTGACTTCAAACTACATTATTTCTCTGGTTTGCCCCAGGATTCATTCAGTGACCTTGAATAATCTTTCAACTACCTAAGTGTATAATCCCATTTTCCATGAGAGTGCAGTTACGTGAGATAGAAATGGGATTTTACGGTCTTGCAGTAAGTTATTTAACCTGAATTTAAAGACTGTTCCATAAAGTCTGAGTGATTTTATTTCCTGTGAACGTGACTATTTCTGCTGATCATTTGAGAGAGCCCCCTCAACTAGCCACAGAGGACAAATACATGGGTACGTGTGCTTAGAGGTCACATCTTTGTTGGTGAAGTGGAACCACCATAGTGGCTTTTTGGAGAACTAGATACCACTATTAGGCCAGCAAAAATGCATCTTCACATCACAGAAACGCAATTATTTGGTTCTGAGTAATATAAAAAGTCACATAATTTCTGTACACAGTTCTGCATTTCTTCATCCAGATAAATGGCAGCTGGTTTGGACCATGTCATCAGAAAAGTACGTGTACAACACTTCTTGTTACCAAGGATTATGCTCTGGTATGATTATGTCCAACTGCGGGATTTTTCTGCTTAGTTAAAAATGCT
This sequence comes from Nesoenas mayeri, assembly GCF_963082525.1. Classification (NCBI taxonomy): domain Eukaryota; kingdom Metazoa; phylum Chordata; class Aves; order Columbiformes; family Columbidae; genus Nesoenas; species Nesoenas mayeri. The sequence goes on from NC_137545.1 coordinate 24,362,399, forward strand.
TTAATACATCTGCAACAAACTCTGTTCTCCCCTACAAACGGGTTTTACTTGTTGTCTGTGCAAATTGTTGATGTTGGTATTAATGTGTAAGAGATGAGAGGTGATTGGTAGATAGGATGATACTTATTTAACATGAAAATGAACCTATGGCAGAATGTTGATGTGTCCTGTTCTACAAAGCTACAGAGCAATATTGCTTAAAAATCTCTCCTAGAAGTGCAGGATGGTAAAGCAATTTACTGTGCCATTAGCATTTTTCAGAGTGCACAGGACAGATTGTGCAATGTGTTTTATTATAGAGGATTTCACATAGTCCAAAATCATTAACTCCTACAACAATTTTTCATGGTATATGCTAATGAAGTAATAAAATGTAAAGATCTTTTATCCAAAATAACACTTAGCTGCTGCTTTGTTCTACTTTTATGTAGCATCTGGGTTCTTCTGTGCAATTTTTGATCTGTTTAGGGGAGCTGATTAGATTTAATTCAGTGGAAGTAGGAAACTCCTTTTGAAAGATAATGGCTTAACATCACATCAAGTGCAATATGTGCAAAAATATCACCATGATACTTGATAATTAATTACAGTCTTACCGACAAGGTTCAGTGTAAAATACTGCTGTGGTACTAATCTGCTTTACTCATCTATTTGCTCGAAGTTTAGTATTGTCTATATTGAGTGTTCATCTGCATGAAAAATATGATTCCTGTAGTATATCTCAAAGAGAAAATGCTATGATTATGAACATTAAGGAAATACCATAGTCAAAATGAAAACACTTCGGTGATGCAAACACTCATATTTTTTCCTCAAGCTATCTAGCAGGGCTTACCCCATTTGTTAGTATTAAGAATGCTGTTGTTACCTGTACAGATTTGCGCAGCTGCTGGTACTGAGCAAAGGCCTTTTGTGAAGAGGTCTTCTGCACTTTCTCAAATTGTTTCCTCACTGCTGCCAGGCCACCAGGCACAGTACAGAACTTGGTTTTCTCTGCAGTCTAGAGTGATAAAATAAGGCCAATTGTTTTCCATTTGCACTAAGAATGTACTTCTATAAGCTGATTTTTTAAAAGTAATTAATAACAGTATGCCATAATGCTTATAAATTTGAAAATTTTATAGAAAATTTAGAAACACTTGGTTATGTCTGGAGCCTCCTATAGGCAGCTTCTGTTGATGTAATCTGTAAACTGTACTTCTTTTAACAGTACTAGAATGAAAATTTCAGCATTTGAGCTTATTAATTGGTATGCAGAAAGTAAACCACCCAATAATTAGAAATAGCCTTGTAATGAAGGTTACTAAGTAAACTTAGGTTTAGTGCTTATACCTAATGAGTAAGTAAGCAGATCATAAAAAACAGGTGTTTTTTTTCCCCCCCTGTGATGAAGGTGGCACAATTCTATGTATACATGGATGTGTGAATGTGAAAAGTAATAATTTTAGTGTATGAACATTTCTGGTGCACCTTGCCAGCCATTTGGAGATGTTCAGAGGGGGTAAATGCAGTTGCAGGTCCTTTAAGGAAATATATTAATTCCCTTTAACGGAAACAGGTATGCAGGTCCTTTTTAAGGCAACCATCCATTTCTACAAGAAATTGCAAGGACTTCCAGAGTGTAAATGGAGTAGTTCCTGTGTGCTCAACACAGTCAGCTTGGGTCAGGCTTCACGCAGTTCTTTTCTTCTTGAGAATACTAACTTCAGGGATCTTTCCAATTGCAGGAGGAAGGAATTGGAACCTTCTCAGCTAGCTGAACTGCAGGAATCTGCTCCAGACATACATGGGCAATCAGGAAACAAGGAAGTCAGCAGGCAGGAATTTGGAGGCTGGAAAACACCCAGACTCTGGTGAGTGTGGCTGTCCAAGGACCCTGAAAATCCCTTCAGCTGCTGCAGACCTCTTCTCCCAAGGGCAAAGTACAGGTAAGAATGGGAATCCTTCTTGCATACGACAAAGATGCTGGCTGGTGACAGCTGCACTGTAGTCCTTCCTTTGCGAGATACACTCTCTGATTTGACCCAATTTTCAGATAATCCTGACTGATAATTAAATGTGGTCTTGCTCTGTTTTAATAGATTATAAATTCTGGTAGCCAAATACTTTATGTGCTACTTAGTGTTAATATTAAACTGTAAAATACCTAAATGCTACTGACAGACATGTAGAGAGAGTAAAATAAAATTTACAATTTTTTTTTTCTCATATAATGCTCATTTTTAAATAATTATATTAAAAACAAATACTGTTTCATACACCTTGACTCACAGAGCTTCTATTTTAAAATGCAGCAATTTCAAACTCTTTAGTTTGAACAGCAAGAGGTCTAAACTTAATGTGCTTTTGAATATGAATTTATTATTTGGTAATATTTTTAGTAATGCAGAAACCACTGAGGTTTGTCATGAGCTGAAAGAATAACTGTGTTGCTAATCTGTCTCAAGCCTATGGTCCTAATAAATGCAATTAATGCACCAGTGGAATAAAAAGAACAGTCCTTCCAATGAATTAAAGGGAATTGTCCAAATGACCAAAGGTATATAGCATGAAAAATCTCATTCAGCAGAGACAGAGACAGATGTATCAGTACATTTGCTAAATAGATCTGATAATTTAGGTTTCACATTTCGATCACCAAAGTGGTCCATCAGTCAGCCATATAACTAAAGAGTGATGGATGCGTCACTATGCAAAGCAAACACAGACCTGGGAAGATAAAGAACCATTGGCGTCTTACATGAGCAAAGGCATTGGTGCTCTCTCTGTCAGACACAGCAGCCTTGTACAGAGCCATTCTTTCTCGCAAGGACACGGTTTCCTGGAAATCCGGCGCGGCGTTATCGGCGCTGGGAGCGCTCTCTTTAGGCAGTCCTCTTGCAAGTTTGCGAGAGCCCACTGTAAGTACAAAGAGACATCATGTTTGCTAAGAAGTAAGCAGGTACATTTTTTTCCAAATCTTGAAAGAAAAGCAGTAGTAGAAAGCAACCATATTATCAACTTTTTAGCAACTGTATCTTATTTTCAATTTAGAACTTGCTGAGTACAGAAAAATATAATTCAATTAAGGTTTTGAAACTGGGGGAAGTTCCTTGGGGAAATAACAAAAAACTTATAAAGCAACCAACCAAACAAAAAAAAAAAACCCAACACCAACCAAACAAAAGAAAACCATACCATTTTAACAGCAAGCATAGTATATGTTTCTTGTTAGTGTTGCATTTGCACTATTTTATAGTTTTCAAAGTTATTGTAAGTACTACAAATAACCAATTATAATTATAGATATTCTAGTTAGCTTTATACATTATAGTATTCATTTGCTTAACAGAGAGCCCATTCTGAGTTGATTGTAGATTTCAGTTTGCAGATATGGCATTAGAGTATGTTCTGGTCAGTTTAGTACTACTAAAACCTTATAGAAAATTATCTAAATTACTACCTACATTTTAACTGTATTTCAAGGTGTGATATTATTGACTTATCTATAAACGTTTGCAGTTCAGCCCCAGGGAAAGTGAAGACAACAGTTCAGAATACTCCTGAAAGAGCAGCATTGAGTTACTAGCACTTGGAATTGTTTTGTTGCTGCTCTCTATATACATATGACTGTATTAAAATAATTCCATGTACCCAGAAAGGTGCCTTAAATTTAGCATAAAGGTGCTTTTCCTCCTTGTTTCAGACAAAGGGGAAAAAAAGTATGCTGTATCTTGTCTGTGATCAGAGACAGAGGATCCTTCATATAATCCCACAGGCTGGAAGTTCCTGTTGTCCTGCCAAGGTTTTTTGACAGTGCATGGAAAATCAGGTTGAATGACACTGCCTTTCTGTAACCAGGACACTCCCTTCCTTTTTGGAAGGGGAGGGAGTTTTAAGACTTCAAGAAGATATATTTTTAGTAAAGCCACCAGAATCTATTCTTTTAATCCTTGTGCTTGTGCCGCAGATATCAGAGCACCCTGATCTTCCCTAAATCCATCTATATTTCTCCTTGTCCTTGCATAATAGGACGGAATAAATTTGTTGCAACCTGCATTGCTTTTTTTTTTAACAACTGTGTTTTCCAAAATTACTGAAACAGGCTGTAGCTCAACTAAATTGTCTCAAAAAAACGCACCAAAATTACCCTGACCTGCCATACCCAAGCATGGAATTTCTTGAAATAAAGGATATTACTGATTAAAAAAAAAAAAAAAAAAAAAAGAGAGAGAGAGAAGGGGGCAGGAGGAAACAATGTAGATATATCCTCCTATTCTATGTATTTAATTCAAGCCAGTAGATACCCGGACTAAAACCTTAAAAGCCATTTCCAGACCGGAAAGTGAAAGGGGAAGGTTTGCATGTGTTCTTTCTGCTGGCCACTGGCGGTTTACTTGTATTATTATATATTCTGGCACCACTGACACCCGGTCTTCCTCATTCCAAGTATGCTTTGTCACTTCGTTGCAGCACAGGGATGGGGTTATTTGTGAAATAGCATATTTATGCTTACTGTGTACAATTCATTGATGCTTTTTTATATATCGGTGATGATTTGAAGACTTATTAAATTAAGCAAATCACTTTCTTTGCTAAGAAACAAGTAAGTTCTCTTTGTACAGCGTTGGCTATCTCATAACAGGTGTATAAAAGACCAAAAACATATTAGAGTACACTTACCTTTTCTACTCCTTCAGTGCAAATCAACACAATTTACAGAATTGGTCTTCTATTTAGAAAGAAAAGTCTTCAAAATCCTCTCCTAGGGATTTTTTTGCTGATTTTTAAGGCAAATTTCCAAGTCTCCTGAAATACACCATCCAGTGGAGACCAGCTCTGCTGAATCCCTTCCTGGAGCAAGCAGAGGGGCACAACTGGTTTTGGTTTAACCCCATGTGTTTGGGTGGAACGGGGTGGCTGTGTTCAGGGCCTGAGGCCTGTATAGTTTTTGCCAGAGTCAACTCCTTGTTCTGGAAGCTTAACTGTAATACATTCTGTCGCACATATATGCATTACAAACACATGTGCTCAGTCAAACACATTTCTTCTTACCTAAGTTGGTTCACTTTTGATTATTGTATTATTTTACTAAGGCAGGGGCTGAGAACAGAAAAGATACAGATAAAAAATTCTTGTTTTCTTTTGAACTACCCACTCTTTCCCTTTAACCTCATGAAATGCAGCAATAAAAGAGACTTTCCTAAAGGCTATTTACCTGGCGTAGAACAGAGTGCCAGGGAAGGGGTATCTCACCCAAGAGAGAAGAATTCCAAGGCACATCTGGCCTTTCTACCTGTTCACTGTAAAGCTGGCATAGGTGTTTAAGGTCCCAATATGGCAAGCAAGTACAAAAATCAACTCTAATTTTCAGTAAAAATCAAACATAGATGCAAACATTCATGGAAGAGTGGTCTCAGTGTAAGCATACTCAGTTTCTTAGTATTTTTACCTGAACCTACTCATAACTTCCATGAGGATAATTTCCCTTTTTTATTATGCTTCTCCCATACAGTACGTTTGCATACTGCATGTAATCATGATAGACAAAAGAGCTGCTACAGTTTAAGAAAGAATAATAGCAGCAGTAAGAATCAGTGAAAATCAGCTGGAAGAAAAAAAAAAGGCTTTTCAGATAAAGTAGAAATCAGAAGAGAATGAAAATTACTGTTCTTCAAGTAAGAAGACTGTACATGAAGCCAAATCTGACCAAAACAATGGAAAAGTTGAAAGACTGCTCTGGCAGCACAGAGGGGTAGTCTCCATCGCCAAATGGTGTTAGTTCATTTTTAAAGGCAGGTTGAATTATGCAACAGGCTACTACCAACATGATATTTATAAACCTTTGCTTTAGGAGTTTTAAAACTTTCTTGGTATTGTTCGGATTCAACAAGGGATTCTTGGATTCTACCTAATTGTAAGCATGTGAATAGTTCCAATAAGCACAATGGGAATGCTCATGTGCTTTAAGTTAGACATGTGTTTTAATTCCTTGCTGATTTGGGGGCACTGAATTTGATGGACTGTTTTAAGAAACATTTGAATAGGTGCATATTATTAGCCACCTGGGGAGTGAAGGTAACAGAAGCTGTTCTCTTGTTAGCTTTAAACCAGGAAATGCCCTCTCTTTACAAGCTAGTTGTCTTATAATGTGAAACTCTTTGTGGTGGCATTAATATGAGATTCATTCATTTTCCTGATTTTGCTGTAAGCATTTGCTAATTCAAGAGAACTTAAAGGTTTAATATCTTCTGATTCTTTCAGCGATAAATATGTGCTTGTAATGAAATAGTTTGTAAGAAGAGCCTTATGATTATGAAGGTGAGGTATGCCAACAAAAAGCTGTTTGCTTTTGTGAAATGGGACTCATGCAATATTATCTATTTCAGATAATTTAATTATTTTATTAACGAGATATTACATGAATTCTATAAAGTAAACAGTTTGACAAATCTTCCATGCATAATAGGACTGGAGCGTTCTGGCTTTCTGACATTTTTTCCAATGATATGACTACATTATCTATCCCTATGTGCTTTTGCAGGTTTTCAGGTTAGGTTGAACAGCAGTATGAGCATTACCTTCGTTGTTTTTCGGTGGAGACAAAAGAAGTTGTTGGCACTCAGTCACAGAGCTTGCTGTAAATGTTGCTTGGTACCTCTTCTAGGAAAATAAGATTTGGGCATAACTGCAACATTTAGCAGAAAGTTCCATAGCACTTTAGTGGTTTGAGGTTATTGCTCTTGCTGAAAAATTGAAGCAAGTTGGCATATATTGTCATTGGTTATAGAAAAATCAAATCTCTTGGTGATGGGAGAAATTATCTATGGATCAGCATTATCTTATATTTTTCAAGACCGTAATATTTATGCAAGTGCAGAGTTGCAGGTTTCAGTGTCTAACTTCAGCTATTAGAAGTTCAAGAGTTTTCACCAGTGCTTTCAAACACTCAAATGAGTCTATAGGGAATTTGCTTCTCATAAGACTGTCTGAATGCAAAATGGGGCATTATGGCTCTCACAGGAACATAGAAAAACATTATCCCCTATGGGTCTGTCACATTTTTAGAAAAAGCTTCATTTGTAAGAGGCGTGAATTGTTGACTGTGCATTTTTACGTAGTTCATATTCTTTGCTATTCCTGGTGGACCAAAAAATTCTTCTGAAACATACTGTACCCAATTTAGACTCAGAAGCAAAGTGGGTATGGAATGGAGAATTCCGTTGTCTTGTTAGACAAGGAAAAAAAAGGCTTTGAACTAGGACAGTCTAAATGGAGAAGCAAAAAAAAAAAAAGGTCCTTAAAACCATATTATAAGAAAGATACCTGAAAAACTTGAAAAGATGTGGAGAAGAGTTACAAAAAAAATAATCCTACATGGAGAACTGCAGCTGTGTCTAGTTGATGGAAGAGAAGGTTATGGGGTGATATGTTCATAATGTATAATCATCCTTCAATAAGAACTTAGCAGGTGTTAAAGATCTCTCTAATTTGGTAGGAAAAAAGTAAAATATGACTGAAGGTTAAATTTGATAAAATATCAGGTACTTAGTTTGAACAATGAGCATAATAAATGTAGCAGTGTTAGCTAGAAAGGGACTTGTGCACTGAAATTTCATTCTCCCTTTGATCTGCTAGAGTCTGGAATTGCTAAGGATGCAGGCTGAACATTTACTGATCACAAAAGAGTAGACTTAGTAATTGGTTGATACTATGTAGATGCCTTATTAATTTTATTGGCAGAGTGGACGAGTCTTTTTATGCTATTGGGCTAATCTGTTGTTTTACATCATAATGTTAAGTCTTAGACTCTCAGAAGTCAATAACGGATTTTCTGTCGGAAAATTATATCATCCATGTTCTTGCTCTGTTAAAACAAGCTAAACCACAGATACGTACACTCTTTGATACCATCAAGCAGTGGTCTCCAGCGCTGGATGTGTGCACCCGAGGGGCTGTGCAAGACAGTCCATTGGGGTAAAGGAAGATGTTTTTTGTAAATAAACAGTTTTTAGAGGAAGTTTTGTTTTGTTTTTAGTTTCATCAGTCATCCTTCTTCAATATCTGTTTGTATGTATGTTGCCCAATGTACATAACATATTAGTAGAGTAGAAAATGTATACAATTTGAAAATAAATACATATACCAACATTTGGATGGCATGCTCAAAATTGTTTTAATGATAGGGATGCACCATCAAAACGGTTTGGAGACTGCTGCCCTAGAGTAAAGCAAGACGTCAGATCAATGTGGTAATGCAAACCTTCAGAGCTGTTGCTGTGGCCATTTTCTGATGACATCTTTTCAAAGATTGCTCTCCCTCTTTTCACAGTAGACTCTTGCAGAGGAGCGACAGAGTGGCTCCCAGACTGACTCTTCCATGTTGATGAAAGTGAACTTCTCTCACTTTCTATTTCCTGTTAGGAGACATAAAGCGTGTGTGTGTGTTACAAGCTATTGGTAGGAAACAGAGGTGGGGTTTGGGCAGAGGACAGCATATGCAGAGCCAGCAGATCAGCAAGGAGGTGCTGTTTTGGGGGAGGTGTTCTCCAGAATGCCACAGGGTAAATTTCTGTAGCACTGCAGGTTGCAGATTCATGTGTGCTACCCAGTGTACAGGTCAACAGACAATGATACTTGAACATTTTCTTTTGCCATTCCATGCCCATGGTTTCTTCCACAAGAGTAGAGTTGTAGTGGTGGTAAGGATCACAATAAAAGGCACCAGTTGCTCATTGAAACAGTATTTGTACATAGAAAAGTTGACCAAGGAAAATTTGTTAATTTCATTTATTGGTATGTAGGAATAGGTAGAAAGAACAAATGATGGCTTGGAGACTAAATGTACATTGGCATTTATATTTCAAAAATTTGATTTTCAGTTCTGTGACCTATCAACTGAATTTAGCTTATCACAATAGTGGGTCCATGTTCCATACAGGTAGTTTGCACAGCAGCATTACTATGGTCGCATCATCACGCTGTAGCCTCAGCCATTTGAGGCAGAATGAGTAAATCAGTGCTAAGCAAGACTTGAATGAGTCAAAGCTGGTATTTTCAGTGCTCTTACATTAAGTAATAACTGAAACAGCTGGAGTAGCAAAAATATGTTTTTATTGCAAGGGAATAACATGACAAGTTCACTGAGTGTCCACTTCTGCTGTCCCTGTAAAAGAGGCCGCGATATCCAAAAAGAGAGGGGGTAGGTGATTGGTCTGGTGACTGCATAAATCTCTCCAGCAAGATTTTGCAGAGCTGATTTGCCAGAGTCCTTAATTGATTAAATAGCATGTGTTTTCAAAATGTACTGCCTTCATTAGACTATTTCCTTTTAATTGTTTGCAGACAGATTTATTTTTGTATACTAATTTAATGCTACTCTTGTATATGATCTCACTGAAGTAACTCCTACCTGCTTTTAGTTTTAGATATTATGCATGGTGTGTAAGAAGCGGCAAAATTTGACCCCTGAATTGATTATCCTGGATTGGAGAGTGTTTTCCAGTAACTATTTTTAAAAAGAAAAATTAAGAAAAAGAAAATATTTTAAAATGCAATGTAACTTAATGAATCCTCAAATAGAACTCTTACAAAGAAAATTATATAAAATAACCTGTAAAAGTCATTTTCACAGTAACATATAATCAATTAATACATTCACCTTGAATTTTATGAAACTAACAGTGAACAAGCATTGGAAATATACATTTAAAATGAGTGCAGTGCTAGCAATCAAGGACAATTGTGCTTCATCCATCTTTAATCAATCTATGCTTTTCTCATAGCTGCTGCTATCTTTTATCTTAAATATGTGTTGTACTTAATTTCGTGATCTGTAGTCATTCTTTCTAAGAATATTCCTTCCAGTACATGTACAATAGGTTATGTCTTGTGGAAACGCATCATTTTATAGCAATCTGTCTGCTTCTGTGAGTTATGGTAGCTTTTCCTTGAGATTAGCTGAAAAATTTTTGCATGATGTGTCAGTATTGAAACAAATGACTGATTAGACCACAGGGGCTAAGGATGTTTTATTACCATGAGTACTGTAAACCCGTTTTTCAAGAAAAATGCCTATGGTATCACCCATCACCAGTTATCTTGTTAAATCAGTCTCTCCCTAAGCCCTCCCCCAAAAGAGCACTGCTGCTACTGCTTAAATGGAGTTGAACTTGAAAGGTAATGTTTAATACAATGGATGATTTTAGCAAATAGGCCAGGAGGTACAATCAACACACTAGAAAAGCTAAACGTAGCTCGATTTGAAGGTGATGTAGGGGATCTTAACCACTACTGTAGGGTTTGTTGCCTCTTATTTATCTGGTTTAGAGGAGATAATTGGTTTAAAATTAATTTGCATTATTTTCTAATTGCTTCTATGGTTAGCAGCGTATTTTCCTTGGCTGTTATGGGAAGTGTTTTTGGAGGGTAACAGCAAGAGAAAGGTTTCTGGACTGGAGAAAGTAGCCGTCTTTCTGGTCCATGAGGCTCCCTTGCACCCTTGCTCCCCGCGCTGCGGGGTACGTGGAGGGTGCAGGTCCGCGGTGGCACAGAGCCAGCAGAGGAGCTGGGTGACAGCACAGGGATGGCAGTGCTGGGGGCAGCTGCAGCGCAGGGGCACAGAGAGCTCGGCCAGAGCGTAGGTGTGCGGAGGGGAGTGAGAGGCTCACATGCTGAGGGTATCAGGGGACAGCAGGTGGCTGCAATGAATGGGGTGTTCTGTGTGGGAAGGGCTGTGGCTTCAAACTACTATTAATTTTGTACCCTTTTGCAGAGCTGGCTATCGATTACAATTACAACCCATTATAAATTAGGATATTTTCGTTTAAAACAGCTCAAGAGCTGACCATTACGTCTGAAATCTGGTACAGACAATCTGTGATGCAGAAATGGCTGCACAGAAGAGAAATGAAGGAGAGGGTAGGTAGAGGAGAAATGAATTTAAAAATGTAGCTGTGCATGTTGTTGGATCAGCCTGAACGTGTCTGTCTCCTGCGGCTCCAGTTCTGCCACCAGCCAGCAGCTGGCAGAACTGGGAGCAGCCCGGGGTCGCATTGCCACAGCACTGTGTGCCCTGTCAGCAGGCAACACCAGAGAATCACGGGAATGGTGTTCTGGCTTCTACCGTATTGGAACAAAATAGAAGACACAAAATATGCTCTGTTTTCAACTACCAGTGGCATCTTTGAGAACAAAATAATGTATTTTAAAATTATTATTCCTACTACATTTTTCTGTAGCTACCAGTAACAGCTAAAAAACTTCAGAATGTACTGTTTCTTATTTTTATTCTTGCAAGCTAGGGACCAATATAAATTTGATTTGCATTTTTCTTAACTGTTAATTTTATTAACATGTAGCATATTTCTGTAATGTTTTTCAAATTTTCATCCCACAGTAGCAGCTCTATTACCTGAAAAAAATGTATATAAGTTAGTATTTCAGACATTCATTTTAATAGGATTTTTTTAAAAGTATCTTTTTGGACTATTTTTATTATCAATTACAGGAATACTGACCCTACTTGAGAGATTTTCATGTAAATTCTTTTATGGACAGATTTCTGAGATGTTGGCCACTATGGCAGAAGGTATTTTCGTTCAGCTTATTTTCCTGTGTTCAGAAAAGCATATATGACAAAACTGAAAATCTGAGGTAATACTTACAAATTGTTTAGACATAAAATATTACCATTTGTCCTAAGTGTTCAATTTTTCTACCTGCAAACTAGTCTAAGTGTCATGCTTTGTTCCGTAGCAAGCATTATTTCTATTTTTCAGGACTGTAGTGGGGTTTTTTATTTGGTATTTTTGTGATTTGGAGATTTCAGTAAACAGTAACAATTACCAATTCTAGGAATACTCTTTTCAGTTTTATGCTGTTATATCAATTTGTCATCCTAGTTGCGTGGAAGCACTTTGCTATAGGCGACTGAATACAATTTACTGCAGCTTCATAGTGAATAGTTTGAGACCGGTGTTTATTGTTCCAAATCTCTTTGTTAATTTGTCTTTTGATTTCTGTGTACTGCTGCCTATAATACTGTACCCATAATATAATATCTGGATTTTCCTCTATAATTACACGGACATTTTGGAGGACTTCTAATACATTTGTCCACAAAATATTCTTACACTGCAGTGGATCTATAATTTTAAATATATTAATTCTCTTTTAGTTGTTTGTAATTGGGTTCTCCTTATTTTCATGGCTAGTTTTAGCTTTTGCCACATGGTTCCACAGTAATCCATGTTCTTCAAATCCCCAATATGGTGAATCCCTGTGTAGCTGGATGGTCCATTTAATGGTCCCTGTGAGGATGGTGCTTTTCTGATATACAGTGATGATGGTCTGGGCCAGAGGAACTGCATGCTTAGCACTCTGCAGAGCCTTTTGCTCTAAAGAAACCCATTCTATGACCAAGTGCATTCTCTTCTGTTCCTCCATTTCTCTACCACAGTGCCCCCCACAACAGTCTCCAGCTGCCCTGGCCCCATTTTGCGAACAGCACCCCTGCTTTAGTGAGGCTTCTGCAGGACGATTTTCTTGCACTATTGCTCCAGCTGAAGTGCTAAAGCTCAGATTTTTTCTCAGAAGATGATATCTACTATGTGAAAAAGTTATTGGAAGGTGTTATGATTACCATAAACTCCTTTCAATTGGGATAAATTTAATTTGCATACTTTTCTATTGGGGTATCTACCCAGATAACCTAATGACAGTGGATGGCAAAGACATCTGCTTAATAAGGATAGAATTTACATAAATGCCAGTTACTGAAGAAGCACTGAGGTTGTGCCAAGAGGTGCTTAAGTATAGGCTAATACATGCAACTCTGGAAAAAGGTGCCAAATGAAAACTAAAAGAAGAATAATAATTATTTTTCCTTTCTGATTAATGCAGGGTTCAATTCATGTCAAGCTTTTGTAACCATGTGTGTTTCTTTGGTGGGAAAACGTATTCAACTGGGACACAGACTGTTGTGTGGAGCACCCTGTTTAACAGCATTTATTCCATTTTTTGTTGGACATAATTTGTTGAAATCTATGTTTGAGCGATTTTCTGTCGTGTAATTACTTCAGTTTTACGTAGTAGCTGTGATATTATCTTCTATTTTTGAATGAGCTTCTCAGAAAAAGGTGACACAAGAAGCTATTTTTATGTTCTGATCTCATACTCTAGACATGAAGACAAGAATAAAGCACTGGAGTGCCAAATTTCAAGAAATATGCAGTCATTACATTTGGAAATGCCAACGATAAAGATTCCAATTTCAGTGGCCTACTGGCTGACTATGCTTCATTTAAATAGTGGATTTTCCACTCGCTATCCAGTCCTGCACTAATCTAAAAGTCAGTAAGCCAGAACACATAAAGTTTTAAAGAGAGGAAAACTATTTACCAAATTGCTACGACCTTTTTGGTGTACATTGACCTACCTCAGATTGGAAGAGAAATTTGTTGTCAGTATATTAAACAGATTGCCAAAAGCTACTATTAATGGTCAAAGTATTTAATATTTTTTTAAAGGGCTTCTTTAAGTGTATTCAAAAATGCACTCATCCCCCTCCCGTAATGTCTGAACTACTTTTGTTACATGTGCTATCTAAAGGAAAGCTAGATACCACCTAACTTTCATTTTATTTATGGTCTCCTCTAAAAGTATGCATGTGTCAGAAATGATAAAGAGGGAGTAGAAGAAATAGGCCCAAAGAGAAAGGGTAAAAGCATAGATTGAAAGTAAAATAACAAGTCCTTAAACAGATGATGAGGTAGAAAATGAGTGGAACAGTAGGGTAAGTATTTAGAAATCAAATCTGTTGCTTTAAAAATAGTTACATAAAATCTCGATCCATCGATGCATCTTATTGTGATCGTAATTTTAAATATCTGAGGTTTGCTAGTGAAATAATTGCTCTCAATAGCAATTCAAGTTCTACTTAATATTTGAGTGCTATTCTGCATTGGCTGCTAACATCTACTATTGTCTATAAAAAGCTAGCATCTCAAATTCCAGTTCAAAACAAGAGACTGCATCTCTGTAGAGTACACAGGAATGATTTGAGGTTAATTCTAGTGCTGAACGAGCTGATAATACCTCCTGTGAATCTCTCAATCTCAATGAAATATTAAAAAAATAAAAGATAAAGCAACATAGTCAGGCCTGCCTGGAAAAAGCCTTTGGAAATGCCTGCATGAGAGAAGTCTATTTCTGATATATTTCTCATTTGTAATTAAAAATATGATGGAAATCCATTTTGTTGCAGTTTAGAAGCAGGGAGTGCATGGAATCATGTCTACCATCTGCTGGAATGCTGATGGCGTTATTAAGATTGATGACAAACCCCCTGAAGTGACTGTTGCAGAGCCGTGCTAATAACACCTGCTGCACAAACTCCATGGAGCCAGTAAGTAAACTGTTGAGACAGAGCCACGATTCCAGGTTGATTCTCTGCAATGCACCACTTCGCTAAGACAGAATTTCTCAAGAGACTTTAAAAAACCCTATGGCTGCCTGGAACCTGCTCATTCATTTTATCCCCAGCTCCAGAGATGTTTATCCTTTTCAGCTGTTACAGACAGTTTTAAAATGAGACAGTATTTTCATCTGGACGAAGGGTATAAAATAACTCTGCTCTATACGTGGAACAGAGACCCTGAAAAGAGCTAGTTGCCAACCTGAGGAAAAAGAAGATTTATTTGCAGAATCGCCATCTCCAAATGGAGCTCTACACTAAGAAAAAACATCAAGGGGCTAAATTCCGCCTTGAAATGCCTATAGATTCACTCTTGATTACCAAAACTCCCACTGGTTTGCCATTTATAACCATAACAAAATTGATACGGGGTCCCTGGTCTTACTGCTCAAAAAAGCAATGGCCTAATACATTGAGCTAAAAAGGGAAATTCTTTTCTTTGTTAACAGTGTTTGGCATACATTAAATTATTGAGCTGTTCAGACTCTGTCCCATGGAAGGAACATCAGTTACATGCAGCTCATTGTATGAAATGTTATAGCAGTTTTCACAGTGTGATGATGAATATTTGTGCTAAACCAGCAACTGGACAATGGATTAAATAAATAACAATAGGGCATGCAGTAGCTGCACAAGCTTCCCTTCCTAAACCAGTACTGTACTGTGGTCCATCTCTACTGGCATTTTTGGAGGACAAAAGCATTCTGTGTTTTAGAAGCACATACAGTAACTGAGACCACAGTTAAGTAATTTGACAGTGACCAAACATATTTTAACGAGCCTATTTCAAGCATGTGTTACTACAGTGATTGAGTAACATCATATGAAGTGGGCCAGCTGCAGTATCTGTAAGAAACTAAATCAAGATAAAATTTACGAAAACTGCAGAATAGAAAACTCAGTAGAGGTACACCTTACTACAGCTTTTTAAAGCAAATTGAAATAAAATCACATAAAAATCAAACAAAATTTATACTAAGTTGGTACTAGAAGTCTATATAAATCACTGGCGATACATTGCCAGCAAAACATGCAGAATAAAAAGTCCAGATCTGAGACTATGTTTAATGTGAAATAGGAAGAACAGCAACAAAAGGCTGGAGAGGGTACAGGCAGCACAGATTTGTGACCAGTAGTAACAGGCTACAATTTTCAGGCTTGCTTCAAGTCAATGGAAACTTGTTTTCTAAACCAATGTGATTAGTAACCAAGAATAATGTCAGAGTTCTTTTTCCAAAATCACACCCTGTGGCAGCATAAAATGCTATCTCACCAAATAGCAAGCACAAATTAAGATTTGAAACACAGCAAAAATGAAATACAGTAGCTTTCCTCTACTGTCTCCTCTTGGTTTTTTATTTTTTCACTTTTTTATTTACATACATAAACCAAAAATTTCAATCAAATATAACTTGTCCTTTCTAGTTATAGAATAATTCCAAAGTAATTGAATAAAGGTTTTACCAAAACACTTTTGTAAATAACCCTACTCTGTTTTAGCACAAAATAAAGTTTTATTTAAAGCTTCCACAATAAACTTAATACCCTCTTTGCATTTCAGTTTTAAGAGGAACACTGCTCTATACTCAATTTCTGTGTCAGCTCTGAGTCTGTACATTTGTTATTATCTTTTTTTTCCTCTTACAATGCATATTCAGGGATGTAATTTTGTACCTCAGTGTTTTCACTCTTACAGTGGAAATTTAGGAACTGTTATTTTTTAGTGCTACTGTTAATCGCAGGTATGGGCCTAGAAAAAAATGTTATCATGAGTTTCATGAGAGCATGTGTGGGCTTGGGGTTTTTGTTTGTTTGTTTCTCGTAAATTCACTGACAATATATGCTTTTCCTTGCACATTCTCTTGCTGAAATTTACTTAAATTCAGAGGTGAATCAGTTTAGACCATTTATCTCAATGTGTGTCTCTGCCTTTAAGGAAAACAAAATTATGATTTTGAAAGTGGTACTTTCTAACATGATCATTTTGTGTCTAGTATTCTTGCAGACATTTACGTTCTTTCTGTTGTCATTTTCCACAGTCATTTGCTACTTCATGATTTTTGTGATTATTTTAAATAGCTGGAAATTATTAGAAGTATCTCGTGGCGTATAACAGAAAACCAACATAGCAGAAACCAAAGCACTAGGAGAGTGCGGAAGCAAATGACTTACACAATGACTAATATTTCTAGTTCTTAGTACGCGCTCTATTTCAGCTGCACATTCTCACATACACCAACCTTCTCCTACAACCCTCTGCTTTGTTTCCTTCCAAAATATTGCCTGGCTTCTAAGATTTGATAATTTTCCAATAACACTGAGCATGCTAGTTGCCATAGTGCACTGATACCACTTTTAGAAGAGGGGCAGAAGCAGCTTTTTCCTTCAGTTGTTCAAGCCACTGAGGCAGATCCCTCCCTTGTAGTCAAGAGCAAAAAGAAAACTGCCCAGGCTTAGTCTGACTAAAGGCAATCTCTCCCTTAGTAAAAGCTCCAAATAGTTAACACATTTTAAAGTTTTAAACATACGATGCGCTCTCTGATACTTCTTCCAAAACTACAGTAAGTACTATATGTGCAAGTGCCCATAACTTTTCATTCATTCAGTAATAATACAGGGCACATAAGTGAACCTTCTAAGTTGTTTGCACATCACCAGAGAGATACGTGCTTGGAACTTTTGGTGAAGTCTCTAGCACTCCTGAATGTAAAACTCCTTATAAGCTTTTTCTCAGTGAGCTAAATTAAGTTCCTTCTTCTTGTATTTTTTTTTTTTTAATACAATGCTTATATGGGCTTGACTAATTATCTTAAGTAAATGCTTTTTTATCTAATATTCATTGCATATTTTTAAACTAGTTTTTTTCCCCACAATATTACTATCTATAAAATCTAGTAAAATTATGTATTATCGGCATTCCATATTTTTAGGAAATAGCATTTTCTTTAGTCAGGTACTAGGCTGATGTTTGAAGACTAGTAATAAGGGAAAATGAAATAGATATTATAGAACGGAAGATTAGCAATGGGCATATAAAGAGGTCATTATGTACGAGATGTGGCTATAAATTACAGTAAATGCTGGAGAGTCTGAGACAGTGGGCATAACTAAGGAGATTCTTGAAACTAGGATTACTAGAACATTTTCATAGCCGTAGTCCAGCAATGATATTTATTATCTGTGGCAGAACCTCATATAAAAAGCTTCAGAGAAAAATAATGCATAGCTTGAACACTCCTGGGTATAAAAAGTTCACGAACTGCCTAATCCTGGGTAACATCTACTGTTCCATTCTTGTTAATCAAGTCTTGCAGTTGAAATAAACATTGCACCATGACACAGAAGAGAGAAAAAAAGAGACGGGTTAAAGGATGGCAATGGTATTTTCTTTTAATTTTTCTTTCTCATTTGTTAGCTGCCTAGAGATTGCTTAGCTTTAAGATAACATGCCATGTTAATTTAAATCTAGGCAGCAAACATCTAAAAAAGGATCCCATCTTTACAAAATCTTTTCTGAAAGAGACACCAGAGCAAAAGAAGAGCTGACGAAAGGGAGAAGACACAGAGCTAAAGGAGCACAAACAGAAGCACACGAGAGATCTTATTTGTGAAAGCGACCCCTGAAGGATCTCTTCCATTAAGACAGCTGATGTAGTAAAGTCTATTTAGCAGATCATTTGTAGCTTCTGCACTCTAAAGGCCCATGTTGGGATCTATCCATATATTGGTACTACCCGTTTTTTGGACACATTAAGATGGAAAGTATTCTATGCTCTACTTCTCTTTGAAAACCCAGGAACTCTTCTGCTTTCATGAAGGTTCAGAACAGTAGCATGAAACTCCTGAGGATGGATATTTTGGACCCATTACCCTCGTGACAACAACTTCAGAAAACATGGTGAGTCCATTTCTCTTTCTACTAGATACTGCCAGAGAATAACAGAATTGTTAACAGTTTTTGCTCACAAACGTTGGAGGAAAGATAGTTTGGAGGAAAGATAACAGGAATAGACATATTGAGGATTTTATTTTACATATTTAATAGGCTACTGAAATAGTAATTGTATGTTTTGGTACAGGTGCCTATTGGATTGTTAACTTGAAATTGTTCAGTTGACGTTACACATTGTACTCTGCAACAGCAGGTAGTCTCTCTTTCGCTCCTGTTTCATTTATGGATCTGCTTTCCCCTGCTTACCACCACCTGTGTATTCCTCAGACTTTATGTCACAAGCTTATTTCCTTCCTAATCAACTTGACCGAGATGTTATGTTTTCCTCCAATTGTTGTTTCCCAAGACATGCTAGTAATGGACCTATTTACTTTTTATCTTTCCACATCATTTTCATGCTTCAAGAATTGATTAAGATACTACAGGCTGGTAAATTGTTCCAAATACCAGCAGATAGAATGATGGGGAAAATGTTTTAAGATTTGTTGCTTGCTGCCACAAGTGACAAATACTTAAGAAGTTACTTAGGATAAGAAGTATTGTCTAGAAAATATTGCAAACTAAAATTCAACTAGGTGTGGAGATGAAGTTAAAGAATATGTTATAAATGAAACATACTTTTCCAAACATCATTTTCTGGCCACTGACCAAGGAAAGGAGCTGTGCCTTCCCAAGTGCTTTACGGTCAGTTTCCCACAGAGGTTATCAGGCTCCGATGCCGTTGGCTAATAGGTTGGAGACCACACAACAAAAATAGACTTGTGTAAAGCAAGGTATTGACTGGCTTATGTGTCTGGAAAGAGAAGAGGTAATTTTTTTTATGACCCAAAAAGCACAATTCCTCACCCTCAAGATTAAACTCTACAAAACTCAATGGACATCACATACAACATCTGAGTTAAAAGGTTTTAACTTTATTGATCTCTGCAGATTTTAAAATGTTAAAAAGATTATTTCTACAACACCCAATTTCTGAGTTATTTCTAAATGATCATATCTTTAAGGAAGAACACTTTTGTGATCCTTTGTAAGCGTGTGCGCCTTTCCTAAGGAGCCTCAAGGGTCATTTTCCTCCTTTCTTCTTGCTCTTGGTGTGTTTGCTTAATAGCACACAGTTGGATTAGAGGTAGCGTCTGCATATGGAAAACAGAGCTTATCTGCTTTTCTCTGTCTTCTGGAGACTTTAGCCAAAGACTAGCCAGTCTGCTATAACCCTGAACCGACAAGGAGGTAATTTCTGCTAAATCACCCTCTAAAGAACTATTAAAAATACAAAATCTCCTATCTGCTCAGAATAAAATTAACAGTTTTTAAAAATGAAGTTATGTTCTTTCAAAATCTACTTCCTTCTTGAAACCACCAAACTTACAGTGCACTGTGAAAAGTAAAAGAAATAAATAAATACATAGATAGATAAATAAATCACACTCCCCTAAATCCTCCCAAAAAACAAGGAGGGAGAGCAAAATGAGTCAATGTTGTATTTCTATCTGTACATCTTAGTGTTCTTTCATCAGTGTCATTTTTAATGTTGCATATAGAAACACACAAAGACACTGCTATCCTACTGCTACAAATAGCCTTAGAATAAAGTATTAGCACTTTGAAAGAAAAACCCAACCTGATACTTTTAGTTCTTTCCTGAAGTGAATGAGGTTCTCCTGTGTTTACTCCATTTCCAAATTACAGGCTCAACTGTAGAACTTCAGTTAGCACAAAATAAAATATTTCTCTTAAACGTCACTGTTCTTTGCTGGAAGAACTTAAGGCAAAACAACATCATATCTGCAGTTATACAGGTAGAAGTCCCGAAAATATCTTAAAAACTATCAGAAGCCTTATATTACTAAAAAGTCTTTTTGGTTATGCACTTTTCTCACTTTCTAGACTTTCACAATACCTGTTAAACTGCTGTGGATACGTGCAGTTTTTTACGGTTATCCGTTACCAGGTAATGATGGAAGTATGATAGTGTTCAACAGCATTAAAAAAAAACCCCAAAACTTAATCTTGTAGAGAAAATGTGCTTCGTGCTTTTTAAATGCTTCTATTTAAATGCTTCCATGTTCCAGAAAGAACTTTCAGATTCTAGACTGCCTTCCTAGGGAAGTCATTCATCCTAGGAAGTGATGTTAGATGCACCATCAAAAGTTTTTTCTATTAGCTAACCGTACTCTGCAAAAGACTCAACTCATCGTAACAGATGAAAAGTGCTTATTTAAATTAAAAATACAATAGCCAAAAAAACAGGGAAGAAGTCTTTCTAAGAGTGGGGCAGAAAGAACGTGGGGAATAGAGCCAGACAATAATCAGACAAAAATGAGACCCACACCTGAAATCATTGCAATTTGTGGAAGACAAGGGATCCTAAAAATAATCCACCCTCATCTGCAGCACTTGATACCTGATGAATCTTCATGGATAATGAATAAGCAGTAACAATGTTGCAGAGCAAAAAACATATCTATTAAATCTCAGCACAAAGGAGACTTCCTTTGAGAAGTTTAGTTGAGGGCATATGACTATAGTCCATCCCATCCTGTTCCTTATAAAAATGCAGCCTGCTCAACAGCCCTTTATATGTAAATGAGATTAAACTCAAATTTAATTTCTCATAAGGAGTTGGTAACACACAAGTTTCATTTTTCCAACTGATCTGTCCTACTTTTTTTTCTAGCAGGCTTCTTCATGGCCATAGCTCAAACCCTAACATCTCTCCCTGTGAGGAAGTGGATGATTCTACTCTTTAAGGTGAGATCCTGTTACAGATCGTTTCCTCTGCTGTAGGTACCTCCAAATAAAGCGTAAAAATGATAAAGCTGAATTAAGGGCAGAAGGATAGAAGAGTTCTCGAGGGCCTGTTAAAGGAAAATGTCATAACTTTTTATTTTTGAAACATTCACATATTTGGCCTAAGCATAGTTATTTAATAATTAGGCAACTAGCTAAACTAGTGGCACAGGCCACTAGAGAAACTAGTTACCAGGGATCTGGTGGAGAAGAAAGTCTGAAATGTTGAGTTGTCACAGATGTGAATCATTTGTGCTGATTTCAAATCCAGTTTTGTGTAACTTCTTGAGGAAGGCCAGTGTGCTCTCCAGGAAACAGTACAACAGTGTAACTAACGCAGAGAAGATAGCTCAGAAGAACTGAAGGACTGCAGGTGATACACTGCTTTGGAATGTGAATCACTGCAAATTTACTGATTAAACAGGAAGGAACTATAGAGACCTATACATATATGTACACATGTGTATATACTGCAGTAGTTTGTGGGACTGCTGGTGAACAAAGGAGCTTTGGGAAGCTCCATTCCCAGCATTGAAAAACTGCTTACCCTGGTATAAACCATTGTAGAGATCAGGGAGAACTGTGTCAACGTGTCCAGTTTGTAGAAAGGCAAAAATTGTATACGTCTTCCAAACTGTGAAAAGCCAGTCCAGTTCAGAGATGAGTTAAATAAGAATAGCCGAAGTTGGAAAGGACTTGTTTCTTCAGATAATTTGTAAAGTACCTGTAAAGACCTGATATATTTACTGAGAAAGTAAAAGCACAGAAGTAGTTTTCCTTTAAGGGGAAAGGAAAAAAAAAAAAGAATGTGAATTTTCATCAAAACCTGTTCTTCATGCTAATGACATATGTTCTTCATGACCACAGACAATGTGGTCCTTCCTTGTTGAAGAATCTTTTGCCATTAAAAAAAGTTCATGAAAACCAAGGGGTGGAATGCATTGTGTCACAAAAAAGAAAGAGCTAAGAAAGAGATGAAGCCAAAATCCAGAAGGCTGACCATACAACACTTCGTTCAATATCAAGTTTTTCAGCATGAGTACTCATTTGGCCATCCCATGCACTCCTCACTATTTGCATTCATTCATCCATAACAAAAATACGAATTTTGCAAATGCTAACAAGGTACAACGCTGACCTGCAGCTGTCGTGGCGTTTCTCTGCTTTTCTGCATGACATGGCTTTGCTAAATTAATATAAATGTTTCTGAGAGTGTTAGGGGAAAAAAGACGCTCCTTGTTTAAACAATTTCGGTGAAGGTCTAACCTTTTACATCAAACATCTGTTCATTTACTTTCTGGCAGCAGTTCACGTTTTCTGCAAAGGACACAGTTTAATGAACATATACCAGATTACTTAAATGAATGGTCTTAATGATTTTTTTCCAATAGGTTTCTCTAAAAAGTAAGCATGAAATTACTTTCTCAGTTGGGATCTTTTAACATATTTTAAGAAAAACATACATAATCACTTTCCAGCAAACACAGGCCTCAGTTGCTTTAATGCCTTTGAGTGCTAATAAAGTAAAGTACGTTTCATGGAAGTGATAAGTCAGTATGGAAAACTGACATTTTAATATATTGTTACTTCCTAGGAAAGAGATTTTTTCCTATAGGAAAGGGGAAAATACTTATCATTCTATCAGAATGGGACAACAGTTTATTTTTAAATAATGGAAAGATATGGACAGGCCTGAAACCTAGAGGCTTTCATTAAAAGGCTCCAGCAATAGACTCAATTATTAACTTATTAATACTCCTAAGAAGGAAATACATCTAAGTTCTACTAGGATAAACCGAGGCAAAAGTACTTTGGCTTCACCAGTGACTTAGCTTCAAAATTATTAAACTTAGTTCCTGACTCTGTTTACTCTTTTTTCATATTCACTTACTGCAATAGGAAGTGTTAATTCCATTCAAATAATTAGGATTTGGTATAGTTCACCATGTAGCCACCAGGAAGAAAAATATGCCAAAAGTCTACATTTGGCTTTCACTTTTGAACCAGCAGGGAGTTCTTTATGTGATTGATTTGTTTAGAAGTCACTTCATAGTCTAATATTGTTTAATTGCCCTGATTTTTCTCTACTGATTTTGTACATATACCAATAATGGCACTGCAATGGAAATGCAACCTGAATGAGAGTTTTTAGAATTTTTAATCAGTGATATTCTGCCGCCTTAGCATAAAACCTGTTTTTCCTATGGAATAATGTAAGATGGTCCCTGGCCTTCAAAGTCTGATTTGTCAAGAGATATTCCATTTAAGCAGGAAGGATTACACCAGTTGGCAGTCTTTTTCTGAGCATAAGGCTAACGAGCATGTTCATTTGTGCATAAGGTAACTGTAATATAGTTAGCTGGCACTGAGCCTTAAAAGACGTTTTGTTTAAATTTTAAAAATTCCACTGTGATTTCTATGGCTTTCTCTTGGTTTTAGATATAGCCATTACTAACTTTGTTCTAACCTCCTTTATTGCTTCTGGGTGAAAGCACTCGAAAAATGCAAGGAAAATGCATCAGCTCATTCCTCGTCCTTCACTCCTCCTGGCCCTGGAAATGTCCTATGGCTAAATAAAAGAGACTGGATCAGTTTGCTAGAACTTTTACATACCCTTGCATTATATCGTGATGTGAGTATTTTCTTGTCTCACTGATTACTTGATAGAACCATAGTAAAAATGTATCTTCTGAAGGCATAGTAAATTGCTATTGTTTTTCATGACAAGTATCTTGTCTCGTTGTGTAATACTTAACTACTAAAATACTTAACATTCATTAATATTAATAAATGCCTTTGTCACCTCTAACATCTGGGGTCCTTATCATTAACCAGATACACATCAAATGCTTAATGTGCACTTTGAAATACTTTCAGTATATTAAGTTAAAATGTGATACAAAATCCAGGCTTTATACCTGCAAAGCCTGAGATTGCTGGGGATCATATTTATCTCACATTATTTTATTTTTTTCATGCTTGTTCACTGTTGCTAGTGGATGAATCAGTAATTTCTACGTGTTTTCTGTGCCATTAGATCTTGGACATAGGTGTTGATGCCATTGTTAGCACCAGCATTGTTTTGGCTCTGACTTTTCATGTTACTGAAATAATCTACCCTTTCACAGAACTCCTATGCCTTCGGAGTTCACACTTTTTTTTTGAAACCTTGTCAGTCCTGCTTTTGGTCTGTGTTGCCGAGATTTTAAGTGAATGACCCACGTTTAAGTACCCAGACTTCTTTAGCATCAGAAGCCCTTGGTGTGAATGCCCATGTTTTTTGTAGACTCACTTTCAAATTTTTCTTTTGGAGTAAAAATAGTAATGCTTACATCTGCATCTTCTATGATGCAGATTCCATTTTTCTATGTTTCATATTGATTGCATCTTGAAAACCTCAAGATGTTTTACAATGCTGGGGAAATAAATCCTCAAAGGCAATATATATCTCGTTTCCTAAGACAGCCACCTGAACAGAATCACTGAATTCAAGCTTTTCCACTTGAATTCTGAAAAAGGACCTGTTCGTCATGCTTTTCCACCCCTTATCACTTCTCAGTTTGTAAGCATCATCTGCTTTCCATTATTTTTGCAAGATACCAATCTTAACAGTTGCAATTCCTGCCTGAGTTTCAGTGACTTGGCAAGCCACTGTAATCTGTAGAGAGTACACCTTTTTTTTCACTTCTGGCTGGCCAGAGGGAAACAAAAATTATTTTACTAGAGCTCTACTCAAATACATTTCAGATGCAGTGCTCTTGGCAAACAAATAATAAGGAAGAGGAAAGTAACACTTCCTTGACTCTTTTTCTCCCACCTCCCACTCTGTTTACTCAGCCTTTGCTTCCCTTTTGTATCAGAAGCAATATATTTTCACTTGGAGGAACACCTGTCAAAAAGATATATACTTGGAAATCATTTTTATCAAGTTCATTAGTGAAGTAGTTATGCTAAGAGTCAGATTCTCAGTTGAACATGAATTCAAAGCATTTGCAGGTGGAACAGTAGCAGATTTTGCAAAGAAACCCTAACAAAGTCATTTTTAATTGGGATAACAATTCTGAGACTGGGAATAAGGAGTTCTTTTACTTCCTCGGTAACTATTTTGAAGATGAAGGTTTGCGGTCCTGTCAAGGGAAGGATGCTGTTTAACTTATAAAAATTCTTTCTCTTCCTATCAGTATGTTAAAAAAAAGAACCAAATTGCTCCTACAAGAATGGTCATGTCTGCAATGCCAAACGTATTGCTTCATAGGGAAAAAAAAGGTTTATTCTGCTGTTATTAAAAAATTACTAAGATCAACCAAAAAGTCTCTTTACCTTAAAATGCCACTTAGCAGCAGTCTATGACTACTTTCTATGGTCTTTAAAGTGCTCAATAATCCCATAAAGTTTTAACCTTTATTTTATTGGTACCTGCTACTTTTTGTGTTATGTATCTAAAGCCAATGAAAAGATTTTTCATGAATCACATGAATTTTTATTTTACTGTTCACATAAAAAAGCTTTCTAATATCTTTTAATAGCAGGATTTTGTGTATGAATTATATCACAGTCAGCATGCATTATTCTGAACTCTAGCTTCTGGACCAGAAAACCATGTTTAAATCACTCTGGGCATTAAAATTAAATGGGTAAATGACTGATTACATGGACTGACAGTGTTATCCTGCAGCAGTTAGAAGGTGGTAGAACACAGAGAAGTGACATCAAGTTTTAGCATATCTTTGAGCAGCGGGGTAAAAATTATTTAAAGGGGATTATTTATTTATTTAAATTTGTTAACTGAACAAAAAGTGAGGAATTTTAATGTGGAAGGCATAAAATATTTCATCAGCAACCAAAACCTGCAGGGACATTTTAGTTTTCATGCAGAAGAGGGAAATCAGGGTATAAGACCTTTTAGCCACAAAAATGAATGAAGTTCCCCTCATTAAGATTGCTAATAACCTTATCAGTATCCTATACTTGTCTGAAACATTTTTTAAGCTTCAAAAAAGATTAACTTATCCCTAAATAGTTCAAAGAAATCACAGACATTTCTCAGACAAAAGTCTGAGGGCAAATAAAGGCTGCAGTTTGTCCGGGCCTGTCACATTATGCCAGTGAAAGCCAATGGGTGAAGTGACAACAGGTTTCTCAGTTGAAAGGGAGTCAATAGAGTTCTACAAATAAGAAGCAATTGCTTCTGAAAGTTTTGGAGTGTTTGCAAATAGTTTCATTTGGGAATTCTTCTCTTGGGCCATAATGTCTTGGTTTTCTCCTGCCCTAAAAAGCACCAGCCAAGCACAATTGCACACTGGCTTACCTGGCAGATCAGCACCCATGAAAATGATCCAGACCAATAACATTATAAAACTCTTGGTATTAATGTACTGATCCAAATTGTTCACAGGACATTGACAGGAGCTGTGGCTGGTGCTGCCCATCCCGGATTGTTGTGAGGCTGGGAAAACCGTCCTGCAGCCCTGCGGCCAACCCCGCTCCCTCCAGGTGTCCACCCAGCCCAGGCATTTACCTTCTTGCCACCCAGGGCCTCAAAGTGGCTCCGCAGCTCCTCCACAGTGGTGGGGAAGTGCTCGATCTGCTGAGGGCTGCTGAGGGTCTCCTCCTTGAACACATCCTCCCTCCTGCTGTCTGCTGGCACTTTCTCCACGGTGCTGCTGCGGCTGATCTTACCCAGCGCCGGGGACTGTGGGGCTGGTGAGCACTGGAGCGTCGTGCCGGGTCTTGTAGCATTGACGGACTCCCATCTCTGCTTGAGGAGCTCCACGGAGCCCTTCTGCAGGGGCAAGTCTGCCAGCTCCAGCGTGCCCTGCAGTGCAACATGTACCTGTGTCAGAGATGGGCGGCACCGTGCCGGCACAGGCCACCACAGGGCAGCTCCAGAGCCCTCGTGGGTCATGGGACAGGCCAGGGCACTGGCTGGTGGCCAGGACAGGAGCCACTTCCCAATGGAAAGTGAGATCCAGTAAGACCAGATCCAGTAAGAGTCAATGAAAAGATTCAGTGTGTTCATACAACAGAAATATGTTAATTAAAGAGTGAATTAAGGGTGGTATTCAGATATTTTTTTCTTAAGCTTGCTAGGAGAATCACTGTCTATCATGAATGGAAAAGCAGCAAGCATACAATTAGGGAGAATTTCAAACAAAGTGGGGCTAATGAATGAGTGCCTGGTAATCAGTGTGTGCTGCACTGAAAGGTGTTGTGACAGGTGACTGCTGGTTTGTTTTAGATTTGATACAGCTGTCAGTATTGTGGAGCAAGACACAGCATTTTAAAGCAGCCAGGAGACAGAAGGGCGACTGCGTTAGCTGGGAGAGTACTTGGAAGCACATCCCAGTACACTGCTCCTAATTGCACCATAACTCTTCTGGCAGGTAAATTACTAAGTGCTGATATCAAATCTTTCTGATCATTTGACTCTCTGTGTTCTCACAAAGGCTTATTACATCTTTCTTACAGTACGCTTGGGAACGAAAATTACCATTCCATCATTTTGCACCACTTGCTGAAATCTGCTACCTATTTCCTGAAATCAGCTCCTAAGAGGTTTGATTTCGAGGTTTTTCTGCCACGTAGCAAATACTCAAATGTAAGTTTTCATCTCTCATTCAAAATAAGTTTGAATAGAAAGAACATTCATTTAAAACAATAAAGAGAAATGTTAGTGAGAGCTGAGACCAAACTATCAGCTTAAATCTCCATTTGTTAACCCCTCACTTCTTTGCAAGACAATTTGTTATATGTTTAACTGGCCTTTAACATGCTTATATTTGGTTGAGCTTAAACCGGCATTGTTGGCAGTTGGGTTTGGGGAGGTTTTTGATTCAAATCTTAACCAGAATTAGTGTGATCTGTAATATTTTGTGTGGAAAAAAAAAACATAGGAGAAGCACAAGGTATTTGATGTATTATAAGAATATTTTTAAGAGGAAATCCGAGGTCTAGCTTCCTTGAGCAAAGCAGGAAGGAGTTTCTTGGCTCACAGTGTTCACCATCTTTCTAGCCAGAAGTTGGCGCAAGATATGTCTCTCCATTAGCTTTTTGGCAGTGCCAGGTTGTGACTGTGGTTAATGTCCTGCCAGATCGCCTTGACTGATGCAAGTTGTCTCCACTGCTCTTCCCTTCCTGCAAGCAAAAGAGTAACACCCCTGTTCCCTACCACCCATGCTGGCTGTTCTCAGCTGTCTAGTTCCATCAAAGGTGCTAAATGGGTCTGACTTTTAACCCCAAATGAAGAACAGCTGTTAAATTTACCAGTTGCAAGAATGTTCAGCCTAACTCACAGCTGTATGTTAGGCATACTCCTGATTTAGACTGCACCTAAGGATTGACTTCAGACTGTGAAGCAGGCTTTTCCTAAATCAGGTGAGTGTGCTTATGTGATATCTGCATTCTCCTATGTTTTGTTTCATTGCTAGTGAGTAACTTTGTTGGTGTTATTGTTTTTTAGGGTAGGTGTTATGCTGTCCTTCAAAAATAGTCTGGAGTTCACCTCCTTTTCCCTGGGAGCTCTCAATTTAACTCAGATTTAACTAAGAATGGAAGCTTCTGTTACCCTTTTCTAGTTTAGGACCTATGGCTGCTAGATGACTGATAAAACAGACATATTTGCTCTGTTTGCATGTGTGAATTGACTTGTATGAGGTGAAATTGTGTGAAGATTCAGTGTTCCATAAAGTTGGTGATTTGCTGCACTTCTCTTCCCCCCACTCCCAAAGAGAGATTTAATTGTAACATCTGCTTTTGTGTCAAGACTAAATTGGTATGTAAGCCTATACCTGACACAGAGCTGCTTCCTAAAGGTATATTTTAATGAAAGTCTCTCTCTGAAACTTAGGGGTGTGGGTGGGGGAACCAAACCAAAACAGAATCTGGTGTGTCCTAATGGTCATTTGAGGTTTTCACATTTTGTTACTGCTGTCTCCAAGACAGGTCTCTGATCTTCTGTATTTCCTTCCCTGCTTGTTCACAGTAGTTTAAATCACTGCAGAATACTAATGGGAATTTATTTACAAGTAAAATATTTTATGAGAACTGTATATCTAAATACGTCAGCTATGTTGACTGTTTCCTGAGCTTT
This sequence comes from Nesoenas mayeri, assembly GCF_963082525.1. Lineage (NCBI taxonomy): Eukaryota > Metazoa > Chordata > Aves > Columbiformes > Columbidae > Nesoenas > Nesoenas mayeri. The sequence continues at coordinate 24,391,685 of NC_137545.1, forward strand.
GTCGAGCCTTAAGCTTTATGAAAATGTAGGAGGAAAACAGAGGAAATAAGAAAAGCACAGATTTGAACTTTGACCTAAATTACTACTACCATTGCCTTCTGGCTCTGCTGACTGTAAGTTTTAACTTTTACTGGTGACTTGTAAAATTATCTTATTCAAATGAGGAGGAGAACAGATAATATTGCCTTTATCAAGTATCTTTTTTCTTTTTTCCCTTTTGTGTCTGCTGTTTTTAGCTCTGAGCTTTCTGGCTATGTTTGTTCTCTGGCCTGTTCACTTCTCCCCCAGACTTATCCTGATTTATTCCTTCATAGTGACAATAAGTTTATTACACTGTCCAGTTTGCTGACCTTGCAGGCAAATTCACATCTGTGGGTCTGTGAGTGTTCTCTTCCCAAGAGCTGCAGAATAGGAGCCCACCTATGTATGGGGCTTGTGCTTAGGTAGAACTTACTTAGTCTGTTTACATTCATGTTTTCAGTCCCATTGCACCAAACTGCTGGTCATAACAGTCAAGTAACAGATTATAAAAATTACAACATATTAAAAAAAAAAAAGAATAACGAGATAGGATAAAGGTTTCAGTCAGGTTAGAACTCTGCAGGGAGTATTGCCCTCTCATTTTCATTGGTTTGAGAGGCTCAAATGTGCTTCTGTGGCCAGAAGTGGTGTGTTGGAGAGAGGAAGGCTGCAGTACCAAACAAATTAAGTTAGCTAGTAAGCAGACATTCTAGCAAAAATTGATGGTGGAATTTTTGTGAAGGAGCTAACCAAAATGCTCTATGTCCTTCAAAAGTAGTTGTTTGTGAACGCTACCTATAAAACTGTTGCATGAATGTGTTTTATGAGGCCAGTGATAGTGCAGCATTCAAACACTGCAATCAAACTGTACCTTTTGCTTTTTTTGTGGTTTGTTTGTTTGTGGTTTTTGTTTTGGTTTTTCATCTGGGATCTTCTGGATATCTCTCCCACCAATTTTATAACATGCCTACAGTAATTCTTCATTGCATGTAATAAATCTGATAAATGTATACTTTTCCTGGGCAAAAAGCTTTTGGAAGGCCTGTAGATTTTGTAGACTTTTGAATTATTATCCAGTAAATTTCAGGGTGGTTTTTTTTTTAAACCTGAAGTTGTTGATAAATCTGTCTTCACAGTAGGACCATTGAAATGGTATTTTTCTTCTTGGGTTGTAAATTAGGTAAAACCTCATCTACTGTTCACAGACTTCTTATTCAGTTGGTAGGTGTATATATTCATACAAGTAATTAGAAGAACTGTTGAGAAAAACAGTATCAGTTCTAGTCTGTATTCCTTTGCCAAAATGGCTACCTGCATTTTCATCATATTCTTGCTATGTTAATGTTTCTTACATGTAAATTTTTTCATTTGTGCACTATCAAACAAGTAAATAGAAATTGTAAAAGTAGTAAACTGATACAGTTTATTTGTAGAACTATTTGTGAATACTGTCAGTATGTTCATTTAGCTATATCCCCATGGGATTATATAATCATGCATATTGTACTGGCAAGTCCTGTCCTGACAGTAGAGAACAACCTGTTGTCAAACAGCTGCCATTTGCCATTGTATATTGAGCTGGGGAAAGAAAGAAAACAAACCCAAAACAATATATGTAACACTAAACCAACAAAAACCAACACCAAACCAAAAATCTTTTGAGGACAAGATTTGAGAAGTCCTTTTCATAATCTCTCATAGTACTTCCTCCAGCTCTTGGCTCTGACAGGCTCAGGCAGTCTGTTCCCTACCAGTCACCCCTGCTTTGATCCCACCTGGGTGCCTGGTTCCAGTTAATCTGTACTGTCAGGAATCCCTAGCATGAGGATCCATAGGCCATCTTGGCATAAATTATGAGAGAAGGAGCAATGCATTGCAAATGAAGACTGTGTCTCATTCAACCCAGTGCATTTTCCAAACCGCTGAAGAACAGCCCCCAGGATCAAGAGGAGGCTACAGAACTGACCCCTTAGCTTATGGCAATTCTGGGAAGGGAGGCAGGGATATGAAAGAGAGGACCAGTAGCTGCCTAGATTCTCATCTAAAACTGGTCGCTAATAGAATAAAATACTACAGTTGGAAGGGATCTATAACAATCTTCTAGTCCAACTGGAATATTCACTGGCCACTTTACTAAATAATCTCTTCTCCCCTAAGGACTCTTTAAATATGCACATGATAGCTAAGCGCACACTGCTGACACTGTTGCTTGAAAAGCTTGCTGTTTCTTCTGCAGGTAAGCAGAGCCTCAAGTATCTATAACATTGCTTCATTTACATTTCAGACACTTCTTAACAAAAGCAGCTCAGACAAGACAAGAACTTAAAATGTTATTGATTACTACAAAGTGTAAAGAACTTTCAAATGCCTAGTAATATTTTGAGGAAATATACTAATTTAGGTTGTCATTTAACATGTCAACCTTTATCCTGATACAAATATGCATATCTAAATAATAAAACTTTCAAAAATCATTCAACTCTAAATTATGGCAGACCCCTACTCCAGCAAATATAGCAAGGTTACAGTATTTTGAGGCAAATCACACTAAAACAGTCAACCTTCTGCATGTATTACCAGCAAAATCAACACATTGTCATAGCTAATAAGAAAGAACTAGAAAGTGCATTATTCCTATTCATGTGACTTGAAGAAAGACATGCTTATATTTTTTCTTTTTTATCCCTTCATTCTCATTAATTACACGAGCAGTATCGGGCCCCACACTAGACAGCCTATTTAAAAGAAAAAAAAAAGCAATGAATTTTACTGAGCTTATCTTACCACTGTGTTCTTCTCAGTCAAGTTTTCCAGTTGTGACTCTGCTGCACTCATTGTGTGCCTGTTTAAAGGAAGACAAATTTAAACGTTCTCTAATTCATCAGTCTCATTTGACTAACGAATGTGAAGCTTGATAGACACACGTCTGATAGTAGTTACAAGACACCAAATCTCTTACGTGCTTGCCTTGCCAATATATTATTTAGTGCGGCATGGAGGTAAAGTATGCTCTCGGCTATACCTCTGGCTGTGCTGCATGTGCTCACCTTACACTGCTTAGCAGTGGCAAAGGCTGGAGGCAACAGCTATTGTTTCAGTGCTGTTTGGCAGGAAACACAGCACCTTCCAGTAAAAAATAGGTGGTTCTTAAGTACTTAGGAAAGGTTTGGAGGAAAAGTACGACTGGTAAGTTACAAGTCAAATGGATAAGAAAGTACTATGTACATTCAGTATCATTCAGACCACGTAACGATACCATGTAAAGATACCACATTCCAATACAACTGTTTTTCTAAATAGTAAACATAATTGCTTTTAAAAGGTTTCCTTGTAGACCAAAAGCACATGTTAAAAATCATACAGGAAAATAAGATAGAAGGATTTCAAATGATCTTGCTCTCCCCTTTGTTCTGTTTTTATCTGCTATGTTACAGGGCTGTTACTTTTTCTTTTTTCTCCTCCCACTCCCTGCCCCAAATCTGTAATCCAATTGTTTACATTAACCCCTAGAAGCTTTTGAACTTTCTAGCTATTTTTCTTGCTAAGGGAATGACCATAGCATGGGTGGTAGCATTCCAATCTTACTGCTTATTGGCTAAAACAAATTAATTCAAAGAGGAAATATGTATCGAGTGAATAATTTTGCATCTTAAAATTTGTTAAGTGCAGGTGACTTGGCAATTGAGGAAGATACTCATGCTCAGTTTAAAAAAACCTCAAATGTTAGAATCTGATGCGTGAACCAAGTATCTTACCATGGCAATGCTGATATGTCTTTACCTTTTGATAGAGAATGGTAATTGTATGACAAATTCTGAGAAGCATCACTTTCTACTAATAGCCATGTGTGCATTTCCATCCCTTGTTATGTGTTTGTGGAAATTCAGACACAAATACTTACAGGCATATAGCTTGCACTTTAAAAGGAAAATTGGATGGTTATGACACACCAGCATTTGTATTACAAACCATAATTAAATTAAAATGTACTTCTAGTATTTAGTTCTTGAAAATGGCTTTAAGCAACACTCAGCACTTCTGGCACCAGATACACGACCAGCAAGAGCAAATGTTTACAAACTCCTTGTGGCCCAGTTAAGAGTTGCAAAATAATGTTACTTGGCAGGGACCTCTGTAGGTCCTCTAGTCCTACTTCGGGTTTTTTTGTGCTCATATGCAGCTGTGCCCACTGTGTGTGTCTTTTCATTATCTTTGAGAGAGTCCTCAGTCCACATCTGTCACTATTGATCGGTAGGTGAAGACCATGGTGCAGAGCTGCTGACCTGCCTGACCCCAGCGGGCAAGCACAGCTGCATTCCAACCTGGGGGGCATATGCAAAACACCACAACCAGCCTGGCCTCCCACAACTCCTTTTCCAAAGAAACCCGCCAGGAGAAACAGGGACAGAACCTGTTCTGTAGCCTCTCCCCAAATGACTTGGTGTCCCTATGGACATGTTTTTGGGTGGACTATAAAAAATACCCAAACACAGGCAGCACCTGGTTTTCATTGTTACTCTCAATGACTTGGCTAACTTCAGATTCTCTCTTAAAGGTAACTGGCCAGCTCTGGCATGCCACACTTGCTTTTCTTTGATTTACAGTTTTCTTTCCCTCTTTCTGTAGTATAGTGGAGACTTTTATGATTTTCAGGCTAAACCTCCTTGTCTAATAGGAAGTGTAAAGGATTCTTCAGCTAAGTACAAGGTACACTAAGGGTACCCTCTTGCATCCAATCTTGTGCTACATGTTGTAACTCATCAAAATAACATGAAACATTACTTTAAAAACTGCAGGTTGTGAAATTTACACGATACCAGTCATTTAAAATACCTGCAAAATACTTCTACGTCCCTACCTTTGAAATAGTAACAAAATTTATAGTGGACTAAAACTTACTAAGCTGCAAGTTGATTATACATGACTGATGCTTTGGTCTAATGTTTAATGAAAAGTGGTTAAATCTGTGTGCAGAATCTCCTCTGTCCTGCCCTTGGCAGTTATTTATATTTCTATGTAGTTGATACATGGGATTTGCAAATGACCATGCAGGGTTTTTTTCCCTCTCAGCAGCAAAATGGTTTTAATGTGACCTGTTGCTCAAGTTTAAATAATTATTACTGAGTTAGATGATGTATCTTGGAAAAGGAATCTGATTCTTTTCCACACAGATAGAGCCAGTGAAATGGAAGTAAAGATTTTATAACCTAATCACTTCAGCCAGTGTTCTGGGAGCGCTGAATTGCAGCCACATGCAACTGTTATGGCTCTGTCTTGGTGGGAATATACGGATCATCACAGAAAGCAGTGTCATTTTGTGAATGTGTGAACAGAGGAAGCCTTGGCAACATGTGTTACATGTCTGCGTGAAATCCCCAGGATTGTGGCATGATTCACTCAGATTGGATAGCTCTTTAATTGGTCAGTTATTTTCAGATAGAAAAATTGCAGCTGGCTAGCTTTTGGTAAGAATGTGTTATGAGTATGTTAATAATAATTCCCATACTATAATTCACCTAAAATAGCCCGCATGTGATTTCAAGGGGCAGTGGCATCCATTTAAAACACAGCCAATGCCAGTGGATGGACACCCCTCTAACTCTAGGGAGCAAGGGTCACTGTACTTAATGAGCCACCCTCTATTATAGAGAGAAATATTTAGGATGCCTTAATCTTGCTCTCTACGTCTCTCAGTAATGACTGGAGAAATGCCATGTGACATTCTTTTCAGCATGATGGATTTTTGCGTTATACTGCTGTGTCTAAGCCAGCAAGGAGCTTCATACTGAGGGATTATGAAACAAGAATATTTTAGTTTTACCTACCATCTTTCTGAGACTATCACAAGAAGGACTTTTGGTCAAGTTTTCCACACAAAAGACCATATTATTAAAGTAAATTGTTTAAATTGTTTATGTTATTCTAATAGGTAATGTTTGCCACATGCCTTCATATAAAAGCAAAAGTTTAAGTGAAAGAGTTATTATTATTGTGAACATATGAATGTTTATTATTATTACATCAGCTTATTATTATTAACATAAAAATATCCACTGGAAATACAGGCATCTTGCATTTGGTTTCCCTGTAGTTCAGTACTCGCTTCCTGGGCAACAGTAATTTTATCTTTCTTTCTTTTACTCTGATGTGGTACAAAAGGTCATTCTTTTCTTGTTCCAGTCTACTTTCTTGTTTTGTTTTGTTTCCTTTGTGGCCTATATGCATACAGGCAGGAAAAAGCATTTGAGAGGGCAACAGCACATGAGAGCTTCAATGTGTCATAGTCGTGCATGCTGGAATCGGTCAAGACAGCTGGCACATGTCTCCTTGGATGTCTGTTTTGGCAGTATTAAACCATTTGAAAATGAGTGGATGGTTTCAGACTTGATACTATATATTAAACAGAGGTTAGAAAGGTGCCAGTTTATTGAGAGAAGCAGAGATAAAACCAAGTGTGTGGACAGGCTCTGAGCTGACCTAAGCAACTCATAAAAGCTGAGCACAAAGACTAAGGTGAATCCAAGGTGCATAGGATAGTGTCTGAGCCATAGAAAAATGAACTGAATGAAGTGTTAGTATCAAGACAGACCTTAAGGACAAAGTCAAGAAGGCACGTGCTGAAAGGCTGAAACAGTATTTTAGGGTACTCTGCACAGGAAACAGGTGTAACCTGACTAGCATAGTGAGTACACATAGCAAAAAAGCACCTTAAGCAAGTAAATTAATGAAATAGAGAAAGCATATCTATTGTTGACCATGCTTGTATTGGGAGTGAGATATCTTAGTGCTGACTGATGTAAATGTACATAATTTGATTCACTTTTGTTGCCACTACAGTTAAACATAAGGAAATACCTCCTGACTTATGATGAGAAGATAAAATCTTGGTATGGATCACTTCAGAATTTTATCTTCTAACCTAAGGCTAGGGAATTAAGGTGAGAATAATGCTTGAGAGTGTCCATAGCAGTGATTGGGGTCTTCCTTTGCTCTCTCCTAAGTACAAGAATTTCTCACTGAGAATACTATGTGAAAAAAGAAAGTTGTTTTTAAAAAAAGATGAAGTGGGGAAGATACTTTTTTTTTTTTCTTTTGTTCCTCCACAAAACGGTAGGAGCACTAGAATAAGGCATGTCTTATTTTCTGTGAAGTCTATGCTCAAGAGGCACAAATAGCTTCTGTGACATTGTTATTTCAGTGTGCAAGCAACAAGCCTTGCAAAAACCACTGAAATAGGTTGGTAAATAAAATGTGAGACGTGTCTGAACATGTGCTGTTAGATGTATTTACTATGGAACCTCACAGAATAGCATATTGCTGTGAATGTCTACACATACCTGTTTGTTTACAAGTGATTGCAAAAGGTTAAGGACAAAGACAAATGGAAGTGAGTTAAGAAAAACAGAAGTTCTGTTCTCTGATTGACACATTCTTGCTCATGTACCTCAAAGCTTCTCCAGTTCATATACTGGAGGATCTAACAAATAATTAATCTATATAAAAAATGACCCAAGATCACATTTATACTGAAGAATACTTCTGTCAAAGTTGGGTTTCTCCCAGTTGCACTGTGATTTTTCCAGACATCTTCAATATGTATTTTTGAGGATTCCTGTAAGATTGTTGCACTTTCTGTGCGTTGCTGTCAGTACATCTTCATAATTCAGAATGGTTGAACCCTGATTTACCAGTGCTGGATGATTAACTGGGGAGCAGGTATCTTAATAAGAAAGCATAATTGGTAAGGTACTGATACACTAAGTAGAATGAATAAAAATCCTATATCTGATATGTGAGGAGAGTCTGATGTTAGTGCACACAATTATAACTGATACTACAGAAGAGTGTCATTTTGCTACCGTGAAGAAAAATAAGGCAAAAAAACCCTCAAACACACCCTCTACATAAATAGACTTAAGCAAAATCTCTCTTATTTCTTTTAAAGAGGAAAAATAGCTGTGGGAGTGGGACCTTTGGGAACAGCTGTAGAGTTGTTAGGTTTCAGGTTTGGATATTTTTTCTTCTGAAATCTTTAAAATTTAAAAACAAGATCAAATGAAAGCATGCTCTGAAGTTAAAAGGGACAGCTGCATGCTCTAAAATGTCCTGAACTCCAAAAAATCCTTGCATATTCACATATTTTCCCAAGAGCACTGATTCTTTTGCATATACAGAGAATTGAGGAGAAGATACCAACTGTTGATGTTTTTCTTTTCCTTTTTTTACTCCATTCAAATGCACATCAACTTACACAGTTTTCACATAGAGAAAATTATATGTTCTCTTTTTTAAACCTTTGAAATAATAATTATTTTCAACACATAACTGCAGAGCAAGTCCAGTTGCTTTGTACTAGCAGCGAATTTTCAAAAAGAAATTGACTTTAAAGGGTATGATATTAAAAGGCGTTCTGAAAGAGAATCTGCTGAGAAAGTTTGGAATACTCTCATCTGCACTTCTACTAAATGTGTCAGGAAACTACAGCCCTTCTCCAAAGTAATAAGCTTAAGAAAGATAAGCCTTACTGTAGAGGCTAGGGGCAAGAATTAGGATACTTTAGTTAAAGAACAGGTTTGTAGCCTCAGGATTGGAAACACTAACTTGGAAAAACAGCTGTTATTTAAAAGGTTTAAGTATTCAGGATTGCTGACAGCTTTTACGTTTTAAAGTATCCTGGAACAGCTTGGTATGCTGCTTTACTTCTTTTTCAGTCTTACGGATGCAGTTTCCACGGTGTCCTTGGAAGAGGCCTGCAGGCTGCCTTTTCCTGCTGCCAGGGCCTTCTGCAAGGAACCTCGCTCTGGCCGCTGTCTCCACTGGATTTGCAAGAGCACCGGCAGGAGGAGATGACAGCATTTAATATGTTGTATAAATGAATCTCTTTTCCCCTGCATTAAGAACTGAGCTTGACTGCTTGCTTCTATCATCTTCTTGTCTTTGGGCTACACTTCCTAGCCTGACAGTGAAAGAGATTTCATTACTAATAGTAGCAGAAATAAATTGTTCTCCTGGGCTTCCCAGGAGTGAGATAGTGCTAATACTGTCTAAAACTCTGAAGAGAGAACAAAGCATTTCTTGATACTTTATCAGAGGTACTGCTGACTAAGCAGGAAAAAAAAAGGAGGAGATGATATCTTTCCAGATGTTTTTTTATGAAGCACGTGGAGTCAAAATTAAGCTAGAGCTAAAGGCTGTTATTTTTCAGATTGTTATACTTGCAGTCAGATGTATCCTTATTGTACTGTTCACCTTTCAATTACACGCACAGAGTTAGTAGGCTGTAGGAAATTACTGAATCTTATGAAAGAAACTTGGCAAGAAGTTTTCAGGGAATTATTATGAGAAGTTCTACAGGTCAAAGTAACAAGCACATGTAATGGGTCTTTTAAAAGGAAAAATGGAAGGCAGAAAGACATTTCAAATACCATTGTCAATGAAGATAACAATACAAGCAATTTTTATTCTGGAGAAGTTCTACTAAGGGGTGAACATGACATCACATAACTAAACAGAAAAAGCCACAGCTAAATTAGCTCCGAGGAATCCTTGTTCAATAGGACTTTATAGCCCTACAGTGATGAGCTGCTGGCAAGAGTTAAAATCCTGACATTTAGAGTCAATGAAAAGCACACATCAAGCATTGCTGAGTAAAACACATACAAATCATTCATTTGGTCTGACGTTGTTGCTGGTGGGTTTTATTTGGCTTTCTCTCTCTTCCTATAAATTTCCACTTTTATGGATGACACATAGGTAAGTGGTAAAGAGTAGCACTGGGAAATAAAATGTAACTTGCATCTTTATTTATTCCTCTTTCTTAATCTATGTTGTGTCCAGAAACATAAGCTAACAGAACCAACAATAAAAAGAAAAAAATAAATATTCTTAGCTTTCTTTGAACAGGTTGTGGAAAGCTTCTCATGCACTGTTTTCATTTCTTGTCCCAGCAGAGAGGGGGATTAGACTTTGTGTTAAAGACAGAATAGTTGTAGAGATTGTCCTTTTTATTGGCTTGCTCTGGTGATTAAATGTGACCATGAGAATGGTAAAATCAATTAAATCCTTTCTCTTATATCTACTTGAGGCAAACTGTTCCTTCATTTTAGTTAGATGTTGGGTAGTTCCATTGCTGACACTCTAAGTGCAACTTGGGAATGTACATCTAAAATCTCAGATTGATTCAGTATGAATGCATGTTAAGATGATCTTTCATATAGAAGTACAACGCTTTTTATTGAAAATGTCATTTAAAAGCAGGTTGACTCTTCATGTGCAACTTGCAGTACTAATATAAGAAATTTTAACAAGGGTTGACTTTTTTTGTTTGTTTTGGTTTTACCTGGAGACTACTCTTGTGAGCCTTGAACTGACTTATCCATGTTGCTAAATGTGTGGGCTACTAACTTGTCTTTGCTTTGTCTCTATCCCTGACTCTTTATGCCAAATGAAATTACAAATTTTACTATATCCATGTGATACGACAGTGCTTCTTCCAATAAGGTTTAATGATGGTTGGCTTGTCTCTAGAACCAGAGTGATCGCACCACTCTCCAGAGGAATGTTTCCTTAGACACAAAAGCATCTAGTTTAATTTGCTTCATTACTGAGGCTGTCTGACCAGAAAAGACAAGATTTGTAGTGTTCAGCATCTAGATGCTGTGGGGGAGGATTATTATTTTTTTCACTGTCTTTTAGGTCTTTCTATTAAACTTGCTGTGGGAAGAGGTTTGAAGACTGAAATGCCACTGCGGTTTCACTTTCTGGCCCTAGTGAGGCATTTTCCCTCCTTTCACCTTCTTCCTCGTTGAATAGTTTAGTCATAAGTCACAGTATATTTGTTATGCTGCCACTGCTCTATTGGAGGACCTGTTTTTCAGTATATGCAATGATTCAGGATATTGCTTCTGAATGAGTTTCATTTATAATTTCAGTAGCTGCTTATACTCATCTGTTTAAGCTTGATGTGTTCTTATTGTCAAGAAAAGCAATCATAAATTTTGTATTCTGTCAATACAGCAGGACAAAGACTTCTTGACTCAAGAAGACACATACTTTTGTGATTACTAATCAAAATGATGGCTAATTGACTTTCATTAGCTCGTTAAAGAAATATTCATTCCGTATAACAAGAAGATAGGTATAAGGTTCTGGGAAGGGAGAAAGGTCATGTGCTCGGTGAGCCCTTACAGAGCAGCCTCCTGGCCCCTACCAGAGAAGGACAGCAAGAACAGCAGGTGGTTGACCTAGGGCATGATGTATGTCTAGGGCCTGTGTTGGGAGCCATGGGTGCTGGTTTGGGTCTGCTTACACAGAATGGATGTTTCTTTGGGGCCTGGGGCTGGAGGGAATGACAGGCCTGTCCTTTCAGCAGTGCTTTGTTGTTACGCTTGTTTAATCTGGTCATGAAACAATACCACAGTCTCACCGATTTTTTTTCATAAGACCTTCCACCTTGTAGTTATATATGCAATTTAAGTTGGGTTTTTTTCAGCTGTATTTTCTTACTTCTTGGAATACAGCTTTTAAATACATTATCATTGTTGCTTAAATCTCTCCAGTACATGTTAACTGTGAGTTATCTATCTTCTCATTCATCCTTTAGCAAGACTAGAAACTGCTAGGCATTTTACGTTTTTCTCGGAAATTAGTTAATTTCCAAGTATTTAATTACTTTTCCTGTTCTTTTTTTTGAAAATGCTCCAATATGCTGATCTCCCCTCCCCCCTACCCCCCCGCCTTTTTTTTTTTTAAGTGAGAGGTAGAAGAAAAAAAGAGTCTATTCCTCTTGATACTTCGTCTTCAGTTCTGAATAGGAAAATTGCCTGGTGTGTGACTCAGTGCAGTGACTATATAGGTTTGAGTTAAAATTGCTTGGATGAGTTAACTCATTTTTGTGTGCAGAGGTTCACAGTGTGCTTATTGGCATTTTTACTGCAAGTCCATGGTATTTTTGCTTTCACCTCCCACTCTGCATTTGTTTTCATGGAGGAAAAATATTTTACAAGAAGGTGATAAGTTTTCTGCAGTGTGTTGATAATAACCACAGTGGAGCCAGTGGTCCTGCCAGCATTCAGAATTGTTTTAAAATTCAAGGACTGTTGTTTGGAGTGCATGAGGACATAATTGCAGACATTAGTTTTGGTACTCGAAAGAAACCTTAACAATCATCTAATAGATGTTTGGTAACAGGACTGGGATTTTTACTGTGTATGTGATTATGTCAGTGCTTCTCTGCTGGCCCTCCTTGCCTTCCCAAGCCATACAGAGTGGTGGCAGCGTTGTTCTGCAGCAGCTGTGCTTGGATTGCATCTCCTAAACCTTGTCAACTGTGGTACACAGTCCTTACCACAGCGCCTAGTTTATTTATTAATTTCTACAGTGCCTACTTTATTTATTGGAAAAATAACATACCATTTGCATTCACACAAACCTATTACAGAGCAGTTACAAATTATTTCCTTGGTTTCTCTAATAAAGTTGAGGTTCAGAATGCTTTTCCAACAAGAAGACTAATAGGGAGAAAAACACTAGTAAGGAAAGACTAATAATTCTGTCAATAAGTCTTTCCTTTTAGCTTTAGGCCTCGTGTTGTCCAGCTGAGTTGTTTGCAGGCTGGGCTGTGTAGCTACCTGAGGACTGCAGCAGAGAGAGGACACCAGATAATTTGTCTTAAACCAAACTTTTAAATACAAGTTTTTATGTAACAGGATAAAGCTTTTAAAAGAGAGAGATAAAGCATTAGTCTGAAACATTTCTAGGTGAATTTGGTAATCTGTATTATGTACTCCTAGTCCTGTATTTGTGTGACCAACATTTGTCGTATTAGGCACATAGTCCAAAGTGGCAATCAAGAAGGTGCAGATTTTTAAATTACCCCCCCCCCCCCAATCTTACCCAGTGTATATTAGATCTGGAAGGCCCTTCCCCTGGTTACACGTGGGTCCGCCATTTTATGGCCAGGATCCGCCATTTTGTTCTCCACCATAACCCCGTCCCTCAAGTGCCTGACTGGCAGGACAGTGGCGGATGGCTAGGGGAGGCCCTGGTCCCAGCACAGAGAGTGCCACTCACCACATGGCTTTGAGCTGTGCAGAAGGCTTTTTCTATATGGACTTTTTGTTTTTTAAGGACATTATGAAGCCATATTGATTTGGTATTTGACTAAAGGTTTTGGTATTAGTGACATATCCTGCCTTATAAGGACTAAACCATAAAGGCCTTGGAAACAGTGCACCTCATCCCCTGCCATGTGTACAGGCCCCAGCTCCTCACAGTGAAGCCATTCTGTTACCAACAGCTCCTGAAACACCAACACCCGCAAAGCTGCTGGGATTGTTGTCAGCCCAGAAATTATCTGCTTTTAAATGCAGAGAGTTTGAGTCGTTTACAATCAGTTCAGTGAAACTGCTAATCAAATTCATTTATATCTATCTGAATAAGAACTGCGTTTGTCAGGCTTGACAGCAGTTGGGCTGCTAGTAGCATGTATGTCCAAATCCTCTACGAGCAGTGTGTTTGGTTATAAACTCTCTGCCCTAGAGATTGTGTTTCTTCAGTGTTTGTAAAGATCCTGATGTAATAGTGCTGTAAATCTCCATGGAGTTTCTAGGATATGTTGTTGTTTAAACAATCAAAAGCCCCACAAACAAAAAAAGCAAAACCAACCAAACCAAACCCCCAAGACTGCTGAGATGTGAAATCTGGGAGCCAGTCTTTTTAAAGACATTGTTATTCAACTTATTCTTCATAATGCAAACATGCCATTAGCATGTGATGGCTAAAAAAAAATATGTACGGTTAGTTTCATATGATAGAGATGCACAAATAGAAAAACAAATGCCTGCTATATCTGTTTTCCATTTTATCAGTAGATTGGTGGTGTCCATTTTTAATCATAGTTGTCACATTAGGAAAATTCTTACATAAAAGAAAAAAAAATGAAAACTTTGTGTAGAGTCTCCTCAAAAAAAAAAAAAAAAAAATTCAATTTGAGCTCCTGTATTTAGATAATTTACTGGGAGAGAGGACAGCATAGCATAAATTCAAAATTTGGCTTTAATATCCCTAATGGGAAAAGGTACTGAGGAAAAGAGGGTTTTTCTTAGTTAAAAAAAACAGCAATCATAAGATTTTTTTTTATTATTATTATTTTAATTTTTAATTTTTTTTTTTTAAATAATGCTACTATTATTGACCTTAATAACTGCCATTCAGTGCTAAGAAATAGTGTCTTATAATGGTCTGGTAGAGTTGTGCATATACATTATGCTCTGTGCAGCAGGTTTAGGTTAAACACATGAGGTGTACCAGGTGCTTTTTAAAGTAAAACTTTATAAAATTACTTTTCTAAATTACAGTGCTTTTGTCTTTTGTGAAATCTCATTTTTTCAGAGACTCCAGGAATTCTCTGAAATAGCTCCCAGAGTTGTTGCAAGTGAGAGAGATACTTCAGGCAACTACTGTCCTTAAGCTCTACTATCAGCAGATCACTTGAGATGTCAGCAATGTGTATGTTTTCTGTGTAAGACCCCAAAATATGAAGACTTTGAGGCTCTTTGAATGCTTGAAATTTAACCACATTAGTAAGATGTTGATCCAGATAGGGATGCAATAAAAGTAGTGCTAGAATAAATTTATCTGCAGGTCTGTGCTGTTGTTCTCTTAATTTGGTAGTCCTTGAGTGGTGAGATGGAGCCTCCTTGCTAAAGAACATTCATGTTTCAGCCTAATTAAATTTTTTAAAATAGTCATTAATGAGACCCAGAAATTTTGCTGACACTGTTTTTAGAAGAACTAAATGCTCTGGAGCACACATTGAATTGTACGTGACTGCTGTGGTAGGAAAAAGCCACCTGGAGACTTCTTTCTTCTGGGCTTCATGACAGATTTTAAGTCCATCTGCACTCCAGTCTTACAAGAACATAAATATCAAACTGTTTTAACTTGCACCCAGCTGGAAAATATATACTTCATGAGGAGAATGACATTATTTAACAGTACTGTATTCACAGGTTATGAACCTCATGTGGATAATAAACTTGAACCTTACACCATATCCAATATTACATTGTTGAAAAACTTGTCTTTTAGAGAAGTTTTTTTATTGTGTCCTTGCTTTCTGACGAACTCAAAAAAAGAGGAAACAGTTCACCTCACATATACACATAGATAATACTTATAAACCATCTGGATTTACAAATAATGGGTTTATTTCTATTAAAATATTATTTATTTATCCACATAGAGCCTGATACAATTACAGGGAAGTGAGAGGAAAACATTCTATCTTCTGGGCAGCATTAATCATCCTTACTTCACCAAAGGAGTCATTAGCTCTGGCGTTGTCTCTGCGTCAACAAGGAAAACATTTCTGTGTAATACAAAAAGCCATGACAAACTATATTGTTTGGCAAAATGGTACTAGTTGGAGAAAAATAAGTAACTTAGGAAAATACAGTTTAAGAGGGGGGGAAAAGAGTTAAAAGGGTGAAAAGAACAATAGGAACAGTTCAAATATAGAAAATAGAGACCAAGAAAGTCAATTAGTGACCTCCAGGTTAAGAGGCAGGCAGCTGTCAGTGCTGTAGGATTCCGATTTCTCTCATCTGCTAGCTTGCTTGTGAACAGCAAAGAACAATAGGGCTAACGTATATGCCTGTTTAGAAAGTTGAATGCATTTTGAGTGTAGAGACAAAATATCCCTTCATTGTTATTGTCCTTCTCACTCCCCACCCAAAGCAAAACGAACGCTAAATTACAGAAATGCCTCTGATGAAGCTTTGCTGTCAGTGTTATAGGAGTCATGACTTCTGCAGACAGTTTCTCCTCCTCTTGCTGCAATTCAGACTTTTTACCTGTGATACTCACTTCTTAGGAAAAATAATGTGTGGCAATCTCATTAGTTCTCAGTCTCTTTTCTCCTTCCAGGTGTTCCTATTTACCCACATATTCAACATAAAATCCTCCTGTTCAGCTCTAGTTGCATTTTACCTGTGCTGATATCAAGCTGAGGGGTTCTTTTACAGCCTCTGCTTCTTTAACAATGGCTCTCCTGAGTTTACTTTGAGTGTATTTTAACTGTCCTTTAAAAACAGAAATCATGAAAAAGCCTGCAGCAAAGGCTCTCTCAGGCTATTTTGTCTCTTCAAATGTAGATCAAGATACTTTCCTTCATTCTGGTCTAAAGAAGATCGTACTTAAAGAAGTCTAAAGTCCATGTGAATGTGATGGTAAGGACTCAGATTGCCTTTGAAAATCAGAAAGTTAAAAATGTATGATTCTTAGGATAGTAATGTTATTATATATGTAAAGGTAGACTTGTATCACACAGCAAAAAGTAATGTCATTTCAAGGTCATTAGAGTGTCTATTTGAGAAATAAGTATTTCTGATTTATTTCATATACTTCTTGTAGTCTTAATGTAGCATTAATACAGATTTTCACATTTAAGCTCTCTAATTTTTAATAAATTGAATAGGAAAGGGCTAAAATGTGCCATTATGTTTCATGAAGGGCTTAGGGCAACCTTAAATGTGTGTATGGAATTAAGTATAGAAGAAACTAATTTTGTCTATCCTTATTAGGTATTTGTAATGGATTTGTCAGTCTAGGATGAGTCAGTGTAATTAAGTAGCATTAATAATGTCTTTTTTCTTTTTTTTTTTTCCTATTTGATTTCAGAGTATCTATATAGTAAGAATGCTCTAGGTAGGTATTTCAAATACTATCTCTTTTGCAGCATTCATTCTTTCTTAATTGTCCTACATGTTATCAAATACAAATTCTGATAACCTGACTTTGTTTATATTATCCCTATTTAATTTAATGTTCTTGCAAGTTGAGATCTTGGACTCTGCTTCAGCTTGTCCATCCATAGCATTTTTTTTTCTGGTTAATAACTATCTACATAGGTTTTGAAACAGGGCCCTGAAAATTCTGCCTCCTACAAATTTAAGATTTTTTAATAAAAAGACAGGATGTTGAGGCTGACTCCAGAGATGGGAAATCAGAATCACATGGAAGTGATAGCCCAGATCTCCCTGTGCTTGATAAGGGTTTTGCCCCGTGGAGGAACTGCATTTTCCCTGCACTGTTGGCGTTGCCATCGGTGTGACAGCATTGTCCTGCTTGGCGCAGCATGGATTAGGGCAGCCAGGCACTTCTCAGAGGTGAAGAAGTTCTGTTTTCTGGTGCAAAACCAGAGAAGCCTAATTCAAGCTTTGCTTATGAAAGTAGATTAGTAATAGTTTTAGGCAAGTCATTTATGAGCAATTACTCAGAAATTAAATCAGTATCTAAATAAGTCTTGTGGAAATTGATATTTGGTTAAATGACGTGACTACCTTGCAGATAACAGGGGCTACCAGCACTCCCTATCTGCATAAGAATAATTTTTGGTATATTTGTTTTCCCATGTGCAGTTATTAGACTCAGAAAGCATTGCTCTTTCTGCTGCTTACTCTGTGCTGCCAGTGAAGATGTTCTCGACATCGAGGAGGTAATTCTCTTAGAGCGAGTTTAGCTGCCGGCACACTGAGCGTAGTCTGCATGAAATGCTTTGCTGCCATGTGCACATCGCCTCTTCTAATGTAGCATACTTTAGAAACATGGCTTCAATTCCCAACCACATGTTGGAAGTGTTGCTGTGAGAATTAACCAGTTAATGTTTCCACAATACTCTGGTGTTGAAGAGGATAACATTTGTGCATGTTACTGGCTGATAGGTGTGATTCCACCCTATGACTAATGGCATAGCACAGTTGTTATTCCCACATTGCCATTAGGGTTGAATATATTATTTTAACATGTCTTCCGCCCACAGAAATTTTTCATAATCTTCTAATTTGCATGGAGACTGGCATTTTACTAGCAGCTTTTTAGGAAAATCAAGATCATTCGGGAAAAAGAAGCTTGGTCCAAAAGAATTGTACTGCATTGCCAGCACATAGCATCAAAATTGCAAGTTAAAAAACAATCTGTTAAAGAGTTAAAAGAGAAAGTAAGCATCTGATTGAAGGAAGCAGCACAGACCATAATTGTACCGAACTACCAGTTTCCAAGCCAAGCAGTGTTCTGGCAGAAAGAAGGGCAAGTGTTCAGCATGTAGAGTCAAAAACTGAGAAAAGATGTGAAGATTATTAAAGCTAGCTAAAGAAAGTATTCTCCAAGTTTGCTTGGCCTGAGTAAGCTTAAAGCTCAAACATGGTGATTTAGGGGGCCACCAAATCTCTTTTCCTTATTAATATTTGTCCTTTGAATGAAGATAACTCAAAAATTCACAGTAATTAAGACCTTCTTGATTAATTCCAGTACTAAAGTCTCATATTCTCAAGAAGCAAAGGGCTCAGAAAATCTTGGGAACTGCAGCAGTAAAAGAGATTGAATGAGCAAAATGTAGAATGTAAGATAACTAATACAGCAATTTTATTCCCAGACTAGTTTTATGCCAACCCACTATAGTTTAGAGCAGTCTAAACTCCTCCAACTGGGCTCTAACTGGCTGCCTGCCGACAGAGAAGAGAGAGCCCAGCAGTGCCCCTTGTGCTGCCTGGGCTGGGAGCTGGAGTGGAAGTGCCAGCTCTGTGTCAGCCGCAGGGGCTCTGCTCCAGGGCTGCAGTCAAAAGGGAGTTCTCAGCTGGGGAAATTGCGTTCTGGAGTTGTTTGTTTGGTCTGTTTTTTGTTTGGTTGTTTTTTTTTCTTGTGGCCAGAGCAACACAAAGAGATTCAGACAAACTGGAGAGACTGCGATTTTTAGTCTTGTATGTATATTTGATTCATTTTGTGCTATCTTGTTTGGAAATAAATCCAGGCTTGTGCAGAAAGGAGCTGGTCCAACATGACTTTATTGCCAGAACTCCAGCAGCTTGCCTAATACTGTGTGATGTTTTACGAGTTACTGACAAATTAATTGTTGAGGTTATCAGGCTAACCATGTGACTGCCTTTAGAGGAGTGTACCAGTTTATTTGTTGAACCAAACTTTTGATTAAGACATCAATTAGCTAAACTTCTAGTTCAGTTATCTCAGAAACTGCTCTTTACTAGGGCAGCCTCCAGGCTTGCAGCTACAAAGATCTGAATTGAGCTTAAGTTCAGGAATTTACCTTAAAAGTGTTGAGTGAACATCTGTATTAGATCACTGCAGAGATTTCACTCGTCTCCCTGGTGAATATGCCAAGCAGGATGATGTTGTGCTGTACTCCAGAGATATTTGAGACTTGGCTTCAGATTTAACATGTTTTTATCATCCTTCTGTGGTACTATATAAGAGGACATAATTTATGCAGTGTGTCAAAACATAGTGGATTTATTTTGATTGTATGATGTGATGCCTCTTTAGTTCCTCCAACTCAGCAGCATTAGTGTTCCAACTACCAATTTAGATTCATAGTAGAAAAAGAGGGTCAAAGACTCTTCTACCACAGCTTTCCTTGTCGGTCCCTAACCATTCTGGCACTCAGGCTATAGGTAAAAATAGCAGTGATTAAAACCTTGCACTTGCTCTGTGACTGCAAGGGACTGCATTTTCCCCTTCCTCTTCTCTCCTCTTTGGCGTGTTTTGTAGACATCTGAGGGCTGCTGTGAATTGGATATTTTTCCCTATCATTTGGACCCTAAGAGAGAGAGAGAGAACACCTTCTGTGTGATGGTTACCAGGAATCATTTTTACGTGATTTGACACACCCATACTATCTGATGTAAGAGGCCGTAGTGAACCTGTTCTCTAGGAATCGAGGCAAGGCTTTAACTATTTCACGAGCAGAAACAGCTTTCCATCAGTGATGTTGTTCTGTAAACTCAGTGCCAATTGCCTTCATGTCATCTGAGAAAATGCACATGTGGCATTGGATTCTACTGTATTTAAGGATGTTTTAAGCTCCAGCGTTGATTTGTTTTAGGCAGGTACTACTTCAATATCAAAAGGATCATAATGAAAATCAAAGGTATTTTTACAAGATATGATGGAAATCTTGGACAGCTGAGTTATATTTAAGATAAAAAGTAGTTTGAGTTGGCTATAGCAGTAGTACTGCAAGAATCTACTAAAGTAGAAAATACTATTTATTTAAGTGAATTGTTGCCTAGTTTTGGAAAGGCAAAAATAACAATAAGATGTATATTGTGAAGTTAGACACTATGTCACTTGCCATAGCCCAGCAGTGCCCCTTGTGCTGCCTGGGCTGGGAGCTGGAGTGGAAGTGCCAGCTCTTGGAAATGCTTGGAGATCTGCTGATTTATTAATATATTGTCTGTGCTGCTCAGTCTCCTGATCTCCTTGAATCTCTAACAGCCCTCTGGGAATTAATGCTATATTTTCACTGATGCTAATCAGAAGTTGGTATACAAAGTAATTGTGCTGTCAAGGGAGCTACAGCAAACAAGAAACACTGAACAAGATGACCTGTCTGTGAATCAGCTTCTGTAGGCCATCTCTCTTTTTGCTCGTTCCTTTTGTTTTTCTTCCTCTATAACAGTAATCATCACAAAGTAATTCTTCAATTAGTTATTTTAAAGATAAAACAGGAAGTAAATGTGTATTCTGAAAGCAAGGAGAAGAGGCACACTTCTCTAATTCTTCATCTGAAATTTTGATGCTTGTCTGGTTAAGATGCTTTTTTTATAGGCACACAACAGACTGCAGTTATTTTGTGGATGGAGAATTCATTGTTAATTCCTTGCTTCACAGTGTTAATTATTAAAGTCCAAATACTGTTTTTGGCGTGTTGATATTAAATAGACATGCTGTTTGTCCTCCAATTACTGCTCAGAAACTGAAGTGTCTTGGATAATTAGCTTAATTCTTCTTTGATTGTTGGGTCAGTACAATTAAAATATTTTTTAAAAATAAAAAAAAACCTAAGTATATGTAGCTCTGTCTCTCATGAGGTGTCCCATTAAAGAAAAGTCTTCAGTTATTTTTCTGTACTTTCCAGATAATAAAGTGACAATCTACTAGCTTAATAAAAGAATGCTTATTTTAACAACATGGTGATTTTGAATGAGAAATAGCATTAAAGGGAAGATTAAAATACCTCTAGAAACATGGAACAATTTTATTATCTGATAAATAGAACTGCCAATTTCTAGTTGTAAAGACAAAACAAAACAAAACCAAACAAACTCCCACCTCCTAAAAACTAGACCAAAACAAAACCCCCAAACTAGTAGAAATATGAACAGAAACACTTTATTTTTTTAAATAGCTCCAAGGCAATTTTTTTCCCAAGAGAGATGAAGTTGCACATGACACTGGAATGTCTTGTGGTTTGAGCTGAAGACCGTAAAGGAGAGAGTCAATGGAGATCTACAGGAAAATGCCACTTCTTATACAGGAACTATTGGCCTGGGCCAAGAAGTCTTACTGGGAATCTCTTCTTTTGTAGAAAAGAAGGAAGATGGAAGATCTGCAAGAGCAAGGTATGTGTTCTATCAAGATGCATGTGACAAAACAAAGTGATAAAGGTTTAATACTGTGCATGCTTCTGGTTGTGTGAGAACTCAGACAAATATTCATGTAACTAAAGTGAACAATTGATACGCACATACAGGTATGTTTGTATGTACACGTGTGCCTGTATGTTGTATGTATAAAAGCAGAACTTTTTAGGCAGTTGGAAAACCCAAAGAACAATAGGTGAGCTGATGTATTTATAGGAAATATATGGGGAAATTCATGGAGAAGGAAGTAAGTGTTTAAGTCTGTTCCACTTCGTAAAATTCACCAAGATATGAAGTTATGGTTGGGCAAATTTCAAAAGAGCCACTGCAAGCAGGGTAGCTGATAAATTATAAGAATTTTGCTGCAGTTGTGTTGATCTCTAGGCTGATTTCCTGCTTCTGAGTGAATCTATCGGGAGGTTAATAAAGCTGTTTAGGTAGGCAGAGGAGATATAGATCCACAATGGGATTAGAGAGCATGAAGGCATCATGACTCACCCATTCTCACTGAGGTCTTACAGCAGGAGTCATACACGAGGGGCACAGCACATTGGAAATCAGCTGTAAAGAAGAAAGATGTTTATCAGAGAGAAAAGCCAAGTCTAGAATGCAGTTTCTAAAACTGTTGTTGAAACGTTTTGATGTGTAGGATTCCCATACTCTTTCATATTCATTAATAATAGAAGTTGGGGCACACTAAGAGGCAGCTTGAAAGTGCCAAGCCTAGAAATCTGAAGGAAAGGGGATTGTTAGCTTTTCTGTTTATGTCTTTTTAAAAATGAAATGTGCAAGATATTTGCATATCCATTCAACCTAAAATTGGTTCTCATTCCTAGGTGCTTTTCTTCTCTTACTACTAAAATATAAGTTAATCTCATCTTCAACATTATATCAACAATTTAAATATTTCTTGCAGTTACTGAATAGACTTGTGTTCAACAGGTTTGGTTGAAGGGAAGGGAAGCCTTCTAAATACTTTTTTGAGACCCAGCCAATTTGTTTAGCAGTGAAATTCAACTTTAGAGACAGAACGCCAGCTATAGAGACTTCTCATTGTAGCACTATTTGGGATAAAAATGTACTTTCTTGTCCAAAATTATCATGAATGAAATATTTTTTCCTTACAAGCATTGTGTTTTAATTTGTGTATGAAGACAAATACACATCCTAATTATTAAATCACATGAGGACCCATTGAGTGACTCATATAAAATATAAAATACTTGAACTTGAAAATCAACACCTACTTCTTTTGAAATGTACTGCAGATTAGATGAATGTTCTATTTATCTCTGTTAATCGGCATATATTTTAACACATAGTTTTGCTAATGTGCTATGTTTGTATATTATTATATTTCTGAATATTGTAGAATAGGCTAAGAGGGTGAGGAAATGTTAAGGTCTTGCATCAGAGCAGAGCTTGCTAAAATGATGGAGATTGGATCTAGGAGAGAAGGGCTCATGAAGCTGAAAATTAAAACACATACCTAGATCTCATAATTCATAGTAAATATAATAATGTGATGAGTGTGTTGTAGACTTATCTCCCTTGTACTTGATTTTAAATATATGTCTAAGTGACCTATAGAAATACTTTTACATTAGAAAAAAACCAATCACATCATTATTTTATTATGTCTTGCGGCATTAGAGGAAGAGTGCTGAACACTGTGCAGTATCAAGTTCACACTGAGGTGGTTTTTAGAAGCATTTGACCAATATTTGGATGTTAGTGTTAAGGCAAAGTGAGGCCAGTGATGCAGACCATGTGACAAAAACATGTAATAACACATAGTAATAATTTTCAAAATAAATGTTTGAAAAAAGGCATGCTGAATGGAAGGAAATGACTAAGTAAGTTGAAAAGGAATGAGTTCACAAATTTAAAAGGCAGAAAAAAGTCATCAGCTTTAACAAGAATCAGAAAGTAGGAACCCTGCACTATAACAAGAGATGGATATAAATGTTTAAACAGAACCATTACAAAGAATGAAACGTTCTTTACACTGTGAAGCAGAAGCAGTTCTGTGTTTAATGCAGTTTAGAGCACATACCTTTTTAACAGAAGTCCTGCACTGACATCATACTCATTGAAGCAATAGTCGCTACATATTGAAATGACATTAAATGATACCAAAAATGGTTTACACCAGAAATACACAAAATTCAGTTACAATTAATTTTAGAGCATATAAAACATATATTCTTACAGAAAAAGCTTTTAGTTATTTGGTCTACACAGCAACCGTAAAATAGAAGGCAGAAAAAGATTGTATAGATTTGTTGTCTAATTAATCTAGAGATCAGAGGGGCCTTCAAACCAAATTTTCAAGGGGCCATGAGCTCCTGACAAGAAGAGAAAGTAATTGCTTGTAAATGCTTTTTCACTTCAATCTCTAGGAATAATTTTTACCTTCTTAAGATATATTTTTGTATGTCAACATTCAGAAAACTTGCTACATTAGAATATATGTATTGTAGCCAAAAATGTAGATGCTATATTGGAAATAGTCTACACTGCAATTTCTCTTGTTGAACAAATTTCCACTCTTTTCTATTAAATGATATGGTATTAGAAGCTGACTTTTATTTCAATGTAATTTTTATTCATAACAAAAAAGGTATTCAAGGTTCTTTTTCTTTCAGTAAAAGAACCATCATTTTCTTTTAAAGTTTTTCATTTTCTCCTCTTTTTCAGAGAGTTGAGATATAAAAATAGAAATATATTTAATGGTGCAAAGTGCCTAGAGGCTTACAGCCTACAATTTAATGTTTTATTCATAGTTTTCCTCAATAATTATAGTTATTTATTGATCTTCATACAATACTTTTCAAAATTGCTTTGAATTCAAAATTAATGACATGAATTTTTTTTCTGGAGTTTCAAGATCAGTTTTCCAGTCATAAAACCAGATATCCATATGCAATTCACAGTGAGCATTTTTTGCAGAGTGCTCAGCTATATGAATTATTTAATACTTTCCTTCTTCTGTTTCTGTTTGCAAGGACTGTTTCCTCTCTGTAGACAGAGTAATGCCCTTGATTTGCTTTTCATACATATTTAGTCTAACTCAGATACTGTTTTTGTGAGCTACCTTCAGCTGAATGATGAACAAAATAGCTGTGAAGGTTATAGAGCAGAATCTCCCTTTGCAACTGAACCTGCTTTGCAATAGTTAATTACCACTGGATTTTCCATTGGACAAACCAAATAGTGTTCTGGTGCAGGCAATGAACCGGTGACTTCTCGTGTTTACACGGCACTGTTGCTGTCTCTGCATCTCCCAAGTGCTCTTATGCTACATTTTCCTTTCCAGCAGAACTCAAGCCATTTTAGTCAACTGAATTCTTCCTTGAATCTACAGAAGCGTAGCTATCTCATTTTTGTCTATTTCTGATAATAGACCACAACATACAAGTTTGATCACTACAGTAAATTGGCTAATGTACATCAATTTGTATCAACATAATCTCTGTATACTTTTCCTGACACAATTTATTTCCTTCTTTGTCTTGCAAACTGGAATCAGTCTTTCTCATCTGCAGATGGTGTATTTCTGTCCAGTTTTTCTTTCTTTGCATCTTTGTAATATTCCTTCTGCTTGTGTTGCTTTTTTACAAGCGTTTTCCTGCTGTGTATCGTCTTTTTAAATATTCTGTTAATTCCTTCAGTCTGTCCAGTTTGAAATATTTCTAAAAGTTTAATGTACTGCTGTGGCCATGCAGTTATTTGGGAGTTCCTGCTCACAGCTGAGCAGTAATATACTTTCTAGCAGACCCTCTAGTCAGAGGTACGCTTCTCTGATCTTCGCTTACCCTTCAGAAATACCCGAATTCTGCATTGGGAGCTTCTTAGTACATGTCTGCTCTTCAGTGTAGACAACTGTTGAGAGGCACCAAATAAGGTGTACAACCTGCATAAAAAAATCCTTTTTTGTGTCAGATATGAATGCATATTTCATTGCAATGCAACTACCTTAGCTCGAGAACACAGTTACTTCAATGGTAAAAGCAAAGTGATTTTCAAATAGAATTATTTCAAAAGAGTCTGTGTTTCCATTCAAAACTGGTCAGTTTAACATCATGCTCATGAGATTTGTGGCTGTTTCTTCCCTGGTCTAGCCTTGTTATGTAACTGTCAGAAATTATACTTTACAACTATTAGTTGTTAAAATACGAATTTCATTTTAACAGAATATCTGTATATGTCAGAATAACAAGATGATAGGAAACTATGAGGTATTGAATAATGATACTAAAAAAGTCCATGTAAGTTTTTTTGTCAGTGTTCATAGTGATGTTGTTGGGATTGTGTTGGGTGATACCCTGTGAAGGTCACCAAAGCTAAGGATGCATTTCTTTGTCATAGGTAAGACTCCAGATGGACATCTTGGTTTCCTCCTAGAGCCACAAGTGAGTAAGGATTCAGGGAAGAGACTTCTGGTTGATGACATAAAAAAATCGTTTCTGCTACAGAAAGACTGGGATGCAAGGAACTTACTTAGCTGTATTTTAGGAGTGTCATATTTTGGCAGTGTGTGGGAACTGGTATATTAACACACCATTTCTATGCTTTTAAATGTTTGGTTAAACAGAATACATCATTAACAGTTAACCTTGATCATTTTTTTGCAGGCAAGTTTTGTGTTTGAAGTTCTAGCTGTGTTTTATGGCCACATATTTGACCATCTTCACTAAACTGTTCTTAGAGAGATTTGAAGATTTGAAGGAGACGCCATGATTTCATTTTCTATGATGTCTCCTGTAACACAAGGTATACTTTCTAAATCAAAATCAACTTCTATGGTTTCTTTACTATATGAATTATTAACAATTAGACAGATAACTTGTCAGGTGGGTGCTTTGGCACAATGTACCTGAAAGAGCTATATTATCTGGACTGTTGTCCAAGTGTGATAATAATGAAGTTTCTCATTATTGAGATATTGAGGATGCTAAAGCTGAGGTGGCTTGGGAAGTTTAGCTTACCTGCAGATTATGATTT
This sequence comes from Nesoenas mayeri, assembly GCF_963082525.1. Taxonomy (NCBI): domain Eukaryota; kingdom Metazoa; phylum Chordata; class Aves; order Columbiformes; family Columbidae; genus Nesoenas; species Nesoenas mayeri. Next base: position 24,418,150 of record NC_137545.1, read on the forward strand.
CGGTGAGCTGAGTGTGATTTTTTTTCACTGCTACGTTTATGGAATTATTTTAGATCTGTGCTAAGTACACAGTTTTATCTCTGCCATTCCTGAATGGAGAAAATGAGGACAGAGGATAATCTGTCATGCTGTATCATGCAGTGAAGTGTATCCTGGATCTTGGTGTTTCAATTAAACAGTTTCCTGGTTTTTCCTGGTTTCCTAGTTCATAACTGGAAGTCAGAAAGTGAGGTTAAAGGTCTTTCCTGACAGGAAAACATGTTAGTTAATCTAACAAGCCCTCTACATAGAAAGACTGTACAAAACCAGTTCTGAAATCTAAGACTGAACCTAGCCATATAATGTGTATACAGCGTGGAAAGTAATCTAATCAACAAGCTACTCTTTCCCTGAGCAAATGATCAGGGAACATATTAACACATAACTTCTTCCTATATTAGATGTTTTGTCACAGAATGCATTTCACGGTACCTTTAATAACTGAGTAATAGTGAACATATGGTAAAAAGAAAAAATAATTATAACAAGAGTAACTACTGAGAATATAGGTTGGCAGATAACTTGAAAACGTAAATCCTATCACACTCAAAACCAGAAAATATATCTTAAAGTATCAGCAAGAGAACTTAAGTGGATATAAAATACAACTTGTTCCATTTTCTCTAGAGAACCATAAACATGTAGTTGAAATCTGTGAGATGATGTATTAAAATGCAGCATATCCCTCTTTATATGTGAAATTTTACTCTAACTCATTCCTAAGAGCAGAGCTGTAGAGCACTCTAATAACAGATTCTTCATCTTGGTAGAACAGATTTCAAAATGGACAAAACACAAAATACTGCCTAATTTTGTAATTAATGCAAGGTCTTTTTGTTGTCTTTTGCATAAATACTTCCAGCAAATGAAGTCATTACATAAAATAATATGATGTGCAAAGACTTTATAGAGGTTGTGTGTTTACGTGGTAGAGCAGTATAAATTTATGCTCCTACTCTAGATTATTTCTGATCAAGTCCCAAGTGCTAAGACAGATGTGTGAGGGCTATTTACTCTCATATGTTGTGTTTGTACCGTGACCATATTGAATGTATGTGTGATGCTTTCTTACTGCCTGGGGAGATATTGAGCAGCACCTGTAACATTTAAGATAGAATCCGGTTATCTTTCTCAGGAGAGAAACTTTTCCTGCCCATGTGAGTCTGCTGTTGCCAAGGCAGCTTCTGTTTGTGTTCATGGCAAAATCTGTAAGTTCTCACATCTACAGTGGAACTGCATTTTGATAAACTGGAGGAGCTGCTCCGACTTTCTGATTGTGCTCAGATTCCTAAAGCATAGTATTTGTTTTTTACTTTTTTTTTTTTTCCCCCAGATGGTACATCACAGCTTGCAAAGGTCAATATTTTGCCTGTTTTGGGATGAGTTCAGAATTTGTACCTCAGCTAGAAAATAAAACGTTTATCATTGGCTCATTTCTTGGCTTTTTCTCTTGGAGGCTGCTATTAGTGAAAACTTTGTGTAGTTGAAGTGTTTCTGTGCTTCTATGAAACGTATTGAACACTCTAAAAAGCATGAAAATAACTTGTGGCCTTAAGGATGTGTGCAGAAAGAAGCCTATCTGAAGGTCTGTACCACACGCTGATGCTTCTGGGTTTATTTTGTTTGATTTTTTTTTTTTTTTTTGGCAGTAAAAGATAGTTTTAAGAAATAGTTGCTTTTCAGTAGAGATCGTAAATAGTAATTAAAATTATTGGTTTCAAAAGCAAATGAGTTGGAAGGAAGGGTGTCGAATATTGGCAACCATTCATAATGTGGTAACAAGATAATGTTGTTCAGGCTGTAATCTTTTATGTTCCTAGAAGCATGGATAGAAATTCAACATTATATTTCCTTTGGGCTTCACTATGCTCTTTGACCTTCAAGCTTCTGTCCTCTCTGCCTGTGGCAGTACACACTTGGGAATGGAAATGATGTATTGATGACAACAGCACTCACCCTGTGTTTTTAGATTGTTTTGCCAGTAGTAAGGAGTTTAACTTAAAGGAATCTATTCTCATTGTTAGGGATTAAATGCTGAAAATGACTAATGGCAAAGCAGCATTAGAAAGTTTAAATACACGTATCATTAGTAGTTTGCTAAAGTGCTTTTTTTTCAGCTACAAACTGCAGTAGCATTAGGTCAGGTGTGCATTTCCTCTCTTCAACTTCATGGGAAGCTTTGTAGCCAAGTTATGATGTACAAGGGACTGTAATATTAATAGAAATATGAATGGAATAATAGACCCCAACTTAGCTGAGCACTGGAATTTGAATTAGGCACTTTGGCAGAAGAGCTTAGATGACTCTTGTGACCCTTCCACTGATGCTGTGACAAGTCTGATATCATACTCAACCTCATCCTTACCCTGTACTATGTCTCAATTTTGCATTTTTCCTAAGGACACAGAAAGGAAAAATCAGAAAATCCATGTGTTTTGTCTTGTAATAAGAAAACCATTTTGATATATTTTGCATGATACAAGCTGTCAAGTAGTGTTACCAAGCAGTGAGTACACATTCATTTAGCTGAAATTTCTGTAGATTTGAAATTAATAGTGAAAAATGTAGTAATCAAAAAGTAAAAAAAACCTAGCAACTTCTTTACTTGGTATTTAATTCTGTTATGAATTACAAAACTTTAGTGTTAATTTTAACCTTCTGCAACTAATACTGTTAAGAATTATTTGTATTTTTTTCAAATTATCCTATATGTAATAAAAGTTAAGGATTTTATAAATTATTTTGTTGAAGAATTGTATGTACCTAATAAGAATTATTTACTATACAGCAAAGGAGCAGGCATTTGCAAGGCTTGTAGTATGTGAGTACATACATCGGAGTTGACTGCTGCTGGCAAGAGCAGGCTCAAGTCATCTTTTCAGTTTGGCAAAAAGGGAGCAGGTTTCAGACACTGAATCCTCAGAGTCTTTATGGTCACTGTAATAGAGAGGACACAATGGATATAGTTTGTAATTATCCAGAGAGACAGACGCAGCTGAGTAATTATACTTATTTTTTTATTGGATGGTAGGAAGTAGCCTTTGAGCAAACTCTTTGGAGTCCTCAAGCCTCCCCACATTGTTTTCTTGCCAAGCAAATGGCCCAGAGAGGTGTAATAAAAGCACGTCCTTTCCTATTAAACAAACAAACAAAAAAAAGAGCAAGTATAAAATACACAGCACTATGGGACATGTTGATTGAAACACAACCAATGCAGAAGGGCTGCTCAGTCCTTTGTTGCGTTTGCAGGGCACTTGTTGTGACATGAAGAAATTACTACACATATTATACAAATCCTGTGGTATATAATCCAACTTAATCATCTACTATGCATCAGTGCAAGTCTAGCATTTCATTTCATTCACAGCCAAATTTGATAATTCAACATTATTACATATGAAACTGTAAGCAGAGTTAAAGTTAGGATAGGATTGCCATTTTTGTGGCAAATCAGTGTTGTTTAAGGGTTTTATGACCAGATATAGTATATTCAGAGAGCAACAGTGTATTTATGAGGAACCAAGTGATTGCTAGATCTCAATGTTAAGCACAGCTGAGGGGAGTTGGAACAAGGTGTATCAAACTTGTGCTGTCACCCTTTCACTTGCACCTTTCTGGGTTCAGGCTGTGTCGTCTGCTGTGGAGTCACCATAAGGCAGCTGAATCATATGGTTTGTGACCTGGGCAAAAGATTCAAGGTAAGTGTAGAGACTGATCAGGCCTGAAAACCTCTCCAGGTCCACTGTAAGTTGTTCAGCCATTAGCTGCCACTGACATATGTAGACTCTAGCTACCAAGGATTATCGTTGTAATAGTGAACTTTTCACATGAGACAGCACTTTTTTTTTTTTTTTGCTCCAATGGAACATAGCATCTGTAATATATGTGCAAAATGTGTCATGTGTTTGTTGTGGGGTTTTTTGTGTTGTGATTTGGATTTTTTGTTTGTTTTTATTTTCCTGAATAACATAGCTATTTGATGAAGCTTATTGTTTGGAGTCAGTGTGGACTTCTTAGAGGATTTAGCAATAATTTTAAATTGTACTTATTTTTTTCCATAAATTAGGAAATATTCAACCTATAAAACCACCATTTCAGTAGGGGTTATTTTTTAGAATTTCATTACATTTTGTCTACAAAGGAAAAAAGAAAGAAAATAAGAAAAAGAAATCCTAAGAGATTTGTAACTGAATGACAACAATGTATAGAATAAATCTCTATGTTTACTTTGGGCTTAGTTTATCAATTTACAGCATAACTTTATATGGAAATAAAGAGGTCTCATTTACTTCCCTGGCAGGTAACGCATAGCTACTTATGATAATCTGTGTCAGAGCAATTACTAAAAATTGAGTGGGTTCAACAGAAAAGCAAGTTAGTGACGCGTAGATAAAGCGCCTGGTTAGCACTAGTTAAAATAGCAGCTGAGCAGTTGTGGCTGTTATAGATACATCTTTTCCCATCTTCATGTGCAAGGTGAGCAATGGTATTCATAGGCTTTAGAAAGCTGAACTTAACAGTAGAGCTAGATCCTCATATATGGAAAGGACAATCGTTATACTCCCTTGGAGGATGTTAGTATACTATGCAGAAGTAGTTCAGCAAGTCCATTTGATTTTCAAGTTCAGTAGATAGTCATAAACCCCTTCCTGTGGGTTTTTGTTAAAAAAGTGTATTTTTCTGAAGCACTTGACTAGACAATGTACACTGATACTGTTGCAGCTGAGTATAATCAGTTTGCTAAGGGCAAGAGACCTTACGAATCCAGGCAGGGCTCAAGGCATGGCTCTCATTTGAAACCCACTGATTGCGCAGCAGCACATTAATTGTTATGACAACTATAGCTTCCATGACAATCAAATTTAAATGCTCTTTCTGTTACTATTTCTCAAAAAGAACTGAGCCACCTCAGTTCTTTTTGAGAAATAGTAACAGAAAGCTCAGCTATATTATCTGCTAGTTTTTCTGCTTTCTGTGAAAATGTGAGGGTGGATTACTCTTCCCTGTAAAACCTAATTTATGATAGATGCAGTCTTCTGACCATGTGCCCGCTGTTCTTCCTGGTCTGGAAAGCTTGACTAGAAGCTGATCTGCATTGTAGCTAATCGAGATGCTTCGCTTCACTTCCCTTTTGTCACCATACAAAAGCTCGTGTCAGGAAAGCTTTCAGAGGTAATCAATCCAGAAAAATAGATCAGCAAAAGGAAAACATGGTGAATAAATATTTCATTGCACTGTGTAAGCCTGTTGTTTTAAATGGCAAAACAAACAGCTCAGTCTGTTTTCTTGACGTATTTTAATTATTCATTTATTTTGTATACAGACAATACGTTTGTGTTTATATGCAAGTATCATCCCAACATTTGGGATGATTTGTGCAGTATTTGGGAGCATACAAATTCCTTGACCATATAATGTTTTGGTACCTGCTTCCCAGAATGCAGTGATATGTCATCTCAATGTATGAATGTGCTTTTCCATTAAGATTTATTATGGCTTCCATTCAGCGATCATGGTATTCAGATTTCTTTCTGTGCTCTTTCCCAACCTTCTTCTGAGTTATTTTAGGTTATTGCTGAATGAAAGAGAGGTATTTCTAATTTTGGTTTTCTGAAAACGATTCAATCATTTGAGCTTTCTATCTCAATGCTCATTTAATGTCTCTTTTGATCATTTTATATTATAGCTACAGTAATTCCAGACGTCTAAGAGTATGTACAAACTCATTTGAATTTCAAAATTGACTCCAACTGTTTAACTGTACTTGTTTAAACATACATAAATTAGAGATTGACAGAGATTGAAAGTCTATTTGTACCTAGAAATTATCAGGAAAATGTTTTAATTAGAAGGGGAGAATGATAGAAAGGAAAACTTCTCCATTCTACATTCCCAGAAAAGGATGAAATGGCTCTCGCATCCATGCCAGAGACCTAAAAGAATTCTAACTAAACTCTGCATGACCTTTGAAGAAGCTCAAAACCTTAATTGATGCGTATATTTTGGCAAAAGGTAGAGGTAATCCCCACTGAAATTTTCAAAGGCGAATTTTATTGTGATTAAATTTTCAGTGGCTTTTGCTTTGCAATGTTCCAGTTCAGTTGTTTTTATCTTTGTTGTAGAATTCCTGATCAGAGGATAGTATTAACCTTGAGTCAAGACAAAGGTGATACAGGAAGTATTTTGTGTATATAACTGTAGTATTTGTGCTTAAAGGTGAAGGGTTCCAACTCCTCTAATTGTCTGTGGTTAAAAAATACAGGATTTTCTTGTTTACCCAGTGTTGTAAGTTGACACGTTTTCTTGTCATGTGTTACAGGTATGTCCTCCAGGCCACTTTAGAAATGTTTGCTTGCTGAGTGGGTGGAAATAGGATTTTATGGTCATTTGAGGAGCTCTCCAAATATTCTAATATACATATGACTTAGTCACCCAAGATGTGATAAGAGCCATTCTGTTCAAAACCACCATATTTCTGGCTTCAGCTGCCTTCAGTTTACTAAATCTTGTTGTAATTTGAGTTATGATCTGCGTCCAGCGGTTCTAAAAATGTATTTTCCTCCTTTTACAGCAGAAGAAGTTTTAGGTGCCACATATGATTCCTTACAGAAAGTCAGTAAATTCTGGTTTGGCAGAAGGTGTTAGAGCAGATAGTTTCAGCAATGTTTGAATTTCAGCAAGGACAAATTCCTCTGCAGATAAAACAGTCTAAATTTATGGTGTTCATTTGTATTATTCAAAATTTACAGTGTATTACTGCAGTTCAGTTTTAACCTATCTAATGGGATTTGACTATTCAAAATACTGAGGTACTAACTTGATGGATCAGTTTCTGAAATTTCCCCCTGATCAAAAAAAATCCAGCAGTTTGACTGCCACAAACATGATACTTTTCCCAAGCTTTATTGCTAAAATACACATGCAGCTTGTGTATGCATTCAAAATCCATCAAAATATCAAATTCCTACACACATTCTCTTTGCCATTTTACCATCCACTTTGAATGAATTCCCTTCCAATGCATCCGACTGCCTTTCCAGAGTCAGAAACTATTTTTGTAATTCTTCAAAGCATCTTTTACTACATTCCCTTATTTTGCTTTGCCTTGTGAGCAACAGTGATACCATAAATTCAATTTTTAGGTACTACCTCTACAGCTTGCTTTTCTTGTGACACTGGGGGGCATCATATTTGTATATATCAATTATTTTTTGAGCTGGTGACCTTTCAGGGATAGTTTCTGCTCCCACTAAATGTTCCATTCCATTGTGCAAGAATTTGTCACAAATACTGTTATGTTAGCAGCATACCTAAAAGTGACTGAAAGATATCCAGCGGTGGAAATCATTATTTTCCCCACCTTTTTAATATCTTCCTAAAATTTTACTGCAATAATATATGCAAGTGTATTGAAAAGCCTGGGAATAGAATGCACGCTTTTCTAACATGGCCCCTAACAGGAAACTATTATCCCGTATTGGCATTCACACTGTAGTACGTTGTTGATGGTGGACACCTGTAAGGAGTTTGGTGAGCTTGCAATACTATAAATAGTACTGGATGCTTTTGAGTATTCAGTGAGTGTTTCAGGGCCTGCACATGTACTCCACTGCCATAACTTTTGAAACCGTTTTTTCAAATACACTTGACAATTATGTTTACTTAGGGCAAAATCAGATTGTGATCTGAAGAGCACTTGAAGGCCAAGGATTCTGTCTGAAGCTGTTGGAAAACCAGCCTTACTGGTGCTTGCACCTGGGTATGCTTTCATGACTTCTACAAGCACAACGTTGAGACTTTTCATATGTAGTCAGAAGCAAGAGATTTGTAGTGAACAGAGAAGCTTATGCTTAGCCTCCGTGAGGTGGAACTGAGAGCCTAAAGATTTCATATCCCCTATTCCGTTACCCATGACTGTCTGTTAGTTCCCAAATAGTTTTGTGCTCTGCCTGAGGATTTTGACCTATGCAGATGTGGACCTTGTGTGTTATTTCAGGGCTCCAAGGACACTCAGTTTACACCATTCTTGAAAAACACCCACTACATCAACATACACAGTGTATTTGCCCAGTGGAGTTACTCATCCCAAGCTTATCATATTGATAGCTGTAGTTTCTGTCCTCTGCTGTTTTCATCCTTCTACCTCTTGCTTCCAGGAGTAGCCCAGTGCATTTGCTACATAGAAAGTCTTTGCTGAAAGCAGCAAAGATATCCTGCACAAGCTGTCATACTTATCTTGAAGATAAACTTATACATTATTCCACTAGAAAAATAGTGTCTCCTGGAACTATTCCCTCTTCTGGACCTTAAGTTCTAGAGCTTGACAGACTTTAGGTTATACTCTAACTCCTTCCTGTTTTGTTACTTAAATGGATTTTAAATCATTTATCCAGGCATAGTTAAGGAAGCTGAGACACTCTTACTGTCAGTGGGTTTTCCAAATGGTGCAAGATGATCATGGGCTTCAGTAATTTGCACTAATTAGAATGTGAGTAAACAATAAAATGAAAATCTTTCTGAATTCCTGATTATTTTTAGAGAAAAAAATGTATTCTGTTTTCTTTTAGAATACATCTAGCCTTAGCATGACAAATGATTCTGCTTACAATTTTCTTATGACACCATCTGATCCAGTTAGAATCTCTTCAGAGAACATTAATTCACGTATCCTCTAGCAATACCAAGCGGCTTGGAAAAAAAGGATGAAGAAACCTGAATGAGAAATTGATATCCGTAGTAAAATGATGGGATTTGTCTGATAACCAAAGGCCGCGTGTCTGTTCGAAGTTCTCTACTTAGTGACCATGGGAGATGAAGGGGAAGGAAATCTTCAGAAGACCTATGGATGGCGAACTGTGCCCTAAATCACAGCTACTCCAATTCTGTCAGTTACCGAAAGCGAACTGTCCCCAGGAGTGAGAAGGTATTGACTTTGTGATTCAGTTGCTGAGGTGTGATGATCAATTTGAGTCTTAGATAAGGTATTGTCTGAAGAAGGACTTCATGCTATTTAGGCTACATTTCAGTTCAGGTCTCCAATTCAAAGTCAAGAGGATATAAGTTCCTAGTGTAGTTAAGTGTTTTCTAAACCTCAGTAGACAACTCTCTGCATCTTCAAATATCTAAATACCTCTGCAATGTTGACTAAAGATGTGTATGTGATTCTAAGTGAAGCTGAGGGCAGAGCTGGGAATGAATCCAAGGTCATTCAAGTCCCAGTCCAGTGGATCAGTACAAGTAATCCTTCCTCCTGAAATTTATTTCAACTGTGCCATAATTCTGTGCTTAATTCATTCATTTTTACAAAAAGGTACTATCAACCTTAGAGTAAATTTAAGATTTAATATCTTATTATTTGTTGGTCACATTGACATCTTTGTTTAAAAAAAAACTAAATTGACTTGAGCAGGCATTTAAACTTCTTTGAAACCAATATGTTTTTATGACTTGGCATAGTTGCTCCCATTTCCTCCAGTGAAAAAGCAAATTCATATCCAGTAGGTCTACAATATTATTCAAACAGCTATGCACTCCATTGACAACATTTGTAAACAAAAAAGTACAGGAGGGAGCATTTCTTCAAACAGGACAGTCTAGTGACACCAGTAATTTCAACAAATGCACATTCTAAGGCAGTGCAGACTTCCACGGAGGACATCGAAGCTTTATTAAAAAATCTGATTACATCCTATTTTTGCAAGTAGTTCAAAGTGTTTTGCCTCCCATTTTCATGCTTTCAGGGTTAATTAGAATGCTCCCAATAGTCCTTTTAGTATTTTAGATCTCCTCAAAAAAAAAAATCTAAGTGTATGGTTTACATTACTTCAGTTTTCTCAGGAAAAGCCTTTAGTTTAGAGAAATTAGATATAATCAGGTACTGACTGTAGGCAATCTGTAGGAAGTGTTATTGAAACTGCAATATACATTGCAGATTCATTCATTGTGACAATAGCAATCTGAAAGCCAGATATAAAAACTTCTGTTGCCAAGGTCAGGTGATAGTCCAGTTTCTACTTTTTATTAATTGGTCAGTCTGAATGTCTGAAGCAAGGATAAAGACAGTGTTTCCCTGCAGAATTAAAAATTCCAGCCTAAGCTCTCCAGGGCAATGTTGTGTTCCTATTACTCCAGGGATAAGGGAAGTTTTATAGCTGGGACCTTTCTGGTTCTTAAGCGAAAAACATGGTAATTCCACAGTATTGGAATTACCTTCTTAACAAGTGTTAATAAATGCCTTAACTAGACTTATGAAAATGTTGAAGGAATCATATAAAGTTCTTCACAACAGGACATTTAAAGATACCTGAGATTGGAAGAAAATTCTCATCTAAAAAGACAAACATTGTAAAGACATAAAATACGGTAAATTTGGGTAGATTTAGAATGAAAACCGTAGCTTAATAAAGATTAAATATCCAACCAATTAGGCATCATGGCTTTATTTGATGTAGCATGCATTTGTATAATACTTATTTTAATATTATTAAGTCTATTTAAGTTATACAGTATATTAAGTTATATATTTGGAAGTCTGAAGGAGCAGTACTATAAAATGTTACAGGTGTGCATTTGGGCAGAATTTCTTTTTTCTTTAGTAGACTAAGTTGTGGAAGATTTCCTTCATCATTGAAAGGAAATGTGATTTCATTGTTAATCTCTGAGGGAGTTGGATCAAGGGTGCATTTGTCACCGCTGGCCAGCCATTCCCCACTGGCAGGTTGCTGGATGCTTCTGTGGCACAGGGACATTATAGCGTGACAGCTGCAGAGTTTGAGGCCACTACCTGCTCAGCTTGCTAACACTTTCTGCCTCCCTCCCTCCCAGATCCTTTCCTGATTAAGAAGGTGGGTTTATCATGTAAGATTTACTCCCTTTCTCCCCTTTTAATGTTTTCAGATACATTAAAACCTGAGAACAAGAGAGATGGATATTTTTCGGGTTGGGGGTTTATTCTAATCAAAATTAGGATGTTTTGGAATTTCAGTGCACTCTACAGAATTGCAGATGTGTAGACTGGACAGACTGGGAGAGATTGACTACAAAAAAAAAAAATAAAGTAAGTAATCTAGACAGCAATACTGTAAAAGCAATAGTCATGATGTTTTGAGTAGAAAGCCTGTAAGTAGAGCTGCAGAAAAAGCAATGGAAGCAAATATAGCCCATAAGAAGTAAAATATCCACAAATTTTATTTTTCTATTAACTATGCCATACCAGTGAGCAATAAGTTGTTTTTTCCAAGCATACTAAGTATGATATAAAATAGAAAGTAATACTGAGTGGTTTGATAGATGTGAAACAAATGTTTAGTAAGACAAAGGATAGTAATGAAGGACAGTATATTACATTGCTGTTTAAATAGGCTGTCACTGATGGGCGATACTGAGGCCACAGCATGTATTTGTTGGTGGATGCTTCATCTTTTAATTTTTTAGGGAAGAGAATATAGCCAGATGACTCCTGACTGTACTTGTCAGTCCTTACCTGTAAACCTCTTCTAAGTATCAGTAACAAATCTCTCTGTCTGTGACCTTTCTGTACATTTTTCATTTAATCTTTTTGCAGGAGAAATGGGTGGGAGGGAGTGACAGGAGAGAACAGAGAGGGAAGGAAACAGAAAAGGGGATGGTGTATTTCACAGATATTAATTGAGAAACGAGTTTTTTTTCTTGTTTCTGCCACTAATTTGAAGCATGACTGTGGGCAAGTTGGCTAATGTTTTGGGCCCCAGTATGCTGGGGTCTGTGTCTTGATCATTCATCTCTAGGTACGACAAGTATAGAAAGGATGTAAATATGATAAAATTCTTATTTGTAAGTGATTTAAACTAGAGTCTCTTTAGTGTCTGCCATTGTAGATTGAAATGAACCTCTTTTGGGTTGAGATCCAACAAGGTCCTGAATTACATTGCTGTCGTCGAGCAAGAGTTGGGTTCAATGGGTCCATATCTAAAATCAGAGGTATGCCCAAAGGAATGGCTGAATGACAGCCTCACTGAGAGAAGTAGACTAGAGACACATTCTTTCAGTATTAGCAAATATTACACACCTGCCATATTAGCACTAAGGTAAATGACAAATAATATGACTCCTGTAATCTCTAATGTCCGAAGTAGTATGTGAGCTAATTTTGAAGTGCTTAAGAGCTTCAGGATTCAGTGAGTCATATCTTTAGTAGTTATTGTTTTAGAATTAAAGCATTTGGTTCCACTTTGTCTGCAAGAAATTAAAAACAAAACCCCAATATTATGCAAACATACTTTATCTTTTATGTCTGCAACAATACCACCAAGGAGAACAAGACTGTAAAAAATTAAAGACACACAATGAGTTGTGTTAGATCAGATTTTAAAATCTTTGACAATGAGGAAGAAATTAAAATCCTACACTTTCTACTTAATGATATAATATTGGCTCAAGTGTTGGAATTAATTTTGCAATATATTTGTGATATTGTTACTAGAAAAAAAGATAGCTGTTCTTCTTCCCAGGATCTGCTTTATGCTGGTAGCTTTCTCTCTTATGCATATAGGACTGTGGTGAATTTTAAGAGATCCACATTTGTCTGAGAATAAATAAGCAGACGTAGTCTGTGAACACTCTGCTTGTGACTTCTACAGGAGGTCACAGCAAAAGAGAATATCTGATCAATCGCCCTGTCCCAAACCAGCCACAGGAAATCATTGCTTCTGGTATGTCTGGGCTTGACAGATGTCTGTCTGATCATTGTGTGTTACTGTTCAAATGTCTTTGAAAATTTCAAGATAAAGACATAAGAAGCAACACAAAATATTTGACAAAGTGACACTGTTTTGTAAGATACAGAATAACTGAGAAAGTGACATGAAACAAGAGCCTTCAATATGCTTCAATTTTTCTTGAAGGTTTGACTTTTCCACATGTTAATACTTTATCCTGTGACCTGCAAACCAACAGAATGCGGCACTGCTTGATGTGGGCTGCAGAGAGCAAACTTGTAAAGCGAAGCACAGCAGCACAGACCCATATCTGACTTCATGGGACACAGCCCTTGTTTCTAAGGAGCAGGCTCTGTATCCTGTCTACATCTGGACAAATGATTGCGATGGATCAGCTGTTGGTTTTAGATACCTCTTTCCATTCTCTAATAAATTGTGTGGCTGCCGTTCAGAACCTTTGTGCAACTAAACGTAATTTTCTAAGTCTAGGTAGAAGACTGGTCTAGACATGTAGGATGGTTCTGACTTTTGTAATAACAGTAACTATGATGTCAGAGTGAATGTGTTACACTACGGGCTTGGTGACTGTAAAGCCCCCAGGTTTGCTGTTTTGCCACTTAGCATCCCAAGGTCCCTTTACAACAGTAGGTGCTAATCTCCATTTTGCACCCCAGAAAACTCAGTACACAGGAGGCCTAAGAATATTGTCCCTTGATAGTGGAAAAATTGAAATACTTTTTTCCTACATTAAACAGCTTATAGTTGAAACTTAAAATCCAAACACCTGTTAATGATCGTGAAGGAAATATTATGATTCAAAGCTTAATTTTCTGTAACTTGAGAGATAATTCTATAAGTCACTGGGCCCACCAGAAGCTAGGAAACTGGTTATTTGTGTGTTTACTCTTGCCCTCACTCCCTGTGGCATTTATGTAGCTAAAATCATATATGAGAAGCTTGATTCCGGATATATTTGTTTTAAATATCAAAGAACAATGACAAGTTCACATGTTCTTTTAGTAGTCTTTCTGTCCTATTGGCTAATGGGCTTAAAATGGATGGGACAGGAAAATTACTTTTTCTGGTAGTAGCCATGATGCACATGGAGATAGATATAGATATAAATATAAATATAGATATAGATATATATGTACATATGTGTACAATTAATTAATTTATTTATTTGTTTTCTTTCTTAGAGACATTTGGTTCCTCCTTTCCCACTCCCTCCTCTTAGATAGCACTGGGAACAGATTATGGCTAGAATAACAATTCGAATGAATTCTTGTTTGCCTTCACTAAAGGGCCTACAGATTTTCCCATTACTTCTCTTTTCCTCTCATCCCTTTTCTATTTGCACTGAATGTTGGTTTGTAAAGAACCTTCCTAGCATGCTCAATCCATTCTGTGTAATGATTGAATTTATTAGGCAGGATTTACTTTTAAATCCCGAAGAATGCTTACTTTGTGAGATCCCTAGAGGTCAGGGGAAAGAACAGGGCCTGAACTGCTCAAAGGAGTGTCAGAGCACACAGTGAGACCTCAGACCCATCACAGGTTAAACAGCTGGAACTTAGTCAAATACTGAAACAGAGGTGTGAAAGACTTCTGGCCTTCCTGGCTGTGTAGAAAACCTGTCACAGTATCACTGATGCAGTGATGGCTATCTGAAAAAAAATATTATGGCAAATCTGAACTTCTGGTGAGCCTTTTATTAACAAGGTGTTTGACTTTTTAAAAAATCATAAACTCCACAGAATCTATATATCTATAGCTGTACATTTTTTAATCTGGAAAAAAGCTTTTACATTACCATAAAATGGTAACATGGCATTGTATAAACTTTATTTCCAGATGTTCAGACATCTAAGTATTTTTCCAAATCACTTTCAAACACCTGCATAGTAGAATTAAATGAGTACAGTAGAGGAGAAAGAGTCACTTAAAATCAGACATTGAGATTGTAATTTAATGGAAAAAATCCATGTGAAAGGGTTGCACTATTCCTTGGCTCTATTAGAGAACGGTTACTGAAAGAGGACACCTTCTGGCGGTGGCTGCTTGAGTAAGTGCACATGTCTGTAAAAAGAGTTTGTGGAGCTGCTGCTTTGTAACAAAAGTAATAAGAGCCCTATGCTGCTCTTCTCTGAAAAAGCCACATCACAGTTCGGTAAAGTCAATTTGTAATTAAACTATAAATTATCATTGGACAACTTGTCACTGTTTTCTTTTTTGGCTTATTTTTCTAAAATTAAACTTTCTTATCAGCATTTGGTTCTTAAAATAATTTTCATAAAACTTAAAGTCCTTTTTGCAGATTCAGGAATAATTCCTGTTTAAGCGAGAATTCACAGGTATGGTTTTGATGTTTAGCTTTTTTTAGTAAACATTACATCTTGTTATCCATACATCCTTTGTTTATATTTTCTGTGCTATTTTTTCTCAGTTCAACACAGAAAAATACCTATGTTCAAGGTAATCAACATTTAAATGGTGACTCTTGTTTGGAGAGTCCTTCAGAGTCACCCTCCTCTGGTAAGGTCATGGCTCATTCAGACTGGGAAGGTACTGTTTTCCTAACAGGTTTTTGACGTAAGCATTTAAGATCAGAAGATATTGAGATACAGGAGCTTGTTCTTTAGGTGCTCCTTCACCCAAGCATGCAGTATTTCAAGCCTGTATACGCAGTACTGAATCTTGAGTAGCCTTGGATCCAAGTCTGGTTTTGTAGATGGCGCTGAGGCCACCTATAATAGTTAACTCCATTTTAATGTCCGTCTGCATGCTGAATCAAGACAAATTGAAGTAGAAGATCTCAAAAGGATGACAGAAGGTTATCTTACAATCACTTTAACTCATATTTTGACAAAAAACAGAAAGCCAAACCAACACTCACAGAATTTGCAGATACATATTCGCTGTGTACTTACAAAGGAAAGTCCTATTAGCTTCAGTTGCAAAAGAAGTGCTGAAGGGTGAGAATCTTCATGTGAATGCAGAATTGCAGGAAAAGAATGCTCCTGGGAGCCTCTGATCTTCACAAAGTACAGCAGAAAAACAACATTAAGGAGTTCACATTGTAAATGTGTTCTTTTAAGAACCGGATCATGGCATGAATGTTTGCTGGGAGACACTAAATCTCTGTTATTCATCATCTTGTGAAAAATGATGGTATTTAAAAAGCCCAACTGGTTCTTAAAGATATGTAAGGCCAGAAAATCAATTTGTGAATGATGATAAGTAATGGTAAGTACTGTCAGCCTGACACTTTGTTGGAACTTCATTTTTTTTTTTTTATATCTATGTTAACAGCAGGGTGGGTAATCTCAAATTCACACTTTTGATTCAAAACTAGATTTCCTCAAATTACATATGTTTGAAACCCAGAAAGAACACTTAACTTCTTCCCAGGTTGTTTGACTGTGGAAAATTAATCCAAACAAACAGATTAGTGTTACACTGCTGTTGCAGTGAATGTAGTTAATGAATATGACAACAAGCTGAAGCACATCTAATCAAATTGAAATGAAATTATTATTACCAAATGAGAGTGTATATCACCAATTTTTTAAATGGAATGACATCAAATATTAATTTAACGTAAGATGCAGGGGCAGTTTCTCTTGGAGCGTGGTCAAAGATTACGCTTTTCTGTTTGATTATTCACTCTTACATGAAGAGTGTTAAAATTCAATCACCCTTTTGTTTTATTGATAGCCAGAATTCCATTAGCCCTTGTCAGGTTGGAGGGGAGAGGAACCATGTCAGCTTTTTATCTCGGTGTTCATACTTCTTGCAAGTAAAAGCATAAAATGGGATTCTGCAAACATCCTTGGATGTCTTCTCTAAGACTGCCGTCAGGGTTCTAGTGAGCCTTTTTACAATTTCAGCTGCTAATCTACTCTGTGATAGTTAGAGTTACAAATTGTTGTTTATATGTCTTGCTATTCTAGGTCAGCTCCACGGGTACATATACACATTTCTGCCTATCATTTGATGTAGTCCTCTCGTGACAAATCCTGCATTTCCTTGGGAAGAACAGGTATTCAAATCCTGATACAATCAGGCTGTCCAGGTAAAAATCTTTTTGGCAGCTCTGGTACCTCTCTTTTGATGGCAGCACTGAACCGTGCATCACTGATGTGCTATGGGCAGGACTAGATGCGTTTGGTACTGCTGCTGAGGTTCAGTGCAGTCACACAGCAGGCGTTTATCAGGCTCTGATCCTACTGAGCACTTGTTTTACAGTATAGTATAATCTGGGATCAGTCTCTTCTCTATGGGATCAAAGTTTTATCTAATTGCTTGTGTTTAATTTTTCCTTAAATGGTTAAAACACAACCTACTACAGCTTTACAGTTTGGACATTATTACTAGTGAAATACCTTATATAGTTGTATTAATATTATCTTATAATTCTGTACCCCCTTCTCCCAAAGATATTGAGATACGGGGTCTCGCAAAGTGTCATTTTAATAAGTTTGCATGTAAATGACGGTTTTACATGCAAGAAAATGAAGTCACAGATCTCATTTAAAGCACAAATCCTGTCTTTTGGTGACTTAGTGGTTTTTGTTTGGTTGGTTTGTTTGTTTTTCTTTGCCCATGTTTAGCAATCTTTTTCGTAATTAAGCATTTCAGTTAGTAGGAGACACTGACACATTAAGTGGATCACTCTGAAACCCAGTAAAGTTGATGGAGGCAAATATGAGTAAAAGGATCCAATAGCATAGAAATGTCTGAAGACAACTTCAGTGGCTATAGAATATCAGGTAGGAATGTTGAATCAAGTTGTGGTTGGTATTTATTTTTATAATTTGTGTATTTGGTACCCATGTTGTTGTGGGGAGCAAACGACATGCAAGAGGGGAATACAACTGCCAGGGAAAGCAGCTCTGCCCACCCTGCCCTGCTTCTGCCCATGCAGCACTGACACCCCACAATGTGCCAAAGGGAAGAATATGCTGAAAAGCCTTACCCTTTTTAGTATTGTATCTCTTTCCCTATTTAGTATTAGATTCACTTATTATCAGGCTTCCATATTTACTAGCTGTGGGAAAGTGATTGAACCATTATTTATTTAAGAACTGAAAATTATTTTTGATCTGTGATCTCTAGTAGTGTTTAAATAATTTTCAGGTTTAGAAAAAACATTAAACTTCTGATCTTCAAGTCATGGCACAATCAGATATTTATAATGCATTTTTATGTTTAAATATATTAATACATAATTACTAAAACTTGTATATACGTTTATTTGTGTATGTATCTAAAGTAATGCAAAAGAATATGACTAGATAAAAATACGTATTTTTTTCATCTCTCATATCACCTCCTGAATACTCAAACAAATGAATTAATCAAGCACAATGTGAAATCAAAGGGACAGTGTATGAAATTCTGAAACTTCTTAAGTCATTGAAAATTGTGTTATTAACTTCAATGAGACCAATATTTTACCTGATACATTGAAGTTCCAACCCTTATAAAAATGCAATAGGTAGGTCATTAATCATAACCATGTAGAGTTACACAAGTACAAAGCTGTACATTAAATTCTGATATGAAAAGTTATTGTTTTCTCTGTACCCAAGGGAGGGTGTTGGTTAGAGTACTCACACAAAAATGAAATTCAAATGGGGCATCTTATTCAAGAAGGAAAATATATGCTGATTGCAGCAAGAAGTACTTGTTTTTTCTTTCTTGAGAGAAATATAGTTATGAAACACAGCCTAAGCCTGAGCCTAAAAACATTCCCCTGATGCCTTTATGTTTTCTTCAGATGTCCTACAGCTCTTCTATCAACATCCATTACTTCAAGGTTAAGACACATGCAACAGTAGATATGAAATTAATATGGATGATTTGAAACAGAAAGGTTATTTTAAATTATCACTGTTCCCAAATATGTTGAATTTTTAAAATCTGAAGTGTGCACTTTTGCAAAAGAAATGCCCTTAGTAATTAGGAAGCATTTCCTGCTGATAGCCAAAATATCACAAGTGAGTATTAAATAACTTCTGAGTCATTGAGTTCATTCTTTGTCTTCCTTTGCAATTTTTTAAGGTACAAACTAGATGATTTTCATTTTCAATAAAGTACTTTAAAATGCTTTATTGGACGCTGACAGTAATTATAATATTTGTGTAACTAGCAAACTGTAAAGCTAGGGGAATAATCATTAAAAAAAAATTAATCCATGGAAAATTAAGAGAGTTTGTATCTCTCTAGTTTTTCCTAACTGAATTTTTAATATCCTGTTTTTCAAATGAGTAATCTAGAATTGCTTTTACTATTAAACAGATTCTTAGATGGCATGAATATCAGAATTATATAATTACACAGGATGACAGACTGAATTTTCAAAGATTAGGATGGCTTATGTAGTATTATTTGGTTTCAAACATAAAGTAGGAGAAAATCTCAAATATGGTTATACTTCGCAGGCTAAAAAGTTATACCCTGGAGAAAATATTTCTTCTATTAAACTGCCATGGGGTAATTATTCTGGGAATTTAAAAGGAAGTTCTTCTCCACCCAGTTGGCTGTTAGTTTGTCTTCAGATTCATCTCCAGTCTTCCTTGCGCAGCCTCTACACTGAAACACATTGTACATCCAGCTTGCAGGCTGAAGAAGCTGACACAGCCAGAAGAACGAAACTTGCTGAGTGATTCTACCATTTAAAAACAATATTATGTATAATTCCCAACACCGAAGGACAGAAAGCAGTCTTCTTCATTCTACCCCACTTTCTTAGGGCAGTGACATGTGCTGTCACTATCCAAATAATTAAGTCCTTTATTTTCATTTTAAATGTATCTTTTTTTTCCTGTAGTTCACATACTAGTATTTCTGCTACAAACAAAATGGTTGCACTGATATTATACTATGATGTCTTCATTTGTAAAATAGATGTAAGACTCATACTGCTGTCTCAAATACAAAATGCTTTGGCGATGAACCCATAGAAGAAGATGCCTACAATTAAGAGAATTTCAAGAGGTGGCAGCAGTGTTTGTGTGCCCATGCAGATAATGAAATACTATCAAGTAGGAATAGTAAGAAGCAAATAAGCTATATCAAAGTACCGAAAGTAACCTATGGGACAAAAGTTCTTTTCCATATATGTAAATTTTGGAGAGAGGCAACATACATAATGTTACTCCTTTTAAAAAATACTTATTATTATGGTGATGGCTGCAGGGATAAAAATCAGGCAGAAAACATGATTTTATTTTTTGTGCAGGTGACCCAGTCCCTCCAGGATGTGCTTCTGCTCCAGACCAGTTCAGCTCCCGCTTTGGCATGCTGCTCAGACAGCTTGTGCATCCTGCGCTGCACTGTGCTCATCAATCTAACTCAAGGAAAAGGCGTGTGAGATTCAAAAGTCTGTTGGCTTACGTGCAGAGCCAGCTTCAGGGATTTGGTGCAGTTCTCAGGTAATGTTATCCTCCTCTGGCACATCGGCACAATTACTTTAAAATATACTTTATTATTTAAACATTTTTATGGATGACCATAAGAAGTTAAGCAAAAGTATTGCAGTGTTATCATTCTGAACCATGGCATTGCCATCCTAAGAGAATTAAGGTAGTTCATGTAACACAGAATATAGAGGCTGCTTCAATTCATGCAAGAATCAGCATGATAGCTACACCATGAAATAAATGGCACTTGTATTTTTTTCACTGTTATGTTTCAAAATAGTCTCTTGTGAAATGTTCATTCTGTGTTGTTGCTTCCTTGGTGGTTCATTTTTGGATTGTCTCTTAAATACAAAAGAGGCATCTGCGAGATATGCAATTAAAATGACATAAATGAGGATTAATTTAAAGGAGGATTATGAGGGGGATTCTAAATCTAACTATATAAATAAGGACTACAAATGTAACCCAGTGCATTCATTAGTCTGATTGGCAGAAATAATTTAGCAGCCAGCTGAGAAGTGACATTGAAATTGTTTTCTTACACTGTGCACTTCATCAGATGTATGCTAAAGAATTCTAGCTCTATCCAAAGTGTCACCTTGACCAATTCCATATTCCATTTACTGCAAAAGAAAACCAAGTCCCTCCCTCCACTATGTTGGTGCAGCTGGCCTGAAAAAAATGGTATTTGGGAAGTGAATGTTTAAGCTTTCGTGTAGAAAATCTGACTCTTTCTAGCCTTCATTTGCACAGATATGCTGATGGAAATAGGACAGACTATGAATGCTTTTAATGACTAATTCAACCAGTGCTCCAATAGCTTTGTATTTCTTTCTGTTCTGTCACATTATTTCACCTCTGTGTATGTCCATGCCATCTCCTCCACAATTCTGGAGACACAGGCAGCTTTCCTGCCCTCTCTACCTTGCCTGCTTTATCTCCCTGAAGTCATGAGATTAGTAAAAGGCAAAAATTCACAAAGATGCAATTAGTACTACTGTAGAAATGGACATAGATGACATCAAGCTATGTAACAGGTTTGGAATATATGCTTCTAAGAGGCAAAAGGCTATGCATTTGAAGTAATACTGGAGAAGCCTCAGCTGAATTCTTCCTACCATCTAAACCCATTTCATTGTGAATCTGAATCGCCCATCCTGCAGTTCAGAGTTTGTCTATTTAAAAGATTAGGAAAGAGGAGTCACATTGATTTCAGAGGTGTATTTGAGTAGAACTGGCCATCCATGTCCACTTTGGAAATCAGGGTAGCCACAAAGACTGATTTCTTCCAAGCATGCTCCTGTCAGCAGGAGAGGGCAACCTGAGGAACACTGCACTCCCATTTATGAACATCTTTCAGAACCCCATGCCCAGCTGGAAGAGCTTTGAATAGCAAAACAGGTGTGTTACATATCTGTGGGAGTAGAAAGTAATAGCAGTTACCTTTGAAAAACCTGACTTAGGAAAGGAGACTTGAATAGCAGAACTTCGAAGCAAAGTACTTGATGAAATGTCTTTTGATTCCTATAATGTAAATCATGAACTAAAAAAAAAGACATTAAAAATATAACCAACTCATCAGCTAATGAGATACAGAAATGCAGCTGCTGACATTGTTACCTGTGTTTCGCCTGCATTGTGGCAAACAGATTGGCGAAGCCTTTAGTTAGCATTAAATTCATCTGGATAGTTTAAACGATGCCATGATGATTAATTAGCTCAGGACTCATTTCAGACCTTATGCAGGTGTAAAACAGTTGCACAACATCTACGGATGGAGATTCCCAAAGCAATAGAAGTAATTTAATCCTAATATCCAAAACCGTGGAATAGGTCTATTCCCAAAAACAATCTCATAAGCAGCACAGTAGCTGTAAACCACTGTAGTCTGTGGATTTGAAACCCAATTTTCTTCCTCTTAATTGTTACACAGCTGTAGCAACAGGTCATATAGAGTTTTTCTTCTATTTTCTTCCATACCAAATAAGTCAGAATATATTTGTAGTGATGACTTAAGTGCCTAAAGAGACAGCCAGGTCACTGGGCTAAAACAAGAACTGCTGCAAGATGGAACAGGAAATTGTCTTTCTAGTTGTCTTCCGTTTTGTGAAGATTCTTCACAGAAGAGGAGTGTCAGGCTCTCTGTCTCATCTTGCACTCCATGTATGCAAATCTGAGTTTTCTGAAAAATTATTTATGTGTATACCTACAACCTATTGCCATGTAAACCATGTTCAGTATATGAAAAAGCTGTAAAACATTTCCAGTAGTTTTTTTGAATACTGGAAATTATGTAGCTTAACTTATCAAGGCTTTCTATATTATTTTTGCCTTGGAATGATATGCAAAATTCAACTAAATATTTGTAACAGTTCTGTCCCATCTGGATGCTCTGGATTCTAATAGCTCTTGTGCCCATACTCCAGTCTTTCACTAAAGGCACTAATAACATCTGTCCTTTCTGCATACCTGTTAGTTGCCTGAAACTTTTAGACTCTTAATAGCTAACACGCTTACTTTTATCAAATCTGGCTGAGGTTAGTCAGTGGGTTTAAAAAATCACCAAGAGGGGGGCAGAAAAGCAAAAAATCTAGCAACCCCCTTCTTTGTGGAAACTTTGTTCTTGGTGCCTTTCAAAACTTTTCATTTTCATTTGCTGGTGACCACAGGAATCTTTCCTTATTGTCTTGCTTGCTTGCTCCACAAGCACTGACTTCTGTCTAACCTGTGAATCTGTGTGTCCAAGTCTTGGGAAATGTGGGTTTGAGAATTCCTTTCCCCATCGCCCCACCTCTTCCCCAGTAGGGCAAGGACTACTCTTTGAGAAGGATGCTTTTGGGGAAGCCTGTGACTGTCTTTTTTTCAGATTTTTTTTTTTAAGGTTGAAGGTTTAAAAGCTTTTATTTTTTAAGTTTTTGTTTTAATAATGCTATGCGTTATCAATAATATGCAGCTTAATTTTTTTTACTTTGTTCTATGGGCGATACAGCATTTATGCAGTACAAGTTCCTTGCATCATTATACTCTAATATGGAGGTTAATACTCGATGTCTTATGTTGCTGGAGGCCCCAATAAACTTGCTAACAACTGCAGGAGAAAGGAAGTGATGCTTTTAAATATTTTTTGTTGATGGCTATGAAGAGAAAGTATCTGATCTACTTTGTGCTCTTTTAAGATGTAGCAAAGGTGAGCAATGTCCCCTTGCTACTTGTCCTCCTGAAGACAAGGACTCCCTTGAAAAAGGGCGATAGTGTTCTTTTTTCCAGCTATTCCCAGACTGTCTTGGAGCAGAGACTGAGTGCTGGGTTAGATAGTGACAAAAAAGGGAACAACAATATGAAAATTCGTTGATAACTTATTATCTTGGAGGAACAAATGCATATACATTCACTGAAGTAAATGTTACACTGGTCTGCAGTTTACAGGATGCTTTCCTATACTAAATAGAAATAACACCCTTGGGTCTGTGAAACTCAGTCATTTTGAACCAAGGTAATCTGGGCATATGAAGGAAACTTTCTAAGCAAAATAAACAACATTTGCAGAAATAATTGAATCTTGTCCTTTTCCTCCACCTTTGTGCATGGATTTTATGTGGCTGGACATAGGTAGTAACAGCAAGAGGAGAACCCAGTAATGCTCCTCCTACTTCTGCAGTCAGATGATGGTCTTTTTGACAATGCAGGATAATTATTTCCACTTCAGTCTGTAGATTTTGAGAACTCTAGCGCCTTCCTTACCCCTTCCACACCTTACAGCTTCTCCTGGGAAATCCTTGCCGTAGAGATCCTTCCTGACTAGTCATACTGGCATGAACTTTCTTCTTAGGCAGGCCGTGAAGTGAGGAATCTTCCAGTAAGTGGGGATGTATTTCTTCAAATGATGTAATTTTTATTCTCAAAAGATACCAGTAAAGAAAGTGAACAGGGTTTGGCTTTTTTTGGTTGGTTGGTTGGTTTTTCACTTGTACATAGGCCATGAAGCCATGGTGAGACACCCTGACAAGCTCCTACGGAATTTCTATGAGCCCCTGGAATCCTGGTTCAGAATGTCGATGTTGAAATTCTACTTTTCACAAATGTGTGGCTGTATGCTGCCATCTGTCTGCTCTGCAGGTGGGAGTCAATAGTGCAGCATTAGTTTTATGTACCAAATTACGGCTATTTTGTGTGTTTCTGAAAAGCTGCTAAGACTTCTGATGTACTATTTACCTCATTTCAAAGCAGTTTCTCTTGGTCTGCTTTGGCTCATTATGGGAAAGCAGATTGCAAGGCTGAAAGGTTTGACATACGTAAACAGGTTCTTTTTTCCTTTGTCACCCCCTCCCCCCCCAAATGCCACTCTTATCACCTTTATAGAATGCAAGAACCAAATTAGTGTTGTCTGCGATATCTGAAATTCTCAGAACTATTATTGTGACAAGGTACTACCATATTCCAAGATACTATATGAGGTGTCAAAATGCTAATTCAAGCCAAAGCCTATGATGGGTTTTTTCTTACCTCATTTTTCATAAAAGCCTCTGAGACTGAATTGGGACTGACTAGCATCCTACCAAGTCTGTATATTAAAGTCTATTACACTTCATTATTGTGACAAAGATTGTAAGGGGAGAAAGAAATGGCACAGTATTAATTTATTCTTTTCTCATAATATGATGAGACTGGCACTGTAAGTTTTATAAATGTATTCAATTTTCATTGCAGATCTTAATATTTCAGTGTTCCCAAAGTGCGATGATTTCATTTGACGCTGTGGTGCATGACCAAGTACACAATGAATACCAAGTACTTTGTGTATCTCACATCCCATCCATTTGACCATGCCACCAATAAGAAACATTTTGACAATTTCAAATTAGACAAATCTTGAAATTTGTCAATTTCAAGCTTGAAATTGTCAATATTATCTTTAATATTAATTACTTACAATTGTAATGTATTTTACCATATCAGAGATTTTCATTTCTATTCCAAGCTATTTAATCTAAAAAAGGTGTTATTCAAATGCTGAACATTTACAAAGCTGCTCCAGAAAGTTGATTTCTATGTGCCCATTTATTGTCCTTATGGCTAAACCCTAAATAACCCCTGCTGATTAAAAGCAAAGATATTTGTTATTGCAATAATCAGAAAGAATAACAGTTATATTTTTTGAAATAAGAAAGCAATTTGACAAACTGTGCATATATTTTCTATGTAGTCAGCCATTTCATGACAGTAAAACAAATCAAGAGAATATATCTTCTATAAAATGCTGTTTCGTTATTATTTAAACTATAATTTTCCCAGAGAAACAACATTGTGCAGTTTACTCATATGCAAAAACACTTGTAAAACTGAGTGATTAATGAAGGGTCATCATTTATATCAGAGAGTGGGGAATGAATTCTGTATCATTATGTTCCTGTGAGGAATATGAAGGTAATAAAACCAGCATTTGTTCTGAGTTTTTTCAAGAATATGTGCTGTTAATGCTATTGCTAAACTTAATACACGGGCTGTTTTCTGAGCTGGCTGTGAGTTTAGTTCTGGCCTCAAAGGAGAAGACTGGTCATCAAGTTTCTTCCTTCTCTGCCTGTGTCAGATAATTTCACTACATGTCAAGTGACCTGACAGAAGCAGCACTGCTATGTAGTGCATACTGCAAGAATTTTTGTGGGGGGAAGGAGGGCAAAAGCTACTTCAGCAGCCTTCCTCCACAAGATATTTGAACATAATCACCACGTAGTGCAATCTGATGTCAATAGTTGATTTAAAAAAAACCAACCAACCAACCAAAAAAACCCAAACAACAACAAAAAGTAAAGATCAGAAATGGTATCTAGAATTTCCAGGGTGAAGTTCAAAACCCGCTGAGAAGTTTGTGCTGACATTTTTCAGAATTCTGTTATTTATGCTCTAAGCAAATTAAGCATTTTTTAACTTTGAATTTTTTCGTAAGAAATATTAACCAAAATGAATGCTTTTCAATGAAGACTGGTTTTGCTTCAAAATAGTTCTGCTTTCTGAATGAAAGTGTCAAAGCACCTTGCCTATTACTGTTTTAGAAGAATGTCACATCATAAGCAGAGTAAAATCTAGTGGGGTTGTTGTTGTTGCTTAACTTACTTTTTTTTTCTTTCCAAGTAGATCACATTCCTTAAATTTCCAATTTATGAAAAATTCACAGCACAGAACAGGAAAACCTGGGGGAAATGTTATCCAAAAGAGACTTAAAATGTGTAATTCAAAAATATTTTTTCTATAAACCATATTTAGAAAGGTACCTATCCTGTAACTCTGTCTCAGTATCTATGTTTCATGAAAATCACATGGAAGACACAACTTCCTTTCTAGAGGGAGTTTGACTGAGAACACAGTACCTCTAGCAATAATGGCTTAAGCAGTCACGTGAGGTCCTTCAGTGTTCAGACAGCTGCATAGTCAATGTAACTCAAAGTATCCATCATCAGATGGTCCATTTGGGTTAAACAGACACTGGATGATATGCAGCCTGAATTTCTGGGCAGAGGAAATCTCATCAAAATGTGATGCTAAATATTGTGGCTCGTAAGAAAGAGGTTAGTCCTGTCTTCTGAGGCCATTGTAACAAAATTGATTATTCTGTTTATCAGAGCAATTGAGAGTGAATTAAGTTGTGCTATCATCTGCAGAGATTGAGGGTTTTCCTTGTTCCAGGTCTTATTTGGCGAATCTGTAGGTAGATTTGCATTCCATCTGCTCAGTAGATTCTGCATGTACCACTAGTTAACTGCAAAAACTCAAGAACTTTTCCAGCATAGAAGCTTGAAACAGAACTTTTAGTGTTTGGAGGATTCCTGCCGCCAAGATCTTAGAGTGAAGACTCATGCATCCTTAGCCTTGTCTAATCTATTGTTCTCCATTGCTAGGCTGCCTTCTTCAACGAGGTGTCTTCAGGAGGTGTCTTAGCACTCTTGTGATGTGCTGTTACCTGTAGATGCCGTGTTCTGCACATCAGGGATCACAGCCATGCTGAGGCCTCAGTTGTGCATTTCAATTTTTCCAGGATCAGAAACTCTGCTAGTAGGTGTTCATGAGTGCTCCCAGGATGGGATGGGATGAAATGAAATGAGACAGCCTAAATTTCCTACACATTGGAAGCTTCAGAATTTTCGCATTTTCCCTTTGATTCAGAATGAAAACTTTCCCAGCAGAATGAAATTTCAAAACTCTGACCAGATCTATACTGAACTCTTCTTCAAGTGTGCTCTCAAAAAGGCTCCTAATTACATGGATTTTTTGGTTTCTCATATCTTCCTACAAAAAATTTATTCTATATTACTCTTTTCCTTCCAGTCTTCCTCCTGATTTGTTCTCTCAAACTTGCTCCATATAATTTGCCTCCTGCCAAAGAACTGCAACTTGTTCTTTCTTTTATGATATAACCAAATTTTCATAGCGTATTGAAAACATGGTAAGTGATACTGTTTAGTTTTGTCTTTTATAAATGTGCATAGCTCTCTCTCCAAAATAATACCTTTTCAGTGGTCAGAGGAATTTATAATCTAGGAACAGTAAGGGAACTCTGATTTGTGTGTGACAGAAGTCCACAAAATAGATCAAAGTTTATTACTGTTGTGCATAAGAAAACAAAGAGCTAGTTTCAGCTCAGTATCTCAGCAATCATAACCCTTTGATATTAATCTGGATGCTCAGGTAAAAGATGGATGCTCTTCAGCAACACAGCAATCCCCTTTGAAGATCTTATTGTCCTATATTCATAGTGCAAATGCTCCATTTTTTCTCTTTGGTTTTAGCATCTGAAAGAAAAGCTAGACTATAGAGCCCTTTCTGAAAAGAAAATTCCTACTGGAGAATGACTTCTAAGAAATAGTGTGTCATTAATTTTCCTCAAGACTTTCATCTTGCAGTTACTAGCAAAAACCCCTTCTTTGTGAAAGGCTAGCCTTCTTCTAAATAATGGTTTTCAGCCTCTAAAAACAGATGAGAGAGGAGAGATTTTTACCAGTGCACTGAGCCAAAACACTGCATTGGAGTTACTTGCTTTGTGCATTTCTGCACATGTGACGTGGACAGGTCCCAACCAAGGAGTAGGTTTCCCCAGGGGAGGACGACTTCAGGCTCAAGGAGTAATCCTGAGATCATAACCTGCGGAAAGTGCAAGAAAAAGATGGCTAGAAGGAACAGCACTAGTCAGAAGGGAACTGTAGCTAATCTTCTCCTGTTAGCAACTCATGATATCTTGGTGCTAGACTTGTGCCTATCTCATTTTTTCAGGGATTCTGCCCATTTGCATTACGGTACTCGGGAGATGATAAAAGCAAATGATGTCTGATCTCAAAGACATTAAATATGGGGAGAGGGAAAGTTAGTCCCTGGTTACTTGTAGTGAAAGCTGAACACAAAAGAAGGCCAGACAATGCAAGAAACAGAATTTGCAAGCACACGAAGAAACATTTGTCCTGGAACAGTCCGAAATGCCAGTTTAGAAGGTCTGTTCAAACTGCCTCTGCTAAGACCACACCTGAGTGGGAAAACATGTACTTAGTCAAACTAAAGGTCCACAGGGTAAAAACCAAAACAAACAACAAAACCAAAGCAAAAGAGAAAAACAAACAAACAAAACCACACACACACAAAATCCAAAAGCTCTTCATATAAACAAATCTGTTGCTGGAAACTAAGTGCTCAGCCTTTCTGGGCAGAGTACTTCAGCTTCTGCTGGTGTCCTGGGCAGACTGCACGCTGCAGACTGTCCCTTACAGCTGTGCTCACTGCAGAAGTCCGGTCCCATTGGTCTGAACAAGGTTGCTGTGTTGAGTTTGCCCAGCAAATCTGATGTTTTCCAGGGAGACCTACGTAGCAGGCGTGACAAGAAAGGCCCAGCAGTGCGCCATGCCTCTGCTGTCTTCCCTGGGGGATGCGCAGCTCTGGCTCATGGTGCCACAGCAGGCACAACCCTTGCCAAAAGGCTGGGAGCAAACTAATGGAAATGCCAGCAATGCATGTGGCTGTCACACCCGCTCTGTGCCCCTGAATCATCCCAAGAAGGGCAGCTGCAGAAGAGTGTCATGGC
Source organism: Nesoenas mayeri (assembly GCF_963082525.1). Taxonomy (NCBI): domain Eukaryota; kingdom Metazoa; phylum Chordata; class Aves; order Columbiformes; family Columbidae; genus Nesoenas; species Nesoenas mayeri. The sequence continues at coordinate 24,447,372 of NC_137545.1, forward strand.
ACCATGAAATACTCTAGCAAGTCAGTATATGAAAATTATTATTAAAAATATTTCCTTAGGAGTGACGGACACATCTCTTTCTAAGGGCACAAAAATGGTGTGTAGATAGCCTAACATCTGATAGTGATGTTCTGGTGATTATTTCCCTTCTGCATAAATATGATGGTCAACAGTAATTTTTTTTCTGATAACTGCACGGACTGAAATTTACTGGCCCCTATTCAGATTATGTTGCCATTCCCTTTATAGAACTCTGCACAAACATCTAGTCAGTGGTTCATGAAATACGTATTTTAGAATCCTCTTCATCTTGTTAAACATCTTAGATATGACCTTCTTACTGCTGCATTAAGTTCCGCATTCCAAACACAACCATATTTCACACTTATTTTGCTTTTTGAAAATGAGTCATGTTCTCAGAACGAGTAAAATGAAAAATTGAAGTGAATCCAGCAAAGCAGTTTTTTAAAAGAGAACTTCTGTGGTTTTGGTGGTGGTGGTTTTGGTTTGGGTTTTTTTGTATATAGCACAATTTAATGGTGGGTTAACAGTTAGACAATAAACATCTTTGTTAAAGATTCAATAGTCCTATCTTTTCTAAGCAAAGTACATTTTCTGTAGGACAGTGGTCTTCCAACCATTATTGCAAGTAGAAATATCTGGGGATGATGAGTGCTCATGTAATTTAAGTTCCAGTAAGTTGATAGAAAGGCTGTAGAGGTATTTGTGAAATGGAGGACAAAGGTTTTCTGGAACTCCTCTGATCATTAAATCGGTCTGTATGGCTCATCCCCCTAAAGCAAAACTTCAGCAATACTTTTCAAAAGCAGCTATTAAGTAGTTGTGTGTGACCACAAAGTAGATCCCAGCTACTCTGTTTAGATATTGCCAGTCCTCTGACTCAATGCATGATTAACAGCTATTGTTTCATTACCTCAGTTTTTACAACAACAGAAAATAACAAGTAAAAAAAGATAAGAGAGCTGGTACTTTTTTTCCAAGACTTCATGCATGAAATTTTAATATAGATTATACAACTAAGTTATATTGAAGTAGTGAAAAGTATTGCAGAAGCTGGCAATGTGGAGTGGATGATGCCAGGTGGTGCAGAAAGAGGAAGAAATTTCTTGCAGAGAGCATGTGAATGCTGCCCCGGGGAACTGGACTTTTCTGTCTGCTGCCGGCACAACTTTATACTGCAATGTCTGGCAAATTGCTAAGACTCCTGTTTTCAGAGAGCAACTTGCTTTGCCTTCCCCGCACCCTCCAGTTTCTGAGTGGATGAAATGAGACCTGTAGTCTGCTTTGAAAAAATACGGAGCAAGACTCAACCAGACTCCTTTAACATTTAAAAACACCAGCAGTCTTCCTCCTGGCTAAGATGCAGTCAAAGGCAGTACCTTAAAAATGCTTTTGAATAAGTATCCTGCTACCAGTCCAATCCACTGTACCTGAACTCTGTCTTAAGTATCCTGGTAACAAAAGAGAAACCCGGAATAGGTAAAGGTCAACAGATAAAGCTAGAACCAGTGCAAATTTCTTTTAAATGGCAATTGTTTTGTTGTCAGTTTTAGGGGAGCAGGTGAGTGAAAGTATTAGAGTTTCTAAGAAGAGCAAGTTTTTTTGCAATAGATGCACATGTGTTCTGTGTACCTTTCTGACATTTTTAAATGGCAATTCCTTCCCTCTGGACACACAAGCAAATGGAAAGACATATTCATGGCAATTTAAAGATCTGAATTTTGATATGAAATTATTTTATCCACTGTTTAGAGACTTTTCACCATGTAAATGTTATCATTGATATAATCACAGACATATCAGTAGTAATTGAACCAGACATAGCAGCTCACACTCTTGTCAGTATCAGCTCCCTATCAACAAAATTAGAAAACCTGACCTTACTGAGGTAAGCTAGGAGAGAAAATAAGGGGGAGCTGGGGGAAAGGAATGTTGTTCTTGCTTGAGCATGTGTTAGCTAGACTCCATTGCTGCTCCTAGCAAGTCTGTCTTGGTAAAATAAACCTACTTTACTAGACAGTGCTAAAAAGCTTTGTAATTCTGGTGACCTAATGACAGTTTTTTTAACTTCTAGGCTATAAGAAAATTTCACCAAACTGAGTTGTTTTAGGAAAACATCAATATAGAGTTAATGCATGCTTAAAGTTAGACTTGCCTTACCAGCACTAAAATGACAATTAAGATATTTTAAGAGCTTTGTCTCTCAATAAACTTTCCATAGGGTTTTCTCCCCTCCTAAAGCTTTTTAGGGTTTTAGTTGGTATAAAATTCAGCTGTTAGGTAAGGGTGCCCTCTTATGGAGATCATGGGCACAAAGTCTTATTTAAGTTCTATTTTTAGGGACTTGGTAAACGTGGTTTTCGTTACAAATCAGTGTAGTGGACAGACAATAAATGACAGTAGGTGGACAAGTAATAAAACATGTAATTTAGAAAGCAGAGGCTTTCTTTGAATTAAGCACTTAATTTCTTCATAGTACGCTCCTATGAAAATCTTTAGGGTAGTTTTGCCTTTGACTTCAACAACAATTGGATTTCTCTTTCAATCACAGATAATATTGTGCAAGTACAATCAAAACTGATGGAGAAAAAAATTAGTCCACTTATAAAAAAAAATACTTAAGAAATGTGAATAGCTGGGGAAAGACTTGATTTAAAGAAATAAACTTCTTTTAAAAGCACCTAATATTTGCCCATATTCATTTTCAATATTAATTTAGTAACAATTATTTGGGGTTTAAGTCAGAATACAGGTATACATTTCATATGTGTAAAGTACATCCAACTTTATCTGTATTACTGCATGATTTTTGTGTTGGAAACAGAGATGAATGCTTACATTGATGTGGTTGTGAAAGGGAGATTTAGGCAAACCATTTTATGAGGAGAAATACTTTCTTCATTTCCTACTAAAAACTTACTTATTGTTAAAAATATATTTCTTTGTTTTATTCCTACTTAAAAGTACTTTTAAAATGACAATAAAACTACTGTTAATATTTTTCAGCCATCTACAGCTTTCTAGTTTTTAATATTCCATCCTCCCAGGTATAATGGCATGTGCAGCAATGCAGAAGTTTTTTCATGTGGACGTGTCAATATAATGTGACTAGAAAGATATGTGTAAAATCCAGGTCATATCCAGGTGAGCTCTGATGCTATAATGCAGGCCAAAATAATCAGTTGTAATCAGAAATACTGTATTAATATTTCTATTATTATTCAAAATTAAGCAGAATAGTTTAGATGTTGGTGTGCTAAGGAATGGCTTAACCAAATCTTAAAAATCTCTAAACATCTGTGTTCACCAGTATCACTGAAAGTATTGAACATTGAAACTAAGCTTATATTTTTTTAATATATAAAGATGTAAATAGCTTGTGTCCAAGAGTAAAAGGGATTGCCCAAGGAGCTCTTTGAATCACTGATGTATTTTATGTTGCTTATTGCGCTGTAGCACATTTTACCTTTTGCTTTATATGAAGGGAAATAGAAAGCTGCAGTTGGAGTTACTGTAACAAACAAATGCGGTTTTAGTGAGACTATTAGTGGAAAACAGTTCTACTGCCCCCACAGCTGAAAGAGTTAACAAACTGGAAGGGGATAAGAAAATGATAGAACCAGTAATTTGAAACCTGGAAAACATGTGTGGTGGTAAGCAGCTAAAGAACTGCCTGTTGAGCTTGTCTATAGGAGTGGTGGCTGGTCTACAGGTATTTCAGATTACTGACTGCAATGGATCCACTTTGAACAGACAGAACAGGAGCCAGTCTTCAAGCACCTGACTGAATGCTACTTATGACACTTCTACAAAATACATTTTTCCATCCACTCCACCTGTCTTGGTATTTATAATGAAGTGGCAAAATAATGTGTTTGCAATGTAAAACTGATAATCAGGTATTGCAAGAGCTGAGCAATGTAATGAGATTTTGCACTAAATCCTTCATTTGATCTTTCTGCAGTGTTGGCTTAGTCACTCATATTGAGATTAAAAAGCTACACAAAAGGTGTTTTAGAAGTACTCATTTTCTTTAAAACTTCTTGCAGTCAGCAAGAAGTTGAATTCAACCTTCTGAAAATGAGTTGTATTTGTAGATGACAATTCCACTAAAAATAAGAGAAAAATCCCAGTATGCAAATCTTCAGCAAGAAGTAGGAGACCACTGTTGGTGGGCTGTTGAAAGATGATGAAAGAGTAAAAGCAGTACATTGATTCCCTTAATTCAACTCACTGTCTTGAAGCACTGTTTTCTGTATAGCCCCTGGGCCCTGCAACTCAGTAAGATCTTTCAGATATTTGTTCCAGGTTGCTTTGCATAGCAAGAATTCATTTTTGCTTAAACTGAAAGAGGTGTACTATAGTAAAAGTTTTAACTGCAAAATTTGACTGCTGTTTACTTGGGTGTTTTTTTTTTTTCTTTTTAAATTAGATAATTTCATAGCACTTATTCTAGTTCATTAGGAGATTTTTGAAAGATCCTAATACTTCTGTGGTAATAGTCCACTAGTTCTGTGGCAAATGACAGCCATACTGTAGAGGAGCAGAGGAATCACAGAGCCAGCAACACGTTGCTCTCTACAATTAGTAAGCAGTTCGATGCAGCAGCACTTGGCACTCAGCTGAAGCCAGACCTGTAGTTCATGGGGCTGCTGCAGCAGCGCCTCATGACATGGTACTTTGGGCTTTACTACTATTTATTTACATACTGCATATTTTGGCATCTATATTTTCTATGCTAATATTGACTCATACCATCGAAAAGCATCTTGCACTGAATTTGATGTTGAATTCTTAGACCACTGTCTAATGAGGCCACACACATGACAATTCTCCTGTAAGGCACCATCTGAATGGCTTATCTTAAAACAGAGGAGGAGCTACGGTAAAGAAAAGCCAGGAGAAGGTAGACAGTATGATACCAGAAAAGAAACACCTAACTGGACAGTGTAAGTAGTGAAGTCTGATGGTACAATTTTTATAGAAAAATGGCAACTATTGACTAAGAGGAAGGGAAGATTAATGTAAGTACGTGTTAAAAAAAAATCCACTGAAAAATTAATTATTTCTGACTGTTGACAGGCTTTGAGCTGATCTCAGCTCACTGCAGAGACACCAGCAAAGCAGCTCCTGAGACAGCAATATTTCATGACTGACAGAAACAAGGATTGTGGAGGAGTAAGCAGGATCATTTTCATTTCACATATATCCAGTCTTTGTGAGGAAACCGTCACCTGAATACAAGCATTGTGACTTTAATGCAGCCAAATGTCAAGCCAGAGATATGATGCAAGAGGCTAGACTTTCCAAAGCCAGTTATCGACCGTCTCCTTGCTAATCACCTCCATGAATGAAAGGTTAGCACAGTAATGCATTATATGGCATAAAGCTATTTGGCAGGAAGCGTGGGCAGAGGGTAAGTCTGTTTTGTTCTTTAGCATGATCTATTGTAAGTAGGAAAGTAGATAAGGAACTGAGGGACTAAATGGGTAAAAAATCCTTTCTTAGCTTTTGGAGAAAAGATGGTAACAAACTGTAGTGATTTCCATTCTGTTAACACTTCCATTTGGCTCATTTATATCAAGATAGGTACTAAGCATTTTTCTTCCAATATATTTAGCACACGTTTGTATCCATGTTTTACTTCTCTCATGGTATAGCTATAGTAGAATCATAGAATGTCCTGAGTTGGAAGGGATCCACAAGGATCATTGAGTCCAACTCCTGTCCCTGCACACTACAACCCCACAGTTCACACCATGTGTCTGAGGGCACAGTCCAGTCTCTTCTTGAACACTGTGAGGCTTGGGGCCGTGACACCTCCCTGGGGAGCCTGTTCCAGTGTCCACCACCCTCTGGGGGAAAAACCTTTTCCTGATGTCCAACCTAAACCTCCCCTGGCACATCTTCCTGCCATTCCCTTGGGTTCTGCCGTTGGTCGCCAGAGAGAAGAGATCGGTGCCTGCCCCTCCTCCTCCCCTTGTGAGGAAGCTGTAGACCACAACGAGATCTCCCCTCAGATGCACATTGCCTTAGGTATAGGGTTAGTGAGATTATAAATTGTACAATCACTGTGTTTCTTCAGGTGGTAACGTAGGTGTTAAGAAATGTACAGATAAGGAAGCTATATCCAGTTTGAACACTGAGTGGTGCTACAGTAGTAACTATTGCAATTTACTCTGTCTTCTCCGTTAGAAACAGGTTGTACCATCTGATAAACCTCATCACTTTTCATTTATTAATTAGCAATTACAGTTATGATCCTATTACTTGTATTAAAAAGTAATAATGGCTTCATTATTATTATGGGACATGTCTAAGGCTTTGCATGAAAACAGGGACTAAACAAATAAATTAGCTGTAGTCTGTACTCATTGTCCATGCAACTCTAGCACTGAGTAATTGCAGCCTAGTAACGAATCCAGATCCTGTTGCAGTAGTTGCTGTTATCTAAACAGATGAAAAATGCCACAGCTGTGCAGGGATGCTTTTGCATGTCTTATTTCAATTTAACGTAACAAATTACTTATTTAATATTAATTTAGCATTCTGTGTTTTAAGGAAATCTATTGGTTTTATAATGCACGATAATTTTTAAAAGCACTGTCATTGTTAGCCAACTACATCATCATCATTATCTCGAATATCACAGGCCTGTCTTACCCCAAGGACTAACATGACTATTCCAGTAACATTGTGTACTGAAATATTACATAGCCAAGGCATTCAGAAAGCAGATGTACATCAATACTAAAATGTCAAAATGATAAGGAAAGAAAATGGAAACAACTTAAAAGAACATAGTAAAAACAGGGGAAAAACTTTATTTGGGTTTCCTTTTGAGAGAGAAGGAGAAAATAATAAAAAGAAAATCTAAAGGGTTTCATTTGTAGTCACCAAAGTCAGCTTGTTAGAATATGTTTTCAGAGCAACCAGACTGAAGCTATCAAATATTGTTACTACACTTTAGGGAATATTTTTTTTTCTTTTTTCTTTTTTTTATTTAATTTAATTTAAATGAAGAGAAAACTAGATACAATCAAGCAGCTGGTTTCTGGCGGTCAGACAGGACACTGATACTGTTTGGTGCAGGCTCTATATGGCTGAGGGCTGGTACCAATCTGACACAACTTGAGGAAAGGACTAAATGTGCTACAGAAATATGCTACCTGTTGACTGTGCTGAAATGACAGAATTGAAGAGGATAACACCTTCTTAGCTCCTGTCCTGCCCTGCCCTGGTATGCTGGAAAAGTGGCAGATTTCGGGTAAGCAAACAGGATCATAGAAGGCAGATCACATATGAACATTTTATGCTTGTGGATTTTGCTACTGTATTTTCCATAGTTCTAAAGAAGGTGAAGATTTATTTCTAAAGATGGAGAAAACAATTGCTATTACTTAGATTATTATTCTGTTGTGACAAGTATATCCTATGTTGCCCTTCCCTGCTCTGAAGCAGCAGAGAATTCCAAGTATTTCTAGGGACTTTTCATGGGTCTAGGGACTTTTCTTAGGCTATGACCACAGACAAAAACTACAGATGTCACTAATTTATGCAGCCTTCCACTGAGGTTCTAACATCATAACGGGGAATTGGTGCAGACAATGCACCCAGGCCACAGCAGGAAGCCTTCAAGTAATATGAAGTACCGATGTTGAAAGTGTCGAGGAGCCCGGGTGGGCTGGCATGAACCTGAGGGCTCAGCATGTGCGCTTAGGCTGAGCTGTGGCCGTGGCCACAGCTAGCTATCCATAATGGTTTCAGATAGACATGGTAAGAAATAGAGGTGTACAGCCTCAATGCTTCATGTGCCTATTTTCCCCTAAAATCTGTATGGAATTAGTCTGTTGTCCATACCCAGAAGCATGGAGGATGTTTTCATTGTCTGAGCAAAACAACACTGAGGTACTTCCTACACATAAACCACCTCGCACTGATATGCAGACTAAGTTATTGTTCGTTGTTTGCTTTCCAAGCAATCTTCAAAAGGTACTACAATTAGCAGAAAAAAACCCGCACCTATTTTAAAAGCCCGTAATGTCACTGCCTTGGATTACAGCCCCACGACAGCAAGCACGGCTGTGAAGAACTACTTGGGCTTCGTGTGTACAGGAGCCGCCCCGAGCAGGTGAAGGGAAGCGAAGCGTCCACCCTCCTCCCCCTGCCCGCCGCCACACCAGGAGCGGGAGCTGCCGGCGCTGCCTGCGCCCGCGGAGCTGCGGGAAGACACGGGAAGACGCTGCCTGCGCCCCTCGGGGCTGCCCCGGCGCGCCCTCCGGCAGAGGCGGCCCCTTCTCGCAGCCCCCCGCGGCGCTCGGGGCCCCGCTCCGGCTCTCTGGGGAGCTCTCAGGCGTCAGCCGCGGCCCCGGAGGTCACGGGCAGGCGGCAGCGGGGTAGCTGCGCGCAGGAAATGTGCTGTCCAGCCGGGAAGTTTCTGTGCGGCCACGTCCCGGCAGGGACATCCCCAACGGAGCCGCCGGCCTCCGCACCCACAGCCGGGAAGCTCCCGCCCCAGTTTACCGGCCCTCTGGCTTCCCGGTGGCCCCGCCGCGCCCGCCGGCCCCGCTGGCCCGCGGCCTCCGCGAGGGGGCGCTGCGGGGACGGGCGCGGCCGCTTCCCCGGCGTGGCCGGGCGGGGCTCCAGGGCGGCGGCTGCAGCGCGGAGCGGCGGGGCCGGGCTGGGGTGCGGAGGAGACGGCCCAAGAGGCGGCGAGGCGGCGGCCGCCCGGCAGCGCGCAGCCAGCACCTACCTGTGGCATGGGAGAAGTGAGTATTGTCCGTCCTCCGTCTCGTTTGCCGGGTTTTGCCCGGACTTTGCTTGTAGCTGCCGCTCGCGAGTCCCTCAGCCCCCTCATCGCCTGGAGCGCGGCTGGAGCACTGAGTAGAAGTAGGTGGTGTTCGTTGATTCCCTTGTCTTTCCATTGCTTTTCCCCATCACCGTGGCATCTGGCTGTTGTTTTTCTTTTTCTTTTAAAAAACACTTGCATTAGCACCTGGAGACCTGTTTTACTGGCAAGTCTCAGATTCTCTTTGTCTCCAGCTTGTTAAATTCTCTCCAGTACAGCCACTGAGGAAAGAGAATTCAGCTTACACCAGGCTACATCTGAGGTCTCACTTGGTGTCTCCGAAGGAACAAAGAAAACACATTCTTCTTAATTTGCTGTGAAAGATAGTTTGCAGCCATGAAGGTGGAGCGGGGTGAGGTCTAGACAGAGGATTTTCCTCTGTGCCATCATGTCCCCTTGGTTGCTAAGCAGTGGTGACCACAACTGTAGAAAGATGGAAGAAGCACACAGGAGAGAAAGCAACAGAAAAGTGAGGAAGAACAGCATGTTCCCATCTCGGGCAGCCTTGTCTGCCGGCTGTTTGTGTAGAGAAGAAAAACCTAATGCGTTAATAGTTCTTACGCACCTTGTTACCTTAACCCTAAACTTCGTGCAGCCCATCTTGTACTCTGAGTAGAGCAAAGCTATTCTGTTCATCCAAATTGGTTTGTTGTGACTCGTACAAAAAGTGGTAATACAGAAAAGCACACGTTGTGCTTCAACCTCAAATAAATCTTGGTAAGAAAATGAATGATATGAGTAATGCTTATACAAATGTACACAGTTCATTTAGGAGAAGTCATGCAGTGGTAAGTTTTTATCAGGAAAATGAATTTCAGTATGCTTTCACTCTGCTTAAGTTAATTCAGATTTTGCAATTTAACTGAAGGACCCTGATCTACACAGGTTTTTTTTGTTGTTGTTATCAAAATGTCTCATTGTTTCTGGAACACATTAAAGAGACTTCTGATTCGAGTGAAATGCAAAAAGCAAAATTAAATAGTAGAAGGGAAAATTTTTTGCGTTTTTTTCCCTAGCAGAACTTGTTTTAGAGCAAATATATGTATGGGAGGTAGCAACAACAACACCACACACACTAAGGAAAAAACAACAAAAAACCCCCAACAAAACCCAAAAAAACGCAACACAAAAACAAACAGGAAAAAAACACCACCAAAAAACTACAACTTGGTGTTCAGTAAGATAAATTACCGTAATGACATCTTTACGATTAGCACCACAGCACTAATTAGGTGTGAATTTTCATATGGCAATGTGCTATTTTCACATCAGTAGCATATGTTGGAGGAAATGCCTTCTACCTTCTAGGTGGACTGAAGATCTGCTTTTTGTTAGAATCTGATGGGTTGCTGTGTTGTCATTGTTGTTTGCCACACGCAGCTGTTGCAGACAAGCAGAACGAATCCCTCCTGTGTGTTGGCTCTGGCCTCTCTGTGAGACACGGCGGCTCCTCTGCAGGTCCTGCTGGAGAAGGGCGTGTTGGGGGGCAGGCAGGGCTTGCTGCTGGGCATCCCCCCTTCGGGGTGGGCACAGCGTGGCAAGATTTGCCGAGGGCCAGGTTTGCCATCCCCTAGTCCAAGCGGTTTCATGTCTTCTTCCCCCCCGCTCCATCCCTGCCACCTGTTGGTGTTAGGGATGCAAAAGGATAGTTTCATCTAGGCTTTTGGGCTTTTTTCTTCTTTCTTACATATTGTTAAAAACACATGCTTTCTAAATGGTCTTCTAAAGGTGTGTTTCGATAAAGGTTATACCAGCAGAGATTTGATGAAAATACAGAATTTGCATAAATCTTAGGCATTGATAGATACTTTTATATTATTCCTAAGAAACATAAAAGCAAACATTGCCCCTTTTGTATTTAAAACATTATTCCATGTTTGCAGCTAAAGTTCAACGGAGAGAAACGAAAAGGAGTAAAACAGAATGTTAATTTTAAAATTATACATCTTGAAAGAAATGCAAAGTGCAGATGAATAGTATGAGACATGAACAGATTCGTGGCCTTTTAAACAGTTTTTGTTAATGTAAGGTTTTATTACTGGCAGTACAATATTGATAAGGTTAGCTTTTGTCTTCTATATTTTGTCTCAAAACACATTTCGAGGCAAAGATGAAGCTTTTAGGTAGTGCTGAAAAGATAAATACTTCAATTTTCTTCATATTAGCAAATCTAATTTATTGTTAATACATACTTGCTACTAATAAGCAGTGATAGGATGTAGGAGATGTTCCATCTTATTCTAGTCCAAGGAAACATACTAGCCCTGGATCCAATCCTTTAAGCACGTCCTCATTTCATTTTTGAATAGGGACACTAAGCTGGATGCCTTGTGCAGCGTGTCTTTTGGGACTGCATATATGCACACAATCCAGAACATATGGAGGGAAACTTGGTATAATTTCATCTCCAAAAAGATTTCTCCCTCCTGTTGCAATAAGTTGCAAACTCAGACCAGGACAAGATCAATAATAATCACAGATGTCATGCTCCTTAGAGAGAGTTGAGTCATTCTCAATGTTAAATGGTTGTGCTGCTTGAAGCACTTGTGTACAAAGCACATCGGTCTGTTACCAGGGAAGATTTCCCATTAATTGTTTTGGTTTTGTCACTGTTAACTATCACAGAATCATAGAATCATTTCAGTTGGAAGAGACTCTCAGGATCACCAAGTCCAACCATAACCTAACTCTGGCACTAAACCATGTCCCTAAGAACCTCGTCTAAATGCCTTTTAAACACCTCCAGGGATGGTGACTCCACCACTTTCCTGGGCAGCCTGTTCCAAACTAGCCGATTTACAGATAGAAGATAAATGCTCTCTTATGTTTCTAAATACAGTTCGCATTTTCCCATGCAGTGTAGTAAGTTTGGTATAAATTGGAATATGTTTTCACATGTGAGCAGTTAAGTTTAATACAGTTTTTTCCATAGTGGTTCTTTCAAGATTGGACTTTACTTTGCAAGTCACACCATGAAATTTTCTTGCCTGGAGTTCAATAAGTTAAGTAAAGGAAAACAGCAGCAATGCTCCAGCAAGCCTCCTTGAAAATATGCACATTTGTGGCATATTTGTGACAGCTATTAAATGGGAGTCCCTACTGTATCTACACGTTTAGTTGATCCCCTTGGGTTATTATTCTGTTGACAAGGTTATTGATGTATAGATGTAGTTTATTTTTCTTTTAGCTGGAATTGGTATCTTTCTCAGATAATGCATTTGCAGAATCATTATCCAATGTTACCCTGAACTTTTGGACATAAAATTCTTGTTTAAAATTGCCATATCTTAGACAGAGTGACCTGAGTAGCTGAGAGATGCGAAGTGTCCCTGTGTGCCCTTGCAGTATTACCTGTTCCTGCGGAGGGGCCAGAACACACGTTCTCTAGCAGCTGGTGCTGTGCCCAGTGCACTTGCCAGGTTGGAGAGATCTGATGCCATTTATGCAGCACCCAAAGCAGTAGCAGCCAGGTTGTCTCTGTTTTGGGTCTGTGTTGTGGCTACTCCCGAGAGACCACCCAGGAACTGCCTGAGTTCCTGGAAAAAGCCAGGCAAGCTCTTCGCATTTGACTCAGTGTTTGGCTTTGTATCTGGACAGCTATGATTTACTGTACACGTTGTCCTGGTATGAAAATGAGTAGATAGTACAGTGAGAAGATATTATGGAGGAAAAATAACCAAATAGCAAAAACAATCTTGAAGCCCATGTTGATATCATTTTAAGTTGTATGTAACTTTACAATGCTTTACCTTGTTACAATGTCATTGACAAGGGGTTTTTTTTGTGTGCCTTAAGTATGCAATTTGAAATCCTACTGTGTTCATTAATATGTCTCCAGGTTTCCTTAATGTATAAGGTATGTCTTGGGATGTTTACAACATCCCTGAGAAGTCCTTTGCCCCGGTGTTTTTACCGTGTATAACTAACTTCTAGATCAGTGGATAGGCTGTTACAGATTATATGAAGGCTGCATTTGCTGCATTTCACTTCATTCTGTTAGTAATTCTTGACTATTTCACACTTCATCTTTCTTACCTTAGCCACTTTTGTGCCTCCACCCTTCTCTTCGGACTTACTCTCGTGCTGCTGCCTCCAGACCGATGGTTGCCCTCCCAGGTTGGACAGCATTGTGCAGCTCTCATGCGGGCCTTTTAGCTGCACGTGGAGAGGAAATGTTTGATACTTGATTGGATAGCAGCCAGGAAGGAGCTTTTTGTTTCTAGTAGATAAATGCTTAATGAATGTGTGTATGCTTATTGGCCATCTGGCTTGATCAACTAGCACGCAAATACTTCATAATAGTGAGAATGTGCCTTCTGAGCGGCTGGCCAGCTGGTGAGGAAATGATTGCTGAATCCATCAGAGGCTGCTTTGGTACCTGCTGCCTGGGAGCTGCACATTTCCCCAGTCTTGAGACTGTGGCTGGCCACCTCAGGTTTAGCACAGTCAGAGGGATCTCGTCCAGGAATAGAGCTACTTATTGGGCAGGAGACACCAGTTTTGTGGTGTAATGTATTTTTTCTTCTCTCCTATCCCAGTCTTGGGACTCCAGCTTTTGTGTAGAGCAGTGGTGGTGATGGGTTGTGTTAAACTTCTGTTGATCTCACCGTCTGTCTTGGGGGATATCCAGTAGTGTCTTACTTGACCTCTACCTGCAGTCAGTCCTCTCACTGTTGGATTCAAGATTCTTGATCAACACAGCCTGTGTTTCTTCTGTAGCCTGTGCGTGAGATTTCAGAAGACATAACTGCATGACATAGTGGACTGTTGTGTTAGATAATTTTGAGCCCTATATTTTACACCACATTTATTATGAAAAATATGTTATCTATATTTGGATTAAATAATAGATCCTAATTCTTGGAAGCTTATTTTTCTGTTTGCAGGCTAACTGATGTATTTTTAATAAGGATTTATTATATTTTCCCATGTTAAAAAGAGGATGCATCTCTTTTTAATAAAAGAGATTTCCACTTACTCTCAAGTTATTCACTTCATTAATAACATGGCCCCCCGTTTAAATGGGAAAAGATATTTCAGAACTAGAGTGACACCTTGGAGGACTTCTAGAGAACGTATACGTAAGTGAAAACAATGAAAATTGTTATGGTTTTTACCTTTATAATCTTAAACACTTAAATATATTGTATGTCATTCTGATGATTTATCAATTTTCACTTCTTTTTTGTAAAACGAAGACTGTCACAGGGAAGACATGATTTAAAGCTTCCGGGGTATAGATACTTGTGGTTAATACTCAATAATATTTCAGATATGATATTTAATGATGTTTTGTAGCCGTTTCTGTGGCTTAAAAAGATATTATTTTGTTAATTAGATTTCATAAATTGAATGAAAGGAGAGTCTATTTGTCTGGAGCACCAAATAGCCATGAGCACTTATTTTGTCTTCCTTTCCTTCACTCTTCTTCCGTCTCCCAGTCCCTAGAGACATATTTTATTTTCATCTTCCTGCATCTTTGTCCTTTCACCGAATTCAAGCAGAGTTCTTTCCTTTGGTGTAGTGATGACGTAATACCTCATGGATGATGAAAAGGAATAAAACAGTGACTTCCAGAGGCTTTGCTGCACTAAGTAAACAGAGGTTGGATTTGTGATGATCTACACTTGTGATCAAAAGTATTTATTTCATTTCTAAATAATTACAGTGGTTTTCTGTTTAGGGATAAGACACATTCTGTTCTCATGAAATATATGCATGGTTATATCTCAGATAATAATTTAGGGAAGCCCAAAAGCTTGAAATGGATTTTGTTGAGGCACTATGAAGAGTTTCTCGTTGTTTTGTTTTGGTTTGTTTTTTTTGTTTTATGGGTGGGGATTAATTAATTAATTAATTTATTTAGAGCATCACAGGAGTGATGAATGTTGGTTTTGACTTTTTTTTTGGAAAATGGTTGACGGTGTGGTAACAGAATCACAGAGACAGAAGAAACAGAAGGCAAACAGCATCAAGCATTTTAAGCCTCAGAACAGCAACCCCCATTCTTTTAACCAAATGCCATCATTTCTAGGGTCAAGCACTGGTGGATTCTATTTTTGAGAGCAGTACTGATATCTCTTTCTTAAGCTTTATATTGCTAAAACATTTATTAAAAGCTCCAGAAGTGGGAAAAGGGTGTCTGACAAGGACAGTAGTTGCTACTCCATTTGTATTTGTTGTTTCAAGGATTCTAGTCCAGCTGAAATGGAAATAATAAATAATGATGATCTTTAAGTTTTCTGTTTAGAATCTACCTCCGGTAGTCATATTGAGGACAATGTTCCTCCCATCTTCGGATGAGTATGTCAAATGGCAGTGGGTTGGTACTTTGTAAGTAATTTAAGAAATGTTCATGTGTCACTGACAAATGAGGGAGACCCAAACCCCACTGCCTTTTTCATGGTTTTGCATTACAGGGATGTGAGCTCATAGGCATCTTTCAGAAGGAGATGGGTGTTTAATTTGGGGGACCGAGGAGTGCTCTGGTGACTGATTTTCTAAAAGTGTTATTGTTTTACTGCCATTTCTGGTTTCTTATGCAGTATGAATTTTCTGGTTCTTTTCAAAAAATTGTAACATTCTATTTATACTGGTTCTTTACTCATTTCTAATGTTAGAAAGCTGTGTGTAAATTTGAAGATAATCATAAATTTCTTCTTTTCTTAAGGTTGTAGAGCTGTTTTTTTAGCCAAGCTATAAAATACACAGATAAAAAGAAAGATGTACACTTCTGCCTTGTCTGGAGTTTTAAGAGATGCAAGGAAGCGAGGGGGGAGGATTGCAGGCACAGACTAATAGGCTATTCCCGTCTCCTGATGAATACTTGATTAAATTATTTATTCCTATTGTATGACTAGGAAGGAAGGAACATGGAAGGTTTTGGAGCTGAGAGTCGTTCCACAGTGCTGATTAAGTACAGTGGCTCTGGTAGTGTGGTCTGAAACAGCTGCTTTTTTGGACAGGGGAGTCTGAAAAAGAAACAGTGGTGAAGTAAGTTAAAAAAGGAATTTATTTTATTTTTTTTTTAAACTAAATGCTGCATTTTTATATAGTGCTTTTAAAATAAATGTTTTCTGTGAATGTCTTGCAATTCTGATTAAATTATGATGTGGTTGTGCAATATAATGATGGTTTTCTGCAGCAAGGTAGCGCTTTGGGGCAAAGACTCCCTTGTTTCTAGGAAACAATGTCTAATACTGCATGCATATTAAGAAACATTGCGTGCCTACATCAAGGAACAATAGATTAGTCCATGTACCAAATTACATTTCCTTTGGTTTATTTGGGTGGTGTTTGTTGTTGTTATTCATTCATTTTTACGTGGCTATCTAAAAAGATGTATTCAATCCACCGGGGCAACAGAGATGTGGGGTTGAGTTTTGACACTTCCCATTCTGAATTTAACACTGTTTATTTTCTTCTGCATATGGAAGTTATGAATGTGCGTGTAAGTTGAGCAATGTTAATGAATGCAGGAGGCTTTAGCCAAAAATTGAATATTTCAGCGTCGGGATACATGATGGCAAATGCTGTGTTGCTGAACCTTCTGAAGTGTGCGTTTAAAATCTTCACAGATGCATGACATCTTAAAATCTGTTTATAATACAAGTATTTAATTTGAAGAATGTTTTTGCACAAAAAAGCATATTATGATGGTTTTTAATAGTTTTCTTTAAATTTCATGTTTAAATCCTTCTAAGAGTTTTTGTGCATATACAGTTTACCTTTTGCTCTCCCAGCTTTGATGTGGGGGTTGGGGATGAGGCATGGCCTCTGAAGCCCTTCTCATTCCTTCAAATGTTGCAAAAAAAGCCCTGGAATTGCTTGTTTTACTCTGCATTTACTCCAGTTTTTATAGCGAGACCCTTTCATTCAATTGTGTATTTGTCTTAGGGTGATTCCAGAGCCTCCCTTAAAATGACAAAAATGCATGAAAAATAAACGAGCTATCTGTCACCTTACCAGTAATCTTTTACTTGGAATATCATTTTATGTTCCTCTGAATCATCTTTTTTTTAAAGGGGTGCTATGATACAGCCTTCTTTTTCAGTTGCAAATCTGAGTTGGAAGAATTGGGGGACTGTTTGTCCCCCCATATGTGCTTATGACTACGTTCAGTTGCCATTGCTATAGGTCTGTTTTCAAAGATCTGCCTGTAGGTTGCCCATATTCATCTGCTGCTTTATGCTGCAAAGTAAATGATTCACAGATGTTATTTCCGGATGTGTTCCTAATGGCTCTAGATTTGATAATGAACAAACACTGATAGCTATAATGGAAATCAATGTGGATTTTTTTTGTTGATCACGCTGTGTTAATAAAAGTGGGGCTCTCTGAAGTGCTTCGCGTGTGTGATGATCAGAAGGGTATTTACCTCTCTGTGTTGGAGGCAGGGCCAGCCAGGCCTGGCAGCGCAGGCGGGCAGGGACATCTCTCGCTGCATCCAGCCTGAGTTTTGAAGGTGCCAGGTGTCTGGGCAGGCTTGTTCTGAAGATTTGTGAATCACTGGGTTCAAAGCAGGGAAAGTGGGTGATTCCAAGCCAGTACCTGGTTCTGTAACTTCTGAAGAGCCATTATTGGCAGACATGTTTCTATGTTTTTTTTCTTCTAGCAAGTGGCACACCCTGATAATACAGTGTGAACTTGGCAGATTGATTGATAGATTTTAAATCATGCAGGTGGTACAATAATTGCAAAACACTTTGAGTATTTCAGAATTTATCAAGGCTAGGTCAATAAAACTATCAATATTACTTCATCTTCATCATTGCATTTTTGAGCATATTTGGGAAAATATGGTATCTCTTGTACTAGTATGAGGTAAAAAAAAAATATTTATTTTGAATTAATTGATGTTGTCAGTGACCAGAAGAGTGCATTGCACCAGAACACTAAATTTACTTTGTCGACAGATTATCAAGATCATTTCTCACTGGTCTTCAAGAGTCTCTTACACTTACTTGCTGAACATTGTTTCTCATTGCACATAGCAGTGACTTCCTTTAAATTGGAGTCTGAATCAGGTAGATTGGTTGCAGAATGTATTTCCCTAGTTTGATTCTAATATTATCAATAGTAACGCTTCATTAATAGCTTAATATTTCAATATTTTTTAACAGTCCAGGGTAGCGTTTTACTGCTAATTCTTATTCATATTTCAGCTGGCAATTGATATCAGCAAGTGCAACATTCATTTTGAAACTCTGCATTTAAATGTGGAGGGCAAAACATTTCCAGGGGAAATAAAATAATTATGAAACTAAATTACTACTTCCGATCTGAATTTCCTTTTTCATTCAGCAAATTTTGTTTTCTTTTAGAGGATACTGTCATATCTGTTTGTTTGTTCATAATTTCCAATGTAGGTGTTAGGGTACTGTTAACTTCAAGGTTTTGTTTTAGAATAATTTACTAATCTGGTTACTTTTTTGTTATCCATAATTGTTGTTTACAAAATCTAGAACAGCTTTTTTTTTTTTTCTTTTTTTCCAAAAGCATGTTAATAAGTAAATTGAAAGGTGAGGATGTGTTTCCAGCTGTCCTTTAGAGTCTTCAGTGGTGTGGGGTTTGTATGGTTTTGTGCAAGTGGAGAAAGGTTTCCTGATGTATTCTTGCCAAATGATTTTACTGTCGGATAAATTTTAATGCGGTCCTGTCTCACAATAAAAAGCCAGGAAGAACAAGGGATGAGGGAGGACAAATATTAATATTTTAGAAAATATAAAGACTTTGGGCTTCAAGCCCCAGAGAAAATTACTGCCAAAGCTGCCTTGAAGTTCCATTCTTCTGGCTTGTGATCACATGAATGTCTGAACATGACTGATAAAGACAAAGTGAATTAACATTGTGTACAGAAAATACTCAGTGGTCATAGGGAAAAAAAAAAATTAAAAATAATTGCATTCCTGAACAAAACTGAGCCAAACAGCTGAAGTTTAACAAATGTAGGGCTTATTTGATTATGAAAGAGACCTGTGGTTATCATCCTGTTCTCACCATGACATTTTCTAACACTTCAGATTCAAGAAATCTATTCTCCAAGTTTCTTTCATGATCTTTTTCCTTTTGTCAGTTGTGGTAGAAAGCAATTTTGCAGTGAAATAGGTCTGACAGTAAGTGTAGAAAAACTAAAGGAGATGCCTCCTAGCTCCTTACTTAAAAATAATGACAACAGAGGTGCCTGTTTTTCTTTTTTTTGTGTCTTAAATTTGACATAAGGAAAAAGGCCATCAATGCTTCCTCTCATTATGTTATGTCCACTAACTGCTGTGCTGTTTGTAATCTGTTACCATGTTCTGCATGTTTCTACATTGCTGTTTGGCTACTATGTGTATGTTTCCTGTGTGTATTTTCTGCCTCAGCCAGAGGAGTTTCTTTGTATCTCTAACACCTTCTCATTTGTCTGTACTCTCCTGGCACCTTTGCTGGATGGACATTCCCAGGGGTATTCTGCAGCTACAGTGTCAAAGAGAAGGCACGATCTTCCATTAGTGTTTGTATTTATAAAAAGTACTGCATTTTGTAAACTCACAGAAATGTAGACAAATGTTAGTAATCTTTACTATTACTGTGCTGTATTAACTGAATTGGTTAGGACATTATGCAGATGACAGGATTCATTCCCTTGTATTTTACTGTATTTTTGTTTGTAGATCATATTGCTTTTTTGACAGTAAAGCTGAAGTTGAATGTAACTGATTTGTTTGGTGGTTTGTGGTTTTTTTCTATGTATATCATCAGTAATAGTAAAATGCTGTGGAAAGTGGACAAAATAATCTAAATCTTAAAGTATGGTAGTATTTTCTTGCTGATGGTTCATTAAAAAGTGGCATTAAAATCAGCATTTGTTCTGCAGGGTTTTGTTTGTGTTGTTTTTTGTTTATTTTGTTGTTGTTGTTTTAGGTTCAAATATTTATAAAGTAAAGCTTTCTCTATATGGACTGGATGCAATATGAGCAGTGATGTTAAGTGTCCAAGAAGTCTCATTCCTATGAGCAGAACTGTCAGCTGCAAGTAGGTTAGCAAGGCTTTATTGTGAGAATGAAGTTTCTCTTACATGTCTACTTCGGTCTTTATCTCCTGTGATTTCTCATCCTGGGGTCAAGTATCATAGCATATTTTCTCTTTCCTTCTCATGATCTCGTGTTCATTGGGAAGCAGATAGTGAACTTTGCCAATGTGGTTGACAGCAGCAACACAGCACTGCATTTTAGGCTGTTGAACTGAAAGGAATAATTGATATTGAACTCTCATCTCAATTTTACAGGCTTATTCTGCTTCTGTGGCTTTTTAATGGATGTCATGAGTAAACATTTTTTTTCTGATACATGTAAAGATTCAATAATAGACTGGAGGTGCTAAATCGTTTTTGAACCTGACAGATGAACCTTTTAAAGCAGAACATCCTGCCATACATCTCTGTGGTGACGTATGCTGATGCAATTTTCCATTTTCAGGGTGTTTGCGTAAACACATAGATTGGATTTGGGAATTTTGCCTCCATATCATTCTAACCCAAGCCAGGTTTTGCCGATCACCCCCAGCCTGTATCCATTTGCAGAACAGCAGCTGAGCCTCGCTAGGAAATTAGACAGGCACAAAATGTAGACTCAGATTACACTAATGAGCCCATTAAGTGAGATATAGGGAGCCTGTCTGACCAGAATGAGGAACTGGAAGGGCTCTGGCTGTGTTCCTTGCTTTATGTCTCCTACATTCTGTAGCCAGTTTTCACCTTCTCTGTGTTTTCTTGGTGGGGGGAGAGGTAGTTGCTTCCCCCCCGCCCCCCCATGTCCTGTGTTCTCTTATTTGCAAAAAGGAAAAAATACCTTTTCCAACATTTGAGGGAGAAAACCTGATCCAATAGGTGTTTGCACGCTATAAGGCTCGTAACAAACCACATTTGCTTTCTAAAATCTTTCAAGTGATATGTCTGTTTGGTTCTGCTCTCTGATAATTTTAAATAACTCCTTCATTTACTACATGGAAAATCAAAGCACAACCAAATTACCGAGTTTTAAAATAATCATTAGGAACACCTAATAAAAATCCCATCATGGGTATTATGTCATAACAATGTTATCCATAGTAGCAAATAAACTCAAAGATTGCTTCGAAATTTTGGCAGTTTTCAGTTAATGGGAAACATATTTTGTATTATAGGTAGATATGTGCTTTGCTGCTATGGCCTAAAGGAAACAAAGTTTTGAGATTTCTGATAGAAGCATTGTCCATGTACATTTTAAGAATTTGAGAACATTATTTTTTACCTTTTCAAATCTAGTGAAGCATAGGTTTGGGTTCTGTACTATGTTATTAACTTGGGTCTTGTTAGTTTTTGCTACATTTTTCTCTGCCTTTTAAAAAATTTTATTATTATTCAAGAGAACTTTCCTAATATAAAAAAAGTCTTCCATTTTTTAAATGATGATTTGTGGTAGCTTAAAGATCTTGTTCCCTTTCCGTTCCTAATTCATCTTCATTGTTCAGGAGCGAAGCTTTCAGCTGCAGTTCTTTTGGGAGCTGTGCTAGTTTGACATCATTTATTGCTGTTGCTTTGCAGTGCTGACTTATGTTAGTGATGTTAGTTTTGAGCTGGAGTTTGGACTATCTGACTTCCAAAGGTGCCTCCCCAACTGTTTTTTTCTCTTATTTCTGTAATCTTATTTTACATAACTGATTATAAATACCAACAATTTTATCAGAAATGGACCTTTTTTTAAAAAAGAATCAGTACCTGCAATTGCAATAAACTGAATCTTCTGCTTTAGACATGGCATACGTTTTCCCTGGGTGGAAAAGCCAAATTCAGTGTTTTCTGACTTTCACAAAATTGATTGTAATTCACAGTAATACTTTCTGCATTACTGAAAGTTTAATTGATGTAAAGATCGTGTTGGTACAGTCAGTCAGAGGGATCCTAATACATTAATCTGATAGAGGTAAGGCACTCAAGAAAATGGTATTTTTAAATAAATTTTACAGTAAATTTATCAGAATGATTAAAACAAAACTTTGAACCATGTAACAGTCTAAAGTCAAAAAATTGTAGCAAGTGCTACACCTCCTCTTGTTGGAATAAATCACTTGGAGATGTTTCTGCAATGTCTGAGTATCATGTACAAACTTTGAGTAATTTACATGGAGCATTCCGATGTACGTGGATTAACAGATGACTTCTCAATTCCATGCTTATAAGAGCCAAACTAATGAAAAATCCCATGTACATGGATGTGTGCAGTTTCTTTCCTGTACATAGTTCTTAGGTACTTTGTAATATTGTGTGGATGTAATTTATTTATTACTGTATTAATAATTCATTAATACTAAATTGTGAGGTCTGAACAAATTGTGGAGCAGTTCTGATTTGCTGCCGAAGCAGTCTCTCTGGATAGTAAATAACCTTTCAGAGGATGTATTTTGATGGATCAGTTATGGATTCACTGTGAAAATTCCAGTACCTACCTATAAAAAGGTGAAAGAAACTCTCAGTTTCTCTCCTTATTCCCAGACCTAAGTCCTTTAACCCACACTGAAAACATCTTTAAAGGGAAGATTATCTATTTACGAGAGAGAACTGAATCTGAAAGTGTTGTTGGGTTGTCTAATTTTCTATCAAAAGCTTGGTGTAAGTTATTTCTCTAGTAAATGTCTTGTGTCTTGTGACTGATTCCAAGAATTAGCCTCCTTCCTGAAAACTAATAAATTTCACAAAATCCAAAGAGCTGCCTTCAAAAAAACAGGTTCATCTTGTATCCTAGTGATTACTGACAGCAGTTCTGTTGGACACGAGGGTTCCCTCAGGTGCCAGTGCAGAGGCTCAGCCATATGCCTTGAAGAATTCTTTCTCAAATAGCACCCTTATTGGAATAACTAATTTATTGGAGGCATTTTGCTTTGATTTGGTATGTGCAGCTCCTCCTGTGTAATGACTTTTTATTTAACAATTGCTAAGAAAGGACAATCAGTACATTTAGGTTGTCTTCCAGGGTCACAGGCAGAGCTCTGTAGATATTAGTATGATGACAATTCACATTGTGAGGGACATGGTCAGATCTGTGGACCCCAATAAAGTTTTGATTATTAATGGAAAAATACATTTAATCATAAAAAGAAATGGCCATTAGCAGTACCACTGTGTAACAAAGAAAATAAAATCAACAAAATAGGTTATTGAAAACTCATACTATGTTTGATGTAATGGTCTTATGAGGCTTTTGTTAGACTATGTATCATATGGATTAACTTACAATACCTTTTTTTTTAAGGAATGAATGCAGGTAGCTGAGACAGGCTCATGTTTGCTGTCATGGTGTGCACTATGACCTAACTCATCCTCCTCTATTTACTTAATGTTGAGTTCTTCTCTCTCAGGGAAGACTCATTTAGAAGGTCATGTCATTTAAAATTTCAGGTAGATCATATATTTGGTTTGACAGATAATTAGTTCCTAGCTTGCTTGCGTTATATAGATACGAAGTTCTGGCTGCTGGAGGCAAAAAATTCTCTGCTTCTGTCTCTGTAGAAAAGCAGAATAAGGGTAATTTAAGGCAGTGACTTGTGTCAGGGGAAATAATATCGCTAAGTGGGAAGTCATAAACTTGTTATGTAGTAATAATTGTTTGGCTTCCGAGATCACCAGATTTGTTGTTTCAGATACTGCTGCATTTTACTATGAGACCAGAAAATTCCTTCCTGTAAGAACGTATAGAAATTTCTATATACAAGATATACAAGAAGAAATGTATGTTCCATTTGTCCGAGCTGTTTAAAATAATTGAATTGCCATTGTTTGTAGATACACATCGACAGAATTAAAGCTTTTGGTGAAGTGGAAATATTTCAGAACATCTTTAGTTTGACTGACTTGTCTTTGGTTGCAGTGTAACCCTGCTCTTCTCCAGGTAACTTTGTGCAAGTTGCTCATGTACTGTAAGGTTAACTGATGCCTGGGGATTTCTGATAACTCAGGTTTTTTCAGGTTTTGGGAAAAGCTTCCGATTTATTCATTAATGTTTCAGTCTTAAACAGAGTGTTTTCATTGCTAGGTAGATAGTCATGCTGGTTCTGTGTTTGGGTGGGTTTTGTTTGTTTTTCCTTTGATTTTCATTTTATGAAACAGTAGTGAAAAAAATCTCTGGCAACAACCACAGTTTACACACAACCTTAAAACTATGTCGGATTTTGAACTCAACATGAAGATACTTAACATAGAGAAGTATCATGGCTGTGGTTTTGCAGTGAGGCTTCTCTCGACAGAATGTAGATGTTAGTCCAAACATTATGTATCTTGTTGCCGCGTCCATTGTATTTTGCAGGAAGTTTGCATTTTATGCATGGAAAAATGCCTCTGCTTTTCATTTAACATGTCCTTCTCTAAGCACATCACTTAATATGTTAAAATATATTATCCTGGTTTATATGGAACTGTAATACAAAGCAAATTCACTTCTTGTAGAAGTTATCATTCTCCCATTAGTTTAGTAAAAAAGTTGCTTATTGTCTCCAAGTTTATAATTTGCAAATGTATTTTCTTTGTAAAAGTTCACTCTTGATGACAAAGACTGTTTGGGAGACCTTAACCACTTTAAACATTGAGGTTTATTTTAATCTTCTTCATATGTTAATGGAGGTTGTGCGTGGCTTTGGATAAAATGAATTTAACATTAGTCATGTAACATAATGCCATATACAATTAGGCTTATTCTTCTGCTGTGCAGGAAAGCAAAGTAGCTGAGCACCTTCCAATAAGTGGTCCATTGTGAAAGGAGAATCTGCATAATCAGTTTTAGATATTATGTTAAAAGCTTCAGTTCTCATATATATGCTAAATCAAATAAGAATTATTGACTTAGGAACTTGGACCAAATTCTGGGTCTTAAGTTGTAATGTAGCATTTGGCAGATAATAAATGAACTTGTGAACTTGAAAGAAATATTTTTCGCATTTCTAATAGTGGAATTTCTGGATTTCTTTGTACTTGTATGTGAATATTAATTTTTCATCCTGTGGATCAGAGTCCTGCTAAGGACCACACAGCTTTGTTAGAATCACATATGGGAGCGGGATCACATATGGGGGCGGGGGGGGGAAAGTGAAGTGAGCACAAGTGCTGGCGATGATGCCATGACTGCTATCTCTAAGAATTCCGCGAGTATCTGCATTTTGTGTAGGCAGAACATTTTAAATCAATACTTCTGCCTGTTGTGGCAATTCTTTTATTCACAATTTTCTTTCAAGGAAATGTGCTTTTCTTTTTCAGCTGGCATTCATTCGGTGCAGGTGAAATCCGAGCCAGAGAGCTTCTGAAAACTTAATCTAGAAGTACTGTAGTACTTTTTCCTTTTCTGCACGTGTTATTGGCTTTTGGAATCACTGCAGCAGATCTGTAATGCAAGAGAAATCTAACTCTGAAAAGTAGCTTGCAGTGTTGTCATTGACATTCTTTTTTTCCTGTGCCTTTGAGGTCTTATTCTGTGAGACCAGAGTAAGTAGTTCTAAAAAAATATTTTTTAAATTTATTATTTTTTTTTAAACATTCGTATCCCCTCATTTAAATTTGAATGCTTAGGGAAACAGACACCCACCTGGAGAACTGTTTTAAGTTTCCTTTTAAACATCCTACTAAGCCTGCCTTTTCTAAAACTTTATTTTCTCTGTTGTACAAAGATAAAAGTTCTTTTTCACTGTGTTTTCACTAACTTGCTGCAAAAGTGTACAGGATTTAAATGATACAAGATGAAGTCTGTACAATTTCTGGATAGGATATATTTTGGATTATCATTTGAAGAATCTGTCAGTTACATTCTAAAGAGTTCCTATAGCTAAAGCAAGTTTAAGTGGTTTATTCAGTTTTGTAACTGAAAACAATTATTGGGCAATAAGTACTCCGTGTGAAGAAAATCCATTTATCCTGTATGATAGTTGTTTTTCCTTCGTGCTCTTTTCTCTAATGAATACAAGGAAACTATGCTACACTGTGCAAGCACCATGGTTATTTGAAAATACATATACAGAGAATTGTTTCATAGCTTAATCTCTAAGCAGCTTCAGTGTAGTGTGATACGCATGGAGATATTTAATTTTTCTATTTATCTTTTAAGCATCAGAACAAAGAGTTAGATGCATGCTCATTTAAATCCATAGACAGTATTTTAAAACTTTGGCAGTTGTCTTTGCTATGGATTTACAGAGAAAAGCTATCTGAAATTGTAAAGGTCACAATGTAAGTAACCTGATGTCATCATCACTAGTGTCATAAAACAGAAGTGTTTTGGAGCAAAGCTCACCCAACATACATTATCAGTACTCTGTGTTGGAAACTACATCAAGTCTTATTTTACCATAAGCTGGTTTAATGACACAAAAATATGGCAGCAAATTGAAGGAGGAATCTGGAGAACTGAGGAGAAAAAAATGCAACATATTGATAATGAAACCTTGAAGACTGAACACCAGGATTTACAAAAGTAAATTTGTCCCATAAAATAACATAAAAAGAAAAAATGTGAAAATAAGTTTCAATGACTGGTATAATTTATTTGATTTAAATAAAAGGTTCACTGAACTCATATTACCAGTTGAAAATGTAAGAGATGAGAATTTTTACTGTCAGTACATTTTCATGTAGGAAGCACCAGTGGCTGATGGGCTACTGAAGTGAAAAACAGCCTTAGTGTTGGAGCAAATCTGATATAAACTTGACTTTAAAGTTTAAAAGGAATTAATGGTTTGAGGAAGATTTAAGTTAGGATTATTATCCAGGGACTTGGCTACATGGCTTATTTGGACATAACTAGAAGCAGGGTCTTGAGATTTTGAGAAGTATTTCTGTGGTCTGAAAAAATGTCATGGTAGTCACTCAGATAAATGACAGAAATATCATACTTGCTAGAATAAAAATATGTGCATGTCACATTTCTGACAACGTGAATCCTAGTTTTCAATGGTTTCCATTGTGTTGCCAACAGAGAAAAAACTTTCACAGTTTTGTATTTGCTATGTTTTGAATCTATTCCAGATTTTCTGTTTGATACACCAGTGATTGGATTGCTTGTTTGTGAGGACTGAATTTCATGGATCTGCCCTTGCTTGAATACATTTTCTGACATAAAGAAAAGAGGCAGATCAGTTTGCCTAAGTGGTTGCAGAGTCTAAAAATGGACTTATATTAGAATTTTTTTCTTTTTTAAGATCAGCTGTATCATTCTCTACCTTTTAAACATTTTTCTTTCCTGCAATGTTAGTATTTTTCAGGCATCTTCTGCGTATTACTATAAATTCACATCTTGAAATCAGAGGTTATTGAATTGAAAATAGCTTGTTTGGAACAACTTTGGAAAAGACACAGGTCATGTAAAGTGAGTTGCATATAAGAAGCTGAATCCCTAGAACTGAACAGATATTCAGTCTGTCTTCCAAAAGCATTTGTTTTAGCCTTTAAAATGATTTTAATGAACAAGCTATAGAGAAAAAAGAAACAACTGATAAATGAAGGACATGGCAAAATCTTTTGTTCAAAGTGACTCCCGCTTAGTCCTATTGTATTGCCACAGTCTTGCACTGAGAAGTATCGGGGCGAAATGTACTTTACGTTTAATTCATTCAGTCTCAGAATAATTCAGAAATGTTTTCATTCTCATTGATGTTTAGTATTATAAGTGGACACAGAGTGTATGTACTGTTAGCATCTAGACAGGAAATTATTTGAAAGAAGGAAGAATACTGGATTTTTAATTGTTGATGAGAGCAGATGCTTTCTAGATTAACCCATTTGCCTAAGAACTTTCTGGATTTGTGCGTTATCCTGCTTCGTGTTTTGCAAAGAGTCACAGAACAGTAATATTTAAGTAGCAGGGATAAAACCAGCTTATTTTCTGTAGAAACTGTCACAGTTTTAAGGCTGCATCATTGAATAATGACAATGTAGTAGTTAATAATGTAAGTCTTAATTTAGCTAGTGAAATTCAATATCCCTGAAAAATGCCATATTATATTATATACACACATGCACAAAAAAGAGCGTAGCAAAGAAAATATGTGTAGGTTTGCTTGTGACTTATCGAATTTAAACATTTACCTAACTGAATTTCACCATACATCTTCAGCTCACTGTCATGGTGGTAGCTTCTTAGTTTTAGTTTTCATACATGTGAGACTTATATGGTTATTGAGACCTGGTAATTTTACCAGGCTTCTTTAGTATGCTGAAAACTTTATTCAAGTTATTCAAATAGCAGTATGAAAAGTGCCATAGTACAGAGAACATTGAAAAATCATATTGTAAAAATTCATCATTATGTTATGGAAGACACAGTAGTAAGAGCAGATATATTGTTTCCAACTCTGAAAAATAGACTATATACACATTTCCTTGGTACTGAGGGTTCATTGCTGTATGGTTTCAGTCTAAACTTGACCATTATTTTTGCAAATGTTAAAACAAACATTTTGTGCAGTCCTATAGAAAACAACAATTTGGTGGAGCAGCAATCTGTTTACATGTTAAATGTAGAAAATGTAGTAATAAAAGGGTCATAGTGTTTCTGAAATGACATAAATATGACCCTGATGCAGAGCGTTTAAAAATTATTCTTGCTCATTCAACCACATTCAATAAGAATATATCCATGTTTACATTACTGGCTGCTTCTTGGATCCAGGAGTTTCCTTCTAGTGCTGTGTTACTAGACAGTCAGTGGCAGCAGTTGTCTGTAGCTTTTGATTTATAACTTGCTTTTTCTGCCCTGTTTGATGGAAAGAGCCTCCATTCAGGCTTACATGCACAATATAGCCATGTTGGGTTAGGAGCGTATTTTTTAACAGTGAGCTGAGAAAATAGTTCTTTTGTGGGCTGTGGTGGTGGAAGCTTTCAGAAAGACCTTTTTAAAGCTCTTGGGGGAAAGAGGTGTCACTTCCTTCAGCATACACATTCTTTCTTGTTTTCGAATTTGATTTGTTATACCTCTTAGTTGGTAATACAGAACCCATCAAGACTGCAGAAAAGAGAGGAAAATTTAAGTAATTAAACCAATCCATCAGTCTTCATAATTTTTTTTCAATCCATTTCTTTATTGGCTAAAATGATTTTCATGAGATAATGATATAAGTGGCATCAGTTTACTCTACATTGCTACAGAGTTTATGTATTTGCAGTACTTTAAAAAAAGTCATGACAAGAAAATATAGTCACTGAACTGTAATTCAAGATGTGTTTAATAGGTGTGGGGTTTATTCCAAGTGTGGGTTGTGATTTGCCTGCTAGGGTAAATCACCAATAGAAGAGATTCCTGTTATGTATTGGAAAAGAACCTTTTTATGATAACACTGAGAGATGTGCTGCAGTCATTGGCTATGGTGTCTCTAGAGAGAAATACCGGAGTTCATCTCAGCCCTAAGGATACCACTTAAGCCTTGCTGAATAAACCAGTGAAATATGAACATGCAAGCAGAAAAATTAGTGTTTGTTCATATAACATCTGTAACAACTCAGAAAAACTGCTGTGAGGCCTTAGTGGCATTTGGTAAAACAAACAGTCATGAACTTTTAGTTCACAAAATTGGCTAGAAAACTATTTTTAAAGTTTTGTAAAGACTTTATCCAAGTGATGAAAACCCCCTATTTTATTTCTGAAAAAAAAAAACCAAAACAGAGCTGTAAGCTAAATAAATGACCTAAGGGTACCTAATAATACTTGCATTACTTACTTTAGCTCTTAGGTGAAAATGAAGCTTATGGAAAATGATCCTGGTGTCCTTCCTTGTAAGACAGATCCCTCTCCCTTTTTACTGGTGCATATTCCCTCAGTATTTAGAGCCAGAGATGTCATCCAGCTTCTGAAGGAAAAGTACCATTTAGACACGGCTGGTTTGCAGCCCGAGCATGGCTGGGCAGATCTGTGGGTTTGAGAAGGATTTGCTGGAGAAGGCCAAACAACAATCAAACCTTTCATTTAAGAATGGCAAATCACTTTAAGATGGCATGGATGAAATTCTTCATTCTTTAATAAGTATGGGAAGACTTGGCATTCTTGGGCTTTCTGATCCACATAAAAAAACATTTCTCTGTTTTCCTAAAGTGTTTTGTGGCTGATGTGAAAAATGTCGGATTTTTATAGCTATTTATTTGGAAATTACTCATCTTTTTTGAGTCTTTTATCATGGTAAAGAGTATTTGCTAAGGACTCAAAGCTGTTGTAGCTCAGCTGAAAAAGCAGGGATGTGAAATCTGTGCACACCCTGGAGTGGCGGCTTTTGATGAAGGGATGGCTTGTGGAACGTTAGGTTGTGTGTCCATGAGAAATTAGTTTCTCCTGGAAGACTTAACATTAGTTGAGGAATTTTTCCATTTTTTTAAGTTGACCTAAAAGTTACCTAAAAGTTGACCTAGAAGAGGCAGAATTCTGGGATTCATAGTATCATGTGTTAATTGACTTTGGTGCTGTTACACTTCATTCCCTCCCAGCACACCCTCACTATTGAGCTCACACTGTGATCAGAAGAAAAATTATGTCTTCAGCCAAATCTCACCTCCTGGGTAGAATAAGCTCAGTCTGCAGCATTTTTGGTGACAGAAGCCCATAGCAAATGGAGCAAGTCATGTAAATCCGTTGCAAGTTTTTTTGTCCTCTTGGGAATTAAGCCTCACAGCCTCCTGACTACTATTTGCGGTATTTCTGATATTTCTGTCCTGGATGCCCGTTTGTGGAGGGGCTGCAGGGGCCTCTGTGGGGAGCGGCTGGGGCTGTCCTGTGCTGGACACGGCCGGTTCCAGCCAGTTCCAGACTGTTCCAGCAGCACTGCACGGCCCCTCCAACAAGATGGTGGCGCCTGTGGGAAAACACATTCAAGAAACGGCAAAAGGTCCCATGTCCGTGTGAGGAAAAAAGTGCGAGACACAGCTGTGTGAATGCTGAAGTCAAAGAGGAAGCAGGAGCAGGGGGAGCTCCAGGTGCTGGAGCAGAGATTGCCTGGAATCCCGTGGGACAGGCCGTGGTGGAGCGGGTGTTGCCTGCAGCCTGTGGAGAGCGGGATGGAGCAGACACCCACGCTGCAGCCTGTGGAGCACTGCAGCCACACTGGATACTCCTTGAAGGAAATGTGGTATGTGGAGAGCCCACATTGTCTTATCCTGAAACGCTGTAGCCTCTGGGAGGGACCAGTGCTGGAGCAGGGGAAACGCGTGAGGAGGAAGGGGCAGCACAGGGGAACAGCCATTGTCTGACCCCAGCCCCCCGGTCCCCGTCCTCCCTGGGCCGTGCGGGAAGGGAGGGGGTATGAGGGTTGAGAATGAAGGAGTGAACTTGAGCCTGGAAGAAAGGTGCAGGAAATTCTTCTAGGTTTTGCATTTGTTTTTCACCATCCAAATCTATTTAAGTTGTCAATAAATTATTTTTGCTCAAGTTGAGTCTGTTTTGCCCATGACAGTAATTGGTAAGTGATCTGCCTGTCTTTATCTTGATACATGTGCTTTTGTGCTTCATTCTCCCCACCAAGCTCCTTTTGAGGCGTGGGAGTGAGGGGCAGTTGGCTGGGAATCTGCCAGCCCACCAGGGTCTGCAAAGGCTCCGGCCCTTAAGCATGTCAGCAAGTGGGACTGGATTCCATTTTGTCTCTGTCCATAACATTGGTTTATTCTGAAGATACTGCACCTGTGAGTGTTAACTCCGCTCTCACTGTAGAAAATGGAAGCCTAGAAAGATCTGTTGTAAAGTTATTGTTTGTTGTAATTTAACTGATTTATTGGTTTTAGGTCTTGAAAATATATGTGACCTCAGGGAGAGTGCTGTAACTTTGGGGACAGTATGCTGTGTTTTTTGTATAACCCAAAAAGACAAAGACTAAACTTCAGTTGCTTTCTACTTGTGCATCTGGCTTTAAATATACCATACATTTATGTACTATCTGTCTAATAGTATAATGTGTACATCAGTTTAGCAAGTATAGTGTAAGCCACCAGATGGAGTAGTGTTGCCATCAGAAATGAAGAGTAATAGAAAGAACATATTTTTTCTTTTTACTTTTGTAACATAAGTTGCAAGGTTTTTTTTTAAGCTACTGTGCCAATTTAATGTATAACTCCATATGGTAGAACTTGAAACCATTGACTGCAGTATATAGCTGTGTTAACACATTTCTTACTTTTTCACAATAAGGTCTACTTTAACTTAATGTTTAGGCTTGGGAAAGAGAGAAAGTTTTTCCTTGTGAGGTTTGTATTAACCTGAGTTGACAAACAGTATGCAAATTTGATCTTTTTATCTTTTTTTTACCTTTCAGTTTTTTTCTTTACCTCATAACTCGCATCTGTTTGCCACGTCATTACTTTAGGAAAACAAAGGTAGCTAATTTCCTATTAAGGATCTGACAATGTTCATATACCTCTTGCTACAGTGCTTTCGAATTAGAAGAGGCAGAAGAGATTTGGAGATTTTTGTTGCTGTTGCCCTCTATTTTCTGTTTCTTTTTTTTCTCCTGTTCTCCTAGGATCTTCTTGCACGAGAGTGTAAAAGCATTTAAAATTTGCAGAATGAAAAGATGGCACGGGCAATGCTGGTACCACCAGGATCTGACAGCTTCTTCCATTTCACCAAGGAATCTCTTGCAGCTATTGAAAAACGTATTGCCGATGAAGCAGCTCGTTGTCACAAAGACGAGCATAAAGATGATGGTGGTCATGAAGAATATCACCCAAAGCCAAGTAGTGACTTGGAGGCAGGAAAGACACTGCCATTTATTTATGGTGATATTCCTCCAGGAATGGTGTCTGAACCCCTGGAGGACCTGGATCCATATTATATCAATAAAAAAGTAAGTGCTTTATATTAAGAGTGTTTTAAGTTACCTTTTTTTTTTTTTTTAAATGAAAAAGAAGCTTTTCTTCTAATGTCTGAGGCTTTTCTTCTAATGTCTGAGGTTTACTTATGATATTTTGAGTTAGTGGATTTTGCATGAGATGTCCTTTAATCTCTTCAAACCTGATTGAATGCTGAAGCACTTGAAAAGTTCCTCTGTGTCTGGCTACTGTATTTCTGGGTTGTATAGCAAACAGACAGTACCTGACGTCTAGTTCAGGAGGGTAGTCTTTGGACAAAGTGCTTGTTCAGTCATCTGCCAAAATGATAATTTGTCAAACATTCCTTGAAATCTCATAGAAATACTTGTTAAATGTTAAACTCTATTTGACTAGAGAGGGACATAAGTTAAAAAAATTACTATTATCGCATACTGCCAGCTTCATGTGATTTCTGTGGATCGGTAACAGCTTATATCACTTACAAATGTGAGTTTGTATGCTAGTCAAGGCTAGAACAGTGTACTTTGTATTTCAGTATTGGGTCTATGTTTTAGGCCCTATGTAGACCTGAAGACAAAATCTAAATTTATATTTCTGTACTCTAATGTGACTCAGATTCTTTTTTAGATACAATGATAACAAAATGAGGAAAGAGCAAGGGTGATGACTTTGGCAAGTCCAGACGAAGGTGTTTTAATGTAGGCATGAGAAGTGGAACAATGTTCAGAATGAAAGCACAACTGAGTTTACATTAACAAGGCAATCCAAAATAGGCAGTGAGTGGTTATTTTACTGTGTAAATCAATAAAATGCTTGTTGAATTGAAAACATAGAACAGGTTTTTGAAATGAAGAACTGGATATTAGTGAGATTGATATCTTGCATGTAAGTAAGTGACCTAAGAGCTACATTGTCACTGTAAGAAGCAACTAAGTTAAACAGTGTTTGTTTTTTTCTAGTACAGAATGTTGAAAACTAATAATCAAATGTATTTTTTTTAGTTACTTTAGTTTTTGTTGTTTCAACTTCACGATTGCTACTGTCAAATCTGTTTCTTCTAAAACAGAATATTATTAGAAAACAAAAACATTCAGTGTTAAAATCTGCTTATTTCTGAAAAGTAGCCTTTTGGGAGAATCGTCATAAGATGTAGATTGAATTAAGATTTCATTAGATGACAGTTTCATTGTGTCTCCTAGTCAAAATCCCAAATGGTTGTATAAATGGTACTAATGATGACTGCACAGGCAATAAAGGCAGTAAAGCCCTTAAAAGCCAAGGATGTCTCACCTCTGAAGCAGTTTTAAAGTGCTGAAACGGTTAAAGGGTTGCTCCTAAGTGTCCAAAAATGGTTAACTAGGTGCTTTGTTTTGCATTGCCAGCTTTGATCTAAAGTGCAAGTAACATAGCTGGATTAATTTTTAATGTTTAAAAATGACAAATTGTTAATTATATTTTTAATGTAATGGCATAATCCTGGAAAATACTGAAATGCAGATTTTGTTTAAGAGCACAAAGACTGTATGGTGTTCAGTTTTCATTGCTTGTGAAAATGTAGAGGCTGATACTTGCTTGGATAATTCTGCTGAAAATAAATTTGGCTACTTACATCTGTGTAAGTGCAGCCTCTATTGATGACAAGTTTGTTACCATGTATCCTTAATTTCCTATTTCCTCCTTCCCCCACCCCTCTGTTTTTTCTTGAAG
This sequence comes from Nesoenas mayeri, assembly GCF_963082525.1. Classification (NCBI taxonomy): domain Eukaryota; kingdom Metazoa; phylum Chordata; class Aves; order Columbiformes; family Columbidae; genus Nesoenas; species Nesoenas mayeri. Next base: position 24,481,745 of record NC_137545.1, read on the forward strand.
ACATTTATAGTATTGAATAAGGGGAAGACAATCTTCAGGTTCAGCGCCACACCTGCCTTGTACCTTTTATCTCCTTTCAATATCGTTAGAAGAATAGCTATTAAGATTTTGGTTCATTCATATCCTTTTCATGTGGTTTGTTAAAAATTATTACTGGTCTTTTTTAACATTTGATAATATTGGAGGTTTTTTTGTTTAGTGTTTAAGTGTGTTCCTGACCTTAATTCTTTCTCCCAAAATGAATCAGAGCTAAGATTTGTCACTTTAACCCTCTGATTAAATTCAGAGAAAGAGATGCACAGCATGTATGCCTAGATGACAGGCAGTAGTATAGCTAGCATTATTGTGCAACATCTTGCATTATTTATTACCTTGCTAGTGTTGGGGAACTGTATCATATATGTTGTCGGTATTCTATAGCCTCGTGTTTTGTATGATGCAAATTCAGCATAAAAAAGAGTGTATTCCTTAACTACAGTCAACATTGTTCAGCATGCTCATTATGCTCACTATTTTGACAAACTGTGTGTTTATGACATGGACTAACCTTCCAGACTGGACAAAGAATGTAGAGTAAGTATAAGTAAGCGGTTTAAAAATGAAAAGCTAAATTAAGAGCTAGACCATGTAGTTTTACTTACCCTTGTGTGTATTACCAGTATTCTTCTTTTTCTAGCCTGGAGTTTGATCCCAGCTGCAACTCAGAGCAGCACAGACCTGCAAGGAGGAGAAAAGCTCTGATATTTTTAACCTTTTCTTTGAGCAAAACTTTGATTAATATTCTTGTTCAGAATGTTTATACAAGTCATGTTTTTATGCATTATCCCTCTTGAGACGTTCCTTCAGCATTTTTATTAAAAACAAAAAACAAGCAAGAAACCACTCAACTTGAAACTGCTGCTTTGCAGTGTGGAAGATGCTTTCTATAGCCCTTATGAAGCACCTTCATTTTGTGTAACAAAATCTAGAAATGCGACACACTATCTTTAAAGAAAACACCTCAGTTGAGGATTATTTTTAGTCATTCTTAAGTCTCCCTCGTTGGCTACCAACTAACTTAAGTAAGCACTAGGTTTCACTTACCTATGAATTTTACTTCTGACATGGCAACCTTGCTGAAATTTTTATTTGAGCTAAAATATTTTCTTCATGTTAGTCATGATTATTGTTATTTGTGCTCAAATTTCAAAATCTTAGATGCCAGAAACTGCAAAAATATGTTTCAGACAAAATAAATAAATGAATATAACTGATTATCTTACAGAAGAATGGTGGGAAAACAGTCATAGTTATATGAGTTTGTTACTGCTTGTACAGTGCATGTACTGATCACTTGCTTTGAGTGATTTTCCTTTATATTTGTGATGTTGTATCATTGAATGACAATCTTTAACTTCTGCTTTTATGTTTTCTCATAGGTACACTTTCACTGGGATTTATACTTTTGAATTTTTGGTAAAAATCCTTGCAAGAGGCTTCTGTATAAATGATTTTACTTGCCTTCGTGACCCCTGGAACTGGCTTGATTTTGTCGTCATTTCCTTTGCGTAAGTATATAATTTTTTTTAAGGAAAATATGAGTTAGAATTTTTTTTAACCTGTAATGATTTGTTTGAGTTATCTTAGCTTATTTAAAATTAATAGTAGTTGAATTGTCTCAGATTTTTCTATTTTAATATTTTACACTACTGTAGCGCACAACAGAATTAGTGGACTGTTCCACAGTATGAAAGAAAAACTGTCACTGAATGATCAATTTTAAGTAGTATTTAAACAATAAAATCACAGAAATCCATTTCATTTTGTATTTATATTCAGTGAAAATACTTAAGGATGTATTTCTTAGGGAAAACTTAATTGAAACAGGAAAATATGAATGTAAGTCTGTCATGTAAAGTTGACCTTTCCAAAAATAAAAATAGTCTGGATTACAGGTCCAGGTAAGTCGTATACACTCTACCTTAATTCTGAATAACTGTGATTTAATCCTACAGGTATATAACAGAATTTGTAAACCTAGGCAATGTTTCAGCTCTTCGAACTTTCAGAGTATTGAGAGCTTTGAAAACTATTTCTGTAATCCCAGGTAAGAGGTAACTGTGTAAAATGGTAGGCGTTCTACGTAACCTCTGTTTAATTTTGTGTGTGCTGTCATTGTGTTTGTGTGTGGAATCCCTCACTACAGATATGTGACAGAGTTTGTGGACCTGGGCAATGTCTCAGCGTTGAGAACATTCAGAGTTCTCCGAGCTTTGAAAACAATATCAGTCATTCCAGGTGAGAGCTAGGTTAAACACTGAGGCTGACTGAAATTCCACAGAAGCGGAACTCCTATTTTTAACAGAAGCATCAAGGTTTTAGTCTTAACTTCAATTCGACTCCTTTTTCTAATTCTCTAAAACACTCCGCATCAGTGTTTAATACATTCTTGCATGAGAAATTGAATTAAATAGCCTGTGTATATTTCCACTATATGATGTCAAATTTTCTCTCCCACTTTAAGGATCAAAGTTAATTATTTTCATTTTTCTCTTGCTAATGTGGATGTTACTCTTTATTGAAGACATTGGGATTGAAAATTTCACTCTGTTGTGGAAGTTGAATCACTGACAAAGAAAAAGGAATAAGAAAATGAGGGTAGCATGGGAATTGCATGATGAATTTTTCACCTTAAGATGCCTGTCTTCACCAAACCCAACCTCCAGTTGAACAGGATGCAATTGAATGCAATCTTTAACATTTCTGCTACAATGCAATTGTGTTCTGGTTTTGTTTGCTGTTATAGAACTAATACATTGTGTATTGGAATGGAACACTGGCAAAGGTTTGGAGCAAGATGCATCAAGAAGAAAATAAAATCAACTATTTTCTTTACATGTACTTTATATGTATAGAGAGCATGAATAAAAAGTTACTTTTTCATTTGAGGAGCAGGTGCTTTGGAATGTGTACCGTTCATTCCCATTAATATTTTCAAATTAATTTGTCAGGAAGTAAGAGACTTATTGGTAGATTTTTGCTTTGGGAAATATTTTAAGGCTATTTTTGTGAAGCTTGCATGATATTTAAGTGTGTTGGAGTAGTTCACATTCATTTTGGCTTAGGTAAATATTTAATATTATAATAAAAATCTGTCTCTGTTTGCAGGCTTGAAAACTATCGTTGGAGCCCTAATTCAGTCTGTGAAGAAGCTCTCAGATGTTATGATCCTGACTGTGTTTTGCCTGAGTGTATTTGCACTAATAGGACTGCAACTATTCATGGGAAATTTGAAGAATAAATGCTTGTTATGGCCATCAGAAAATTCAACATCTTTTGAAAAATACATAACTCCGTACTTTAATGGTACGATGTTTGATTGGAGTGCATACATCGAGAATGAAAGTAAGAAGTACTGTTATAACTTGCTAAAATTTTTGTGTATAAACTCACAGAGAAGATTACTGTTTCATTTTAAGTGATAGCACTGGTGAAGTTGTAATGCACAATAAACTATGAGATATACTATAACAACTTCTGATTGCCAATAATGTGATTGATTGTTACGTTTGTGTTGGAAGTAGATTTACAGGGTATTGCTTAGGAATTAATTGTAGAAGTAGTAGTATTTAAGGAAAAAGAAATTGGTAGAATAATAGATGCTGGCTTTCCTCCTCAGTGACCCAAAAGCAGAAGAAAATACAGTTGTTACAGGCTGAGTTTTGTTGAGTCATATTTCAGTCCTTACTTTAAAATGCACCTTAACATCTCTGCTGTTTTCTGTGTTTTCAGGTTTTCTTTCTATATTTCCGAATGGTTAAAGTTCTGGAAGTTCTGTGACTCTATTGACATTTTATGTGCGATCTGTCATTTTGACTATTTGCCTAAGAAGGGACACAAAAAGGGAGTGGTGATAGTGCTATCTATCAGCTTTGTGGACAATTTTGTCTTATAGCTTATATGCTGTAAAATACTTGTGAATTCTCTCTTCAAATACAGTATATAAATTCTCTGTTTCGATTTCCCACTAAGTAGCAGTGTAAACCTAAAAGACAGTACTTAAATCTTCCAGAATGTCAGTTGCTTCCTATGCTACAACTGTTGACTTTACTGGGAGTCGCTACGGAGTGCTGATGCAGGCAAAGCAGTTCCATCTAGTTGTGTTTGCATTCCTCCTTTCTGTAGAACCTGTTCTTAATCATTTGTATGTGTCAGTTGTATTACAATTGCACTAGGCTCAGTTGTGGCTCCTCCTGAGATCTCTTCCAGCATATCATATGTTGGTCAACTGTGACTGAGTGTGATACCCTCTAGTGGCTTTTCTTAACATCTGTGTGGGTTCATTTATTTAGGATCAAGGCCAGATCCACTTTTCAAGTCTTGTATCCACATGTCAAAGTACTGACACTTGGCATTTTGATCGGGATCTGAACACTTAGACTTTTGGCCAGCTCTGAAGATATTATGGAAGTGTAATAGGATTATAATTTTTCTAACATTGTATAAGTACTGTTCTTGAATGGTAGGATTTTGGCATCACTAGGTTTGCTTTAGGTGTTCAGTTTAAAATCCTCCTGTCTTCACATATTCTTCATCCCATGGGCTGTTTCTGACGATTTAAATACTGCAATAGTATTTTACCCTGTGAAAGCCAGAGCCATTTGTCAGCTTGAAAGGTACATTAAGAATATTAATTGAGTATGACTGAAGATTAGGTTAGTTGGGATAAATTTTTTCCATATCTGTCTGTTTTCCAGATTTTGGTGTCTGGCTATCCTCATGGTGAAAAGTTTTTCTTTATATCCAGTTGGAACCTCTCTTGTTTTAAATTGTGCCCGTTCTCTGCCATTCTGCTGCCAAACACCAGTGAGAAGAACCTGTTTCTGTCCTGTTAATAACCTCCTTGTAGTTGCTGGATGCTTTCTACCAACTACCCTCACAGCTTGCCTTCCTCCAAGGGCAAGTGCTCCAGCCCTCTCATCATCTTGGTTACCCTCTGTTGAACTTGCTCCCTTCATCAATGTCTTTCTTGCATTGCGGGAGCCAAACCTGGCTGTGATATTCTAGGTACAATTTAAGGAGTGCTGAGCTGAGCGGGACAGTTGCTTCCCTTGCTCTGCTGGCTGTACTTCTCTTCATGCAGCCCAGGAGGCTGCTGCTGCCCTTCCTGGCTGCCAGGGCACACTGCTGGCTCACCTTCACCTCCCTGCCTGTCTGCCGAGACCCCAATGCCTTTTCTGCAGAGCGGCTCCCTAGCCAGGCAGCTCCCAGGCTGTGCCATTGTAAGGGGCTCTTCCTTCTCAGGTACAGCCCAATTTTATGTTTCTTGTCAGCACATTCTAGCAGCTTGCCTAGGTCCCTCTGAATGGGGTCTGTCCTCAGGCATGTCACCTTCTTCCCCAATTTGTTGTCTTTTAGTCTGTAGTCTTTTTTTTTAAGAACAGCACAGTTGTTAATCATTAATAACAAATTCTATTCGTTTATTTCTGAAGGCTACCATCTTACAATTAAAAGAAAAATTCTGTTAAGTTGTTTATAGTACAGCAGCTTTTACAACATTGCCATTGGTATTAATATACATACGTCTTCATTTTAAATTCTACCTACATATTTTCAGTCACAGGATGTGCTAGCTAATGTTGCTCTGACTTCAAAACTGTTAGTCAGGCATTGTAAATAGTTCCATTTTTAAAAAGATAAGTTTTAATTGTCTCATTACAGTCTACCTACTGAATAAGAAGAGGTGTTTTAAGCTTTATACTTTCTCTCAGTTATTGAGATTTTGGAAGGATATTCAGTTTGCTATGGCTCAAGAAGAGAATATAGCCAACTTATGTTCTTCTAATAATTATTCTAGGATTTTGTTTTTACATTGTGTTTTTCTGTTATTCTTTAGTTTTGCAACTTTACTTACCTTTGTGGAAGTGCCAGTATTTGAACCCATTATTGGGAAAACATGAATAAGAGATTATGAGCATTCAAACCATGATATCTTGAACATAGGTTCATCCTCACAAAAAATGCCCAAAACCAAACCAACTCCCTAACGACCCCTCCCAAACCTCACAAACAAACAAACAAAACAAAAAGCAAGGAAAACTCAAAAAACTCCTTCAATTTATAATCATGGCGCTTCCTATATTTTCTTTAGGTCATTTCTATCGCCTAGAAGGACAAAAAGATTACTTGCTTTGTGGCAACAGCTCAGATGCAGGGTAAGTTACACTGAAAATTACATACTAACTGTCTAAAAAAAAACCATTAAAAATATCACTCTAAACTTAAAAAGCTAATTTAGCTACCTAACTTCACAATCAATGATAAATGGTCATGGTTCATAGTAAGTAAACACTTGAATGAGTAAAAATGTTAAATGAGAAAATACTTAACTATAAATTCCTTTTAAAAACACTCATGTAACCAGACAATTCCATTTGAGCAGGTAGCTGTTGCATTATCAGTGACTTAAGAGCACGCTTTATCGTGGGTTTCGTGCCATTTCTCTTCTCTAGAATATGTGTGGGGCACTGGGGCTGATGACCGAAGACATCTTCAGGATTCTTCTATCTGTGGACTGCATGCATGGCACTGTCTTGCTCTCTCTTTGTGACGGTTCTTTTTAACAAAATCACATTATTCTATATTCTAATGATTTATCAGTTCACCCCTTGGTTTTGGTTGGTTATATGTTTAAAAAAGATATATCTTATTTTTTGTAAACATTTTGTGTATGTATATTAGTAACTATCAGATAATTTTATGTGTGTCTGTAAATACAGCTCTAATTTACACGTGCATATATATGAAAATAAATCTTTCTAGTTTCTTTCTGTGGAGGTTTTGTAGGCAAGAACCTCATCTACCCTTCAAGAATGGAATCATAACTGAAACATTGTGCCTACATTTGATATCAAGATTGGATCACCTATCTGATATGTACAGTTTTTGGAGATAAAAGTATTAGTGTGATGTTTATTCGCTGTTAAGAAATTGGTAGAATTTGTTAATTTGGCTTGAATAATTCACAAACCTTAAGAAACAAAACAATCTGCTATGCCAGCTGACAAACAAAATTCAGCATATGTATACTGACTTCCTTTTTATTTGCACAGAAGTATTCACCTTATGGAATCTTTGTGTTAAGTAAACATATTATTTCCATTGAAGAGGTACCTGCAGAGGTAATAACTGAACTGTTGGGAATAGGTTTCACTTTATGAATAATGGTGAAAAAAGTTTGGAAGAAAGATTTTTCATTTATTTGTTTGCTCTTTTCTGGCTTTTTTTAAAGAACACTCTTTATTTCCTCACTACTTTTTAAAATGTTGTAAATCACAAATAGCAGCACCCTTCATAGATTAGATCTCATGAACCTTTATTAGATGCTCAAGAGACAATAATTTAAAAAGAATTTTGTAGATGCATTGCATTACATTTTTTTTTTTTTTTTCCCTCCTAGTAAATGTCCAGAAGAGTTTATCTGTGTAAAAGCTGGTAGAAACCCCAACTATGGATATACGAGCTTTGACACATTCAGTTGGGCATTCTTGTCACTATTTCGACTGATGACACAAGACTCATGGGAAACCCTTTATCAGCAGGTGAGTGTATAGTAAAAATTCTGGTTAGCATCTTACTGGCCCCAAATCAAACATGGAAAGGCCATTTGTATTTATATTACATACCATTGCTATTGTTAGCAATTGAAAATGAACAGTATGAAAGGAAGCAAATTCACAGAATCACAGAATGTTAGGTATTGGAAGGGACCTCGAAAGATCATCTAGTCCAATCCCCCTGCCGGAACAGGAACACCCAGATGAGGTTACACAGGAAGGCGTCCAGGCGGGATTTGAATGTCTCCAGCGTAGGAGACTCCACGACCTCCCTGGGCAGCCTGTTCCAGTGCTCTGTCACCCTTACTGAGAAGAAGTTTCTTCTCAAATTTAAGTGGAACCTCTTGTGTTCCAGTTTGAACCCATTACCCCTTGTCCTATCATTGATTGTCACTGAGAAGAGCCTGGCTCCATCCTTGTGACACTCACCCTTTATATATCTGTAAACATTAATGAGCTCACCCCTCAGTCTCCTCTTCTCCAAGCTAAAGAGACCCAGCTCCCTCAGCCTTTCCTCACAAGGGAGATGCTCCACTCCCTTAATCATCTTTATTGCCCTGTGCTGAACTCTCTCCAGCAATTCCCTGTCCTTCTGGAACTGAGGGGCCACAACTGGACACAATATTCCAGGTGCGGTCTCACCAGGGCAGAGTAGAGGGAAAGGAGAACCTCTGTTGACCTACTGACCACCCCCCTTCTAATACACCCCAGGATGCCATTGACCTTCCTGGCCACAAGGGCCCAGTGCTGGCTCATGGTCATCCTGCTGTCCACCAGGCCCCCCAGGTCCCTTTCCCCTACACTGCTCTCTAATAGGTCATTCCCCAACTTATACTAGAACCTGGGGTTGTTCCTGCCCAGATGCAAGACTCTACCCTTTCCCTTGTTATATTTCATTCAATTTTTCCCTGCCCAATTCTCCAGCCTGTCCAGGTCTCGCTGGATGGCAGCACAGCCTTCTGGCATGTCAGCCACTCCTGCCAGCTTGGTGTCATCAGCAGACTTGCTGATAACACACTCTATTCCCTCGTCCAAATCATTGATGAGTATATTGAATAGTATAGGCCCCAGTACTGACCCCTGAGGCACTCCACCAGATACAGGCCTCCAACTACACTCCGCCCCATTGACCACGACTGTCTGGCTTCTTTCCTTCAGCCAGTTTGCAGTCCACCTCAATACCCGATCATCCAGACCGCACTCCCTCAGTTTAGCTATAAGGATGCTGTGGGAGACTGTGTCAAATGCCTCACTCAGGTTAAGGTAGATCATGGTAGATCACATCCACTGCTCAATTCAGTTGCAGAATTGAACAGACATGGGCACAATTTCCAGAATCTCACATGGTTTTTTAAGAGACACATGAGGTTTTTTGATCCTTTAATTTTTACAGTGTATATTTCATTTTGTGCCTTATGATAAAACATCTTATTTTCAAAAAACTTTAATATTGTGTTTAAATTGCAAAAATACTGTGACAGCAAAATCTGTATCTTAATTTCTGTACCTTGTATCCTATTTTTGATCATCAAGTACACGTCTTGATTTATATTACTTTTCTTACCATAGTTTTTTGTTATATGGTATGTGAAAATCTGTTAATGATAATAAATATTATCTTTTAATTATTTAATCAATTGTGCTTTCTTGAATTCGTTTGACTAATTCAAGGAGAAGGCCTGCTAATGCCTGCTGAGCATACTAAGCATCCAACCTATGATATGTGATTTACATTAATTGCTGTGATCCCATATCCTTTTGAAGAGTATTAGGTATAAAGAGGATTGTCTCAAAGCAGCATGATCCTTAAACATGTTTTTCTCATACATGAGTGCTACCCTTATTTTGATTACTTTGTAATTCAGAAAGCTTGTATGATCTTACTACAGAAGGAAGAACAACTCAACAGTAGTTCTTCACTTTTCAAATTCAGTAGTTTTGCAGTTCATAAGCACTTCATGCATGTTTTCACCACATGGCTCATTTATCTTCTTCTCCTATAGACGCTACGAGCTGTTGGCAAAACATACATGATATTTTTTGTTCTGGTCATTTTTCTGGGTTCCTTCTATTTGATTAACTTGATTTTGGCTGTGGTTGCCATGGCCTATGAAGAACAAAATCAAGCAACTATGGTTGAGGCAGAACAGAAGGAGGCAGACTTGCAGCAGATGCTCGAACAGCTGAGGAAGCAGCAAGAAGAAGCTCAGGTATTTTCTAACAAGAATTTGAGCTTTAGTATATTCCTTTGCATGCTATTTGTTGAAAACAAACCAAATAATTAAATTAATATGTATTTTAAAAATCCATTCTTTTACATGCCTCACAAGTACTATAGACTGCTTTGGCTATGGCTTCTTATCGGTTTTAAAATGTATGATGTCTGAAGTGTTAATGAATTTCTGAACTGAGAACAAAAAGTACTTCCCAAATCAGAATAATAGTTTTAAATTAAGTATTTCTTATCTAGAGGTAGTATGTAATAACCTTTTATGATAAAATTTCCAATCGTCATTTTAGAAATAATTGCTATACTTGTGAAATACTTGTCAAGCCTTGATTAGAGTTTAAAATATTTTTATCCATAAGTTTCTGACTGATTTTTGCTACTTGTGTTATCACCGGTGAATGAAAGACTGAAAGTAATACCCCAATATTTTTTCCTAAGAGCAGCTTAAGGAAGCTGTTACGTACAATAACAGTTTAAATTACTTTACTAAATTAATATAGGCTGAAGTATGACCCTGTTTAGCTCTTTCATTTGCAGTTGCATTCACTCTAACTATTTTTTTTTAATTTTCATGTATTTTCTACTGAATTTTGGGGCAGAACACTGTATACAGTGCAGACTGGCTCCATGATAGAGATGCAAAGTAGAACTGGCAACTTTCATAACTGCTATTTTATTTTAACTCATTACAGAATTCCATTTAAAGTTTTGCACAAATCCCTCTAGGCTTTTGTCACACATCTAGAAGCAATTTGGTTTAAGTCTTAGGATCAAGGTCTCTAGCTTTCTTTTAAAAATGTGATTTGTTAAGCATCACATTACATAATTGCTGTGACAGGCAATAGCAGCAGCTGCAGTAGAGATGACTGAGTACAGCGGTGAGAGTGGGATTGGTGGACCCTCAGATAGCTCTTCAGAAGCATCCAAGCTTAGCTCAAAAAGTGCCAAAGAAAGGAGAAATAGAAGGAAGAAAAGAAGACAGAGGGAGCTCTCTGGAGAAGAAGGTGACATGAAGGATGAAAAGCTTCCAAAATCCGAATCAGATGGAAGTATCAGAAGGAAAGGTTTCCATTTTTCTTTTGATGGGAACAAACTTGCTTATGGGAAGCCATTCACATCACCCCACCAGGTACTGTGAATAGTTCAGTTGTCATTTTGGGGGTTTATGAGATAACTGTAATATGTGACAAACTTCAGTGCAAGTTTGTTAAGTGAGACAACCAAGAAAAAAATCATGTTGCGTTATTTTAAATATCGACTTACTGTTGGTATTATTTTCTAGAGTGTACCTGAACAAGTGTTTTGATCTCTCTCATTTTGTTGTTTAGGATCTGGTGGGTCTTAACAAGCACAGCAGCGTTACATTTTCCTAGTTAATTTGAAATGGAAATCTCTCTTTAATTCATGAAAGGAAAATTTAAGTAGAAAGTATCAATGTAGAAGACTAAGGATAGTAGTATCTTTTAAGATTATCTATGTGGATCATTAGAATTTCTAGAAGTCTTGATTTTTCTCTTTAATACAGTGAAAGAAACTACTATGGCCTTATACATATTCATTTTTTTCTCTCTAATAATTAAGGTACATGGCAAATTTAGCCATTCAGATGACTCTCATCTCTAGTCTGATATCTACCTAAGGCACTGTATTAACAATAACACTGACAGATTCCTGGGGAATATAAATTATTATTTTTTTAATACATAGACATGCATTTTATGTGTTTAAAATCTTCAATTGGTCATTTTGTTTGTTTCCTTTGCAGTCTTTACTGAGTGTTCATGGCTCCCTGTTTTCTCCCAGACGTAGTAGTAGAACAAGTCTTTTCAGTTTTAGGGAATACGGAAGAAAGATGGGATCTGAAAATGACTTTGCTGATGATGAGCACAGCACATTTGAGGATAATGGGAGCAGAAGAGGTTCTCTCTTTTTGCCGCACAGACATGGTGAACGGCGGAACAGTAACATTAGTCAGGCCAGTAGGTCATCAAGAAGGATGGCAGTTTTTCCAGTGAATGGGAAGATGCACAGCACTGTGGATTGCAATGGGGTGGTTTCCTTAATGGACAGACCACCAGGTCTGTTGTCACCTACAGGACAGCTTCTGCCAGAGGTGATAATAGATAAACCGACAACTGATGACAATGTAAGAAAGTTTTAAATTACTCCAGGTTTCATGACCTTTATATATTGCCCCAGACAATGTATCAATGGAATTAAGTATTTTGAAAATGGTTGAGAAATTGTAAATGCTTTTGCATATCTTACTGTAATGAAATGGGTTTACGGTGATTCACTGCAAAGTGAGAGGTTGAAGCATGAAAATGAAAGAGAACAAAGTAGCATGTTTTATATACTTGCAGATCAATGACATGCATACACCTGCATGGTGAATCCAATCAGTAATGTTCCATTGCTGAATTTGTTTTAGAACCCAAAATAGGGTGCTCAGCTTTTCAAACATTCTGCATATTATTATGTTTGTTTGATATTTTTTTCTTTATGGTTTCAACCTCCCTTTAAATGTGTTTTCTAATTCTCTATCAGAAATCTGCTGGTTCTGCTTGCCACCCCCACACCTCTCCTATATTTTAGTATCATGCAAATGTAGCATAGCCTTTAAGATTATGTTGACATTTTAGAAGCTCTGAAAGCTGTTTTTTCTCCTGGGTCTCAGAGATGATCTGAGTTTCTCACTGCCTAGAATCAGGGTATAATTAAAAAAACAAACAAACAAACAAACATGCAAATTCATCCATTTCTTCCTCTGGTCAGTTTACCCTTTCCCCTCAGTCTTTAGCAATGGAGCAGAGGGATCCATTGCATGTTTTTTCCTAGAAACCTGGAATCTGAAAGAACATCAGCCAGATTCCTTACAGTTATAATCTTCTTGCAGTTTGTTATAATTTCATTTTCATCTATTTATTTAATTTACTTAAAAAAAATCTATCTATACTCGTACATTCAAAACTTCTTTATAACTGAGTTGCGTTCAATGATATAAAACAGCTTTCATTTTTTTTTTTTTTTCCATAAAATGATTAAATACTTAGAAATCATTTGGGTTTTGGGTCAGTTAAGTCAGACTTCTTTTGTTGCTTCTGTTGAAATTCATTAAAAAATCAGAGAGGATAGCTTTTCAATGTAAGAGATATAATTTAAATTACTTCTGGATGGGTATAGAAGTCAAGGCCAATCTACAAAAATTACTGTTAGAAAATAATTGTTATTGCAGCAGCAAACTTCCTGGCATAAATCACGTATTATAAGTATTTTCTAACTAAACTAGTTGGGAAGTGAAATATTGGTGAAGTATACAACTGGGAACTTTTCTGATTCCAGTGTTGCAACAGTTTGTTTCCTTGGTTATGGCCTCCTCCAAAATTTCTTTGTGTCTAATTTTTTTTTTTTTTTTTTAATAGAGCACTACTACAGAAATAGAAATAAAAAAGAGGCGTACAAGTTCATATCAAATACCAATGGAGTTGCTGGAGGATCCCAATTTAAGGGAAAGAGCCATGAGTATAGCTGGGATTATCACAAATACAATGGAAGGTGTGTTATGACTGCAGATACATGAACTTTCTTGACATAGTCCTAGATTTTCTTGAAGGTATTGTATCACAGTGCAAATACAGAAGACAAAAGATATGTAGCCATTGCAAACATGTAAGCTAAATGATAGAACAAAAGTGCACGTACATACTGAAAAAAGAAATGAAGGAATCTGATGAGCAGGCTAACTAAGAAGCACATTGTAATTAAAATAGATAATGTGTAGGTGTTTTATACTAGTTATTCATGTTCAGCAGTACAGTTATTGGAAGAATGCCTTGCCATAAATTTTCCAGAAAAAATGTTACTGAAAATTAAAGACCAGGCCTTAGTTAAGAAGGAGAAGAAAATTTGTATTAGGATTAGTTGGAGCAGTGAAATTATTACTAGTGAAATTCTTGAAAAAGCCTGAATAGTTTTCAAATTCATGGTGAATTAATCTTATTTTTCCTGCAAATAAATAACTAGACATTTGAGAGGGCTGTGAAGTTGGAAGTTTTACTGAGAAAACTATCCTTAAATGTAAGCATAAATAGTTTTATTTTTTAAACAGGATTGCGTGATCTTAAAAACAGACCACTTTTTCAATTGTTAGCTCAAAACTCTTGAGATTTTTCTTCTAGTCTTCTAAAAACTTTTTAGTCAGCAATAAGTTAAATTCCTGGAAAGCTGAGGAGGTTCCTCCAAACATCCTTAATGTTTCCAGGGATAAAGACTAAAACCTGAAAAAGCAGATAAAAAAATTATCTTCACTTTCTCCAAAACTTGTTCACTATACATTTATTTTCTTCACAGAACTTGAAGAATCCAGGCAAAAATGTCCACCTTGCTGGTATAAGTTTGCCCACACTTTCCTAATTTGGAATTGTTGGGAGCCCTGGTTAAAAGTAAAGAAAGTGGTTGAATTTATTGTAATGGATCCATTTGTTGATCTGGCTGTCACTGTTTGCATAGTTTTAAACACACTGTTTATGGCCATGGAACATTATCCAATGACTGATAATTTCAGTAATGTACTTAAAATAGGAAATCAGGTAAGTCCATCAAGCTGTATAATTTGATACATTTGGAACTTGTTTTCTCTTTGAAATTGAATTACTTTTATTGGTTTTGGTTGTTTGTTGTTGTTTGTTTGTTTTGGTTTTGTTGTTTGTTTTTTTAATTATTATCATCCCATAAGATTAATGTTAAGCATTCAATTGTACTAAGAATAGAAAATACTGTTTGAGATATGTGGTGTTTAAGAGTTCAGTTTCTATAGTAAAATTTCTGCAAATAGTTTTTGACAACCAGAATTTGAATGACACAAAACCAAAAAAAGAAATCTGACTTGTTTTTGTTCAGTATTACCAAAAAAAAAAAAAAAAAAGGAGCCAAGTTATATCCTTTCTACTATAAGTATCATTGGTAACACAGGAAGAGTTTGATGTCATTTTGGATGATTATTTTGCACTGTTATTTTCGTATTTCCATAAAGAATGTTGCTTTGATTGGTCCATAACAATTTGGAAGGCAAAGAATGTGTGACTTATTCCAAGAGTGTCTGTTGAAACTTTGGGTTTTATTCCCTAGTGGACACAGTCTGTTTGTTGGGTTTGAGGTGGTTTTTTTCTTTCTTTTATAATGGCAATAACACAGATAATATTATCTGCTATATTCCTTAACCTATGCTTATTCTAAGTGCTAATTCTGGTGATTATGATGTAGCAATATAATAAAACCATTTGGTTATTAGAATATATGAAATTATGGTACATGTTTGGAATGTATTCAGGTTTAAGTCCAGAGTTGTTAATGTGCCAACACTTTAATTTTATGCTGATATTTTAGCCGATACAGACATAGTTCAGAGCTTTTACCTTAACCTGTAGTCTTTCATTGTCTATGGAAGATAATCATGTCATGTTGCTGTTTAAAATAGATGTAGGATGTATTTGAGGAGGAAGACAGGGAAGATGAATAGGTGAGGATCAATAGCTGTCACAGAGCTGTGATCATGCCTGCGTGTTTAGCCCAGAAAACACAACCATTTTTTTCCTTTCATGTGTAATAAAGTAGCTTAATATTAATCTTATTTTGAGCTCTGTGTGTGTTCCTTTGTGCTGATAAGAATTTGCGTTTACTCCCAGTCAGCTAAAATACCACAATAATACAGGTATAGTTTCAGCAGTTGGTTTCCTGCTTTTTGGACCATGTAGCACTAAAGACTGTCAGATGGCCCTGATTGTTTTTGAAGTTTGTTCATCTGTCTAGAAAAAGATAAAAAAATATTCCATTTTGTAGATACTGGTGGTCATACATCTACGGTAAATACAATTAATTTACTCCCTTTTCAATGACTTTGTTTGCCTTCTGCTCCAGAAGGCATCAGAGGCATTCAAAAGCAGAAATGAATTGTACTTCAAACATAAGCCTCAGCAGAATTGGCCTTTATTTTTTTTGGCAGCTAGGAAGAGAAGACAAGTTTACTGGATCTGTAAGTTCTCACAAAGGCTTCATTTAACAGCCACTCTTCAATTTATGACCAACTCATGTTTTTCCAAACATCTTTATTAAAGCAGCTTCCATTGTAGCAAGAGCAACTGTCATTATCGTGCTGAGGAAATTTCATTTAATTAGATGAATGGCAGATACGAGCAAACAAGTTAACAGAGTTATACTACAGCTCATTTGGATGTTGCCACTTACCTTTTCTTGAGGTTCAGCTTGTGATAATATTCCTGACCTACATCCTGCTGTAAGAGGGTTGATACTTCTTAAGTTGTTCTTTCTCTGCTGGTTCAACTTCTTCATACTTACCTATAAAGTAACAATAAATGTTATTCCTTCAGGTTTTTACTGGAGTTTTCGCAGCAGAAATGGTTCTCAAGATAATTGCCATGCATCCTTTTTATTATTTCCAAGTTGGCTGGAATATTTTTGATAGTTTCATAGTTGGCCTTAGTTTGGTGGAACTTTTTCTGTCAAATGTGGATGGATTGTCCGTTCTCCGATCATTCAGATTGGTAAATAAATTAGTGATAATAATATACCTGCTAATGTGTTGTATTTGTATTTTAAGTGTACTCATGTAAATAAGACACTTTTTAGTTTTACATTTTTTCCTAACTGTCACAGGCTATCTCTGCAAACATCCTTTACAAAATTACATGTTAACACTGAACAGTGTGTGCCATTTTACGGTTCAGAAACAACTAAGTAATTTTTCAAGGGAAGGGGCTGTAATTTTATTGTAATTGTTTTTACATGGATGGGTAAAGCACAGTGAAGTGTACAACCTATTTAGTGCATATTGAGGTATATAAATAAGTAAAACATTTGTAGCCTTCGGTCTACTTCCATATCTGGAAATTGTAAAAAGACTAGAAGTGGGCTTTTTAATGCCAGAATTACAAAATTCGTGTTTTAAATTTAAAAAGATTGATTTTTCTCTTCCATCTTGGGGGAAAAAAAAGGCATGCTTTACTTTATTAGATAAGTATTTCTATTTAAAAAATGATAAATGAATGTTGATACTTTGAACCAGTGTGCTATTTCTTTTATATAGAAAAGTATGCATATATGCCACACACCAAAAAAGAGCAAATTTAAAATGTATTTGGTTTTAAAAGTGTGGATTTTACAAAACTTCTCTTTCTGTGTAAGGGATGGTTGTTGGCATCATGCTGAAGTTTCTTCTTTTTGATATGACTGAGAGTGACTAGTTCATAATCTGTTGATTTCTATAGCGTTTTTGTAGCTACTGCAAATAACGTCTCTGTTTTTGTTTTTCAGTTGCGAGTTTTCAAACTGGCAAAATCTTGGCCAACTCTAAATATGCTGATTAAGATTATTGGCAACTCAGTGGGGGCTCTGGGGAATCTGACCCTGGTGCTGGCCATCATTGTGTTCATTTTCGCTGTGGTGGGGATGCAGCTGTTTGGGAAAAGCTACAAGGAATGTGTCTGCAAGATCTCCAGTGACTGTGAACTTCCACGTTGGCACATGAATGACTTTTTCCACTCTTTCCTGATTGTATTCCGAGTGCTGTGTGGGGAATGGATAGAAACCATGTGGGATTGCATGGAGGTTGCAGGCCAAACCATGTGCCTTATTGTCTTCATGATGGTCATGGTGATTGGAAACCTAGTGGTACGTAGCCAAAATAATCTGCGAAATCGTTTAGAGAGAGAATAGTAACAGAACCAGTAATGAAATTTTCAAGCATTATCAAATATTTTCTTTACATATATTTTTTATCATTTTGAATGTATTACTAGTGTGGGTTCTGATATAGAGTTTTCTGTTTGTTAGATTTCTGATCCTATGTAAAATCCTCAGCTTGGAGGATGGGCCCCCTCAGGGGTCCAGAGTACAATTCAGAGGATATGGGTGAGAGAGAAGCATCGTGTGTTCACATTTTTGTGGACTTCTCCTAGTTTCCTAGAGAGAGGGAGAGAGAAGAACAAAGGCACCCCAAGCGTTACGCTCCCAGGATGGGAGTTTGCTGTTTGCGGAAGAGGGCGCAACAGGGCCTTTTCTCCCTAACTGATTGAAGCATCACTTTCAATCACACGTTTGTTTAATTTGACTTTACTTCTGCTATCTCCTACCTAAAAGAATGCTTTGACATTCTTAGATTCTGAAATTTAAGTCATTTTGAGCCCTGCTTGCTTGACAGCCAACTTTTTACACAAATGGGGTACAGAAACTTGAATTGGAAAGCAGCAGTTCAGCAGAAAAAACATCCAAATACTTCATGCTCTCTTTCAACTCTTTAGCTTTTTGCTTCCTATTTTGTAAGTACTTTTTACAGACACTTCTATAAGTGGTCTGTGTTATATCTTTTTTTTTTTTCACAGGAAAGCATCAGATCTGTACCAGTTTGTACATTGTTGTGTATAAATTTGTCTTTTAAAATATTCTTCATATTTATTAACTCACCAGTATTTGAGACCCACATTGCTCCACGTTTTGCTCTGCTTTTCTCATTGCCTACTAAATCTTCCTCTATTATTCTGCATCTTTTCTTTAGGTAACTGCTAGTAGCAGAAGAGATTTTAAATTGGCCATCCTGGAGGCATTCTTTAGGACTGAAATTTCTAACAATGTGAATAAGCTAATTATCTCTAAACCAGTCATGCTACTAGTAGCACAGCCATTTGCTCCAGGATTTTCTACAAATCTAGTGTCTTATAATGAAGAGAACTGTGAAATCAGTTGACCAAACAAAACACTCTACTTAAATAGTTTTCTAAATCAGAAGATAGAACTTTGTAGAATGAAGTATCCATCTCTCTGAATTTTTCCACAGTGTTTACTATATTCTGATTTTATACCATAGCTCCAGAATAATTTCTTACATGAGTAGACAATCCCTGCTGTATGTTCAGGGCTCTGTTATCCAGTTATTTTCAGTGTTCCCAACACATAGTTTTACCCTGTTGCCTTCAAAGCTGCACGAAAGAGCTGATCTGAAGGCTTTAAGAACTGGTACTCTGCTGCTTTGTCTGTCCTTATACTATTTGAGCTCCTGGTAAGCTCTGGGCTTGTATAACTGGGTTCTGTTCCATGTTTTGTCTTGCTGTGGAAAGAGCATGACTTGAGGTTAGGAGATGGAGTGTGCATCACTTTTTAAAAGTCACATAAAGCAAAATATTTGTGTGAGTTTGGACCAGCATTTAAGCAAGCTGTTTTCTGCAGAGATCAGCTCCACAGATCTTCTGTTGCAGAGTGTTTCACTGTGCCAGAGAAGTAAACATGTTGGATCTGTTCAGTCAGTACCAAAGAATCATTCATTTCTGACCTTCTACAAACACGAGCAGAAAAAGAATTTACAGGTGTCTTCATGGTCATGCAACAATGCAAAATCACAAAAAAACCCAAACCAAACCAAACAACTGCATTGGGGTATAGGGCAGGTGTTGTGCTTAAAACACACTTTATTTAGTTTACTTAGGTTTCATGATTTCCTTTACTGTATATAATTCTGGAATCAGATACTATGTTCATAATAGGTTTCATAATGGGTGACAGAAACAGCATGTGAATGAAAAATTAAGAAAATTCAGCTTTCAGCTGTATTGTCTTTTTTTTTTTTTTAGGTGTTGAACCTTTTTCTGGCCTTGCTGCTGAGTTCATTTAGTTCAGACAGCCTTTCTCCTACAGAGGATGATAATGAAATGAATAACTTACAGATTGCTGTTGCAAGAATTCAGAAGGGAATAGATTATGTAAAGAAAAAAGCAGATGAATGTGTCCAAAAGTCTTTTTGGAAGAAACAAGCTGTTATAAATCAAAGAACAGCAACAGATCAGTTGAATGGTGAGAGAGACCATTGCATTTCCAACTGTACCGTTGCTGAAATAAGGATAGATACAAATTACCATAAAAATGAGAATGGAATGGCCACTGTTATAGGTGGCAGTGATTATACGTCATTCATAAACAACCCAAGCCTTACTGTTACAGTCCCGATAGCTGTTGGAGAATCTGATTTTGAACATCCAAATACAGAAGAGTTTAGCAGTGACTCAGAATTGGAGGAAAGCAAGGAGGTAAGATTTAAATATTTTTATGTTTTGTATTTGTATTTTTACATAGTATGGCTCTTTCTGCTTAGAAATCGGAAGTGTTTGTGATTTAAGATTGTTGGACTGTACGGAGAGTGAATGAAGTGGGAAAATGGAGCTAAAGAGAGTAGGAAATCCTGGCAGAACTGTATAAAACATATATAAACCTGTGTATAAAGGGCTTTGAAAACAAGCTTTTCTAATTTTTAGTTGCATAGACAAACTAGCATATATGTACAGAACAAAACAGAAACAAAATACATGAGGGCTTTTTATATAATAATAATAATATTCCCATGAAGTAAGGATAAAAATAAACTACTATTTTAAAACATTAGAGGAGATATTAATAAAGAATATAAATACCCTTTGCATCTGATTTTTAAAGCTCGCTGAATTCTGCAGATAATTTACCAGAGGTGCTAACTCAGGCTAATGAGAACACTAACAGCAGTTTTCAAGTCCTGAAGTTAAAATGAAATGGGAAAGCCAAGGGAACAATGTCAGTATTATAAGGTGAATATGTCAACTAAAAATAATGAAAAAATGTAGAATTACTGAATGAAAAAATATTAATTTCTTGCTTGTTTGTGAGAGTTTGTTTGAACCAGTCACTTCAAAGTCAACTGCCTGACCTTAAACTGAGCCAGCTTTACGAAAGTAGTTATTTGTTAGCAGCTGCAGACTGAGGGCAGAAGAAAAATCATAGATTTCAGTGGGATCCTGAGAGAACTTTGAAAAGTCAGATTTCTGTGCTGTGGCTCCAGGGCAGACTCTGTCTGGTATCAACTCCACTGGTACCTGAAGACACAAGTTCGTTAGTGGAATGTCACTGCTTTTGCAGACTACTGTACTTCAACCTGGGTTGCTTTGTCTGGATTGTTTTGTTTCCTTTTGGGGTATTTTTATTTGATTGGTTGTGGGCTTTTTAGGTTTTTGGTTGTTTTCAACTGGAATTTGCCCATATTCTTTCTAAATTTTAGAAAATAAGTTTGTTCTAGTGAACTGCAGTTAAACTAAATTTGGAAGGTGTAATAAGGTGGCTCTTCAAGTGTTTCTTTTATTGTAGAGTGCAGTGTTCAATAATATTACACTTATTTCTTATTTTAGCAGGTCATTTCCTGACACTTGATTTGTTTCATCTACGTTTTGGAGTTTCTGTTACTCCATATATTATGTTGACCTCTAAGTTAAGAAGACCTTAGATTACCATTGTGGTTTAACCTGACAGGCAGCTAAACACCACACAGCTTTTTACTCACTACCCTACCTCTTTGGTGGGGTGGGGGAGAGAATCAGGAACAACAACAGATATTCTGCTAATTTTACCTCTTTCAGTATGTCTTTGGATATCTAACTACACATATCTAATCAACAACTATAAATGTTATGTTTTGCGAATGTGTGATATATCTAGTAAACACATATTTATATAAGTAGGAATCCATACTTCTGCTGTTTCTAGAACTCAGCCCAAAGGGTACCATGTTTTAACTTCATTGCGTACCATTCTTACTTCTCACAGGAGTAAAATCAAGCTGGATCAGTCAAGAATGCAGATCTGGTGCTTTTTAACCAGGCAGAGCAACGTGTCAGCATGTTTACACAGGTTACCTAAACAAATCATACATATATGATCATTTTTGAGATTGATTGGCCTGCATGCTACCCAGCTACAATATATTTTTCCCCATCCATTGCAATGTGGTGGAAACACGCACAGTGCTCTGTAAGCTGAGTCCCATGACTCACGTCACAGCATGGTTGAGGGCAACCCAAACATGTTCCTCTCTCCTTGTTACATCTTTAGTATTTTCTGTACTACTTCCATGGCATAACCTGCATGCTTTGTAGGGATTTTTTATTGTTAACTGGACCTTAGGCATCATGACTGTTCAAGTTTAAGAGAGGTTAAGAGGCTACAATTTTCTGAAAATGGAAAGGTAATCTTCACTTGACATTTTCTGTTCATCTGTTGAACCATATTTTTAGCTGTAATGTATTTATGAACATTGTCTGATCATGGTCATTTGAAAAATGACTTCATAATATTGCATATATACGATTACTTGTGTGCTAACATATTTGTATCTTTTGATAGAAATTGTTTCATGTTTGTTGACAATGTTTTTGTAATTTACATTCAAGTTTTCTCATATGAGAGAAGCTAAAATATAAGGTGAAGGATACATGCCTGGAAACAAACATGTTTTTTATATATATGCATAGTCCTTTGGAATATGAATGTAATAATTTAGTTACATTCTACTCATGAAGTTTGTATATATCTGTAAGACTGGAACTTAGAGAATCGTTTATGTCAGTTTTGATCTTCATCATCAATAATTGTTTATTTGTGAACTTGATCCATTTGCTTGATTTTTAGAAAGACAGGCATAAAACACAGTTTCAAGTGAAAATTTGATTCTACAGGATTCTGTGTTAATGTCTAAATATATCTGGGTGTTTTAAAGTGATACAAATTAGAAAGTTCAGGCAAGAAAGAAATAAAAAATAGAGAAAGGCAGAGTAAGGCTAAAATTAAGACAATTGTTAAAAAAAAAAAAAAATAGGAACTGACATCCTCTCAAACCTCTAAACTCAGGAACCTCCACAACTGTAAAAAAAACCTTAATTGTACCAAGCTATTATTCTTCATGATCTCTTCTGGATAATTGGGCAGTACCTTTCCTTGCTCTTAAGGGTCAATACAAGTTTTGCCCATGTGGTTTTGTTGTGGAATCCTGCATTATCTTTCGTGTATTCTTTTACACTGAATTACGTACTGGAAATATTTCAGGTCTCGCTTCTGTGCCCAGGGAGTGTGCAAGCTATTCAGAAAGACGGAATGGAAAAATATCTTTGTAAGGATTTTTCCAACCCATTTTAGAAGAGGTACTTAAGTAGGGGAAAGTAGAATGTGGTAGTATCCCATCCTGCTGGCGCTAACTTTGGGGGAATGATTTTGATTTGGTGGAGATTGTTTGTGTGACACTGCTACTGCTTCAAGTTCTGCCGTCATGACTGGACAGGCATAGAACAGCATGCAAAATAGTAACCCAGGGCTTGTAATCATTTGACTGAAAACCTTTTTTTCGTTTGGATCTCACGTTGTCTTACTGTGAGCTTCCTTGCATGATAAGGCAGTTCTTTTTTTTTAAAAAAAAAAAAAAATAAAAATGTGTGCCCTTTGTTTTTTTTTTAAGTTATGTAGACCAGGAGAGGTAAGGTTTGGGTTTAGTTTGGTGAAAAAAACTAAGTACGTTCTACGGACAATAATTTTGCTTTCTTTAAAAGGTAAAAAATTTGTAAAACTTATTTATAGACGTACTTACTCTTTTCAGAAAAGGAAAATAAAAAGATCCCAGTAGAAGTGACTTCACCTACTGTGTTTATACTGAATAGTACCATACTCAGTGAGAAAAATATGTGCTTTTTGTCCTTTCTGTTGTTTTAATTAATAGTTGAAACTAAATGGAAAAATGAGGTTGTTTTTCTTGAAGAAGCATTTCCTGCTGAAAATAGATCTGATTAAGCAGAAAAATATTCAATTGATGGAATATAAGTGATGTAATGCAGGTGTGCTGAGGTTTTCTGTTGCATTTCTATTTAGTCATATTTTCTGATCCTCTTTTCTAAGAGATTCCTGAACATACTCTCCAAAGCGCTGTTACCAGTAATCATCTTTCACATTTTACTGCAGTTACTTTAACTCCTCCTCCAGTAAAAATGGACTCAGTCTGCTTAAATTAGAAAGAAAAAAGAGAGATATCTTCAGTGAGTGAGAAGATGAGAATATGCAGCACAGTCTTCCTTTGTTTTTTTGTTTGTTTGTGGGTGTTTTGTTTTGTTCTAAAAAAGATAGCTTGATTGGATAGTGCCTGTAACTTGTCTGCTTTTATGTCTTAACTGTCTCTTAATCATGCAAGTCTAGCTAAATTAACGAAAATGGTTATTTCTACGGAACCGAAGCTGTTTTACAAAGTGTGCTTACATCATTCCCTACAGACATGTAGTTGTGTGAATTCATTACTGATGTTGTGTACTTCTGGATAATAAGACTGTAAGATGTCAGTGGATGCTGTGACCAAAACTACTCTGACTTAGTTTGGTACTCAGATCAAGTGTACAGGACACCATATCTTCCTTTAAAATGTTCAGACTATTGATTTTTTGTAATATACATGCAGATTACAAAATAAAAAATAAATTAAGGCTTATTTTTTTATTAGTAACTTTTCTAATACTAATCTGACTTACATAATTTTAATGATTAAAAAATATCCTTTCTTTCTGGATGTTAACTGTACAGATATGTGTACCAGAGTAATGGGTAGTTTCAGAATGCACAATGTAATACATATGTGCATTCGCAAAAAAGAATGCAAATTAATGCCAGTTGAAATGTATTTTATCATACTTTTTCCTTTTTGAAGCTTAACTGTATATATGAAAAAAAAACAGAAAAGGTGTTAACACAGTAGTTATAATTATGGGTTAAGACAGGGTGGGCTTAATTTGTTTTATGAATGAGTTGAGGGTAGTGTTCAAATACACATCTGAAACAAGACTTCAATCCTGATTTTACTTTAACATTTTCCAATCTAGATCATAAGAATGATCTTAAAATGAAAAGTAACTGAATTGTCTGTGTTCAAATGTAACCAAATTTTATTATAAATTGTAGTATATGCCTGAAGTGGTTAGCTTGCATCACACTGATGTTGAAGATGTCCGTAAAAAAATAACTGATAATTTATTTCCTCTGTTTTATAAATAATGGGCACTGAATTAAAATCTGCCCTTAAAAATCTACTACATTTTCTCTATTGGCCAATATACCCTGACAGTTCACAATTTAAAGTTTTTTTTATTGTCAGAATTTACTGTCATTGGGTTGAGGAGACTGCTCTAATGGAAGTAGCTACTAACATATGTCATCTTAAAGCATACCATATAACTTGAATAGTATTTGTCTAAAATATAGCAAGAGAAATTATAGTAGGAAAATAACAGTAGAAAACAAAATAAATAGAATATCAGAAAATCTACTTGGTAGTTGTTAACTTTGATGAATGATAACACGGTGCTGTATTAAGGCCAAAATATGCCTTGCAATCTCTGGGTAAAAAGTGGGTGATTTATGCACATTTCAACAGCATTGACTGCTAAATGTGGATGTTTGTGTGTACTTCTGGTGACAAATATTGTTCTTGTTATTACTTGCACACCGTGTTGCATGCTTGAAGATAATTACAATTCTAAAAATGTAAATATTAATAAAGTGTAACAGTTATTGAATTCTGTTTTCAGAAGCTAAATTTTGCTAGCTCATCTGAAGGAAGTACAGTTAATTTAGCTCTCTTTGGAGAAGAAAAAGCTGAAACTGAACCAGAAAAAGACTCAGAGCTACAGGCATGCTTTACAGAAGGTATGGAAATAAAATAGTGGGTTAGCAATTCCATTTCAGTTGTTTGTAACAAGCATTGGCAGTTCAAGGAAGCTATTTGCTACAGCAGTCCTGGATCCCAGTTTGTCAAGACTTATGATATAGATAATTTTGCCTGTTGTAGGTAATTGTACAGAAGTCCATGGAGCCATTTGTGGACAGAAAGTTGTATATGTGTGTATGTGATCATTTATAATATTGCTAAATAAGCACTAGGCACAATACTGTAAACTGATTCTCAGCAATTAGGAATCCTGTTGATGAAAATGACATTATTAGTAGTGAAATCTGCAAGACCAAATCCTACACCAGGTGTGCTCCACTAAGAAATTCAAACCAGAATCATGTGATTACCCATGGTCCCTTCACAGGGCTAGAAAGCAATCGAGTGGATGATTCAGATCTTGAAAAGTACAACTCAAACAACAGAGTAATTATCGTGACATTACACCATTAATGGAGGGAGGGTGTGCATAAATATAATGTTTTTATTCAAGTAAAGAAGTCCAAACAGCATACTTGCACATCCTTAGCGATTTCCATTTATTTTAGTTCTGAACAGCTATATCCTTTAGGGGACTACTGAAATTTACTGTTTAGGAATGTTGTTCCCATTTTTGTGATATTACAGATTTTACTTTCTTTTAACTCATTATTAAAATAATTCAAAACAAAATATGTCCCAGGCTTAACTCTTCAATCCTATCCATGCTTTTTGATTTACTATTAGGAGGACACCATTGACTTAGGCTAGGTCTCTTGTCCTTTGAAATATTATTTCAGTCATCTTTAAAAAAATATTTTGTAATGTGAGGCTATATTGAATACATCAAGCTCTTGATTAAATAAAAATTACACTTCTCAAATAATATGTTACATTACAGTTCTTCCTTATCCTTATGTGATGTCTATCAATCCTTGGGCATAAGATTATTTTTTCCATAATGTAGGCATTTTGGTTAGTTAAAGTCAGTCATGCTCTTCGTGTTGGTAGCTGCTTTATTTGAGTTGATGACATATAGCGTAACTTATTTGTAACATATGAACTTAATGACACATGGGAATACTATAATGCTGCCTTTGGGACCCATTAAAATGGTTCAAACTTGACTATGTTTCTACGTGGTTAATCGTATATAAAGAAATCAGGGGACTACTGTTAGCCAGGCACATGCTGTGCTGTGAGGTAGGGAGCTCTGCACAGTGGGGCAGAACTCTGTGGATGGTTGTCACGAGTCTGTACCACATGGAAAAGCTCTCACAGTTTCCAGTTAAATCAGTTGTTTATCTCATGAAAGAGGTGTCCTTAGTCAGCCCTTGAAGCAGAGGTCATTCTTTGGTATAACAAAATAAAGGATGTTCACATCTGTGTGATTTATTAGAACCTTAGTTGAGAGGCAAAAGTACTTTTAAAAGAAGCTGCTGTACTCTTGAACTACTTTGTGTGAAAGCTACTGTTTCTGCTCCCTGACAGTTCTCATATGTTCTCTGATTATCTGTATATAAATGGAAAATAATTTTTAAAAACGTGTTTATAAATGAAAATGAGATCAGTTAGATGTCTCCTTTTGATTCTAAGCTTGATATAGCATCAGGGTAGTAGAAGAATTGTGTACATGCAAGCTTTCCTACATACAAAGTATCAAATCAAGAAGGTAAGGATGGTTAAAGTAGCACGCAGTAATTTCAAGTGCCAACTTCCACATTAAACAGGAGCTAATTAAGAGTGATTTTGTCTAATGACAATTCGACCGTATAACAGTTTGTCCTTGTGTTATTAGGCTGTATACGGAAGTTTAAATGCTGTAAAGGAAGTACGGACACCACAAAAGGAAGAATCTGGTGGAACCTTCGAAAAACATGCTACAAGATAGTAGAACACAACTGGTTTGAAACATTCATTGTCTTCATGATTCTTCTCAGCAGTGGTGCTCTGGTAGGTAGAGCATACACCCATAGAAACAGTACCTATAAAAATGTTTTGTCAAAGGTAGGATTATAATGAATCTGTGTTCGTTGAGGAAAAAATACAAAGTTGGCTTGAAAGAGACCTTGGAACTAAATTCCCAGAATATTTTGGGTAATGCATATAAAAGAAGTCATTAAAATTCTGCTGTCAAATAACACTCTGCAGATGAATTTTTGATGAATACAAGGTGATATATGTGTGTGATAGTGCTTATGAAAAGGCTTACACTAAGATTCTTGTTTAAGAAATTATAAAAATCACACTAAATTAATTGCATGCAATAGCTGGAACAATTATTCAATTGTCTGCCCTCTGCTCCGGCACCTGAAACACCATGTCCCTTTTTTCTTCTCTGACCTTGATGTTTGCAGAGTAGTTTTTCCCACTTTTTTCTTCAGTCCTCACACAGCCATGCAGCGTTTTGCCCTTTGTTAAACATGTTTTCACAGAGGCATCACAACCTTCACTGACGGGCTCATCTCCCTGTGGTGGGTCCACTATGGAACTGGCACAGAACAGCCCCTGGTCTCTTCTCACAGTGGCCACCCCTGCAGCCTCCAGCCACCAAAATCTTGCCACCAACACCCAATATTGGAATTCAGCAATCATCAGCAACATAATATTTGGTCACTGTAGCTCATTATTCAGTTTTGTTAGCTGAATTCATTATAATTGGGAGACTGCCTTCTGACTGAGCCTGACTGGGCTTTTCAGGGTGACAAATTGTAATTCTGTGTTGACTATTATTGAAATTTCTAAAAACATTTTTGGCAACTTACTTCATTTTATTGTAATTCTGTTATCAAGCAATGATAAACCCTAAAACTCAGAACAAATGCAATTGTAATCTCTGCTAATGCTGTCTCTTCAAGTTAAAACATCTAAAGTTGAAGGTGATTTTACTTTGCCATTTTTAATTTGGTTCTTTTGATTTAATGTGTAGTTTGAAAAGACTTATGAGTATCTGACATATGCAGCCCATTTTTACAGGCTTTTGAAGATATATATATTGAACAGCGCAAGACTATAAAAACCATACTGGACTATGCTGATAAAATCTTCACTTACATCTTTATTCTGGAAATGGTGCTAAAATGGGTGGCCTATGGTTTTCAAACTTATTTCACTAATGCTTGGTGCTGGATGGACTTCCTGATTGTTGATGTAGGTATTATACTTTCCTGAGTAGCTTATTTCTGTTGTTTAAGCAGGTCCTTTTATGTAACACCAATCTGATACATATTCTGCATTGTGTATATATACATATATATGTATTAATTGGGCTTAAAAGAACAGACACACTGGTGAATAAGATTCCACTGTAATTATTCAGTAAAAGTCTTCCTTTATGCTGTTATTGACTCCATGTGTTCTGTGTTTTACTGCGCTGGGTCCCAACCACTTAGAGGACTATTAGCTGTTTGGACTTTCTGGAGTTGGTGACAGAGACCAAGGAGGAAGCAGACACAGAAAGGAAAGAGAAGTTTAAGTGAGCACATAGGGTTGAGATAGGACAGTTGATCCTGGGCATGATGAATCACTGGCACGGAACTGCAGAGGAGAATGGTATCAGCAAATTGGGGAGGAAGCAAAATAAGAGGGGTTGGGGGAAAGGGGACAGCAATTGGAGTAAAAAGGATTGAGGAAAACAAAAAGTGATGGCCTACAAATTCCTGGTTCATGTATCTGCTACTATGTGAATTATTCTAAGTGTGAGTTAGCAGAAGCAAATGCTGCTGGGTCACGTTTTATCATTACTATAATAATGCATCTGTAGTACAGCACTGTTTACTATTATAACGTCATGTAGAATGGAATTAGGTTTTCAGTACGTTTCAGGCTTTGGCTGAGTTTATTTGGAAGATGAGCTTTTATTCAAATTAGTTTTACCCGAATTACCCTTCATTTTGTATAGGTATGATGTGCCTTGTTCTAACTAGCACTTTGTGATGAAAGTCCCAGAGATTAAGGTCTGTTTGTTTAAACTGTACTGAAATACACACACAATGTTGTAGTCAGGTTTTATAGATAGATAGATAGATAGATACACACACACATACTTTTTTTGTTCTTGTTTTTCTTCTGCTAGAAGCTTAAGATCCTTATGAACTTTTTTCCTGATATCCAGATCAAATTTTTTTTCCTCTAGGAACTATATTTGTATTGTAAGACTGTATTTAAAAAAAAAAAAAAAGTTCTGTTTTGTTTTTTGCTCTAGGTCTCCTTGGTTAGCTTAGTAGCTACTGCCCTTGGTCTCTCAGAACTCAGTGCAATTAAATCCCTCCGAACTCTAAGAGCTTTGAGACCTCTGAGAGCTTTGTCACGCTTTGAAGGCATGAGGGTAAGAAAAAAAAAAGCAGCAGTGTGTAAAACAAATCCATAAAATTATGCCTAATTATGAAATCATGGAGGGATACCAAACTGCATGTCTGTTTTCAAGGCCAATGGTAGCATGTTTGATTGTATTACATGTATTATTCCTTTTCTGTTGGCGTTATTCAATGTGTTTTAATGGTTTACATTATATCTTTCGCTGTATTTGGAAAGCAAATAATCTTCTTACTGCCCTATATACTGTTTTTAATCTTCTTTTTCCTGTGTTTTCCTCCTAGGTGGTTGTGAATGCTCTTACTGGAGCAATCCCATCCATTATGAATGTACTTCTGGTTTGTCTTACATTCTGGCTAATTTTCAGCATTATGGGAGTAAATTTGTTTGCTGGCAAGTTCTATCACTGTGTCAACACCACAACTGGTGAGCCATTCCCACCAGAGAAAGTCGATGATGTAACTATGTGTGAAAATCTTACCAGCACTGCTACAGATGTCCGTTGGCAAAATGTGAAAGTGAACTTTGATAATGTTGGAGCTGGTTATCTTTCTCTGCTTCAAGTAGTAAGTGTATACATTTTCATAAACTGTTTTTCCAGTATTAAGCTTTATAGCAGTAACATTTAATGCAATTTTTTTTCAGTGTTGTTTTGGAATATATGAATGGATATGAGATTGATTTTTATAATTGTGTTCCATGAAACTAATAATATTGCTTATGGTAAAAATCTGCTACGTTTTATGGCCAGATAGACATAAAGTTCCTTTGCACCCAACTGCTAGTACCTTTTTGAGTTCTACAGAAATACAGTACCTAGTTAAAATTAAAAGTGAAAAAAAAATAATTTTGAAGCGTAGCTAGGATTAATTTTCTTTTATTTTCTTGATCTGTTAAGGCATTTTGACTTAGATTTTTACAATGGCAGTCTGACAGATGCATTCAAGAGCTCAACTGATCTTCAAATGAAAAGAAAGCCAACTATTGATATAGAAAAGATTTTAAATTCACTTTTCCTTTGTCTTCTTTCCCATTTTATTATTCTTGTGAGTCCTACTCCAGTCATTGTCTATTATTGTCAAGTGGGTTTTTTTGAAGGTGATTTCTAGATTGGATATTAGGAATAATTTTTCTTTGTTTGTTTTAACAATAAGGTGGTGAGTCACTAGAATAGGTTGCCCAGAGAAGCTGTGGATGTGCTACCATTGGAAGTGTGTGATGTAATGAAAGATGTCCCTGTCCATGGCAGACAGGTTGAACTAGATCATCTCTAAAGGTTCTTTTGAAGCCAAACCATGCTATGATTCTATTATTTTCTTAAGATTTCTTGGGATGACTTGTCTTCTGGAGTTTCTTCTAGGACTCTTTGCATATTCTGTCTGAAAAACGCCAACCTATGGTGGCTGATTTTGGACTCCTCCTCCAGTTTTTTGGTAGTCAGCAACTTAGAGCCTTGTTATAAATTGCAGTCTGTTATGTTCAGATACTGATTGCAACTCATCCCACATAGAGTTTATATGAATTTGCATGAAGATTAGAATTTATTCAGTGTTTAAGTATTAGGGAGAATTATTCCACAGTAAATTACATTCTATGAATACCTTCTTGTGTCTTACCAGACTTTTAATATTCATCTTTATTTTTGTGGGTGCAAATACATTGCAGAAGACAGTATTTTATTTAGAATGTTAACAAAACTGTAACTTTGATCAAAAATATTAACAAACTTTGTTTTTAGGCAACGTTTAAAGGATGGATGCTGATCATGTATGCTGCAGTTGACTCTAGAGAAGTGAGTGCAATATAAAATTTACTGAGTGAAAACAAACATAAGATTGATGTAATGCTTCTTGAATGGCAGTTGAAATAAAGTAAAATATACAGAATAAAAATGTAAAACCTTGACTAAATGTTCTGTATATATCTATGCACTGTAAAGTAGTTCAGTGCATATACTTTTAATAGATAAAATAATTATATCAGTAGATCTGCATAAAGTATTACTAATTTAATAAATCATCTGTAAATTAAAAAAAAAATGAAATCTGTTTTCCTGTTAATTTATGTCACTGAAATTGTACAGCTTAGGAAATAGGTTTTTCCTGTGTCTCCAGAAATAACCACAATGATCAAATCACAAGACCTGCAATAGCTAATACAGAGCTGCAGATTCTGGCGATCTCTAAAAATAAAATGGCTGAATTTTGCCTGTTTTTCTGTTAATGTCAGTATTTATTTTGCATGTGTCCTCTAATCCAGCTCCTGATTTGTATCAAGTCCATAGGAACTGAATTGTTTTTGAGCACACTGCTGTCAAATTTTGTAGGAATTACACGAATCATCAAATGTCATTAGAGAGGAACTGGTAGATAGTAAAGGGAGGAGTGGCAGGTGTGCAGTTACAGACACCTGTTTAAATAGACCCTCAAGTTCAAAGATAAGGCAAATGTGCTCCAGAACAGCTGGTTTTCCCCCTTGCCAAGGAGTCACTGTTCAGCTGGATGGAACTGCTGTTTCTGCTCGGTATTCTATAATTTGTCTTAACTGTTATTTTTTATGTATTGCTGTTTTTCTGTTACATAGACAGGGAAACAGCCGAAGTATGAGTACAACCTGTACATGTATATCTACTTTGTTGCCTTTATCATCTTTGGATCATTTTTCACCCTAAACTTATTCATTGGTGTCATCATAGATAACTTCAACCAACAAAAAAAGAAGATAAGTATCATATGTTTCATTTTCATAATGCTTCATTGTTATTGAGCAGTCTGCAAATGTATATAGAAATAATATTTTTTTTTTCAACTGAAATAATTTCTGTGATTCAAATGAACACCGTATTGTGTCAAGAATGACAGATACTGTCTACTTTAGTCGTGATTTAAAAGGCAGAGATGCATTCCTGCCTAAGGGCTTTTTCTGGGAGTGTGGTATACACCCCTTGTACATTTGTGGCTATTGTAACTGTCTCCAGGAAAGTAGAATACTGCAGGTGTGACAAAGGACTACAATTAGGCTGGGGTAAATTCTGTGTATGTGCTATTTTTCAGGTTTGTGTAGCAAATTAGCAAATATTAGTCACCTGCCTTTGAATTTATAGATGTACCCTTACTCACAGAAATATACAGATCATGCAGTCTGTGGCTACCTCGCAGTATTTTTCTTGTCTTTATTCTGCCTTCACATCACTGAGATCTCTTCATTTTGGGCAATGAATGGGAAAGACCTGATGCCACACTATACTGTCCCTGTGTAGTTAAACTGTGTGCGTTTCTTTCGTCCCTATGTGTGTCTTACTTCTATTACTTTAGTTCCCATGGGAAAAAAATGTTCCATTAGCTGTCAAATTCCAAACCACTACAGTCCTCAAAAGCATATAAGATGTACCTTGAGACTGCTCCCTATGGACAGCACACTGAGACAATGATGGCTTGTTCACTCTTGATAGCCATTACATCAGTGAGGCATCAGAAGAAATCCCCAGTTCAATGCCTGTTCCTCTACACCTTTTAAATTTTTTTTTACTGGATAAAATATCCTGACAGAGTCACATCACTTTCCTGCCATAATCAGCAAATTAATTTTTTGTTATTCTCCTAAAACTCTTACTCTCTAAGAACTGAATTTGACTTGAATGTTTGGCTTATGGGCTGAGTGTGCTAAGCAAGATCTCTTTTGACTTCAAAATCTCTATGTCTATATGTCACCACAGCTGAAAGACTCAAACACATCTTCGTCCACATTTGTTGTTACTTTCTCCATAAGATCGATGCTGCATTTGACAAAGTCACAGAATCACCTGTGACTCTGAAATTCTTTTCCAAATGCCAGTGCTTTGGCATTATGCATTCCTGGAATGTACTTAAAAACAAATGCATGGAAAAAAACAAAAAAAGGCAGTTACTTGTCCATATAAATTTTATTTCTGACAAGTGTTTCCATATGTGTATTACACATACCAGTCTAGACACCCTTTTACTTGACTGCTGCCCTCTTATTCATGCAAGAAACTGTAGAGTAATCCCACACTTCTGATGATTTCCATACAGCGTAGGAGGATAATCAAGCTTCACATGCACTGTAGAAGTACTATTGTGGCAAAAAAAAAATCTGAACTGAGATACCGGTACTTGCATGATAAAACATGCATCCTGAAAAGTCACATCACTAATTTTTCCTTATATGGTTTCCCTGAGGGCAAATCAGCACTCAGTGAATCTTTCTACCTTTGCAGCTTTTATATTCCTGGTTGATTGATTTACAGTGTGGAGTTTGTGATTTAAATGTATAAGTATCTATGGGGGTTTTGTACCCATTTAATTGAATTAATCAGTTACGTATTTTTTAAAATAACAAAAGTTCTGGGTTTTTTCTCTGTTACTTAATTTGTTTTATTTTTCTGTCAAGAATTGTCAGATATTTTAACAATCTTTTATAAATTTATTATGTTTTGGTAACAATGTACGAGAATGAATACATTGTTCATAAAAAACATGTTCTGTAATGCTGTGAATTAATGCATTGTAATCGGTTTTATTTTTACTATTTTACCTTGGAGGTCAAGACATTTTCATGACAGAAGAACAAAAGAAATACTACAATGCAATGAAGAAGCTGGGGTCCAAGAAACCACAGAAACCTATACCTAGACCAACGGTAAGAATGCGTTCCATTCTTCTGTCATCTACATTTGGGAAGAAATTGCAGCAGTACTTTAACTATAAAAAAAGTTTCTCCCTTAACTCTAAAGTGGTTTAGGCCTAACTCAAGTTAGTCCTTCATTCTGAATTAAAACATGTACATAATTCTGTTCTGCAGGAAAAATCTCTGGTATTTGTTATGCCCAAGGAAGTCGAGAATCAAAGAATCTGAGAAAATAGAAACCTGTTGGGTTCTGAGGGGAATACTTAGAGCTGGCCAATAAAGAAGTTACTGGACAGTGCTTTTCTTAGATTGTTCAACCTTTTGCTTGGTTGCCTATTTTGGGATAGGAGGAAGGAAATGGGAGAGAGGAAAGTAGTGTTCATTACGTACAAGATACTATCACCTCTTCTTTTTTCTCCCCTCAGAACAAACTGCAAGGTCTGGTGTTTGATATTGTAACAAAGCAAGCGTTTGACATCACCATTATGGTTCTCATCTGTCTTAATATGGTCACCATGATGATAGAAACAGATGACCAGGGTGAACTTACGCAAGATATTTTATACTGGATTAACTTGGTCTTTGTTGTCCTTTTCACTGGAGAATGTGTCTTCAAAATGTTCTCACTCCGTTATTATTACTTCACCATTGGCTGGAATGTTTTTGATTTTGTGGTTGTTATTCTCTCAATAGTAGGTAAGAAATCCTTACATTCAAAAGGAAATATAGTAAGATGTATTCAATGCTTTATCTCTATCAAATTTTGCAAAATAGAAGAAATAGTAAATTTTAATTTCTTCTGATTATTTGAGAAATGAAAATCATACTTTAGAGTGTGAACTTTCTTAATTCTACATTAATACATTTTTTTCCCTAAGAGCTATGGGAAAATCTAAAATTACCCATAGCAGATAAAATTAATCTCCAATTATAGTTTCCACTAATTACACAGATAGAGATGTTCTTTAATTATACTTTTGTTGTGAAAAATGTAATCTATGATGTTACCCTTTTAATCTTATTTTTATGTTTGACAGGTATGTTTCTGGCTGAAGTGATTGAAAAGTACTTTGTGTCCCCCACACTGTTCAGAGTCATCCGACTTGCCAGAATTGGTCGAATCCTGCGTCTCATTAAAGGCGCTAAGGGAATCCGCACTCTGCTTTTTGCTTTGATGATGTCTCTTCCTGCTCTGTTCAACATTGGTCTGCTGCTGTTCCTGGTCATGTTTATCTATGCGATATTTGGCATGTACAACTTCGCCTATGTCAAGAGGGAAGCTGGTATAGATGACATGTTCAACTTTGAAACGTTTGGCAACAGCATGATCTGCCTGTTTCAAATCACCACATCTGCTGGCTGGGATGGTTTGCTTGCCCCAATTCTTAACAGTGGGGAGCCGGACTGTAACCCTAACAAAACTCATCCGGGAAGCTCTGTGAAAGGCGACTGCGGCAACCCTTCCGTTGGGATTTTCTTCTTTGTCAGCTACATTATCATCTCATTTCTGGTAGTGGTGAACATGTACATTGCTGTGATTCTGGAGAACTTTGGTGTTGCTACTGAAGAAAGTGCTGAACCCTTGAGCGAGGATGACTTCGAGATGTTCTATGAGGTTTGGGAAAAATATGATCCAGATGCAACACAGTTCATAGAATATGGCAAATTATCTGATTTTGCAGCTTCTCTGGATCCTCCTCTTAATATACCAAAACCAAACACAATTCAACTTATTGCGATGGATCTACCCATGGTAAGTGGTGACAGAATTCACTGCCTTGACATCTTGTTTGCCTTCACAAAGCATGTTTTGGGGGACAGTGATGAGATGGATGCCCTGAGAATACAGATGGAAGATCGGTTTATGGCAGCCAATCCTTCCAAAGTCTCCTATGAACCAATTACAACTACGTTAAAACGAAAACAGGAGGAAGTGTCTGCTACCATCATTCAGCGTGCCTATAGGCGTCATCTTTTAAGGCAGTCAGTAAAGAAACTTTCATTTATGTATCGGAAAGATGGCGTTGATCTGCTTATGAAGAAAGATATGGTTGTTGGTAACTTAAGTGAAAACTCATCTCCAATGGATATGTCTGCACCTACCACATCTCCACCTTCTTATGATAGTGTAACAAAACCAGAAAAAGAAAAATATGAAGATGACAAATCAGAAAAAGAAGACAAGGGGAAAGACAGAAAAGGAAACAAAAAGTAAAAGACACAAAGAGGTTGTCCATGATGAATCTTCATAAGCCTGAGAAGATAAAATTTTTATCAATAGCACTCTTATTGCAGGATTATGCCAAAATTACAAGTTTTTACATATTTACCTGCTGCTACAGTCAGTGCCTGTACCAAGACAATGACCCTTCTCTACCAAACTCTCTCTGTAACAGGGAAACAGCTTTGCCAGAGGAATAGTTTTTATCATCAGCTGGCACTAATGGAGAGGGGACACAAAATTTCTACTTGGCCTATAGGAACCCGTAATGGATTGCAAAACTAACAGTCTTAATAAGTCTGTATTTTTGTGGAATAAGTGTGTACATTTCATCTCCTATGGATGCTCCATGTGTGTCAGTTTTTTTCGTGCTCTCATTTGCTTTAATGCGCATACTGCTATTTGTAATTCTGCTGAGAAAAACTAAATACTCTTGCAGAGGAATGCAGATGTCAGGAATATGTAATTATGGCATAATGGGAACGTAATTCTCTTCAAGCCACTTCTAAAAGCAGAAAAAAAGATTCTAGGTTATTGAACCTCAGGATCTAGAGACAATCAACAACAAATGATATAAAAAAAGAACAGAGTAGATAGAGAATTTATCAGAAAATAAATCAAGGGGATAACTTTCACAGAAAAGAGGTTGGTAGTTTAGTCTCTTGGTTTTAATATACTTATGTTTAATACTTTTTAGTAATTCTTAATTTATTATACAGTCCATTTCAGATATAGTGATTTAAATAAGCGATGCTACACACTCAACTCCTGTTTTGAAAAATGTGAAACTATTAAACATACTTACTTTCAAAGTCAAAGGTATCTCGTAATTCCTGAGAGATTTAAACAGTTCTTTTCACAGAAAAGCTACGAATGCCAAAGTGTGCCTACAAGGAATTACTGAAATTAGTCTTTTTGCTTGTTTTAACTGTAGACCCTGTAATTTCATGAGTCACTTGCATACTTCCTTCCAAAGTTTGTTTCTACACTTCTTATTTCACATGAATGTATCACACTTAGGAGAATAATCAAAGCTACATGAATAAATTGATAGCAAAGTATCTTTTGGTACAAATCCTACCTTAATGTATACCTCAGGCTAAAATTTCCATGCTTTGGAGGGATGGGTCATGCCAGAGACACAAAATGTGAACATCAGAGGTGGTTTTGACCCCCAATGGCACTTTAGTCAGCTTTCTGCTGCAGGTAATGCAATCTGCACTGGAAGCTGGGGTGACCAAAAGGAGATACTGAAGTCAGTTTTGTCCTGCATTGTGGTTTAGATGACTTTTTATCATCAAGGCTGACACTATATATGGAAGTAAACTATCCTCTGTTATTTAATCAATTGTTTTATGCAGTGGTGCCTGTTTGAACAAAGAAGCAATGACCTAAGTACTATATTTATTGCATCTAATACGTACCCTAGTATGTATAGCTGATAACATTTCAGTAGATAATATGATATATTCTGTAATACTCCACGTAATTGGGAAGCTTTGACTGATGCATGCTTGCTGCTATTATCCTACAGCTATTAAAGGCTAAGATGGGAAGACATGTGAGTGGTAAAAAGAATAAAACTGTTCGACGAGACCATCGTTCCTCATACCAGTAAGCAATAGTTTGCTGCTATTATAGATATTATTTTGTTTGAGTTTTGTAATCAGCAAGTATGCAGTAAATATCCAGACTACACAGGGCAAATATATTGCTTAAAATTAGGGCTAGAAAAAAAAGTTTATAATATATATCTATTGATCTATTCTTGTTATTTTGAAAACAGTTTTGTTTTATAACATTTTATACTTCTTATAGGAAACTACACATAACTTCATGTTGGTAGTAATTTTTGTTGGTGTCTATCTGTGACACCATTGGGAAACCTTAGATACAAAGTGAATTGGTAATTGCAAGTTTCTGCTAATTATATTAAACATATTTTAATTAGGAATAATTTTAAGAGAAAGTACAGTTCAGTACAGTTCTTTTTCTGATCAGTTGGTAGGTCTTTGTATGGGAAACAAGATAGGAGGGTTTCTTTTGAAATTATAATCCTGTCTGTCAGTTGTCAGGGTCATCTTAGTCATAGAAACATTGCTTTTCCTGCATGTTAGTCTCACACATAATCTGCTTTTCTTGTTGATTCACACTGTAGTAGAAGTGCTTTAAATATATTTTGTTATTAAAAATTTTTCTTCGTGAGAATGAATAGTGAACTTGTGCAATGGACAGTGGAATACCTTACATTTCTTAAAAAAGAACTAGAATATAGATGGGCTCCCGCTTTTATAGAAACTATTGGCTCATGCTGTACTGATGAACTGCATGCAGGAAGTTGTTTTACCAAAAAATAACTACATTGCTAACAACCCAAAGGAATAAAGATAACCTTTTAATGTACTTGTTTTAGTCTTTGTGTTTTTCTTGTATGAAGTTTATACAGATTACCAAGTAATGGTTGGCAAAATTAAGGGGGAACTTTAGCAACAAGGCAATGGGTTTTAGACCTCTAGATCATATGTTGCTTGATGACTTAGATCAGTATCAACTTGTCTCCATCTAGGTGAAATGAAATGCTTATGTTGTCCTGACCAGGGACGTTTTTCTAGAATTCAGAACAGAATTGCATTCCAACCTTGGTTTTGTCAGATTTTTGCGAGTTGCCCAGGAAGAGGCCCAGTGGCGTCCTCTGGTGGCCAAGTCCAAAAAAGGCTGTATCCACATTGTTGCTGAGCAGCAGGTCGAGCAGACACTGATCACCCTGGGGTGGGTGATCTGGGATCTGTCGACGAAATAGCCCCACAGGGAGATAACAGAGTCCCTTTAATCCCATTCCCCTTCAAGAATCCCGTCCTTTCCAAGAGAAGGGAAAAAGGCCTGTTAGAGGTGTTAGCGGCGCCCCAAAGCTGTCTGCAGGCAGCTGATGCCTGGACGCAGTTTGATGTGGGCTCTGGCAAGAGGTCACAACCTACAGGTGGCAGGATATGGGGTAAAGCACAGGCAGGTGGACCTGTGCCTGGAGTAATTAATGCTTGTTTTTCCATTTT
Source organism: Nesoenas mayeri (assembly GCF_963082525.1). Classification (NCBI taxonomy): domain Eukaryota; kingdom Metazoa; phylum Chordata; class Aves; order Columbiformes; family Columbidae; genus Nesoenas; species Nesoenas mayeri. The sequence continues at coordinate 24,521,340 of NC_137545.1, forward strand.
CATTTCTGTTGTGCAGAGTAGCTATTGTATACTTGGGCGAATATAGCTAACAGAAAAAAAAGAACAAACCTGAAGTATGCTGTACTTTGAAGGACAATGTATATGGTTTTAGTAACTGTATCTGACTTGAATTAAAACTTTTTTGTTTGTTTTAAATCTTGAACAGTTACTGGTTTAGTATCTTAGTTGCTAACAATAATTACACAAAAACATAATGTAAATGCTTTAAAAAAATCTTGATCATACTCTTGAATTGCTGTTTAAAGGACAAATTTTTAAGTGAAGGGTGGAGAGGTATGTAGTTAACTTAAAAATTCTAGGTGGAATAAGGAAGAAATGTGTATGGAACACTTTTTCAACTAATTTGGTCATGCACAGAAGTATATGAGGTCACTTATAAAATCATTTTACCCTATAAAATTTGGCATCGTTAAAATTATGTTCATTGAAAACATAATTCTATTGAAGTCATTCTCAATTTTTATTTACTCAAATTCTAAACTTCTTAGTCCTTCACAAAAAGCATAATATATTTGCAGATTTCAACTGTATATATTTGAATAAAATTGTATCCTTTTATATTTCTTAGAAATTGTTCCACTGACTTTATGGAAGGACTTCATCCTTAACCTTGAGGTATAAAATATATACATGTTTTAATGTTGACAGAAGACAGATGTTTCAGCATAATGAGTCAGTCACATATCATTATGAAAGCATTAAGCAAAATTCCTAGAACAGAAGGACATGGCACTCTTTTACTGTCCCAGTTCACAGAGAATGGAAAATTAATAAGCAAAGCTCTCTTAAAATTTTCTTGGAATTGAGCCTTTGTTTACTCTCTTTTACCCACCCAAGAATGTAAATATGTTTTGTTTTATGAAGGTGCCATCGATCTCCCCTCCCACCTCCCCCCCGCAAAAAACAAAACACCTAAAACCAAAACTATATTGGAACAGAAAAGGGGAAAAGCTCTGGTTATTTAAACTGCTGGCCTTGCTCAACTCCATAACAAAACTCTGTTTTACTTTTAAGGACGAGACTTCTGCATCCAGCACACAAAATTACTTGGATTGAAAAAATATAAAAGGGAAAGTTGACAGAGGGAAAAGATAGAATATTGCTCACTTGGATTTTTTTGGAAAGAGGTGTGAAATACGTCCTGGGGGTTGTCTGTGTTATATTTAAGCAGGAAGGTATGTTGCGTACCATAAATACGTCAGATTCAGTAAAAGCACCTCTTCTCTAGCTGTTAGCTGAGGATTTTGAAGAGTAGTGAAGCCTGGCTGCAGCCAGTGGAGGGCACAAGCACCCACCAGATGATCCTGGGACTGTGCCTGGCGTCTTCAGCCACAGATAGAATCCAGAAATAGAAATTGCAGTCACAGATGCAGGGGATAGCTTATAGCTTTCCAGAGAATGTATAGATTTTATATGTGTTTTGTTCTAGTGAACTAATGAAGCTACAACATGGTAATTTGGCTTGTAGTGTAAAGATAGCTTTGTTGATAATACTTCTGTGACTGGATCAGCAATTTTTTTATTTGGGTTCTGTAGTCTGTAGGGCAGGTGGCTCTATATCCAGAGCTGACACCACATTGGTTAAGAACTGCCACACTTGCATGAGCTTACTAAAATATAACTGAAGGGTGTTGATGCACTGAGAAATGCCACAGATGGATTTAGCTTTACGTTTTTAAATAGGCATTATTCATTTAATTCCACGGTGCACCTATGAATCAGCCCCAGCCTTGTAAAAGAGTCACGTATGAGAGTATATCTCATTTTCATGGCAAACAGTTATAAATAATATGAAGTTTTATTGAAAATGTAATGTTTTTTTGGACATAGAAAATTCATAGGATACTCATTCTGTAGTATATACTCAGAAGGGCTTAGCTAGCTTTATAATGCATTAGGAAAAATAATCTGAAATATCTGTAGTGTAGGAATATTTAATGGCTCACAAACCTCTGCATTAGCAACGTCGTTTTCAGTGGAGGATGGTACACATCTCTCATTCTCTGAGCAGAGCTAGGTTTTGTGATGCAGCATGCAGTCTGCGTTACTTCGCATATTTTCTTTTTCCTTCCTGATCAGTGGGAGCTGTTGCCCAGTGGAACAGGCATATTCTGCTGCTTGCCTTTAAAAAAAAAATACTGCAGTGTAACCCAAGCGAAGTAACTGCGGCATATTCTCAGCATTCCAGAGAGGGAAAATTGCATGCTGAAGCACACTTCTCTGCTGCAAGAAAAGCTTTTGATGAATATAAGGAATGACAATTCATAAACAATTTACAACAATCAGATCCAGCAGTGCCAGACATGCTCTGCACTTGCATTTTCCATTGTCTTAAAAGCATGTTATTTTCTCTTTAACAGCAATCCTGATAATAATCTTTGTAGAATCCGACAGCTGATTAAAAAAACCCTCACGTTTTTCAGAAAATGTGTATCTGAAACAGAATATAATAAGCTGTTTTCAGTATCTGTAACATTCATGTTCAAAAACGGTCAGAAAATTACATGCTGTGCTACTGTTTGCAGTATTGCAGTATTATAAAAATGTCATGCTTGCAGATACCATAGCAACCCCTGTTGTGATACTTTTTGATTACCAAAATATACTGTAGTTTTATGTCCATATTCTGCATCGATATTTGCATTAATGTCTGTATATAATGTTTAGTCAATCCTGCATCTGCATCCATCACATAAGGCAAACTAGACTATGCCAATGATGATCATGTTCATGGTCTGAGGCAGGCAAAAAGTTAAAATACTCTCTCCAATAATAGGTATTGCGAATCCCTGTAACCTTTCTCTTAACTTCCTAGTAGACTTGATGTCTGTCAAATGTGATGTATAAAGGGTCATGCAGCATTGCTGCAAATACTAGTGTATTTATTTATATAGACAGAAAGCAGCTGCTCATGTTCTATCTGTATAAGATTGGAAATAGGATGTGATTTATGTGGTGATGAATGGGTGGGCAGATAAATGCAGGCCCCTGATAGGCTCTACCTGGAGCTGCATGTAGATCCAAGAAACAAAACAATTTTGGGAGTGATGCTCAAGAGCACTGTGAACTCAACAGCTTTACTGCTCTTGCTTCCTTTTTTATTTGAAAAGCATTTACTTGAAATTTTATTTGCCATGTTGCAACAATCTTTTAGAATTTTCTTACTTTTTAGTGAAAATTAAGAGAACAAGGAGTTGAGAATGTTTGTGTTGAAAGGATAGTAATTAATGGCAGATGTGGAGAAAACACTATGAAATATTAACATTACTTTTCTACTTGTATTTTAGGATTAAAGCCATTATTTCACAATTGAATTCTACCCCTTTTAAGGAGAGCTTCAAACACAGGAAATTTCAAAAGGTACATAGAATAACTGATGACAGGAAAGGAAGTTATGGTGCAGATATTTCTGAAAGGTTATTTTTATATAATCTGTTTCAGTAGTTAATTGGAAGTTGATGCACTCTAAAAGATTGTACCAAAGAACATGGAAGGGAGAAAAAGCTGCAGCAGGGTACAATTAGAAATGGTTGTTTTGGCACAAGTGAATCTGTTTTGCTCTTGTGACCAGAGAGGAAACTTCATACTGAAACCTAGGATCAAAAAATACTTTACTTATCTGTTAATATCCCAAACATACATATGTATATTATTATACAAACTTATTTAATAATTCTGTAGTGTAAAATTCTCCTCAGTTTTCTTAAGAAAAAGAGAAGGGGAAAAGGCGTAATAGGAGGGTATGCAGTCTCAACTTTTCTGTGTCTCTTGGTACCTACTCACACTCCAGCTTCTCTTTCCCTGTTCCACTATCAATTCCTTTGCACGACTTGAAAATTTCACATTCTGATTCAGACTGAAGGGAATGAACTCCTTTTAAAAATCCATGATGAAGTAAAATAAAAGATTTTTTTTTCCCTTCTGAAGGACAGAGAAAGGTTGCATTTCAAATGCATGTTCCTTTGGTTGAACAAGGAATTTGAAAAAGCTATAGCACTCAATGAGTAGTCTGTTTCTGGAGAAAGTGGGAATTAGTATACTATCGGATGCTGCAGTTCAAATCCTGTTTCAGATACCCAAATTCCTTCTTAGTCCCCAGGTTTTTGTTTTAGATTATCAAGTCCAGTGAAAAAATGTATTAGAAGGCCAAGTGTAATTGAACATAAGAATGGATTAAATTTGATTAAGTTTTCAGTCTTCCTCAATTCTGATACTACTCCTCTCTACAGTTAAAGAATTACTGCATTTATTAAATAAAATTTAAAATTTTTAAATATATGTCTAACAGTTGAAAAAAAATGTTAACAATTTCAAAATTCATGTAGCACCTATTTGATATAAAGGGGTCAGTACATTTACCTTTAATGCTATATCTGAGAGCCTACACTTGTTCCTTTAGCCATAGGTTCTTTTCCCTCCTGACTTTAGGGAACTCTACTAGAGTATAATGCAGTTTCCATCTCTTCTCCTTCCTGTTCTGTTCCCAGTCTGGAAGAGAAAAGAGTTGCCTTTCAAGCAGGAAGGTTGCAGCAGATGGTTCAGACAGTGGAGCTGAAGAGTAATTGGATCAGCTGTAGCAGTTATTTCACATATGACAGCACCAGCAAATGGTGGTAGGTAACCTCATTAGCAAATAGACTTCTGCAGCAATTAGAAGAAAAGTTAAAGAATGAAGAAAAAAGACATTTAGAAACATAAATTAGAGACAAGTTGAAGTCTTTTCAGTTTTATAACTTTAAGCCATATAAAACTATAGCTTTGTTTAGGTATTCTTTGAAAAGCAGATTTGCGGTACTCAGCCCTCCCTTATGGGAGTAGAAGACACTCCAGAAGTGATTTTTTAAAACTTTGAAACATAACAAAAATACTACCTTAAAATGTCTCGTTAAGCTGTAAGCAGAAGCAGATAATAGTTCATACTTAGAAACTGATAACCAGCTTACTTCCTGCTTGTACTTTATTTTTTCATGTAGATAAGTTGGTTCTGTCCTTTTAAAACTTGTCCCATCTGATGAAAGTGTTAAGGACTTTTGGAAAGGATCTGATTTATTCACAATCTTTTGAGAGTTTCTTTGGGTTTGACTGCATTTTCTTAACAGTTTCAAGAGCATAGTTAAATGTCAAGACAATTTCAGCTACAGACTTCTCTAACACTTTAGAAGTTTTCTTATACCGCCTAAAGATTTTCTAAAATCTTGCAAATCTATACAGCACCAAGTATATTAAAAAAAAAATTCTAGTCCAAATTTCTAGTCTTTCTGAGCACAACTGAGGTACTGGTCTGGAAAGCCTTTCTTGGGGTTCACCAGCTGCTAGCCATTTCAGTGGTGAGAAACTTTGGGGTGCCTTTAATGACAACAAGCTACCAAATGTGTTACAAAGGTGAACTAAAGCTTAGCTGACTCCCTGGCTGAGAGACTGACCAATCTACTGCTTTCCGATTCTTCCCAGTCTGGTCATTGAAGATGCACTAGACGAGTTATGGTAGTTACCAAGCAGGTAGAAAATTCTGTCTTTTCAGCACACCACAAATGAGAGCAGTTGTGTCACCTCATTGGTTTTATCAGCACTGTCCCCTAATACTTTTAGAAACTTGTTCTGGCCTATCAAAGCAGATAAAAATATGGGGACATTTATATTCTGGTATAACGGAAGAATATTATAAGTGGCTTGAGAAATCTGCTAGGATACGCTGTCAATTTGGCAGTTCTTTCACAACGCAGTTGTGAAAGGTATTACGTGAAAGCCTTGTCAAAGTGTTTTGGAAAAGAATTTGTTAACGTGCTGTTAGGTACTTTTAATGTTCAGGGTTTACATAAGAGACATTTACACAGCTGCTAGACAGTGAATGGAACACAGAGAAGTCAAATCTTACCAAATAAGTGACTTTTCCTGAAGTTGAGTGATTTAGGAAGAAAATGTCATTCCTTGCATATTATTAATGCAAAATTATTCTCTTATTTTATAGACTTACATAAAATTATTTTCCAGTATTCCAGTTTCCTTCCTTGAAATGTAATGTATTAATCTTGTATTTCCTGATTCAGTGTGAGTATAGTATGAGTAATACTGACAGTCATAATTTTTATAAAGCTGGCTATCATACAATCATAGTTGCATTTAAGTGGGTATATTTTATGTATCTGTGGCTTTCTCTTTGCCTCCTTAAAATTCTTGAGAACTCTTTGGTGAGTAAGATCTGGTGCTGGTGACTCACTATGATTTTTGTTTCAGTAGCACTTCTGACAGCTGACATCTCTGAAAGTGTCTCATCCTTACTAAGTGTCAAGTAGAAGGTCTAAATTAGGCCATAGTTTCACAAATATATTTGACTGCCATAAGCTGGCAACACAAGTGAAAGAAGCAGCCCTGCCCTTCCTTTTTCCTAGGTTAGCACAACCATTTGTGTTGTGCTACAATAGACTAGATTGGAGAACTAAAAACTGAGTGAGAATGAAAAAATGTTTATCTTTAACCTAGATAGTTTCCCTGTTCAGTTCACAATATGGCCGCACAAATGCTTGTGGTAGACAGAGGGATTTGGACAGAAGCAGCAATGCCTTTTTGTGCTAATTGGTATTTGTGAAACTATGGCTTTGGATTTCTCTTGGTGCTCCCTCACACTAGAGCCTTGATGGTTTCCTTCCCTCCTAGAAGAGAAACAAAATTCCAAATTAAACAAGAAACCACCTATATTATGAGAATTAAAAATCAGGATTCAGACACTGCAGTATCCTATGCTTATTTAGGCCAACCCTAAACCTGTGTATGTTCAGTGTACAATACTGTCTACCCCTGACATAGTCTGTTCTTAAAACCAAGAAATTTGCTAACTAAAATTGGTAGCGCTTTTGTAATATGGAAAATTCCATTTTTATCTTAATTGAACTTCACTTTGGGTATTAAATTCATTTTGTGAAATTTTTTTTTTGTAGAAATTTTTCATGTCAACAAAGTGAATATTTATCAAAATTCTATTTGGTTAGAAATTGGTATATGATTAATTTCTTTTGAGCTCTTTTATTTAAAATGGAACCCAGTTACTAGTTAAATCCAGTAGGAGAAACTCAGTGGACTCCAGAGGATGCTTCCTCTTAAAGCAGTGAGGATTTTGCCAAGATGTGAAGCTCCCAGGGAGCACAGCTCAGAAGCCAGGAGCTGGGTGTCATGAGTTAACCTGCCTCACCAGCCTCTGAGTCCATGATTCCCAGGAGCATGGCTGCTGCATGCTATTCAAAATCCAGCCCTATGCTGTCTTTACCTCTATGCAAATGCTAGCTGACTTCTAGATTAAACATCAATTAATATGGTGTGTTATATTTTTCTGTTTTCCTGAATTATTTATCTCTGCTATAATTTCTAAGATATAAACTGATGTCATTGCAAAAAAACCTAACTCAAAACCAAACCACAAAAAAACCCAAGAAGATATCTATGGAAACTGTAGCTACTGATTTTATCAGCTAGTTATTTCTTCTACCTTGAAGAGAAATAGAAGATGTGTAGCTGGTCAACTTCACTTACTCTTCTGACTGATGATTTTTAAAGCTGGATCCTTTATAGCCCTTCTGAGGAGTCACGTCTCCTTACTGAATCTTGCTATAAATAATTAGATGAAACTACGACTACAATGCAGTCCATAAATAATATATAGTGCTACTCCAGTTTCCAGAAACACTGGTTTCTGAGAGTGAATACTTAGAGGGTTATAGAGAAAGCCAACACAGGCTACTTCCATTTACAAAGAAGAGGGCTTTGCTCCAGTTCCAAGCAGAGGAACTTCATCTGTTACTCAGTTGTAGTATGTACAACTGTATTTTTGTCTGACATGAAAAGGTACCTTGGCAGGGACGGTGAGATGGCAGCAGGGTGGGTGGCTTGAAGCAGAGGCAGCGACCTAGTGAGGTGGGAGCAGAACTCATCCTCATGGCTCAGCTACAAAATGTCTGAGAGCAGCTACCACAGATAAGCGATGTGATACCTCTGGCATGTGGCAGTTGTATAAACCCAGGACCAGGGGTAAGATATCATCCGTTCAGTGAATTTACCTTCACTTTCAAGTTGACTTTCATATTTTGTTTGTGTCTTCCTATATTATTTATTCCATGATGATCTGTGAATTTTAGACTTCTTAAAAAAAAAAAGTGTTAGGTTGGGTTTATTTCTGGATTTTGAGCATGCGTAAGAAGTTATTAGTGAAGAATGCATTGAATCTGGGGATTAGTGTGATTTCCTCTTTAGGATTTGCATAACTTGGAAGTGCGTCATACATAACTCTCTTTGTCATAGCCGTGTTTTCCAGGGATCAGAAGAGATTTTGAGTTTTATTCAATTAAAGAATTCCAGAGATCTTTTTATGAAGCAAACTATTTCCATGACCTTTTTATTAAAAATAGGCTGAGTTGATGTTTTTTTACTATGCAGTTGATTTTTAAAAAAATTTCTACACGAATTGTTCTTAAGGTATTTAGAGTCAAAATTAGGGATTTGTATTTTTTTTAATACTTTCTTAATGTTTGACAGGACAGATAGTAATATGAAGACATAATGTCCCATGAGATGTTTTTAGCGTATTGCCACCCTACTTCTAATGGCTTTTTGTCACTTTGGCCACCTCCGCTCACCAACCCGAGTCACACCATCAGAAAGCAGATTGTACCTAAGCTGAATGCAAGGATTCCCAGATGGTGATTTTTTTAAGTCAACCTGATAGAGTTATCTCACAAAATCCTTATCAGTCATTAAATTTAAGAAATTCAGCTTTTACCAGCAATAAACCTTTTGAGAAAGAACATGCATCAATTCACTTCTTTGAATAACCATTGTTTCTGATATATCTAAGTCATACCTCTGAAAATAATTGATTAACCAAATTCAAACATATATCTAGTAATTACATATGCCTCTTAAACTACTAAGAGAATAAAACTATATTTTCCTAGCTTTAAAGGACTTAATCAAAGCAGTACTCCCCTATGAATGGAGTGATCCACTCTCATCTTTTGGGTCTCTGCCAAGATTCCTGACCATGGCAAAAAAATTAGACTGAAGGCTTTAAAATTAGATCTCACCTGTCTCTCCACGAATGCTCATAAAATGGAAAAAATAAATCACTTGGATGCCAAGCTCAGTACATGTACTGGGATTTTGGGGGCTAAAATGGAGAGAGTCTGGATTAATTCTGCAGCAGCCTTGCTGAGCAGGGGGGAATTTCCGCTGCGCTGCAGCACTTTGCAGGTGAGGTTAGGACAGCAGCCTTTTGCAGTTTGTGCTCTCAGAAATCCACTGATTTTGATGATGCCTTTTAAGAGAATATGGAAATATTCAATAATCTCTTAGTTCCTTAGAGGCTTATGAGTGTAAATTAACACTATGAAGTCCAGAGGTATGAACTGGCTAAGATTATGTCGTCTTCACTCTACAGATTCAGGGAAGAGTCTGTGTTACTGTAACAAATAATAAAAAGCCTCCTAGTGCTCTTGACTACGTTTGTAGGAACGGATTGGTAGCGACTCTTTGGCTTTTGTGGGTTTTGTTCCAAGTGTGGAATGTAAATTAATCAACTAATGAACTTCAGGATTAAAAGAAAAAAAAAAAAAAGCTTATATTCACTGTCATAGTATTTTGGGAAGTAGAGAATAGTGCCTGTGAATTTATTATTTCAAGGTGAATGGTAGATGTACGTGTATTAGTTGCATTTTGTTGAGTTTTTTTCAGGGCAAAATTAGAGGACTGATTACATGTACCATCAAATGAAATGCTAGTGCATGATAACTTGAGGAATAGCCAAGAATGGTAGCAAGAAAACTGCAGGCTAAATTGATGGCTAGTGTAGTGGGTGAGTACAGTACATTCAGTACTGTGATTGCTACATGATTATTGAGCCAAATGTGAAGGTATCAGCATGTTCACAGAGCAGACAGCTATTACTTTGAACCTTATTTTATTGATAATTAAAAAACCAACATCGCAAATCAGGTGTAGGGGCGTTCATTTCTACCTGCCAAATGGGGAGGGAGGCATGGAGGCTTCAGAGGGCCTATGAGCCGGAGACGACTTTGTTACCGAAAAGGGCTTCTTCTCTAGAAGAGCCAGCTATGGGGTGGGGTTGTAGCAATTAGTGCAACATCTTTTCCTAAAAGCCAGAGTGCCTAGACAAACCTTCAACATTTGGTGACACAGTTAGACTTAAATGCATTTGTACCATTCTGTGCCCGAACCCATTATGCCTGGAGTGCACAGCCATGCAAGAATAGGTCTGCAGGAGTTTGTTTCAGTCAGATTTGTGTTATTTACCCTGCCTCAACACCAGCCTTGTCCTGAAATCAATGCAAAAGCACACGGGTACCTTTACAGAGTGTTACCTTGCTACTCCCTTTTTTCCTGTTACTGGATAATGAGAAAGACCCTGTTTTGGTAGCTGTAATGGATATAAGCTGATTTGCTGTTGCTTTGCTAATTAACTGATGTGAAGATAAACTACTTGTTCTGTGGAATGATGTAGACAAGGAAACTATTTCAGATGAAATAGTCGGGTTTTCTTTGTTTTTTAATTCTGCACAGCATAAAGAAGGTCCTGTCCTGTCTCCTGACTGCCATCCAAAGAACTACTAGTAAGTGGAATGCTGAATTAATTATTTTTCTACTTTGTTCAAGTTTTCTTTGAAAAGCATTTCATACCAGTATTTTAGAGGGAAATTCAAAGAGATTGATTAGATATCGCCTAAGAATTTTACCTACCATCAGTTGTACTATGTCCGTGTTCCTCAGCATTTCAGAAAATGATGAGACATGCTAACTAAAATAAAAATTACAGGGCTAAAAAGCAGACAAGTTACTTTTAACTCACTTACTATGGCACATAAACAGACATCTGGCAAATAGCTGTTCCTCTAATCCTACTTGCAATATTTTTTTATGTACCTAACAAAACTCTCTATTACTGCAGTAGTGTTACTCCAGTTAAAAATAAAGGATGCTGCTTAATTTCAGTGATTGACAATAAGTTATAACCCATACTTCTAGCTATGGAATATTAAGCCAGTAGTCTAAATCTCTCTAGGATTTTAGTGATGGTGAGCAATTACCATTGACAGCAGCTTGTGTGAAATGCACTAGTGAGCTGGGGGGCAGTGTAAACAAGCCTGCATTGCTGCTCTGCCTGTTCTCTGTACAGACAGGAGAATTCTCCAGAGGCATCAGGCTGGCACCTCTCACAAGCCTTGCATTTACTTACTATTCATTATTAATTGTTAAGTGCTTACAGCACACTCGATATTGTAAAAAGTACAAAGATACAGTCCCTGCCCAGAGGAGCTTACTTTAGAAGATAAGCAGAACCAACTCTTTTTTTTTTTTCTTTTTTTCTTTTTTCCTCCTATACAACCAATACAGTTTTCTTTGTGTTGTATTCGAATTCTCTCAAACTCGGATAATATGGGCTTCAAGGCAGGTTATATAACATTTCTTTACTGACTTTCACATTACCCAGTTCAGAGTGAAAGAACTGTCAGACCGTACTTGGCTATATGCAGCGTGACAGATTTCACTGTTCTGAACAATTGGTCCCAACTGCTCTTATTTCTTATTTGAGGTTTCAAACCATATTCGAAAGCTATCAAATTTCATGTTAATCTCCTCAGGAGGAGAAAGAACAAATGTCTGGATGGCCAGGCAAGCCAGAGCTGATGCATACTGAATAGCAGGAAAGGCATAATATTACTTGGGAAAGCCTCTGACTAGTCTGTGTTCCCTTCTTCATTAGGCAGAGAGTTTTCTGATTTGGCTGGGTGGGGGAAATGGAATCAATAGGTTAAAAAAGGTAGCATTCTCTTGAAGAAACAAAATACAGACAGTACCCTGCATATTATAAATACAATGCATATTATTTTATTTGTAAGTGTTTTACTCTCACATAAGAATTAGTACAACACAGATTATTTTTTTATGTTATACTGGTTCTGTCCCATTCATTCCAGAATCCCAAGCATAGTCGCCTGTTTTTGGAAAGCTTCGTAATTAGTAACAAAGTGCTAAACATTAACATGTGGGTGGCTGAGGGGCAACTTTGTAACTAAAAAGAAAGTATACAATGGAAGGGAAAAACAGTTGAGAGGAAGTGGGTGACCTGAAGCCTGTAGAGAAAGAGAGAAATATTATTCTGAAAGAAGTAGAGATTAAAGAAAAAAAAAGTGATCAAATAATGATAAACACAAAGCATCTCTGCAATAGTTTCTGAATACTGTATGTTTTACTTGTAGTAAGCTGATCTATGAATGAATCTGTTGTTTTAATTGGGCAGCAGATTATAATGAGAAAAGAAAAATAGGGGAGGATTGGATGTGGTCTGGGGTCTACTAACAGGAGGGCAGTTGATACACCAGGTCAGAACAAGTGAGTCAGAGACCACTGGTTTGGCTGCCTACAGGTCTCACCAACATGAACCTGGTGAGCCAGTGCCTGGAGCTTTTCAGGATTGTGAGAGCACTGGTTGCAGGAAAGGGGGATTGTCTTCTAAGAGGGATGGTTTGGATCTGCTCAGCTTCCTCCTGTTCAGTGTATAGGAACTTAGGGCAGCTCAAGATAAGTTTTAGCCAAACAGATACTCCATGAACCCTGTTCTAAATCTTTTCCCTGTTGGTACCTTATTCCTTCTGTTAAGTCAGAGCTGCCTAATCATCATCCAGTCATAGAATTCCCAAATGGAAGACCTACCGGTGCCAGTATCAGCTGGAATTGGGTAAGCACAATTCAGAAAAATATAAGACACAGCCACTCAGCTCACTATGATTTCACTTTTCAGTTCAGGATACAAGATAATCTTCACTGACATTACAGCCCTTTCTGTAACATTCAGACCCTCTTACAGAGAGGTATTCAAGTCTAAATATCCATAATCTAAATGATCTGAAAGTATTGCAAATATAATCATATACTTTGCACTGTGGTCCAAATTCGTATGTTTTAAAGACTAGGCCAGGAGGAATACCAAGCTGATCCAAGTATAGCTTCTTAGCAAATGTGGCTAATGGGAGGTGATCAACTGATGAGAGAAAAAAAAAAATAAATTCAGAAAGTGCATTAGAATAGGCCACAGAAGCAAATGACAGATCTAGGGTCGATATTTCAGACACTTATCAGCAAATTTAAGCAAAACTAGCTTAGATACTGAATACTAAAGGCAACTTCAATGTAATGCGGAAACATAGATAATTGAAAGTGTTCTCCGTGCTTGAAGCTCGTGATTGTGTCATCAATTTTAAAAGTAACCATTCTGGATACCGTCTGACCACCATAAATGGAAAGCGAGGGAAATGAGTCTTACTTTAGTTGTAACCATTTAGACAGAGCACTGAAAGCCAATCAACACCTACAGAGTGCTGGAAAAAAAGAATTTTGCATTCTTTAAAATGTGGCAACTTGTAGAATTAGGCTTAGGCTTTATTCCAACACAGGAAAATGTTTTTAAATTCCACTAATACTTATATATCTAAATGGTTGGAGAAAACACCTTTGGGCATGATCGTCCATCAACCTAATTACTTTATGTTTGCTGACTGAGATTTTGAATAATAATAGCTAAGATCTGAAACTGCCTTTGCTTTGATTCTGAAATTGCTGGAATATATAATGTTTCAGTCTTCTTTAAAATAGAAATATAGATACCAGGCACATTTGAAAGATGAAGAGGTTATTATGCTAAATAGAACAGCTTGCACATATATGCTCTGCTCTAGACACTCCTATACAGAAGCACATGCATGGGCCTTTATTGCAGCTGCACAAAATTTCTGTGTTTCTGATCAGTTCTTATTGCTCATGATCAAAAGAGTTCCAGCTCCCAGTGTATCTCCTATGCTATGTTATCTGGATATGGCTTAGACAGGTTTTATCTCCAAATCATTTGGGTACAGGCAAGGAAACACTAAGAAGTAAGGTCGCAGAAATGTTTCCTCAGCTCCTGTGTTCCTGTACTACAGCATCTGCAGGGAAATCAGGCTTTATAATCCCAAACGTGTAAGCACAGAGCGACAGAGAAATGCCTGTCTAGATGTACCTGTCACAGGAGAAAAAAAAAAAAAAAAGTCAAAAAAAAAAGAGCAAAAGCTTATTATTTGATAATGCCTTGTAAAAAAGGAATAATTGCTCAATTTGGAATGTCTGCTCCCAAACATAGTAGGTACCCAGCTGTACTGATTAAAAGAATTGTTAATATAAGCAAGCATATTTCATTCACTTTCATTACTGAAAATCACAGGGTTTTTCTGCCAAATTGTAGAAAATAATAATAATATAAAAGCCGTGCTTGTAATGGCTTCAGACTTCAGCCTGCAAGTGCAGTGCAGAAAGCTGAATGCAGCAGTATCACTAGGCAGCTTCATACAGGTGCACAGTGGGAATACCTCAAGAAGCAGTTAGCACTTCAGTTGCAAAACCTTCAGAAGACAAATGGAAACTCAGCTATACCCATACAGAAAAAGTCATACATAGTCTCATGTAATTGTATATTTTAATAGCAAACTCAATAATTTTAATTTACCAAAAATAATACAACTCTAAAGTTTAAATGTTAACATTTCCTACCATATTATATATGTTACTTATTCTGGGCATTTTTTAAACTGATTTATTTGGGGAATATAATTTTTCCCCACTCATGTTTCAATAGGCCAGATAATGCTTTAGACTCAAGGTTTTATTATCTTTTTAAATATCTTTAATATCTTCTTTTTTTTTTCCCCTTTCACAAATTTAATAATTTGTTCTGCACTTTGATTGCAGATTTTGGTTGAAAATTATCTAAACTGTCTTTGGTAATTATTTTTCTTGCTATTATTACAAGCTTAAGATCCTTTGGGAGATTATCACATTTTATGTCTATAATTATTTGAACTCCCTCCTGGTTCTGTTCAATAAAAAATTAAGATCAATAGCTCCTGGCACACAATAGCTATGCAGAGCTTCTTGTCTCTGCAGGCAAGAAATCCCGATCTATAGAAACAATGAATTCTTAGTGCCACAAAATCCTGCATCAAGTTGTCTATTATTCACTGTTCATCCAGAGGTTGTGTGAATCCCCTTTCTCTAATAGTTACATATTTCTAGGAGATAGACTGCAAAGATATTTGGGAATAGGAGGAAGATACTTCTGGGAGCGTGCTGGGGGAACCTTGAAAATGTTCCTTAATGTATTCTAGTGGCTATTCCAAGCCAAAGAAAATGGTGATTCTAAGACTTCAGGCTCCTGTTGGATATAAAGTATGCAAAGCAAGACAGATAGGCATTTGAATCAAGGTAAACACTACTGGTGCATCTTAAGTTGTTAGAGGAACTGTGCTCTGTAGTGTGATGCCAAATAAGAAAGACAACCACCTTTTATACTGTTGTGAGTAGTTTTACAACATGGTTTGCGGCATTTTTGTGGCACCCCCTGGCTGTGTGTTAGACTTCAGGAAATTAAAACAAAACAAAACAAAACAGACTTGCTGCTCTTCTGCAGCTACTTGTGTTTACCAAAACCAGCCTCAATTATAATTCAGCTGTGTTGACAAACTTCACTGTCTACTGCTATGGTGGCAATGTCCAAAACATTTAGTTTTCAAGCATTTGTAATAGATCCAGAACAATACCTTTGCATATTTGTTCCCAAAGTTAGACAGATCAGAAAAAAACTCTTCTATTCAAAACATTAGTGTAATGAAAATTTTAAAAATTTGAAACATTAACAAAATAGCAACACAAATACAACTCAAAGAGTAGAGAATCATTTAACTCCAAATTTTCAAAGTCACGTCTTAGCCATGTTATGACTTGTGCAGGCCTGCTGCTGCTTCGTATTTTCCATTTCGAATCTCAGTTAAAAGATTGCTAAAAATACAGAAAATGCTTTTCTACTGTTGTCATGTTAAGAAACTGGCATATTTCACTTCAGGCAGTTATAGCATTCTTAATGTGTTGGCATGCAGTGAGCACAGGCAGTGCTATGACCCTCCAAAGTTTGTCTCTATAAAGCTGTATGTTTGAGAGCCTCAGAGTATTTTGTGAGAATTTTCAGTATGGTCCAAAGGTAAAGACGTGAATAGACACTCAATATTCACAGCACTAACAGTAGCCCTTGTGACTGCAGAGGGTAAATTGCATTTTACTGGAACAGCAGGAGAAAGGAATATAAGCATCAGATCTTTAGCATTAATGAGAATAAAAGGAGAGAAACAATACTTAATTTTATCTTTGGTATTTTGAATGCTGTCTCTTGACATATCAGACATGGAATACATTTTATTACTGTGTATTAAAAGTTACAATAAATGAGATTAATCAGTGAAGGCTTGATGAACAATAATAATATTCCTTATTGTTAGCACAGCTAACAGCAAGCCTCAGAAAATGTGTCATTCAGAACACTGGATGAATGCCAATCTTACTCCAAATTTATAAACACTAGAAATGACATTTTGAAGAACTATTGATTAGTTACATGGATGTCAATTTCAAGTAAAATCGTGAAAATTTTGGACTTGAGCAACAAAGAAATTAGAGGCTAAAGTGGTAATTATGGAAATCAGCACAAAGATAAATCTTGTCCAATTATTCCCTTTTTTTTTGACAAGATCATAAATGTATTTAAAAATGCAAATGCAGAAACATAGTTGGGATTTTTTTTTTTTCTAAGGCACTAAATATCTTGTATTCATTAAATGCTTACTTGATTTAGAAGTAATAGAGAATACATTAGATGGGCTACAACCTGTGCTGATAGATCTAAAAAATATTACTAATGGGGAGATGTAACTGAGTGTTATTATTTCTAGAAAGGACCTTCTATGAATAAGTTAGTTATTTGGTGTAATCAGAATTTTTGTCATTTATGCAGACAATACTGAAAGGTTTTTGGTAGTAAAGGTTGCAGATGATGTGAAAAAATAAGAACGTTAACAAGGTTGCTATTTCAGGGCAGGCTGGGTAGTCTTAAAAAATTGAGTTGAAAACACTATGTTTGAAGATAGTCAAATACAAGGTACAACAATTGGGACATCATACCACAGGATAAGAATGTTCATTTTC
Source organism: Nesoenas mayeri (assembly GCF_963082525.1). NCBI lineage: Eukaryota > Metazoa > Chordata > Aves > Columbiformes > Columbidae > Nesoenas > Nesoenas mayeri. The sequence continues at coordinate 24,538,425 of NC_137545.1, forward strand.
AATTGAAACAAGAGTTAATTTAAAAGCCCAAACAAGCTCAAAGTCAGTGGTATGGGAAATAAGGTCTATGTGATCCTGTGATGACTGGAATGGGGAGCTGTGAGTAGAAGGAGGGACATGAGCGTGCTATGAGTTGCAATGTGTTGCACTGATCAAGTTTCTTTGGGGTATTTTGCCTTTTGTTCAATAAAGGTTTTGACATTATACTAACAGATTGTGGGAGAGATTTTAAGGACTGGCAATGAGATTTAAACCAGGCTTGAAGAACTCAGCTTATGAACTTGCTGAAGAGAAAAATAAAGAAGCTCTTTTGACTGCTGGAGAAGATACTACTGGGACTTCCCAGCATGTCTGGCAATGGAATAATATTATCTAACAACTAGCAGTGGATAGTAGAGAAGTTCATCTTGTAAAATACAGTTTATTGGAAATAAGTGTTTGAACAGCTAATACAAAAGGCAGTGGACATAGAACTAGTCTGGGCCTTTAATTCAGATTCAGAGCAAATTGGATTGAAACTGTTCACTTCCATCTTGGAATTTGTTAACTTAGCAATTCCTCTTTTCCCTTCATCTTAAAACAGTATTTTCTTATGAATAGTAAGGACAGTTCTGCTTTAAGATTATTATAATCAAATTATGTCCTTTAGAAGTCATGAAAGAACTTCTCCCTGATGCATAAATTAGTCAACTGTATTCTTTTTATTTTTTTTTTTTTACTCTGAATTGCTTTGAGACAATATAAATTAGCCACTAGGGAGCAGATAGTTTTTGGAATATACCTGTAGTCTGAAAGACAACTGGGAATGAACCAGCTGTACCTTCCTCATAAACTTGACTTTAAAGTGGTTGTTGGGCTTGGCCTACAATTCAAATCAGCAGAAAAAGGTTTTAAAAGGCTTTTCCCTTCTTCTCTTCCACACCGCAGAGCATCTTGATACATTTCACCGAGCAACAACAACTCTCTAGTGTCATTTGCAGCATTTCTCTTCATTCTGTGCCCTTTGTCACCCAATTATTTAATCTCTGCCAGATTTCAATCAAAATAAATAAATTTTGGTTTCATTAGAGGAGTAACTGGGCTACATCTACTGGAGTGAAGGTCAGACTAAGCATTCTAGCCCATGAGGCCCGAACTATTAATACTATGAAGCAATACTGCTTATATTTTTCAGCTTTTTTTTTGCTTAAAATCACTTCCCTTCCTGAAAGGGGCTGCAACTGAGTAAAGTCATCAGGGATTAGTATTCTTTTCTGTATTGCTATTGAAAATGTTTAAGACTAACTCTAAACAATGGCAGGTTGTACCATACTGTTCCAATTCTAGGCTGACATTGCTACTCTAGCAGACTCGGAGTAACAAAAGTTGGGGCAGAGGGTGTAGAAGGAAAATATTGATATAGCCCCACAACCAGTATCAGAGGAACCCTGCTTACGCTTAGCATTAGGGGAGCAGCAGTTATATAGTTAGTGTCCTCACAGAAGTCCTATGTTAAAAATGGATGATTGAAAAATTACTTGATCCTGTTCTCTTAGTCATGCAGGAGGGGGTGTGGAAAGTTCTGTGGAAAACCCACTGTTTCCAGAAAGCTGGTGAATCAAAATAGAAATCCCAAAGGAAGGTTTGAGACCACAGAGCTGTGGTTATAGACAGAAAGTCCTATTAATGTTTCTATTTGAGTACCATAGGAATCTTCACATCTCCTGTGAAAGAGAGCTCAGTCTCTTTCCCAGATGACTCTATTTAGACCTGGAGCTGCCAGGTGGCTTCAGCCAGTTGTCCTTAGACAGGAAAATGAATTGATTTGTATTGCTTGACCTTTGCAGGTCCACTGTTGGACACAAGGAGACAGCAACCTGCATTTTGCAAAGCAGTGATTCAAAGTTGACATAAATTGAGATATTGGTTGTGGGAGGAACGTGTTCTCTGACAAAACTGTGATAGGCATCCCAATACTGCACTGTACGTGACTGAAAAATGAAGACGTGTCTTTCTCAAGGTCACGTCACAGCTTTCAATAAAAATGAAAAACTGTTGATGTAAATTTGCTGAAGTAAAGAATTTTGCTTCATTAAAGTGCCATAAAGAATAGAATTTGCTGAATTCATCTGAGATGACCTGAAAAAATAGAAAAAGTATTTTCCCTAATTGATCTCTAACAACTTAGTGATTTGAGTATGGCTATAGCTGAATCTTGAAGAATGACTCACTAAGAGTGATTAAGGAAAGGAGAACTTCTGCAACAGATTTTTGTGAGATCTCATTGCTTTGCACCATGAAATCATAACAAAAGATATCAACATGAAGGGCTAATATCTTTAAAAGACAAGGCATTTTATCACTGCTTTGGTCAGTTTACAGTTACTTTTTTTTTACTCTGCCTGACAGCAAGTCATGGTGGCTTACAAGGACATTCAGTTTGCTTGCTCACATAAGGGAATTAAAAAGAGACAGCTGCATCAAAAAGATGCGCATGATAAACAACAACAACAAAGTATATTTTCAAAAATAACACAGTTTTATCTCTCCTTTGTCTTGTTAATTGTTTTTAGTAGAGAGTTTATTTAAATGAAAGATCAGAAAGATCAGGCCAAATAAAAACTTATTCTGACAGGTAAAAGGAATGTTTGAAGATGGCGCATTCTAGGAGTTCCTGAATGTTGTTTAGATGAGATAGTGCTAAAATATTTTTTAAGGCTTGTATGTCATGCTTCTACGCTCAACATTAGACATGGGATCACTTAAACTGTAAGTGAAATGTGTATGCAAACCTAAGAATGTGAAGAATGTTGGCAAGTATGCATCTTGCTATATAAATAAATAATACACTGCGTATCAGTCAGCCAAGGACTGGACTGGAGAACCTCAGAACCTGGGAGCTGCAGAATATAACTGACAGCACTCTGAACCCTCCTGCTCTGCAAGGGACTGCCCTCAACTTACAAAGGAAATTTAGAAGATCTGGTGTGCTGGAATACTGTGTCTCTCAGCACTGAATGCAAGTTCCGCATTTAGGTAAAAAGTATTGAACGAAAAGACTTGTCTCATTCTTATTAGTCTTTATCTTTGGGTTGGTGGAGGAAAACTGAAGACAGAGGCATGCTCTGACCTAGACCTGTGCATCAGCTGCATTTAAATCTCTGGAGATTGTGAAGGCTATGCTGTCTCTTGGTTTTGAGTGCTTGTAGTGTGCAAGTCCAAAGTTTGAACATGGAATACATAGTCTGAAAAGCTTTGATTACTGCTTAGTAAGTCCTCTATGGAAAAGAGCTGCAGATGCTAGAGACCTGAAAACTTGCCAGAGATACAGGCTTCTTTTTTAGGCAAGTGTGAGCTCTTGTATTTTAAGCTATGCCCAAGTGACTAGGAACCTCTTGGGAAGGAAAGCAAGAGACCAGAGAGAATCTGTGTTATTTCCTGGAAGCATCCAAATGATGGAAACAAGAGGAACAGTTACCAGGAGCTGGAACACTTTCTTTGATGGGAGTCAAATAGATCTTTTGAAAGCATTTAACAGCTCAGCCACACCTTTGTTACCCTGCACTTATTAAACCTATTTCTAAAATTTCTGGCAAAACCAAATACAAGCAATATCACTTTTCTATTAAGAACTAAATCTGATTTTTTTTTTTTCAGAAGTATAGACATTTCAAGGAATTGAAAAGAAATTAAAACCTAATGAGGATTAAATGTAATTTGTTTGACAGATCCAGGTCCCATGTCAACTGAAGGAAGACAAAAACAAGCTACTTGGATTCAGAATGAAATTGAAGTGATAAATGTACACCTTTTAGCTCAAAGTCAATACTGATTGCATCTTTACATGTTGTTAGAGGGCACGATCAGTCTGTGAATTTGTTCATTGCAGTAGGTCTTTCAAAATGTTGCGTTATAGAGTTCTCTGTGTGGAATCAATATCACAAATGATGCTTGCCATGCGCTGTTTAGGAGGGTTTGGGGGGGGGCGGGGAGAGGGGAAAAGTAAGGTGCCTTATGCTCTCATGCTTTTAGTGCTAATGGTACATTTGTTATTCTGAACCATAAATCTGCTCTGCCTGACATTGTTTTTAGGCATCAATATCTCATGGCTTGGACTTTAAGGTACTGCAGTTTCTGGAGGAGTTTTCATGGACGACTTACAATTTAAGCAACGTAGTCTCCAGACCTGTGTGTATTGTTCTTTGCTCTTCAGCTTGTAAGAACTAGTTTAGGGAGCTACTAAAAAAATTGATAATCTAATTTCAACATCCTGGAATAATCAACAGAAGAAAATTCAACAAAAAAGCTTGCCAGTACTGATTATTTTCAGTTGATAAAGATCATTCATTACCCAAAATAAATAGGAATATTTATTGAATGCTTAATTAACTGCTTTTCAATTTTAAATTCTTTTCTCCTATTTTTGCCATTCTCTTTTAGCATTAATATGCAAAAAGCAGATGGGCTTTTTAGGAGATAAGTACAAAAATAGTGGCTTTGAGAAATCAGTTTATAGGCACTCTCAGAGGTATAATAGGCAGACCTATAAATCTTACAAAAAATCTGGGAAAGGAATTAAAAAGGCTACCATAGCTAGTTTTATTGCAGAGGAAAAGATATCAAAGAGAATTCAAAGAATAGTCCATGAATATTAAGATTGCTGTGACCTTGACCTACTCAGTGTTCATAGTTTAATTGTAGAAAGTTTTTTACACTTATTTGGGTTATAATTTTTCAGTTATTTTCTAGGATAATGTATAATGTTAAATATTCAGAAACTGCATGCGTTTACGAAATTCAAAAATTAGTGATGCCTATCTAAGGAGACTGCACTGAACTTGAGAATTCAGTGTTCGCTTATCACTGCTGAAATACTTGAGCATTTGGAGGAAAATCAGGGACCTTCTTGTAAATGTGTAGAATACTAAATGTAGAATACTAAGGAAAGGAAAGTTGAAAACATTGACACATGTTACATATGAAACATAGAATTTAATACATTTGGAAATATCACTACTTTCTAAAGTACTCTTGAATGCAGTTGCAAGATTGGTAAGGTATTATCTAAGAATAAATGAATATTTAGAGTTGTACTTTTGCCTGTTTGAATATTGGTGTCAGTCAGACACTCCAGGAAGTCTAGTCAACTAAAGGAGAAAAATCTTTCTCTAGCCCTCCAATCTGTGGTGATGTGACTGGGTCAAACAATAAAAAAATACGTGTAGAGTAAATTCAGGTCTTGAGTTGTCAGATAATAATCAAAATCAAAAGCTGACGCTGCCTTTTTCAAAAAGGAGATATGAGCTATGCTTTTATTGGTTTTGCTAACAGAAGTAGCACATGGCCAAATGGAAATGGCCAAAGTCTTCAGAGAGAGTTGTGTAAAGGACTTGTATATGGAAACCCCTTGCCCCATGGATCGGGTCTAAATGCAGACTTTGAGCCACTGTTTACACATTTCAGCACGAATCGCTTGTGAAAGTTGTTCAGGAACACAAGGGAGAAATTATTTCGAGACCAGAAAGCAAGGTCAGAGAGGATGGAAAAAACCAAAAACCTGCACCTAAAGATGTTGTAGATATCTCTCTTGTCAGTGATACTGGAGCATTTTAATGTTTCATAAAATCCCAAATGGAGTCTATCTTAGTATGAGCAAACCTCAAGTAATGATTTATTTATGTGCAAGGCACCTTAAGAGCAAGGTGTCTAAAAAAGATCCTCCTCAAGATTCTTGGCAGGAGTAATGTCTATGAGATACTGCAGCCTTCATTTGAGCATGGAATAGAAAGAACCTTGTGGACATCAAACTCAGCCAGTAAGGAAAATTTGGTGATAAACATTCTTAATTTCTACCACCAAATTTTTCATAAAAGAAAAAATCCACAGCTTGTTTCTTAGACTTACAGTCTTCTGTGAAACGTCACTAGCATTATCTTTATAAGACAAGTACAGCAAGAGTCTAGATTGTTTTGTACTCCTGACATTAAACTCTCAAACATTCATGTTTTCATCTCCATCCTTACATGAGGGGTATTCTAGCCCATTCTTCTTTTCTAATCAGCAGCTTTACTGTACAATCATTTGCAAAATAATACATTTTTTTTAAAAACTGTGTTTATTTAGTTTGACAGAAATCTTTTAACTGCTGGGGCATCAGAATAATTAATTTGGTAATGGAGAACCCTAGAAACTTCTTTTCTTACCACTGTCAAGCATTAGACTCTACTACTCACATTATCAGTGCAGCTAGCTCAGAAACGGTCTTTCACTAAGCGTCCTACATGTTGGCAGTTTCTTTATCAATTTGTGTTTGAATAGCCTTGATTTGCCAGCAGATCAAACTGAGTTCATCTAGAGCAAAAATGGTTATAAGAATTCTTGTAAACCAAAAAGTTTTGTGGCTCGATGGAAGAATAAGTTGGCTGATTCCCGAGAAAAGTGAACAATTTTTTACACCCCGGACAGAAACCGTGGCTTGCAGGCATATTCTGAATGACAATAATTTGATGTTTACAAATGATTGCTTTGTATTTACTTATCCTCATGACAAAAGAGTATAATGAGGTAGTCATTGTTCTGTGATTGAACAAACGATTTATAGGCAATATCATAGAAAAGAAGACTGGAAAAGCTTTGAAGGAATATCTAGTTCATAATTTTGCCCAAAGATGGAATCAGCTGTATCAAATTTAGACAAGTTAGCCTGAACTGTTACATCAAACAGTGTCTTGCCTTTGCAACGCTGACAGTCAAGTTTGCTATTCTATTCATTTAGGCAGCATTTTCTACTCAATTTCTGTGTGTTGGGTTGGTTTACCTATAGTTTACCTACAAACTTTATTTTTCTACCTGATGCAGTCAACATTTATTATCTGTAGGCAGATTATCCTGGTATTGTATTAACTGTGACGTGGCTGTGGAGGCATCTGAGCTGGCTTTAGATGAATAGTTTGGCTGCTTTGATGCTTTTGAGTGCTGTGATCAACAGAATCACCAACTTTTAGCACCTTAATTAAACTGTCATTTGCTCTCATAGCCGGTGGTCGTATTTTCAGCTCTAGATTAACCAGGGTCCAGCATGTAAATACTTTTCTTGTAAGAAAATACTCTTATTTGACACTTGAAACACCAAAAGTAGAGGCTGGTACATATAAATTATATCAAGTTTTATTAGGGACTCCTCATTAACAGTCAACATCAATAAGTGAAAGAATAAATGCAGTTATGTTTAATATTATTTGCTGATGTGGTACAAATAAATTGCACTGATTGGATGTTACTGACTTCAAAACCAGCAATAATTGTTTAAAAATCATTCTCAAATGATATTTCCCTTGCATTATTTTTTGTCTCACATTATACTTTAGACTCACAGCTAGTATATCCAACTAGGAAAACGTATTTAAAAAAACTCAAGTCTATTTTTTTAACCTGATCAAATTTGTTAGAAAGGTCATTTTATGCCTACTGATAAAAGAGAAGTAATATTTTCAGTGGATTTTGTAAATGAAAACTGGATTACGTATGCTCCTTTCACCTTCACCTTGATTTTCCCATTTGAGATCCGAGCTCAAATCACCTTTATTCTGCTAAAGGCATGACTAAGTGTAATAGTCCCTGTACCTAAGCTGACTTCTGTAGAACCCAGCCAATGTCCTACATTGATACTAAAACTTTCAGTGAGTTTAGTCCTGTCTTTTGGTGTTGCGGCAATGCTATTGCTGAGTTCTTCATTCCTCTTTAATGCAGCCCAGGATTTTAACTTGGCAAGTTTCAGAGCTGTATGGAAAATTATGTCCATTATTTCACTCACTCACCCAAACCCATTTAATTTAAACAAGAAGGGCCATCAAATATAGAAGTACTTTCATAAAATGGAGCATTAAATGTGACTAAATTATATTTTCTTTATCTCTCCTTTTCTGTATTCATGATCAAATGATGCTGATCTCTGACATTAGGTATTTGTGTCCAGTTGCATTACTCTTGATCATGCCTAATCAAACTGTCTCTCGTATAACTAGAAAAGTTAAGATGCCCTATCTTAGTGAAACCTTGGCTTTCTTTTCTAAGGAGAAACTATATCACTCAAAATACTAATTCAAGCATACTTTATATGTGCATTATCAGTAAGGCTCTTTACTTACTATTCAAGTGTTCAAATAAAATATGGAATACAAGTTATATGCAGTGATTTAAATTAATGTAAAGCTGATTTTTGTAAACAACAAGGCTGTGTAGGTTTCTAGCTGCTGGCTAACCCTGGATACTTGTTTCTCCTCTAGTGCCCTCCACAAAGGAAGTGTTAATATAACCAAAACAATAATAAACTGAGAAATATTCCAAAGCTTCTCTCCAAAAAATACCAAAGAAATACAAGAAATGCCTGTAAACATCTTCACAAACAGGAATGCATCTTACCCAGCATTTTCTTGAAAATATCAAAATTACTGTAATACAAGTACTTTAATCTCTGTAAAACCAGGTAAAACAGGTAACAAATGGTTATTTTTCTAGAAATTTAGTTGCATGCAGTAAGATTTACTTAAGGGAATAGCACTTCCCTTTGGAAGTTAATCCCGGTATTTTATTTTATACCATTGCTTTTCTTCTACTTACCACAATGAGTAACATATAGAGAAATGTATGCAGCAGCTGTCTGTGTCTCTCCTTCCTTACTTTGCCTTGCAGTTGCTCTCCTGTTCACTGTAGCTGTGCAGTCCTCTAGATAAAGAGTGGCGGGAGTTCTGCTACCTTGACAGTAGGTGCAGATGCAGCTTTAGCCCTGGCTGGCTGCCTCATATTCGTAACACCCTCGCTCCTTCCGGTCATTCGTTCCAGGGGAGGAATGACACCAGCACTTCTGAGCTGTTCTTATGTTTTCTCCCAGAACACCCAGGGAAAGCAGACTTCGTGATCTCCATGCTAACTACCAGCCTGCCTGCTGCCAGTTCTCCCTACTTCTGCCAGTGATGACATTCAGCTTGCTCCTCCGCACAGGATACAGCACTGATTCCTCATTATGTAAGGCAGTCTAGGTCAAGTGTAGGAGAGACACTGCTGGCCTGAGCAAGCTGGTGGACTGCTTCCTCAGCTTCATGCTTCATGGGGTCTGGAAGCTGGATCCTGATCTTTGCTACATCTCCTTGGGTAAACATTTTTGCATTATTTAAGTGGTTACTGTGCTATTTTTCTATGCAGATAGCTGTCAGCCATGCTGTGAATTGCAGAGAGAATTTGCTAGGTGAAACCAGCTCTGTCAGCATGATTGAATGAACAGAGTAGTAGTTCTAGGCATCTCAGCTTTAAGATGCTTTACAAATAAATAAATCATAAATTGGGTTTGTTTAACAAACATCTTTTCTAACCGTATGGGGATTATTGTTAATTTGAATGATTAAGCAGTGAATGAAGTGCATTTGCTTGAAGGTGGTGTGGGAAAGCATTATTGGATATAGCTATTAGCTCTGAGAGGTTTACTGCAGTTCCTGGCTGTTGCATTGTTTTAGCCTTGCAGATTACAAATATGCTTCCCTTATTAAACAAAGCAAAATTTTAGCAATTGTATTTAATTGTAGTGAACTCTTCAGTTATTTTTTGAAGTAGCAATTAAATCCAAGATACTCTTTGCTATTTACTGCATGAATCCATGAATCTCTATGCTTCTGAAATATGCAAGGTGAATACTGCAGATAAAATTATATTTAGTGACTGCTCTGCAGAATGCCAGAACAGTACGTGTTAGCTAGATTTATATTACAGCATAGCTTTTTTTCATGCAGCATGTAGAATGGAAAGATTTTTTTTGTATTTCCACACTGCTGACAAATCAATCTGTGACAAAACATAGAACAGGTTGTCCTTAAACAAATTATACATATTGTCAGGTGCTGGAACATCTGATTATACTGGAATGCAGCAGAAGAGGCCCTGGAAAGTAACAGCATAACACTGATACTGCAGCATCATGTAGGGGAATTCAGCAAGGCTAGCCTGCTTGTTAGGGACAGTTATTATATAGTAAATTTTTTAATATTTTGAGAGATTATTAGAAAACTTGTTTATGTACAGTACCTTGGACAGCAACTTTTGGTTTGGTTTTTTTTTTTCCTTTCGTGGTACTATAGCATCTACTGCCTGGGAGGGAGCAGTTGGTAATAGAAATTTAAGGTACATTAATGAATTCCAAAATATAGGAATAGCAAAATAACTGAGAGCAACTTTAGTCAGTATTGTATCAATGAGTTATATTTAACAGCTTACTACCAAGATTTCATTTAATATATTAACTTAAAAATAGTGATGTTTCTATTGAATTATGTTAATGAGTGTCAAAACAGAAAATTAAAAATGCGAAACTATTGTCTATTGACAATATGGCATTTACAGAATTTTCATGTCTAATAAGTATGCTCACTCTAAGAATAAATAGCGAGGTCCCTTTCTTAAATCAAAATAACATTGAATATTAATAAAAGATTATGTGTTAATATCAGATGAAAACTAATTTTGATGCGAAGAGTGGAAGTCCTGTAATTGTGGGGTGTTTTCCCTCACTAGAAACTAGTAGTTCTTCACACCGTTCTAGAAATAACTGTTAGAATTTAATTTCAACACTTGTTTGTGAGGTGAATTGTTGTATCATTTTCTTATCATCTTTAAAAGCTCTTTTTCTCTTGAAAAGAACTGTCAAGCAGTTAATGTCTCTTCATCAGGGTCTTACCTTACCAGTTATTAAATTACTTTTTCTTTCTTTTTTTTTTTTTTTTAAATGACAATCATGTAGATCTATGCTGTGATATAGTAGAAATACCAGGCTGGTGCCTTCATTTATTACATTGTGAGAGAAGTTAGGTTCAAGAAAATGTAATTAATTTTTGGTATCTTGACAACACCCCTTTTGCCATGCAGTGTATTACATTGTATAATATTTTAGCACACCATTTTATACTTCGAAATACAGAAGTACGTCTTGCAAACAAACTCTTAAAATAATAGCATAGTATAGAACTTAGAACAGAACTGCTAGGTACCATGCACTATTGTAATGAAGTACTTCAGATTCTTTGCTTCTTGTTGCCTGAAGTGTCCTAAAATAGTTGTGCTCTCATATATGCATACACTGTGTTCCTTCCAATTTCAAGTGTGGGTGCTTGAGGTATTTTCTTACAGGCTTAAGGAGTATTAATGGCATATCTATTCAACTAGAATAATGATTTTAAAGAAGACTTATTGTCTTTAAATGTATGATCATTCTCTGGAAGTGTTATTTTTAGTTTTATTGCATCATGGTTCATAGCAGGGCATGCACAGCACTCTCAGCATAGCAAGGTGCAGATGCTTCAGTGGGATACAAAGTGTTAGAAAATGGTGTTTCCTGTGTGTATTTATCTTTCTTATACTCTGGTGTATCACTTTGGGTCTAGGAAATTGAATCTGTGCTCTAAGGTATGTTTTGAACCCACTACAGTGCAGGATATTGACCATTAGTGGTCAGTGCCTCCTCCTGGTATTTTTCTGTGGTTTACTGGAATTGTCTAATCCATGGCTACCTCAGTAGCTTGCTTTCAGTATTCTATATATTCCCTCACATCACAATAAGCAGCTTGAGTTTCTGACAAACTTTTCTCTTCACTTTTCTTCCCAGTGCTAGAGTTTTCTGTCCTGAAAGGGAGTTTCTCAGCTCTCTTCATAGCCATGGAAATGTCACTAAAACCGAGGAGCATGGAAATAGTATAGAAGTGTGTGAGCAACATTATTTTTAGAATAATGTGTTTAGCATAAACAGTAGTGAAAACAGTTTTTGTAATCCATAACATTAGCAAAGCGTAGGAGTATACGTTAGACTATTAGTTTCTGTAAAGATATTTATATTTCAGGTTTTATCATCCCATTTTAATTGGGTAGTAGAGGTATATTTTGTGATTACAGTCATGTGCTAAGTTAGTGCTAAATTGAAAAAGAAAGGCTTCAAACATCTGTGTTTTAGTTTAACTTCATGTATCATCTAAATAGAAGAGTGTCATCGTACAATTCACAAGCTTTCCAGGTAAGTCTGGGCTCTCACAAATGCAGATCTTTGATTGTCCAGAACTGCCAACTTTTATTTCCATCTAGTACACAGAAACATTCCAAATGTTTAGAAGATACCTGTTTAGAAGCTGGTAGATATACTCTATTCCTTGTGCAAAATGTTATTTTTCTTCTTATTCATAGGTTTTCCCTGCTTTTCATTGAACCTGGTTTGATGCAATCTTCTGTGTTGCTACAGTCCACGTCATTTTTCCAGGTCCTGGTTTTCCATGATGATGTTTTTCCATCCTTAAATGCTTGTATAGCTCTTCTGTGACTGCAGTATGATTGATTCACAAATTTAGAAACATAAAGTTCGCCTGCTTATCCATGGAGGATATTGGATGGCTCATTCCTTACATATTAGATATACATATACTCCATCACCTGTTTTTCACACCCACTGCAATTCACAGAATTCATTCTTGGAACACTAGAAAGAGATACTTTAAAGAATCATAGGAGATTTATTCATGTTTTGATAAATTAAATGTACCTCAGACACTGTCATTAAAAAAATGTGTATACAAGTTGCTGTTAACACTTTATTCATTGTGTATATAAAAAACACTCTTCTGTGGTGTTGCTTTCATGGTTTACTGCCATGGCTGAACACCCAAGCTTCAAAAAGTTAATTTTAAAGGTTTCTCTAGATTGTACTGAACTGTAGTATTTGCACTGCAAATGCTGAAACAGAATAGTGATAAAAAGAGCTACATTCTCTTTTTCTTCAGCTGGAGTTCACTATAGGTTGCTTTCAGAAAGGGAGCTGTGTTGCAGAGGATCACAAGAAAAGGACTTCCAGATTAATCCTGTCATGTGCTGAAGGAAACCAGAAGTTCCTAGTGCTTGGTTATCACTAAGGGTGGGCAGTTTGTGGCACTTGAGCAAAAAATATGCTGGGCTGTTCTTCATCAGTGCTCTTAAATATTTGCAAAGTAATTCCTGAGGCAGAGCCAAGAGCAGAAGTGGTCAAAATCCGTGTGAGGGCAAGTGAACCACAAATCTCTATTAATGCAAACTTACCAGGTCTGCAGAATCTGAAGTCTACAAAACTGCAAGCTCAAGGCTGCAATGGGGGTTTGCCTGGCAACTGTGTCTCTGCTGTGCAGGGCATGGAGGTGCTCTCCTTTGGGCCTGTTGGATGGTTGCTTCAGCCCAGGCCCATTCAGATGATTGCTCCTTGGGCACTCAGGATGAGAATCATCATCATCCCTGCAGGAAGAACTGATCAGAAATTTCCAAAGTAAATGCCATGACTATCCCGGACTTGCTTGGTTTTGATAATTATTTTATGAGCTATTAGCAGTGTCCTATTTGTTTAGAGACAGTAAAAAAAACAAGTTGGAATTCTAGGGGGAGAGGAGAGAACATGTGTTATTTACTAACTTTCACTTCATCTCAGAATTTGAGTAGCTGTGGTTGAGAAATCTATACTTTTTCATAATTATTGTTGTTTTCTGCAGAATTCAAGGGATCTGGCCCCTTAGCAGTTGGGAAGAAGCTGCTATTGTGTTGATAAAGTCTTCTTTCCGAGACTGTATATCAGATGGCAGTCTGGTTCAAGGAACCACCAAAAGAGCTTGTTAAGATAACCAGAAATCCTATCAGTTTTCCTGACACTTAAGCTGGTGGACCTGAACTTGAGCATCTGGTTATGCCAGTGTGACGTGAAATCTGAGCCATGAGAAAGGGTGCTTAAAAAAAAAGCTTTCAGTACTTTAGAAATCTCCAAGTATCATTAACAAAGTCAGTGGTCATTAAACATCCTATGCTGCACCTCAACTGATGCTTACTGAAGGATGTTTTAGGACTGTTGGAAACTTTATGCTTTCGTAATGCATTAAAATTACGTCTGAGCTGGGGGGAAATTTAGTGTTGTCAGTGTTATGTTCAGGATGAAAACTGTAGGCACCTGAGGTATCTCAGAGATATTTACTACCCAGTGTTTATTGTTCAAGCTATCCAAATTCTTAGTTTATTGTTTTATTTTGTGGTGTTTATTGCATTTCAAAATGCAATATTTTAAAGGAACTATACCTATAAAATGTCAAACGTGCCCAGATTGTAGCAAAGACTACAGGAACTCATTAGAACTTCAAGCTGAGGAGTAAACATTCTGCCTTTCACCCTAGTGATAAATCTGTGTTTGTAAACACCAGACAATTCATCATTTCCAGAAACATCCTTCATGAGGGAATGATCAGTTGGCATCAGCAATTGTATCTGGACATCTGTTTAGTATTTAAAATCTTAAGGATGATTCTTAGTCAGAGGTGCTACTAGCACAACAAAGTAATTTGTCACCTGCAAGTGTTCTTTATGGCCCTGAAGAACTTTGCAAATGTATGAAAAAAAGATAACCCAGTTTCCACAATTATACCTAAATAAGAATCAAACAGTTAAAGAGTGTGTTACCAACTGATAATAATAAGATAAGGGTTTACAGCTCTTTCTACCTCAAGGTCAGAGAACTGAAGTACATTTGGGTAGTGAGTAGCTACCTGAGCTACTGAGCAGCTGACCAGTAGTGCCAGCAGAAAAGCTGGATTCGAAATTGGTGATCATGGCAGCAGCGAAACGTGACCACATGTGAAGCCTTTCTAAATCCGTGTCCAGGCACATTCAAAGGAGACAGATTGCGTGGTTGTATCCAACCTGGTCTTGCCCTCTGTAGGATAGTATTTGAGTCTTAGTATTTGGTTATATTATGGTGTGTTTTCACTAAATATTTAGTGTCATAAGGTTGATTGCTGTGTTCTTTTAATCACTGTAGTATTTGCAAGGAAAAAATTTATGAGATTAGATTTCAGTGTTAGAACAAGCATTGATAAATGCTTGACTAGTAGTTATTCTGCTGAGAGGCTCCAAGTGCTTGTTGTGAAGGGCCAAACATCTAAGGCCAACACTGGGAGGTGGAGAAATTTGGTTTCACATAGCCGGGGATCAAGCAAAAATTTAAGCAGTCTAAAACCTCGTTATGTAAAAAATTAAAGAACATATCAGAACAATACTGGAATTGACTCTAGGGGATCAAACTCATTATAGCTGCCTGGGGTCACTGAATCGCTGACTAACATGTGAAGGATCAGTTATATCACAGATGACAGCCTTATTGCTTACAGGTATTAATTAGGTTTATTTTCTTTTGTCTTTACTTCCCAAAATTGTATTACACCATGAAAGAAATGCAATATTATTTTTGGCCCTTCTTCTGTGCATCTCTCAACTTCCAAGTCACTGCACCCTCCCTTTCCTGCAGTACTTTGCCCACTCCCCTTGGCGTGACTGAAACAAGGGGTTTCAAAAGTGTTCGCTGATGCACATCCCAGTTCCACTTCTTTTTCCTTTTGTCAAGAAAGCAAAACAGGAAATACATAATGCTGTCCGATTTAGCTCAAACTGAGGCTGGTCCAATGCAGCTGGAGTTTGCTGGATTAGCAGATACCGTTACTTAGCAGTCTGAATTTTAATAAGGAGCACTTTTTGTCCAAGTTCCAGATTTGGCTGTGCAGCTGTCATCTGAACACAGGACTGTATAGCTCTGACGTGGCAGTCGTGTACCAGGCTGCGTGATTGGCAGCGCAGTCTGTAATAGATGGACACGTCACATGACTCTGGCACAGGACATTTTTTTTCCTTTTATTGATCCCATGACTGAAGATATTGATTCTACCACCAGCGCTCAGCAGGGAGGTTTAAAACAAGACAGAGGACAGGTAGCGTTTGCTTGTGACATGCAAGGGCTGACCTAGAAAGGTTTTCTTGTGCTTTCATAACAGACCACCTTCCACCTTTACCCAAACTGTTTCCTTCTCGTGTTTCAGAGACAAATAATTAACAGAAAAGAATGAAAATTAATGAAAATTTTTTGTTCTTTAACACTGGATAAGGACATGTACTCAGAACAACCCCTGCCCTTTGTTCTTGCTGAAGGAGCATGCGGCTGTAGGTTTTCAGACCCGTGTAAGTCAGAATCTCTTGCAAACCTTTACAGCTGGTTGGTTTCGTGTGCCGGTAGATGGGGCTGTCCGTTAAGGCGATGGCTCAGTATATTTTTTTTCCTTCTTCTCCCTTTTTTTCTTTCTTCACCTTCCTCTCTGTCTCTCTCCGCCTCCCGTTTCCCGCCTCCCCTCCCTATTTCTTTTTGCCTGCTATTTGCTGATTTGTGTTAGGTACCATAGAGAGAGCCTCCGAACAGGAAGCAGAGAATGCAGCAGAGAAGCAGAGAGGATACTGCAGAGGTTTTTGTGGGCTTTTTTTGTTTGTTTGTGGGTTGATTTTGTTTTGTTTGTTTTTTCCTTCACATTGAGAATGCAGGTATTTATAAGTGCTTGATAATCTTTTGGAGCTAGGAACCTGAAAAAGTTTATTAGTGAACATTTAACATTTCAAGCATTTCATCATCATCATCTGTTTGATTTTTTTTCTTTTTGTTTTGTTTTGCTTTTGCTGTGGTTTTTGGTTGGTTGTTTTTTTCCCCCCTCATAATACATTTGAAACTCATATTTTATCAGGTAAGACAGCAAGATGTTAAGTACCTTAGTTTATTTGTTAGCTGTCCACATGGGGTGTCGCCCCCCCCCCCCCCTTTTTTAAAATCATTTTGTCATGCTTGATTGGTAGTTATCGTGAAGCATATAATTAAGGAGAAAATCCAATTCCCCTGTTTTTTAATAATGTTTCCAAATCTGCAGTTGGGTCTTTTTGGCAGCACGGCATTTTGTTACAAGATGGATCTCACTGGCCTTTGATTTTTGGGTGTTTGCCAGTTTGGGGGGGGATCATGTTGAAATTATTATTCAAGATTTTTCCTCTGAACTGTTCAGAAGTCAACAGAGATCATGTTGTTCCTTCACATGGAAAACATATTAAGGGCTAAAGCAAGTAATGTTGTAGTTGAAATACTAGCATTGCAGGAGTGTTCAGCTTTTCTTCCTATAGAGAAGTTCTGCTTTAAGGCCAAATGCTTCACACAAATGTTTGAGGTTTACTTAAGGAGAAAAGGCTCTTTTTCCCCCTCCCCCCATCTCCCTGTGCCCTTAGTTTTTCTGATCAGGTACACTGCTAGAAGCTCTTTGGTTTATACTGATCAGGACTGGTTGTAATGCTGTAAATGTAACTCGGTTCATCTGAACCGTCTTGCTTTTTCAAACAGCACAAGAAATTTGCCAGGTGGACATCAAGCTCTTTCAGCATCTTTTCTAAAATGGATTTCTTCTCTGCTGCTTGTCTGAGGTATGTGCTTAAAAGACTCCCACTGAACTAATTTATCTGGGATTGGGCCGTCTGTTCAACCCACCCGCCCTTCGTCCCCGCTTGGAAAAAGTTGTTGATCATTCCACAGTATTTGAAAATGGATCAGTGTTTTCTGTCCCTGATGAAAATTGATTCAATTGTACTTGTTCCAGAAATGCTTATTTTGTAGCAATGGTATCAAACTCCTGAGCTACATCATCTGATATTAGTTTTGTATTCTTGAAATGCACATACTTTTCTGTTGTATTTTTTCAGGCTTGACTGATATGTTAAGCTAAAGTACAAAGGAAAAAAGACTGTGCTAAAAATTACTCTGAGAATCTAATGTGAAACAATAACAGGATGATTGCTGTCAAGACTGACACCCTGTTGGTTTATTCTGTTGAGCCTGGTTTGTGTGATCTTGAATATCTGCTGAAGTATTTAGACTTAAGAAAGCAAATCAGTGACAGGCAGCCTTAAACTGATTGTCCTCATTTGCCAGGTAGTCACAGAAAGTTTTCATTATTTTAAAGAGGATATCAATGGGGGGAGGGGTGGTGTGGGGGTGTGGAAGTAAGACATTTGGCCTGTCTCAAAGGATGGCAAGTTTTTATTGCATAAAGCTTAGTATAATCAGTACAATTCTACGGAAATTCTAGGAAAACAGCAGCAATTTGCATAATATCTTGTACCAGAAAGAAATAATTTCAAAAGTCTGACCATAATGACTTACAGGAAAATTATATAGAGGAATGTATATAATTGAATCATATATCTCATCAGTTGTCTGCAACAATACTTTATATCGGTGCAAGGGTGCTTTATTATTTATCACTGAAATCTGCATTGAAATTGTCATAATCTAAACTTGCTTTGAAGTTTCAGAAGTTGTAAATGTCAACAACTGAGATATTTGGAAACTAAAATAAATGACATATTATTTAGTTTTTAAAATGAAGGTGGTCTGGAACTAGAAGACCTTTAGAGTGTCTATGAAATGACACTTCAATGTACTATACCAATGCCAAGTGCTTTAAAGGACAGCTGCTTGTTGACTTTTAAGCCTGGCGTCACTGCTGCTGTCCATGTCACACTACATCCTTCCAACATGTGAATTCTGCTGTAAGAGTTCTCTGCATTAGTGACAGAAGCAAATATATTTAGGGGACAAAATCACAAAGCTTAGCATTATATTTTGTCTCTTAAATGGTATTTTACTAATTTTTTTTTCTATCATTTTTGTCTATCTGAAATTGAAGAACTGAGATTAAAGAAGAATGTTTTCCTTCTCTTGGTTGTGAGAAATAGAAGTGGATAGTTCTTTGCAAATTTCTTTTGAAAAGGGGCAGAAAGCTTGAACTAATTTCTGTGTATATGTATTTAGAACTGTGATGCTCTTTGGGATGCATGTCTTATTTTACTAGTTTTCTGAACTCCATTACCAACTCACCTATGGGAAAACATGTTTGGTCTTTTGGGCTAAACATCATGAAGAGATTTGTTGATTCTCTTCCAGTAGTAGGAACATATTCTACCTTCTTTTTCTCTGCTGGAGACAGCAGATATATATAGGAGGCAGGGGGATTCCACAAGAGTAAGAGACCCATATTTGTCCTGTAGACTTTCTGTTGATGCCAAAATGAATACAACAGAAGGCAAACTAAATTAAAAATTGAACAATATATATTCACACTTGTAAACTGAGAAAAAAAATGTGCTGTCAGTAAGACATGCTGGAACAAGAAGACCATTAGGCTTTTTTTAGCATAATGTTTTAGAGCACTTAAGAGATCAGATTGCTCAAAGAGAAAACCATCATAAATCTGAAACATTCTAAAATTGACTGAATCTAATCTTCTAGGGAGATGGGGAGTATCATGGAAGTTCTTCAGATGTTTTTTTCCCAAAAGTCAGTAGTTCTGGCACATATTACTTCCATTTTTTCTAGATGTAGGTTTGTTCTCTGTAGAATCCTATCCATAAAAACATACACAAGTTGGATAGAAACAACTGAATGTCTGTTATGGGTGGAGTAATTAGGTAAATGACAAATGTAGACTCAGAAATGATTGCCCTTTCCATAGGGACGTTAGTCCAATTTCTGGAAAACGGACTGATCTCTTTTTACTGAATATTAGTACTATTTATTTAAAGAATCACGGTGATGTCTTACCGAATACATGGCTGTTCACTGTTTTCAGGCTTCCTGTCTCCTGGTGATTACTGTGTCATAAGTTCTGTCTCTTGCATTTCCACCAGTGTGTGCTTGCAGGTCCCTTTCACAGAGCTATCTAGCTCTGACAAAAATAGTTGATTTTTTTTTGCACTTATGACCAAAATTTTGAGTACGACCTTTCCCTGCCATACTAAATATCACTGACGAAAATGGATTTCTGAGTGAGCCACAATTCTGTTTACTATTTGCATTTATCAGCCCTGGAAGGCTCTCTCCTTCCTCTTTGTGTTAGGAAATTCTCATTATGTTGCTTTTTCTGAACACAAGTTTCCATTGCTTTTTGTCTCAGCAGTATCCCAAGCATCTCTGGCCATCTTTCCAGGGCTTTATTTTAAAGTGTTTCCATTCTTATTTTTATTAATTTTATCTTTTTTTTTTTCACAAATCTATTAAAAAAAAAAAAAGAGGACATAACCCTTCTATTTTTGGCTTCAGAAACATTCAGCTCAGTTTATGCTTTCAAGCTTTATCCCATCTCATGCCTTCTATCTTGGTAATTTATTTTAGTACCTTGTAAACATGCAGATCAATCTTTTTCATCTTTCTCCTACTCCTTAAACAGATTCTCTGATTTGCTTCCAGCATTGGCTCTTTAGAATTACTTCATAATACTGTTCAAAACACTGAAGATCGTCCTCCTGGTAAAACAAAACAAAAACAAACAAAAAGCCAAATCCTGTCAAAGTCAGAAAGAAAAGCTTAGAAATAAATGTAAAGCCTTGAGTGATTCAAACAAGCCGTATTTAATAGTGGTATTGGTCAAAGATGACAAAACTAAGCAGCAGCTACAGTACTTTTCAACAGAAGTAATGTATCTGGAGGATGCTTTCAAATGCATGGTTATTTAAGTGCATTTTAAGCCAGTCACTTGACTGTGTTCCAGATGTATTTGCCTGCAGTTCTTCCATCCTCTCATTCCTCCCTGGATTCCATATTCTACTTACTCTTCAATGATGTTTACTTCAGAGCGAGATCTTTCATTTTCTCAAATGATCTAAAGCATCTATCTGTTTTGTTGCACATTATTGTAAGAATTTGCCAGGTGGAATTCATGACCAAGACACTTCTGAGGAAGGTGATAGGTGCTCCTCCTAGGAATGTCCCAGCAGGGCTCTTTCAGTGTCTTTGCAGGATTCCTGGAGCAGGTCTAGAAGTGAAAACAGAAGGGAAGAGGCGGGTGGATCATTAGCAGCTGATACTGAAGATGAATTCTGCTCTTTATGTTCCTAGTGGATGGAACAGGAAGACTGAAGAAATGGGCTTATCCAGATGAGATACAGGGCAAAAAACTTTGTAAGACAAATGACAGTGAAGAGTGGCAATAGGATATCAGGGGATATTTTGTCCTGAAGGTCTGTAGGAAGGGGTTAGATGAAACATCTCTTGGGAAATATAATAGGTATAGCAATTTTGTCTTGGACAGGAAGATGAACTGGGTGGCCTCTGATAATTGTTTCCAAACCAATTTTTCTGCGAGTCTACAAAAACAACTAGATAACTGAGGTACAACAGACTTAAAGTAAAGTATGTAATCAATTATATAGGGTCCAAAATAGGCCCTCTAGAAGCTATTTTCAGTAGGATTTTCTTAAAGTATATAAGCCTCTCCTCAAGACATTTATTCTACAGTATATTCTACATATGTCTTGATAAATATATACTCTGCAACACCAAATATATTTTTGTAAAGAACAGAAAATATGTCCTAAAAAGTTATCTAATTTTGTGGTGTTTCTTTAGATTAAATAGGCTTGAATCTGGTTTACTGGTTAACCGTAGTGAGTATGTGAATAAAAGGAGTAGGAAAGGATATTTGAAAAATCTGATTGACTCTTACTTACTATCAGGAGAATACCATACATTTAATTAAAAAGCATTTTTAAATTGGTAGTTTATCTTCAGCAGAGAAGTACAACACTTCTAAAGCTGGTTAAAGTGAGTGTTCCAGAGCCATTTCAATGTTCTATATTTTATGTTAATATTCAGTATTTTTTACAGCTGAGAAACACAATCTGATACATTCATTTTCTGAAATGAAAGCCTAAATAATGCCAGACATGAAATGTGCAGTGATGGATAGAAACAGACAACTTTTCAGAGCTCCATACTGGCTACGTTAACCGTGCTTAATTGGAAAAGAAGTTATCCAATAGTTTTAAAAATATTTTTTTCTTAAACATTAACTATGTGATTCAAATATTATCTAGAAATCGCACGTTTGAACATTTTTACCTTCAGCTCAACTTATTTTCTCTGTATACACACACGGAGGAGCTAGAACAGAAAGGGTGACCCTTTTTACTATGTTTTCAGGACTTCATATTGTCTAAAAGAAATTTATTGCAGATATAATACTCTGAAATAATAAAATATTGTGTCTGAAACAAAATTTGCCCTCCAAGTAAAAGGATCTATGTATTACAGTAACATTTTTCTTAGTCATTTTGTCTCCATCTATGCCAAGACTAAGTGGCATTGAGATGCCCAGTGTCTTCAGAGGGTCTTGTCCTGTATGTCCCCTGTGCCTTCCCATGGGAGCTCACCCTTGAGTCATGTCCCCAAACTCCTTGGGAAACTACTAACTAAAACAAGTTAAAACTGTGCCATGGTCAGCTTTTTAACAAGAGGTGATTGTGTCCCCAGATACAGCAGGATTTTATACCATCAATTAGTGCATTGGCTTCTAAGCGACTGAGTAAGTAAAATAAATGTTGTTCATATAAACATATACATAATGAAATTACCTAGAAAAAAGTAATAACATTTTATTGTGCAGTTATTTTATAAGAGTAAGGCTTTAGAATAGACTAAATAAATTCACAAACTGGAATAACATGTTGAGTAAATATATATTTTTTTAACTTTTGGATTAACAATGGCAAAGGAAACAGCACAATAATGTCTTGAGTGTCCTTCCGGAACAGTTTATAGTTGGGAAAAATAAAGCTTATTTTTCTTCCATGAAAGTCAATGTTATGGAGGGACACATCTTCAGACAGACTGTTTGACTTTAATGCTAATTAAAAAAATTAAATTGTAGCATAGAAGATTGTGAATCAATACTTAAAAGAAATGCAAGACCAATTTAGAAAATATCCTGCTAAATCAGGTGCCAAACTGGATTTAATTAAAACAAAAACTTGTTTTATATCTTTGTAATAATTTGGAATACTTACATGAAAACCAGTGTACATGAGTCATTAAAAATATATTCCTATTTAATGGCAGGCTAAATTGATTTTGTTTAACAAACAATGGACAAGAAATATATAGGGTCTGATAAAAGGAAGACATATCAGATATACTTAAAATCTGCTGCAAAATAATATACTTTACTCCATAGTGCTGTTGTCTGGGACTGGAGAGCATTGTAAAACTGTATTTACTGACACACCCAGATGAGGAAGACTTGCCAGATGTTATTTCAGCATATTTCTGTCTGGTTTACTGTTTCCTTTTTGATGGGCAAATACAAAACTGCCTGCACCATTTTATACAATTGGAATTTATGCTCAGGTGGCCTAGAGATACTTGAGAAAGTTTTGCAAAATATATTTATTCTAATCCAAAAGCTGAACTCCAGAAGTGCCTTTCCACCTCAGCCTGTCTGTGATGCTGTAAAACAAAGCCACATCCTAGGAGCACAGGGTGGAGGATGTTACAAGCCTATATTAAGGAGCAACTATGCACCAAAATACAAGACCTGCTAATATAAATAGAAATACAGATAGAAATAGAAATAGAATTTACAAAGTATATATAATATATAGAAAATTATAAAATATGTCTATTAGTAGATATATAAATAGAAAATTTGGAAATGCTAACATAGAGGCAGTCTTGCATCACCAGGTATGAGGACTGTACCTGCCCTGAAGTGAAAACACGCTCATATTTTATGACCGGAACATATAGTAGACAAACTTACTTCATTGATGTACATGTGCAATGAGATTAGAAAAAACCTCTTAATTAATTTGAGTTCCTTTTAATTAGAATTCTAACTGAAGATTACTTTCACTCAAATAATAGGTTTAGGTTTTTATTTTGGAATTATTTTTTGAAAACACTTTTTTGCAACACTAGTTGCTCTGCTGGGAGAAACAAAAACTCATATTGCTCGAGAGTAGAGAAGGATAAATTATGAGACATGCCAACAAAAGAAAGTGAAGAAGCTGATAGAGTACCCCCTCTCTTCTGTCTGCACACCTAATTCAGAGACAATAGCTAACATTGAGTTTCTTGGGGAAAAATAATGTTTTAAAAAAGCTGAGGAAGTATGAATAATTTTTTAAAAATACAGGGGAGTAGTAAACATTCAATTTTATTTTTAACAGCTATTGCTCTGTTCTGAAACAAATCTGTCTTCAGAACATTAAGTACTATTTAACTAATAGTCATAACAGTGTTTTATTCAAAATTTTGTCTGCCTTTTTCTTTGACCTCTTTGCACATAATGTTTCTTTGGGCATCTCAGCAGTGACATTTATTTCTCAGGGTCCTATGCTTTGTAGGATTCTGAAATGCAGGCAACTGGTCAGTTTTGGCAATAGTTTATTTTTCCTCTCCTGTTACTAAAGTGCGACTGACTGTGATATGTGGCTGGAATTTCATAAGATAGGCCTAAGAGTATGTATTTCAGTCTATATTTAGGTGTTTAGGCAAAAAATAACGTGTCCCAGAACAGAGTGACAAGAATTTCATATTGACTTCTGTGTGAATTCTTGATTGCTTAGCGTTTGGGAAAGCATGGCTTTATGCCTTTAGCTGTCTGTTCAGATAAATTCCACATATGAAATATGGGTCATTTGCTCTCTTTTATGTGAGAAAATATTGCGAAGATGGCTAAATAGTGGCTGTGGGTAGTGACACTGTGATTAGTATTATACTGAAATCCAGACAGTAAGCAATTTTCCCTTCACTTTAGAGGTCTGCAGGTCTGATTTTCTCTGTGTAATGCTTCTCATTCAGGTGGCTTTCCTGAAGCAGTAATTATTAACTGCTTTGGGTGATTAAAACAAGATTTTTTTAATGTATATTTTGATGTGTTGTCTCAGTTAAAATACTGTATTTCAGTGTTGTAGGGCATATTTTTGCTTCTGGAAGTTTAAGGAACATGTTTCTTAAAAACTTCCTGCTTTCTGGCTCTGTCAGGGTCTAGTTCTGAAAGTGTTCTTTATTATTACCACTCTGAAGTACACAATCTTGAACTTCAACACCTCGTAAATTCTAGATTCTTACCCTCAAATGGTTCTATTCTAGTTTGTGCCCAACATGACCCGTTGCTTTGCATACATGTGGATATTTTTGTATGCCTATAATAGGTGGGGGTTTCTGTAGTGAATCGAGGACCCCAGTCTCTATGTGTTGTTCAAACACAGAGAGAAAGTGGATCACTGCTCCAACCAACATACAATGTAAGTATAAGGGAAAACACTCAGGTGGCACAGAGAGAAAGAGGACCTTGAAGGTGAAGGAGTATGATAGTTTTGGTAGCTGAGAGCCTAACCACCGAAAATGGAAGGTACCTTGAAAAATAAGAGTTTAAAAGGAAGATAATGAGGGAGCTTTGCAGATATTTGTGTCTCCTAAATGTGACTGGGAGTCTTCTTTGAAAGCACAATGTTGATGTAAATTGAAAATTTGAACAACGGAGTGATAATTTAAAAAATTGAGTTTGAGATAAGTAAGAAAGCCTGCAAAGACCCTCTGAGAGGAAACCTGTCATCTCTTTTCTAAGAATGTATACAGCAGGATAACATAGCCTAAGAACCAGTAAGAAAATCCTCCTGAATATGGGCAGTTTTTGTTTGATGAGGCCAAATAAACTTACTTTCTTGTAAGTATGGTGGAAAACAGAGACTGTTTGACAGTAATACCCCTGTGGATGGCTAAGAAAGGCTGCAACTTAGGTGTGTATGAGGAGTGGGGAATGTACAGTAAGATTTAGATGTGGTCAGGCTCCAAAACTTAGGTGAGGAAAATTGACACGTGTAAGAGGTTTATCATGAGGGGTAGTAGCACAGACACAATTAACCTTGGAAGCCCTTAGGCTTGGTTGCTGACCTTTCATGTGCCAAACTGCTGTGCTAAGCACTCATAGATTGAGGTGGATCACTCTACCTAAGAACTGAAAAGCTTATACCAACAATGGCAGCATACAGAAGTCTGAAATAATTAAAATTTGGGTCAATTGGACTGCATTTAGGATAAATAGGATGTTTCTGAAGGGAGCTTGGAGGGCAAAACAGCTACAGCCATCCATTCTGCCTGCTTTCAGCAGGGCCCATGTGGTTTGGCCAGCTCTGATGCTGTTCTGAAAAGGTAATCCTCAAAGGTGCGTAAACCGATTTACCTGCAGCGTGAACACATCTTGGCTGTCTGTTGTTCAGGGCACAAGAACAAAAGTAACTCGAGAGGGACATCTTCCTAGAAAAGCTCAGATATCTGCTGCTGCAAACTTGGGGATTTGCAAGCAACCTCCCTCCCAAATCCAGAAGTAGGTCCTATAAAAGGCGATGTGGACAGGTTCCTATTGCCTCAGGAGCAGCTTGTGACAGAATGCAGTTTTGGCTGCTTGGTGTCAAATATAGTACAGAAGTAGCCTGAGAAAAATAGGTAGTAAAATTAAAGAGAATCTTAACATTTCATATTGCTAGTGATAAATCTATGTGCTCATTTCATAACAGGCATCTTAAGATTTGATACTGTAATTTATCGCACATTTTGACTGAGGCCATTCCTTCTTAGGGAACATAGTCGCTAAGGTACCTACTCAGAGTCTTATGCTTTGGCCATCTGTTATGCATCAGATCACTGTGTTCTCACTGAAAAAAATGCCTTGTGCTCTACACTCTCATCTCTCTTCAACTGTCTTTTGCAATGGCAACAGTTTTGATCTTGACCTTTTTTGGTTTGGGAATATTTTGGATACATTCACCTCTCCATGCTTGCTGGCTTGCTCCAAGCTTCTGCAGTCAACCTTTAGTTAACCCAAGCACTC
Source organism: Nesoenas mayeri (assembly GCF_963082525.1). Lineage (NCBI taxonomy): Eukaryota > Metazoa > Chordata > Aves > Columbiformes > Columbidae > Nesoenas > Nesoenas mayeri. The sequence continues at coordinate 24,564,956 of NC_137545.1, forward strand.
CCTCACCACCCAGCCCAGCAATAAGCCAAATTTCACAACCACATACCTGAAAACTCAGCCCTGATCCTGTCCAGCCTAAAGCGCCCCCCTCTAGCACTCTGGTTCCAGCAAGCCCAGCTGCCTGGGAGGGCTGGAGCAGGCAGACAGGGAGGGAGCACACTTCCATCTCATTCCTTAGGACAATGTTCGGTTCAAGACCCTCATGGGCTTGCTAGAAAGGTGAAAAGAATTCATGAGGAAAAAAGTTTGAGCAAGAAAAGTAAGAAGAGAGGAAGGGAAAGCAAAAATTTTGATGAAATTTTTAATACTCTTTTAAAATTACTTTTCCCAGATCCTCCCCCACCCTCAACCTTTCCCACTTTGCAATTATTTCCAATGACATTATATGTTCTATGCCATTACATGTCATAATGTAAAAAGCATTTCACTGTCCCACAACTTAAAGTATGAGAAATAATTTGCACTATAAGTCACAAAAGAGGACCTTCATAATAATGAATTTATAATATATATAATCTAGAATTTTTTTAAATAATTAATTATTGAATGATGGATAGTTGAATATATGTATATTTACATGATTTGCAATAGTACTTTTATTAATTTCTTAATACAACTATCTCTCACTCATATTTCTTCTCTATGCATTAGTCTGACAGCACTGAAGTAGCAAAATATGCTCAGAAAAAGGGACTGCATCTTTTTAGCACACGTGAAAGCCAGCTGGTAAAATTTCAGTATGTAAAAGAAAACTAAAGGGAAGTATTCCTCCAGGTTAGTGTGCCTCTACATTAAGGTAAGACAAGAGTTTCAGCTGAAATGACGTTTTAATCTAGCACAAATCAGAATTCTTCTTCAAGATATAAATAAAATATATCCATTAGGGAATAAAACTTACATGTATGAATCAAGTCAATAGCATGTTTTGAGAACAGCTTCACTAGGATCAAGTGTGCATCTGTAACATGACAAACATAAATCCTGGTGCAATTTTAAATCATAGGGAAAACCAAGAATTTTAAGAGTAATAAATACGGAAAACTGGGTAATCAAGCATAACAAACCAACTCCTACTCAAAATTGGTAAGCCATGAAAATTCTTTGTATCTATATTTTTCATAGGCTTTTTCCTCAAAAACAAATGAAGATTTGTTTGAAATAATTTCCACTTAAAAATATTGAGTCCTCATAAACAGTGTAACGTGATCATTTCTAAGCTTCTTAATTGTGCATGTCCTTTGATTCCTTAAAGCCATGACCTACACATTGCATTGATTTCTTCTCTGACAATGTTCATTGTTCACATACTAAAGACTTGCTTTTCATAACTGGATATTCTTTACGCAGTGCATTTATTTCTGTCATCGTGCCCTCTCTCAAGTGCATCCACAAGCAGTTTTAGAAAATAAAGTTTCCTACTTAGGCCTCTGACTGTAAGTTTGGTTATACAAATGCATCTAGGTTATATATATGATGCCTTAGAAACATCATTCAGCTTTGAGTCTGGTAGGAAATGGTGCCCTGTCTTCAGACGTATTGATCAGACAAGAAGAGTGACGTGCTGAGGAATGTCACTCTGCATTGTTTCTCAGCTGGGTGTGTTGTAAATCAATACCTGACTCTGGGAGTTTGACTGGTTGAAGCTTTCTCTCATCTAGTAGGTCTAGAACTGGCGTTCACACCAGCTGTGCTATTGGCAGAGTAAAGAGCTATGGTACAAAAATGACTAATCTTATCATTTATTTTCAAACTATTTTAGATATTTCCCTGGATACCCAGTGCTAAAATACCAGAAGGCATTATAACTCCCTAGTATAAACTAAAAATTACTATTTAGAAAAAGTGTTCCAAAACACTTTAACCTCTATTACAACATTTAAAATGACAATTCAGAACAGCAAGAAGCAGTTAAAATCACAAATGCAAGAGTACCTTCAGTCATTAAAAAGACAAATGTGTGGTTTTGAATGAGAAGAATAGCTCAAAGTATTTTAATCACCAATTTCAAATCCTTGGTTAAAGGATTGGTTAAGCTGTTCTTTCCCCATCAGCGGAGCTGAGGCTGAGAGAGATGTGGTTTTGCCATTAGTCAGATCTGCCAGTGTTTGCTGTAGTCTCCACTGTACCATGTTGCTGCTCCTATTTGAGTTCTCATCTTACAGGTGGATCCCCATGAACAGATTCACATGAGTCAGACCTTGTAATCTGTCGATTTCAATTCAAGATAGAGTGCAAGACAGAAGGCTTTAAAATTATTAAATATTTTGTTACGTCATTAGCTTCATTAATACAGTTTAACTGCGCATTTGATGTCCACCGACTGATGTTTGTAGGAACTGCAGATCTCAAGCTGCTTTCCTTTTTCTATTTCTGTACCTGTATTTGAGAATGGCTTCATTGCAAAATAATTAATAAATGCACCCTACAGTTATATTTTAGCCACATAGTTCAGTACTTGATTTGCTAAAGTAAATGCAGCATGCTTTTTAGTAGATGATCGAGGTCCCTTCCAATCCCTAACATTCTGTTATTCTGTGATCTGGGCCTCAGGAACGTACTAGAAGTGACTCCGAGTTTGAATGAGTGAGTGTGTTTCTGCAAAATTTGTTATAATTTATACTATTTAAAAGTCTATACATACATTTCACAAATTTTTTGTTTTAAAATATCACATGCTATCCAGTGATATTCCCTTAGTTCTCCTATTTTTTAAATTTGTTGTTACCTGCAATATACATTTTGTCTGTTTTGTCAGTACACTTAGTAGCATTAAGTTCATTAATTTTTAAATGTTTTGGGCTGCTGAACATTTAAAGTTTGTGCACATAATAGATTGTTATTTATTTTAAAGAAGCGCATTTCTCTAATTTTTCTTCTTGACCAACCACAGGATTAAAAAACCCAGAAAACTCCCAAATCTCAATACTCATAGATTTCATAGTCTGTAATTTTAGCACTTCTAGCTTTTGAATGGATTATTTATTATATATTTACATTACTATTTTTCAAAAATCAAATTAACATCCTGAAAATGTATTGTAGGCTTAGAATATAAAATATTAAATGACTAGAAACTCACCAACACTTAAAAAAAAAAAAAAGGTGACATCTTTGCTTTTAGATCAAGGTCAGTGTGGCTAACAGTCTTCAGTCAGTGACTTTCAAACCATTGCTTCTGCAGAAATACTAATTCCCAGGCTCTGCCTTTCTGTGCAAATCTGAAGCTTTTTACCCTAAGGCATTGCTCAAAGGGTGTGCCAGAGGCACCAGATGCTGCTGCTGCTGCTTGTGGTGAACTGTTTAGTAGCAAAGACTATTTCTTTGCTTCTAGGAATTTTCAAAATTTTTTTTTCCTCTTTATGTGACTGAAAATACAATGAGTATCATGTAAGAACTTTTAGATCTCAAACCAAGCTAAACACTGGAGGACGTAAATGAGAATTTAAAAAAATGCTGAAATAAGTCTTGAGGAATGAGTGGGGCATCTTTAATATACATGTCAAGTTGAGCTGGGTCTCTTAAATCCAACTGTGATCGTTTGGAATTATACATTACAGATTATTATTCTGAGATACTTTCTTGTTTTTATGGCTAAACCCTTATAATTACTAATATTATGTTTTAAATCATGCTTTCTGGGCTAAGATGTTCCATGTCTACACAAAATGCTCTTACAAGTTATGAAGTATCTATGTGAAACTTTAGGTGGACACCAGTGCTCACCAAGACAATCAAGCTGAGTGCAGGCTTCTTGCAAATCGCTAAATGTGTTCTGGCAGTGAACATGGGACCTTACCTCTGCCCAGTGTCAGCTGTGTGGAATATCATGGGGACAGAGATGGATGGATGGGACAGGTAAATACGCCTGTGACCCATCCACACAGGAAGTCAATGCACCTTTTAATGTCATCCACGTTTCACTCATTTTTAGTAAGTCTTTCTTCAGGCTTCCCAGCTGGGTCACCCCCAGCTTCCATGCTGCTCCACAGGGAAACAGTGTAAGCAGAAAGCAAATCTGATCTGTAGCCTTGGTCTTAACGTGGCTTCAGTAAAACAACTAAGACGTAAATACAGGATCACAGGTGGCATGTTTGTCAATGGGAGCTGACCAAGCAAACTCATTCTGCGAAACGGGATGATAACCAAACAGCAAATTAATGGATGGATTTTGATGAGCTGATGGGGATGACCAGGTGGTCTCCTGATGCAGAAGCTGGGAGTGGTAAAAGCAAGAGGTTCCCTTTGACCATTTTGAGAGAACCCTCAAGTGAGAGACAACTGAAATGACTCAGAACAAATCCTGAAGGTTAAGCTAAGCGTTTCTGGGAAATTCAGAGAAGTAGTAATGGAGGAGTGGTTTATTACTTTTACCTTTGGGTTTACGTATTTTACTCTGTTCAGAGGAAAGCGTGACCATATAAAGGACTTCTGCAAAGTCTCTGTTGTGTCACTTGCTTCAAATGCTGCTTTTCTGAATCACATGCTTCAGCTGCTGCTTTTCTAAGTGATGAGCTGCACATCAGTGTGAGAAGTATGAAGCTTTGGGATGAATCTGTTAAGACATGATGAGTCTGTGAGTATGTACTGGTGCTGGAATTTTAGGATGGTTGTTGAACCATAGGTGCCATTTGTAGGAAAGGCAGTCTGTGCCTAGGAGATGTGCCAGAGAGACTTACCAAGGCAATGTGTAACCTACATGGGGTACATCACCTCAATCACAAAAGAAAGAAGAGATGTGGACAACAGCTCTGATGTGCTTGCTTGCTTGATTAGTAGCAGCAGTAATTCTTGGACGTTAGTGGAAATTACTTTATCTGATACTCAATACAGTAAATTAACTGTGCAACTATACTACTTCTAGGGCATAAGGTGCCAGGTCTTGAGCACTGTCAGGTCTTTAGACTACTGTCATGTCCAGCCGTGCTTGGACACAGATTGAGAGACGGTGGCCTTGTGAATGTCCGTTTAATGAGAACTTTCCAAAATGACATTGGATTACCATTGTTAATTCAGATTTTGTTGAAAATCAGTTCAAAACTAATTTGGAAATAAGTGAGAGTCATTTTTTGACCAGGCCTGTGTTTTGGAAGAAGTTTCTTTACAGCAGTGATGTGAGTTTTTATATTAATTGTATGAAATTTTGAGAGCTATTAATATCTGTATATATAAATAGTTTATGAACTTAAATAAAGTTGGATCTGCAAGAACAGATACTAATTATGCTTCTGCAAAGAGAAATTGTTAATCTCCTAGAAATAAGCCTTTTCTCACATATTCTTGTCAAAATTATTAATAAGTTGGAAGTAGTCTACTAGGAAATGGCAGAATCCTCTTACTGTTGGTAAAAATGATTGCTCATTTATGAGTTCAGAATCACAGAACTGCAGAGGGACATGCAGGGAGAACTGTAGACATCTGGCCCTAGCAGGATCAGAAGTGGCCAGTAAAAAAGGATACATTGCCTTGCCCACATAAATAGCAATAAAAATGCCACGTGTTTGCAGGCATGTGTTGTGTGTCACATGTGACATTAACATATAGCATAGAAAGTATTTTAACAAACACTTGATTCACATGTAGCTCATGGGCTGTAGAACTGCTTTGTCGTTTGAGTATTTCCAATTCCTTGACCGCTCCATCCTTTCAAAGATGATTTGTGAGATGAATCTCTTACTTTGGGTGCTGCACTGCACTGACTTAGTATGTAATACCCTGCATGTAAAACAGAGCTGCGGGGCTGTTCCTGCCTCCTCTCTGCACTATGCACAAGCATGTGCTGAAACATCCCTGGAGGGCTCCCCAGTGAATGCAAGGTGATGAAGTATCAAGAGTGGTTTCTAATATTTAATTAAAGAAAGCTGAAACTCAACTCTTCTGCCCTTCATGGAGTGTAAGGGTTTCCTGTGCAGTACAAAAAGTATTTACAAGTTTCTACAGTTGTGGTGATTTTGTTGTTGGGGTTTTTGTTTTTTAATCACTTCATAGCAGTCCCATCATTTTGCTTGCAAAACAGCAATTCTTTTGGTTTCCTTAATTGCAGTTGTGGGTTTTTTTCCCATTATCTTGTGTGTTAAATAGGTTCCTGTTGTCCCCTCCATCCTCTTCCTTGACTCAGGAACCTCAAGAGTGAAATCAGTGCCTGCTGTTCTGTTTGCAAGAAAGATACACACATAACTAAAACTGACAGAAAGTTTTGAAAAATGTAAATACTTTTGCCTTTACATCTTCAAGACTTCTGGTTATGATGTCAGACTGGCCCTTCTGTTGACCACATGAAGACAGCAAGTACCAGAATGCTGTAAATGGGGTTAAGTAGCCCACTAAGATGGTAAATTAGTAACATTTTTGAGTACAGAGATGTCTTTGAGCTTGTTAGCTCTGCATCATTCAAGGGTATAGAGTAATCTGTTTTCCATCAGCTTTTATTTCTTGTTTCCCAAGTGTGCTAATATGCCAAAACAAGAACCTAAACCTTGTCTTAAATTCAATTTTACTTTAATGTAAAATGAATCAGTAGCATTATATAATTTACCCTGCATAGCCTGCATTGCTTTGTTTATTTTTTCAACCAACAAAAGGTGCTATTATGTTTGCTGAGGCAAATGGAAACAGATGTTTCAGACATTGCTTGAGAACATTAATCTTGAATTAGTAATGTAGATTGCAAATAGAATGGATCCCCACTCTGATCAAATGAAAGCAAGCAGAAAGACTGCTGTCCTGTACTGCAGTCATTTGCTGCACAAGATACACTGCAGAACACAGTAAGCATGGAATTCATTCAGCTTGGTAGCAGTCCAGTATTTCTAACCTACTAAATATATTTACTCAGATGAAGTAGTACTGCAGATGCATTGTGGCTTGTCCCATTAAAATATTTTTTTTTCTTCCTATGGAACTGCATAACTAATTTTGGTTTTTGCAGCTTGCTGAAATAGAAGTTACTTGTTTGCAGTTAATGGATTTAAGCTAGCAAAGCAGCAAGCAGACGCAGACTATTTATTTTTAGCCTAAAGCAGAACATAGGAGCTATATTTTGTTTTAGACATGCATTAGTAAATTTAAAAATGTAATGAGGCGTCTCAACAATGCATATATAAATATATGTAAATATTAATGTTTAATACAATTCTGTGTCCACATCATGTGGTCTTCTGATTTACTGTAACCAAGAAGCAAGGATAGAACTGAGAATCCAAGTATTAGGGGGACAAAGGTTGCGGCTACACAGAAGTCTGCTTTGAGTGCTGCAGACAACAGCTCCTCGTACAGATAGTTCACAGGGAGCATTCTTGTTTTCCCAGCATGGGGGTTTTGCTTGGTTAGTTATTTTGTTTGGAGAGAGCTGGCTTGTTTTATTTTGTTTTATTTTTCAAAACTGAGGCTTGTATTTTCTTCCAGAATTGAAGAAATTAATTGGGAATGAAAACTAGAACGGAACCCTCTATTCATAATTTTTTTGTTCTCAGCTATGAATACACCTCCAGCGACTTTCAACCAACTCTTCTTAAGTGAATTTATTAGATATAATAGAGAAATAGCTCTAGGAGCAGGGATGAGAAGCCAGGATTGCCTTCCCAAATGAATGCTTACCATTAAGATGTGAAGTTCATGTTTTCTTCTATTTTTTCTAACCCATTAATCTTGATTTCATTCCTGCATAGTGATGGCAGAGCGCTGCGCAGAGACATCAGATGGTCTGTTGCCCGTGGTAGTGTAAGAGTTTTGCTGATCGTTGGAAAATATGGCTTTGAATTCCCTGGAGCTGATGAGGGAGTTTAGCACAGATACTCATGTAATGAGATGTAAGCTAAGCAATTATACAGCAGCGTGGATATCAGAGACATCAACTATATTTCCTGCCTCTGTCTGTTCTGCTTTCTGGCTGTTGAGCAGCCCTGACTCGGGCACTAAACCGCCTTCCTAAATCACATAGCTACCCACGCGTGTCTGCAACTCTGCAAATTAGTCATCTCTTCCTTCATCCCTCCCTTTCTGGAAGTCCCCGTGCCAGTAACCTTGCTTGTGTATCAGCTTAGGCAGTGGAAATATCTAGACCTGAGCTAGTATATACTCTTTGGTTGCTTCCAGTATTTCAGATAATTCATTTATAGCTCAGTGCATATATATGTACCCTATTCTGGTATGTTCAGTATTAATGTACCTACCCTTTAATTAAAATGAATATGCATTAAATAAATATAGTTAGCCAATGCAAGCAAGTCCATGTGCCCTGATCTGCATTATCCCTGCCAAGAGGTAACATCAAGACACTGGTGAAAAAAGATAAGGGAGAATCCTAATATCAGGACGTTCCCCTTATAAAGCTGTCCATTAAAATTAAATTTAATTTTATATATGAGCTACAGCGAGTCTTAAGAAGTTGCATAGTCCTAATATTCTAATCTGATGTCTTCTGCCAAGTGTGTTGCTTTGGATATGCTACCTACTTTTGCTACTTGGAGCAGCCCTAAAATAGAGATGAACAGGCCAGATAAAGGCAAGTTTCTGTGAAGAAGGAAACAGGGGTTTTTCCTTAGCTAAGGCCTGACAAACAAAACCACAGTAGTTGGCTATACCTTCCTCTCCTTCCACAAATCCACACTTTGAGGAATGTAATTTATATTTATTCTTTACTTTAAATACAAGAATAATAATAAATTGTTGATAAATTAAAAAATGATGAGAAACTGCGCCAATAAACAATAAGTGATATAACACAGAGATTTGGCCTCTGTGAGTTCACATGTAGATTCACTGATTTATCTTTATTTTGTAGTAGCTGTGGTTTGTTAGTTACACAGTCAAATGATGTTCCCTGTGTGCATCACCGATAACCTCACTAACACTTAGTTTCTGTATAAAAATGAAGTTACCAATGTTACATCATTGCATCTAGAGCACCTCAAAATTTTAGTGCTATTGTTTACTACTCTGATGCTTCTTAAAAATAGTAAAATGCATGATTTTTAATAAAACTGATTCGTTAGTTAATGCCAAAAGCAAAAACATAATGTGTGTCATAGGACAAGGGCAAAGTGAAGGGCAAAGATTAAATTCTGCTTATTCTAGCAGAATTCTCTTGCCTGAGTTTTCCCTTAGCAATCAGTTTCACAGCACTGGAAAGTACAAGGAAACAGCAGTCTGTGCAGACATTTAAGGGTGTCTTCCTGAAATTCAAAGGGAGATTAACCAGACAGTGAAAACAGTGCAGTTTCATTTGCTAATTTCTTAATATTGAATCAACAATGTGCCCTTGTGGCCAAGAAGGCCAACAGTATCCTGGGGTGCATTAAGAAGAATGTGACCAGCAGGTTGAGGGAGGTTGTCCTCCCCCTCTACTCTGCCCTGCTGAGGCTGCACTTGGAGCACTGCATCCAGTTCTGGGCTGCCCAGTTTAAGAAAGATAATGAACTATTGGAGGGAGTCCAGTGGTGGGCTATGAAGATGATTAGGGGTCTGGAACACCTTTCTTATGAAGAGAGACTGAGAGAGCTGGGTCTGGTCAACCTGGAGAAGAGAAGGCTGAGATGGGATCTCATAAATGTTTATAAATATCTCAAGGGTGGATGTCAAGAGAATGGGACCAGACTCCTTTCAGTGGTGCCAAACAAAAGGATGAGGGGCAACAGGCACAGACTGAAGCACAGGAGGTTCCATCTGAATATGAGGAGAAACTTCTTTACCTTGAGGGTGCCAGAACACTGGAACAGGCTGCCCGGAGAGATTGTGGAGTCTCCTGCTCTGGAGACATTCAAATCTGCCTGGACACATTCCTGTGTGATCTGCTCTGGGTGATCCTGCTTTAGCAGGTGGGTTGGACTAGGTGATCTCCAGAGGTCACTTCTAACCCCAACCATTCTGTGATTCTGTAATTTGATTTAGTGTCATTTTTATTTTCTAGTAGTGGTGAGAGATTACTTATTTCTTCCATCACCAAGTGTAACAAATATTTTGTTATGTATATAAAGAAAAGTCCTGTGAGTAGTTATTTCTGCAAGTAGCAGTGCAAAAGAATGTGCAATGTATTTGTTGAAATATTCATGTGCATTCCATTCTGAACTCATCTTTCCACTTCATCGTGGATGCACATTCACATCCAGCAAACCAGAGCTGCACTATCTCAGATTGTGTCATGTAGCAGTGTACAAATCTTGTCTTGATGGCCTTTCACCAAATTGAGAAACTGTATAATACAAAAAAAAAAGTGGAACAGGAGGCATACGTATGCAAGCAAGCTTTTGCCTACAAAAGTGAAGAACATAAATTATTGTCTAGTTATTTTCTAGAGCATATTTATTCTGATATGCTGCTCATAAGAAAGTCACTCAGACACAAGTGGCGATGAAAAAGGAAAAAAAAAAATCTCATTCACTCCAGAAGGAAAGTAAGAAAGAACTTAGCAAGAAATCTATATTTAGCATATACTTATATTCTTTCCTTTGTTGAATTACCAGTGCTATGCTAAAGAAAACAATCCAACCAAACAAAACAAAATAAACCAAAAAACCCTAAACAGCCAACAAACAAACCACAAACAACCAACCAAAACAATGAGCTAAGTCAATTTGGATCATATAAGCATTCTATAGTTATTCAATTAATATTTAATAAATCATTTGATAGAAATCAGAAGGATATCGGTTGATTAACTGGCCTAGTATCAATCATTATCCATCCCCAACAGATAAGTGAGACTAAATTAATCCAGTATAGTAAAGGAAATACAGACCTTTTAGTTAACCACTGTGATATGACAGATAAAAGTGATTTGGGATTAAGATTGTAGTGAATTCTGCATGTATTTAATACTGACTTTTAAATTTATAAAAGACTTCTATTTGCAATTCTGAAGGCATAATCATGGAAATGCATGAGGGAAAATGTATCTAAAATATCATCCTCTAATCTATTAAGCAGAGGATAAAACGTATTTAATCTTCCCAAAGTCTCCTAAAGCATTTTGTTAAGTACAGCCTACTTGGTTCTAGATACATCTGAAGGTGTATATATGGCTAGCTCCATGTACATTTGACAGACCTGAGAATATTCTAGGACTAATTATAGAAAAAAAATGTAATGTTCCTTTCTACAGAAAAAAAAAAAATACAGGTATTATTAGAAAAGTCTATGGCATTTGCTGGTTTTAAACTCACTATATAAACACAGTAGCTGAATCAAATGTTTTTGCAGCCTGGCTAATGGCTGTGAAGTAGGTTGTTTCTGTGCACCTGCAGGCTTAGCTCCTTGTTCTGTGTGCCAACTGGGGACAGTGTGCTGAGCGAGAAGGTGATCCTGACAGAGCACCAGAGGGCTTCAGAGCTCAGCTTTGCTCACTTTCTATTTCCTTCCTCTTCAAAACATGAGATTGCCCTTGCTACCCTCCAGCACCTCCCTCCTGCTGTGCCCAGACTACTCTGGCTTGCTGTACCCTCGCTGGCCACCATGGCTGGGAACACGGAGTGCCCTGTACGGTGGGGGTTTTGGACAATGAAGAGAATTTTCAAAGGAAAAATGGCAAAGAGGAAAACCAGCCTCCTTGGTCCACAGGGAGGAGGAGAGAGAAAGGCAGACATGGCTATGTAGCCTCATTTGCTGGTGCCCATGGAGATTATACCTGTGGAGAGGAGAGGAGAAGGAGTTCACTGTCTCTTGAGTCTCTGTATCTTCTTGAAGCCTGCGGAGCAAGTTGTACCCACCTGCAGCTATGGCTCTCATAGTGTTCGAATAGTAGCTTAGTACGAGAGCTGGTTCCCAAATGGTGGTGCCATTTACAGGGATCGGTTTGAGGATCAGCCAAGATCAGTGGTGTGGCTAATAGGTTTTTTTGCTTCTTTCTCAGTATCCACAAGGTGTGGTTGAACATTAAAAAATAATTTCAGGGTGTACAAACTATGAGATTATAACTGTTCAGTAGTTAAGAGACTGAAGAGTCAGTTCCCAGAAGTAAACCAAACCACAAAATGGGGAGCTGGGGGAAGCCTAGAGGATGTTCTCTGTGTGTAGGAAGAGAAGATTCTAAATCCTTGTTGGCTGAGGTACACTTTCTTATATCCCTTTTCCCCCTACTGGAGAGAGAGAACAGGATGATTCTGATTCCTTTCAGGATCAGAAAGAAGGGAAAGCTTTAGAGAACTGGTTTTGCCGTGAGTCGATGCTTTGCATGGGTCAATACTTCATATTTTGATAGATTAGCTCCCTTTAATTTTTTACGGTGATAAATTTTCCACCTTGATTCTTTGGAAGGCATTCTTCTGATTGTGGTTGATCGTTCAATACATGCAGGTGACTTTTTTTGTTTGTGTTTTTTTGTTTGTTTTTTTTCTGAGAAATCAAGAAAATTGGGGTAATAGAGCCCATAAGCACTTTGACACTTCTTTCTTATTTTATCCACTGTATAGCACTACTCAATGCATGAGTGTGATTAAGATGTTTGTGCTAACCCTGGCATTGACGATCTAGAGTAGCGGTATCAAACTCATTTTCACCGGGGGCCACATCAGCCACGCAGTTGCCTTCAAAGGGCTGAATGTAATTTTAGGACTGTGTAAATGTAACTACTCCTACTAATATAAATTAAGTGATAAACCCCAAATCCTTGCTCCAGAGGATTTGGGGTTTATTACTTAATATATACCAGTGACCTTCTCATTCATTTCCCAGCCATGTTTTTCTCTCTTCTCTCTTTATTTCTTATCTAATTTCTTATTTCGCTTTTTGACTTCTTCTTAATGGAAAGTTTAATGATATCTGTATTTGCTTCCATTCCTACTCCTTTCCCAGTATTTGGTTCTTCTGTCTGCTTTTCTGTTTTCTTTGTTTTCACCTCTGCATTTTTATACTGCTAATCTTCTAGTTTTCCTATATTTTCCTTTCACATTTGTCACCTTTTTATTTGTTTTCATATGTTTCAACCCAGCCATCTATTGTGTTCTTACTTCTCTGTGATTCCATATCTCTAGTTTATTTCAAAGGGTATTGACCTGCATTTAGCCTTAAGTCTCCTGACTGATCATTTTGCAAGGACCCCAGTAAAGGGTGGAGACTGCAAATATCTCTTTATGTACAGGCATGAGAGGTATATGCACTATTGAGTGCCCAAATACACATTTAATCTGTATGTCTGATGTGGTCAGAATATTGTTCAGCAGCATGAAAGTCGACAGATCCCTAGTTTTAACAGAACTTTTTTTTTTTCCTTGTTTGGTTTATTTTTCAGTTCCAATATACAGATAAATACATGTATTAGAATAGTTTCAGAATTATCTAATTACAGAACCAGATATATAGTAAGAGTTAAATACAAATAGGCAATTGTTCTTCTTATTATCTAGAATACCTGTACAAAAACTTACTTGGAACTACTCTCACTTCTTAATATCCAGAGTTGGGTTTTGTTTTTTTAATAGAAATTTTGATTCTACACTGCGTGTTTTCTGATACTCTTACTGAACTAAAGGGACATTTCTGTATTAAATCTGATGAATTGTGCAATTTATAGTTACCAAGATAATCCTGATTGATGCCAGAGGAATGTGAAGTGATTTTAAGATAATTAAAGTTATAAGGAAAGAATATATGTGATTGTTCTTAGGTATCATGATTTTACTTATTTGGACTAGAAGACCATTATAGTCCTAGAGTTGAGAAATTATTGCACTTTCTGTAAGTAGCATAAGAACCACACAAGTGCCTCTTACAAAGGCCACATCACTGACTAAGCTGCTTATTTTCTTTTTCTTTACGTAATTTTCAATATTGTGTATTTGAATGTTACAACATAGCATAAAGAAAAGCACTCAAAATAAATGTTGTATCTTTCTTACTTGGTGATTTTACCATCTTTATTTTCTGCTTTCTTTTAGTATTTTCCTATGCAGAAGAATAAATGGTAATTAAAATGTGCAGGATGAAAAGATGGAGCAGCCAGTGCTTGTACCACCCGGACCAGACAGCTTCCAATACTTCACTAGAGAGTCTCTTGCAGCTATTGAACAACGCATTGCTGCAGAAAAAGCTAAGAATTCTAAACAAGATCGTAAAGATGATGATGAAAACGGGCCAAAACCAAACAGTGATTTGGAGGCAGGAAAAACGCTTCCGTTTATATACGGCGACATACCTCCTGGAATGGTGTCTGAGCCCTTGGAAGACATGGACCCATACTACATCAATAAAAAAGTAAGTCTATTATCAATTCTGTTCATATGCAAGCATTTGGAGTGCTTGGTCATGTTCATTTCACTGCCATGCGATGGGTTATATAGTCTGTTACTTCAATCTGTTAATTGGCAACCATGTAGGAAAATGTAATTCTAATAATGTGGAAACAGTAGAGCATTGCTAAGAGGACTAGCTATACAGTAAAAGCCAAAAATGTTTGATGCATATACGTTCTACCTGTGAGAAAGTTGATAAATAAATGTTTAATATATTCTAGTTATAAAATGTTGGCTTAGCTAATGTTTGTTTTTAGAACACATTCGCTCTCTCATGTTCTTTGTACTCTGGTTCTCCTGCTTTGAAGAGGAGGAATTTTGCAGTAATATTATTTTTAACATTAAATTAATTAAATTGGCAATAAATGTAACATTAGACTGATTTTATAATATCATTGTACAATGGATATAGCAGGGTATAAATAACTAGTGTGAATATTTAGGCTTCTATTCACTGTTCTCCAAAGCATTAGCCAAGTGCCTACTGTCCTTTATAGCACAGGACAGAATCCATCATCCTTAATATTTACTACCCTTTCTTCCTTTTAATTACATAAAAAGTTATTCCTTTGATATAACTGAATTTATATCAAAGGAACATTTCTATCCAAGCAGAAATGATATGCTGTCTTTGATTATAAGCAATATATAATATCTATACAAATATGTGTATACATAATGGATTACATACTTTGCAAACTGTAAAAAAGTGAAGATATATTGAAACTGAGTACACCAACACACCACACTTTCTCTAACGTTCTTCAGATTTAAAATTGACAGCATGAACCAATGCATAGCACATTTTGTTCTCAGAAATCTCCTTTGGTGGCAAATTCTTCAGAGATTTATGGAATCAATAGAGGAATACATGGATAAGCAGAAAATATAGAGAGAGTGTAAAGCTGATTTTAAATTTTCTAGTGGAACTGGCATCAAACCGTTCTGGGAATATTTTCAGGATGATTCTGTTGCACAGCCCATATAGAGCAGAAAAAGTTCACTGTTTATAGTGATAGCTAGCTTTGGTGATACTTTAATCATTACATACTGTGATTATGAAAACTCCTTAAATATTGAGACAGGAGTTATTGTGATTTTCACAAAGTGCTGTGTTCTAAGTGTCTTTTAGCTTGCTTATAACTCGTGATTTATGAGTCTGATTTTGATAAGAAAATACTATGTGAAAGAACAATATTTTTATCTTTATTATATGATGCCTCTGAAAGAACCTTATCTGACATTCACAACATATGAAGATTTATCTTCAAATCCTAATTCTACTGTCATAAAGATAAAAGATGCACTTCTATAAAAGCAGGCCTCATAGAGTTCTGTACTAATTGTGTCTGTTTATCATACAAAATCACATGTAGTTATATCCCTACCTGCCCACAGCTTATCCTTGACCTTTGTAGTCAAATCCTGAGATGGAAAGTTAAAAATGGGTAAACCTGTTAAAATAAATAAAAACAGAGAGATATGCTAGTTTTATGGTTTTGTAACTGTGATTCCATGCAAAACCTACAACCAAAGTGAATAGAATCATGCCCAATATGAAGCTGAAAGGAAAAGGAAAAAAATTGACAATTTCTGTTTGATGACAGAGCAGACCATTATAGCAAATTTACACACCTGATAGTATTATGATTTACACAGTATCACAGATAGCCAGCAACTCTACCCTTGGAATGTCATTATTTTATTATAATGTAATACAATATGATACAGTACAATACAATACAATACCTTTTCTTATATTCTTATGATTTTACTATAATGAAATGCTGCTCACTGTGGTGATCAATAATGCTGATCTTTAGAACTGTGAAGTTTAGCATCCTACATGGTTGCAATGCTCTTTTTAATCCAAAATTGAGTAAAAATGAACTTGGACTTAACTCATTTTTTTGCATTCCACTTCTGTGTAAGTGCGAATCTGTGTGTCCCCAGTATAATAGTCACTGCCTGTTCATGCTCAAGCTGCCATCACAAAGGATCAAGGAGGTTCACATCACTGTTTGTAGACAAAGGATCAGCTGGAACCCCCTAAGATCCTGACCTGCAGGCATGGATCAAAATCTGGTCCACTTGGTTTCACACTTTAAGGGCTGGCTGTTTTCTCTTGAACCTAGGCTTCTACTTTAAAGAGGAGGGAAAGAATAAGTGGAACTAAATGGGTCTTACTTCAATTTTCTTCTGCTATAATATAGATATAACATTGTTGATTGCCACTCTGTGCCCTGCTTCTTTCCAGAAAGATGTTGAATGTCTGTCAGAAAAGGTTCCTCCTTTTGTCCTGGCACTGGGCAATATCAGTCCCCAGTCTGAACAAACCACTAACTCCTGGGATTCCCAGACTTATCTTGGGCTGCAGAAATGAAAAGTATTTTGTAAAATTGCTTTACTTGATATAGTTACATCAGAAAAGGTGAATTCACTAGTGATTTTAGATATCTTTGATAGGTAGAAGTGAGAGAAATGAAAAGTTCTAGCAAAGCAAAAAAAATTAAGGTCTTGCTAGAAAACATGGTTTCAAAAGATAACCACGAAAACAAGAAATGCCAACTTTCAATATGGTTTTGTCACGGATGAGTGGTTAAGGTTCTTCTTTGGAGTCTGTACCAAACTACTGCTGGTTTGGCTGGGCGGGGGTCAGGTCCATCCACCACAGACATGAGTCTGTTCTAGCTGCCCCTGGGGCTTTTCTTGAGAAGCTACAAATCCAGCCCAGCAATGTCACCTCTTGTCTTTCAGAAGGTCCTATGAGGTTTTAGATGGTGTTTATTTAACTGTGTGAAGTGGAAATGCAATGGAGTACCAGTCAGCCTGCTAAATGTAGCCTTCCAGAAACTACAGTTAAAGCTCACTGGGAGGAAGGAGAGGAAAAATAAGGTTTTGGGAACTCTTTGTCCCAAGAGGTTCTTGGAATCTGTGTCTTTGTTCGGAGTGGACTCTACTTCCCTCTTAGCTGCATCTTCTCAAAATACTCCTCCTTCTTTGCCCTGTTAAGAATACAGGTCCTGGGTTTATATCAAATATGGCAGAAGTTACAAAACTGGAATCCAGGTTACAGATGCAATAGCAGCAAATCAGGGACTTCTCTTTAGTGATTTCTTTGAATTTGTATTCACACTGGAATACTTCGAGCGTGAGCACGTTTTCTGCCTTTATAAAATGATTAAAGCACTTTATAAAACCTAAGCCCTGAAAAATATACTTAATCCTTCACATACACTAATGTTACAACTTGTTTAGAATTTATTTAGTGTTTCTCCGTGTATGTCTACTTTATCCTGACAGCTTTGGGTACAATACTTCATGTTCATCCACACTGCCTACACACTGGCTTGCATCAGGGCTGAGTCTGGAGTGAGTTATAGCAGGCTTACCAGGGAGGGAAGCTTGCACAGGGAATGGATATCAGCTGTTATCTGTATTTGGGGATGACAATTCTTCTTCAGAGATAAGATACAATTTTAGTGCATGTTTAAGTTTAGAAGTCAGAGGACCAATAACATCATTCTGAAGGCTGCAGTCACAAACATGCTCTGAGTGAAAAATTAAAACTGAGGTAGGGAATTTATGTCTTGTTGGTTCTGCTTATACAGGGCAGCAAAAGTAGAACAGAGAAAATAGCAGCAGCCTCCAACTGAAACTGGAGTGGTGCCAGTGTGCTGTTATTTTCCATAAGGCATGTTAGAAAAGAGGTGTATGTTTAATATGCTTGTGTTCAAAGATTCTTAAAAAAATGTAGGTTGACTAAAAGTAGGTGGTGTAGACTTAGAGACAGAGTTAGTAGGGAGTGTGATTTTTAATGTGTTTTGTCAACTACCTCATATCTACAGAAGCCCAGAGGGTGAGCTGGAGGCTTCTGTGCTGTGAGTCCTGGGGGCTGCGAGGGGAAACTCGCCTTCCCCCTTCATCTGCTTGGTTGCTTCAGTATTTCAAATTAAAGCTTCATTTAAGGTCAGATCTTTTGTAGTTATGTTTTGAATGTTGCTGTTATCTGTAATCCATAACTGGAAGTGTAATTTGGAAGCATTAGCTCAGGCTCTATCCCACTGTCCTCAATTTCATATGCAGTTTCTCCATTTCTGTGCAGAAGCAGGGGTATGAAATACCTACCTTATACCATTCCTTTAGTCTGTACTCAAGACAATATAAAGTCTCACTACTAATGTGCCTTATTGTTAGGGGGTTTGGTCTATGTCGGAAGGTGTGCCATGTAGAGCTATGACAGGGAGACAGCTCAGGGAAGAAGCCAGCAAGTGAGTTGGGTCTGGGACAGCTTTTCCTCAGAGCTTAATTCCTGCTCCTTCTCTGCCTTCAGTGCTCAGTACCTGTCACAGACTGGTGGAAACCTTCATCTCCATATCTCTCTCCACCTCATGGGTGCTGCTAGGTTTGTATCACTTCTTCATGGTCCACAGGTAGTAAGCTTCCCAAATGTAAGCAGACTGAAGAATCATCCTTCTTGAACCTCCTTGTCATATTTTCTCTGTCTGCCAGCCTTCCCAGAAATAGCCTTGCTTACGTTCTTGAAGCAATGCTTGATGTCATGGACACCAGAAGAGGCCAACACACAGCTGGCATTCTGGTTCACAGTTCACTTCATCAGGAATGTAATGAAAAATAAGAAGGCTTTATCATAGCTTATTTATAAAATATACAACTCTGACAAAACAAACAAACAAAAAGCAATTTTGAACATTTCTCTTGGGCAGATTCTTTAGTACTTTTAATTCAGTGTGAATTTAGGCTATAATCCTTGCATCATCCCTTCCGTTGCATGCAGCTTTCTTCTGAGTTAGGGAGCTTTCCTTCTGCAGTGTTTTTCGTTAGTTTCTGATTGGTCTTGCATTTGAAGAGCACCTTAGTGCCACAAAGAAACGTGACAGTCCTCATGTCCTGTGCTCTACTGTTAATGCTGTTGCAGCCAGGACGGCCTATAGTAGAAGCAAATAAATGATTTTAGGGTTTGTAGGGTTTAATCTTATACCATTTATTTGAGAAAAATAGACTTTCAGCCCACAGTCTTCTACAGTTGTCTGAAGTACGGCTTGCTTGCCTTTGAGTTTCTCTAAGTTTGATAGGCTCTTTAGCAGTTCAAATTTAAATTTAACATGTATGTTCTGGGAAAGTTTCACACCTGCAAAGCACAATTGTCCAGGGAGGTCATCTGGAATATATCTCTTGCTCCTCTGGTTAGGTATGTTCAGATGCCCACAATCCTCAGAGATCTACCTAATCATGGCTATATGTGTTACTGCTATTTCTGTCTTTCCTTAGCAGAAAGACCAAGAAACAGATTAGAATAATAAAATTTTTTTTTAAATGGATACTGTGTTAAATTGGTTTCTATAAGGACTTCTCTTATGAACACTAATTACATCCACAGGTAAGGTTTCCCTGCTTATGGTATTCAGAAATTATAGTTATAGTTAATAATTTCTGCACCTCTGTTTTTTTTACAAGAAACACATGTAAATGTATCATGTTGCTATACTGAGGTTGTTAAATGAAGTAGTATTATAAAAACATGAATAAATTGAGTGTTTGATATCTAAAATTATATTTTCATGTAAGTTACATCAGGTAGGTACTGGAAATAATCTTTTTTTTTAAAGGTGTCATGTTTTTTATGTATTAGCTATTTAAAAGGTTACCTTTTCATGACTGGTCACTATGAACAGTTTAAAAATTAGCATCTATTATTACAGTGAATAAGTACTTATAAAATGTAAAATGTTTTGTGTTTCTCTTTTTCAGACCTTTATAGTATTGAATAAAGGGAAGGCAATCTTCCGATTCAGTGCCACCTCTGCCCTGTACATTTTAACTCCCTTCAATCCTCTTAGGAAAATAGCTATTAAAATTTTGGTACATTCATATCCTTTTGCAATGGTGGTTCATAAAGTTACACAGTGAAAGTAAGAAAATTTGTAACTCTATTTCATTGTAAGTAAAGGTTTTCATAAGCTGTTAATTTTTATTTTACAGGGTAAGACTTGTGGTAAGGCTTTATATATACTACAAAATATGTATATATCATATTGATGCACTTTTAGCTATTCTGTTGAATTTCAATACTTCTGTTGTACAAAACTGCAGATCAATTTAAGAATCCATCTTGATCAATTTTTCACAAGGTTTTTCAGATTTCTTTTAACATTGAAGTTTATTGCATCCCTTATTATTATTGTTATTATTATTATTATTATTATTTGCTCTGTGAAGTCTATTAATTAAATAATTACTGTGCTCGTGGTTTTTGTTTTGGTTTTTAATGCAGTTTGTGCTCAAAATTCCAGAAGAGCTCTCAGTTTTGCAAGCTATTAAATGCATATGCAACTGCTCAGGAATAGCTGGCTTGAGGGTGTACTTATATTGTCATTTAGGCCATCCTCAAGACCCACTTTATAGACTGTTGCAGCAGCATGCCTGGGAGCCTGGGTCATGCATGCTGAATAGCACATTCCCAAACCTGCCCAGCTGCACCATAAGCCTCTGGCAAATTTAATACGTTGCCAGAAAGTGTAGGCAGGAGTCCTGCAAGTGGTTTGCAAAGCATCTGTATGTGCAGATGGTGGAAAGATTGGGGCAGCAAAACTGATGGAATGGTACAAAAGGTAAAGTTTTAGACTGGCATGTGGTATTGGTGCCTGATGTTCATGACAGGTTGATGGGAATTTCTAGCGGGTGAGGTTTTGGAGCACCTTTCTTGCAGACCCCCAGGACTGGGAAAACTGGTCACTAAATGAAAACTTTAATGTGTTACTAAGACTTTTAAACATTAAACAGTTAGTCAAAGGCAGAAGCCTTATTATTAGAGACTGCTGTAAGAATCTTCTAGGTCTTTGGAAAAAGCAAGAAACAAGGCTGATTGCTGCAGACCCAGAAAACCTTTTCCTCTGAGCTCCCTGGAAGTTAAAGCAGCGAGAGAAGGGGAGGAAGGTGTCTGAGGAGGAGGCGGGGAGTGATGGTGGACAGTAGCTAAAGGGCCTAATGGAGACCTACAGACACAGTGGTGGTGATGGTGAGAGAATGCAGCCAAACACTGTCAGATTGAAGCATCTAATGAGTGCTCAGCATTCAAGTTGTAAACTCTTAATTTACAATAACTTCCAACCCTGCAACTGTCCTAGTTGTGAGTAATGTTTTTTACTGGTGTACTGATTACAGAGTTTGGTTTTCTTTTAAGTTCCTCCTAATTGTGTTCAAAGAGAATCCAGCTGGTCTTGATGGCAGTCAGAACAAAAGCAATGCTAATAAACAGTATGCAATTCCAATATTCTTTCTTCTATCTATTAACTGTGTGATCACGCATTTTAGCTCCATTATAGGAGGAGGTTTCCTTTCACTAGATGGACTAATTTATTTTCCAGCCAGCCAACTATGGGATGGGATATTTTTATCTTAGGTATAGATGTAGGATGTTTTTGTTTTTCATCTTAAACATAATAATAAATGTATAGTATTTGGTTTGTTTTGGTTTTGCTGTTTTAATTCTCTATGGTACAAACACTGCAAATATGTATGTGTTTAACTAAGAACCATGTAATATGTTCCAAAATACACTTTAGATTTCTGCTGCTTGTACAAGATTAGACACCTATAAGGAGAATGAGGTAATGTTGCTCATTATTTTCAATAATCTTCTGACTTTTGCTGATAAGCTCTGCTGCCTTCACATTTTGGTGTGTGTGTTTGGCATGTTGGATTTTGTGACAGAACTGTGCCTTTCCCTTTCAGTGTGAAAGGTGTGTGTTGAGCACAGTGAAATCGGCACGTTCATTGGAAAACCTTCATCTGCATGTCCTCCAAATCCTCCAAACCTCTGCATAGGGTGCTGTGGTCATATGTGCCCAGACCCGTGGTCAGATGTTGCTCCTCCTGCAAAGAAACAGTGTGTGTCTCTTCCCAGTGCTCAGAGACCTTCCCTGCAATTGTTCTTCCTCACTGCCAGTACCTGTCCTAATACCACATACAGGACTTGGTAACAGCATGAATTTCTCTCTCATGCTCTGCTGACTCACTTCCTGGTGTCCTGCCTTTCCCCCCCCGCCCCCGTTTTTCCTGCTTGACTCGAGTTAAGGTAGAGTGTGGAGCTGAGGGGGCAACACAAGACTGATGGAAGATGGGCAGGCTTTGGCAATTAATAGGAAAGGATAAAGAGGTGAGAATAGGTGGGGGGTAGAGCACACAAAAGAAGGGAGGTGGCAGTGGCTGGAGCTGCAGAGTGGAAGGAGTGTTACAAAGGAACAGGGAGCTGCTCTAGAGAAAATGTGGTACCTCCTAAGTACCCCATGGTAGCCTTTGGAAGCTGAAATTACAGTGTTACTCAGTATGGCCTGACTGCCAACAGCTATCTGTGAAACCAATTAGCATAGTTTTGTTTTTTCCAACCTTCATCTTCCACCAAATCCACACAGGCGATAAAACACTCCGGATTAGCTTGAGGCTGTACAGTGCCTCCAACCCTTCTGCTTGCCTGTGTGGGAAGAGCATGAACAAGACAGTAGCTCGTACCTTTCCACGAAGAAGTCACCACACACCAGAATTGTTTACCTGTGTGTACAGTTGAATTATTATAGAACATAGAATATGAGAGAAGAAGGAAGAGAGGCACAGACATTGAATGTGGCAGTTATATTTGAAATTCCTACAAGGGAAAGTATGGCCAGAGTTCAAAGTATGTGAGCCCTCATTGAACACCTGCTCCCTTTGAGAATGAACAGCACTTTGGCCATGCAGCCCACAGAGGTGGCAAATTATGTACAGAGCCAGCAATGTGCAAGGGTCTGCCTGTGACTTTTGTTATGGATGATACCTAGCTGTAAACACGTCATGCACTGCAGGGGGGTAAAACCTCAGCTCTCCTAAGAGGACTTTCCACTTCTTTGACTGTTCTATGAGACCACTGAAGCTGCAGTTTTTGGTGTTTCAACTTCCAAAATGCATTCTCTTTCTTTAGAGAAATTTTCCAACTCTATTAGTCAGACTCTTTAGATCCATCTGTGGACCATGAGGACAAGCATTGTAAGGCATTCTAATAATTTATTCTAAGCCACTGAACCATGATTTTTACTGTACAGGGCTTGTATGGCAACATGATCTTCAAAACAAGTTCAATCACTTAATGAAAGATACCATAACATTCACTGCTTGGTCAGGCAGTTAGACAAAGGTCATCCACCTGTCTATGGGAATCAGGGAGCTAAATCCTTCCATGTGATTTAAATGTTTACTTGAAAATATATGCTCATTTGAATCATTCAGCAGCTGTAAATTATGATCTTAACATTTGCACCAAGTTTCTAAAAAGTTTATGGTATCTTACTTCTCCTATTCCTCCTTCACCTAGAGTGAAGGATTGTTTTTTTTGGGGGGGTGGGTTTTGCCCATGGCATAAAAATATATCCAAACCAACAAAATCCGAGCTACTTGATTAAAAAAAGAAAAAAAAAAAAAAAAAAAGGAAGGGGGAAAAAAGAAAAAAAAAAAAAGAAAAAAGAAAGAAAAAAGGTCCTGGGCTCTTATATGCAAGTTTATCTGTAAATGGCTTTCTTGTGTTTAAGGTAGCTTCTTTGACAGTTGTGTTGATGCAACTATTTTTAATTAAGGCATCATTTAGAGAGATGACTAAAGGAAAAACTAAGAGTTGGATTAACTATTTGGCATAAAGGTGTAGTGGTTCTTAATTTTTGCTGCCATCATGTGGCCATTTTAAGTCAGGTTTTGGTCTAGTTTGGTTACTTCAATATTTCCAAATTTTGAACAATTTATTTTACTTTATTGCCACAAAAGAGGATCATGCTGTTCGTAGAGCCAGAGATCTTGTAAACCAAGAACACCACTTTCAGTGTATCAAAGCCTCTGTGGCCTGTCCCACCTCCCTACCACAAGGCCCTTTGAGCTGTTAGTCTGAGTTTCACAGTCCCAGAATACCTAAGTGTTCCTTGCTGGAACTCTAAATAAAAATTCACTTTCATTCTAATCTTCACCAGTTTTTCATGCTTTTCAAGGTACTATTGATCCATTTTGAACTGATAGCATTGGTAGAACAAGCGATGCTCCTTTTGCTGCTAACGTGTTTTGAGAGAGCCCCAAAATGATATTGGAAAATTACTCTAATCTCTGATCTTCCTATGGATTTCTGTTTCTCTGACTGAAGTATGTACTGCTAAGCTAGTGATAGGGAAATATGGAATACAGTCACTTCAGCAATTAAAACCAGTATTCTGTGTTGTGTTCTGTTTTTGACAGACTGGCTGTGCTGGGTGCTGGGGTGGTGTGTGCTTTCTCTACAGCTCTGACTCATGGTGAACAGGATAAACATTTTTAAACTTGGATATGCCAGCTGTTGAGTTTAGTACCGGAACTGCAGAAGTGAAAGACTAACGCTTATTCAGTTGTGTCAGGTATTTCAGTAAAACAGTATTCTTCTGCAAGTTATTTTGGTTTTGGCTGTTCCTCAGCTCACATTACCTCCCAGACGTGTGAGAGCCTCTTCCTTCACCTTTTGGTTCCAGCTGAAAACAAAACACGAGGACATCAATAAATCAACACCAGAACATCAGCAAATCAAAACTATTTTAAAACTTTAATGTGATAAAGTGAAAACTACTAGGTTAAGCAAAATATATGTGCAATGTTTACCAAAGTCTAAAAGATTCATATAAGCGGCAATATTTTTCTCTACTTAAGATATATGACTGACGTGATATTCTATGAATTATTATTGGGTTTTCCTTAACTGTATCTACATTATTCAGCATGCTTATCATGTGCACTATTTTGACCAACTGTGTATTTATGACCATGAGTAACCCTCCGGACTGGACAAAGAATGTAGAGTAAGTTGCTTATGTTATTTGAAGATATCTTGGAGTGTTCCTCTGGGACTCAGTCAGTAACTGCAGTCATGTGTGCTGCCAGGAGCTGCCATGAGCCACTACTACTGTTTCCTCTCTAAACTATGTAGAAATGTTGAATAATGATTTAAATCTCCTTCTAGTAGAATGATTGTGTAGAAAAAATTGGAAGTTGTTTACAGATATTATTCTACTGAGATTTCACTATTGTTCTCTCGTTCTAATGGTTTTTACCTCCTCCCAATGTTTTCACCCCTCCTTTATACCACTACATTACTAGCAGAACTGTGGTCATCTATTTGTACATGTCAGTTAAGGACAGCACATAAGCAAAAGTATTCCTTAAGTGAGAATGCAGTGCATGCTTGCATTCTTCCCTTTTTAGAGTTAATACTAGATGGTTTAGATTTTAGGGATTCAGACAGTATCCAGTAACTTATGCTCATGGCTTACTTGGTTAAACGTAATGGATCTGGTGTTGCATACTTTTAAATTGAGTGTCACCAATGAATTTTAATATATTCCATTTATTTGATGGACATATTTATTTTGATTTATGTACAATGTCAGGGCTGCTGTACTTCAACAGCATGTCACTCTTAATGCATGCAAATACACACGTGTATAGGATAAGTATAATGCTTATTTACTGCGTTTGTTTTCAAGTTTTGAAATAAAAAACTCTTTCATTTGATCATCTCGTTTCTATCACAATACCAATGTAAAATGTTGCTACTTATTTTGATTAAATTTTTCTGTATTTTCCAGGTATACGTTCACTGGAATTTACACATTTGAGTCACTCATAAAAATCATCGCAAGGGGCTTTTGCTTAGAAGATTTTACTTTTCTTCGAGATCCATGGAACTGGCTTGATTTCACTGTCATTACCTTTGCGTAAGTTTTTGTTTTACGTTTTTTCTTTGAAAGCGAAGGGCAAAAAGGGCATGAAATTAGTATCAATACATCTCAATTTCATTTAATGGAAATTATTGTATGGATTTACTTTTATCTAAAACAGTTTTCACATTCTAATATGCATATTTTGATGTAAACATAAATACTGCAGAAGCCATTAGTACAGCTAGTATTAGAACGGCTAATTTCATGTCCTGCATTTTTTTCTCTGAGCAGAAAAGGAGCGTCCCTTTGACTTCATTCTCCAAACTTACCAATCTAGTCTAGATAAATTTTAGGCTTTCAAAGTTAAATCACTACGATTCACTTCAGAGACATTTAATTTAACTGAAGGCTCTGAAAGCATATAAATGCAAGGCAAACTGCAGTGAAAGGTAAACCTCTGACTGTTGCTATTTAATTTCTTGCTAAAAACACCAAAGCGGTCTTGATGAAAGACCCAAGTAAGTAGCATAAACTTTGCCTAAATTCTGAATAACTGTGATTTAATCCTACAGGTATGTAACAGAATTTGTAAACCTAGGCAATGTTTCAGCTCTTCGAACTTTCAGAGTATTGAGAGCTTTGAAAACTATTTCTGTAATTCCAGGTAAGAAGTAGTTGGTGTAAGGTGTTAGGCCCCTTGTACCTCCCAACTGTTCCTTTTTATCCTGTCATTGTGTTTGTGTGTGAACTCCCCTATTACAGATATGTGACAGAGTTTGTGGACCTGGGCAATGTCTCAGCGTTGAGAACATTCAGAGTTCTCCGAGCTTTGAAAACAATATCAGTCATTCCAGGTGAGAGCTAGGTTAAACACTGAGGCTGACTTTAATTCACTGAAATGGAATTCATATTTTTTGAACATAAATCTTATTTCTTTCCACAAAAAAGCAGGAATCGGAAGATATTAGAATTCACTGAAATCTCTGATTCATTGCTTTTTAACATGAGCTCTTTCTTTTTGAAATCAGCCTTTGCGTTTAACAGATTCTTGCATGAGACATTGCAGTACACAGTGTGTGTGGTTCGCATCGTATGATGTCAAGCTTCCTTCTCCACATTCAATGAATATCAGTAATCCCGAAGTTTTCTTACCCATGTGTATCTTACCTACATGATGTTGTGTGGTATATGTTGGTGAATATTTGTGGCTAAAAAAATGAACTGTTTGAAATGTTGATTTAGTAAGAAGATGAAGGAATAAGATAATAAAGTGTAGCATGGGCATTGCATGGGGGATTTATTATCTTAACAGTCTACGTTTTTCCAAACCGTCTCCAGTTTTATAGCATTAATTTTTAACCCTATTTGTTGTTGAACAGGCTTTTTACTACTGTCTTCTAAATCTAGTATGTTATAAAACTGATAGTAGCAAAGGTTTGGGGCAAGAGGTATTGACAAATACAAAGAAAGAAGACTTTTATGTGAGATTCATGTACAGCATGAATTTTAAAAAGTCACTTGTTTTAGCATTAAAACAAGTGTTTTGAAATATATGCAACTCATTCCATTCACAGTTTCAAATGAACACAGCTATTTATTCATTTTCACAAGTGAAAAATCTCTTCACAAAAATGTTATTTCACAGACATTACAATCATTTATTTGGGCTTCTGCATGAAATCTAGAACTTCACTGGGAGACACTGTTATTTTTATGCTTTTAAAAAGTTTTGAACATTGGAATAAAAATTTATTTGCATTTGCAGGCTTGAAGACTATTGTGGGAGCCCTAATTCAGTCTGTGAAGAAGCTCTCGGATGTTATGATCCTGACTGTGTTTTGTCTGAGTGTATTTGCACTAATAGGGCTGCAGCTCTTCATGGGCAACTTGAGGAATAAATGCCTGCAGTGGCCTCCAGAAAATTTTACTCTGGAAACAAATATTACTTCCCAGCTGAACAGCACCATAGGTGAAAATGGTACATTGGTTAATTCAACAGTGACTCCGTTTGACTGGAAGGGGTACATTGAAGATGAAAGTAAGTATTGTCAGCATAATTCTTACTGAAGTGATTTGTGGCTGACCCATTTCCTAGAAATAAGGAGGAAAACAGATGATACATGTAGTTAAGATGGAGCAGGAGAAGTGTTTTCTCTCTCTCATAGATTACTCCAAAGGCTGGCATGGAACAGGGAGCAAGGAACATGGTCTCTCTACTTGATACAGCTCTTTTTGTCAGCTCCCTCTGCCAAATCCACATCTCTGAAACAGAAAGAAGTCCAAAGGAGTTCTTAAAATTGGTTAATAATCTTAGGCATTTTCTATTCCCATACTCCAACGGACTGCAATGTCATTTATCACAGATGTCAGAGACTTCTGACATTCAATGAGGACTCCAGTGATGGAGTCCTTGGTATTTGCATTGTCTATCCATTCTTGTGCTCCACTATCCTTATTATTAGAAAGGATATTTTAAGGTCTAACAAATTTTCCTGCTGCAATTTAAGCTCATTGTTCTTATCAACTTCACAACAGGCATCAAAACCAAATTATTTCCTATCTTAAATCACTGATCTCTGAGGTATTTAGAGCCTGTTCTTATGTTGCCATGCCCTGCTCTTTCAGTCGTCTTTTCGTACACCAAGCAACCCAGATAGTTAACCTTTTCTTCCTACAATTTATTTTCTAGATCTCGATCTCTCATCTGGATCCTTTCTTGTTTGTAAACATCCTTCTTGAAGTGCAGAACTCACATTGAGGCATTTGTCCTCCATAGGAGGCATACTAAGTAGAGAAGAAGGATTATGTGGTGGCATAGTAACTTCTACTTCTGTTTTAGATATCCTAGGCTAGGACTAGGATACGGTTCTTTACAACTGTAACATTGTTAAATCCTGTTCAGATTGTGGTCTGTCTGCCTTCTGAATCTTTTACAGACTTTTAGCTTGTTGAGTTCCCACTTGGTATTTGCAGAGTTTATTGTTCCAGCCTGAACAGCACCTTATTTTTTCAGACCATCTCTCCAGCTATACTGCATATTTTAAATTGTAATTGTTTCCTCAAACTCACCATCACCCTTATCAGATCAGTATCATCTGCAAACTTGGTAAGCATTCTTCTGTCATCTAGATTAGTTAAAACCTTGAACAGGAGCAATCTCAAAGATTGCTCAGAAGCATCTTTCCATTTTGATAATTTCCCAAAGTATGATTTTCCAACCAGTTTTGCTGAAACAGAGCAGTCTGGCAAACTGAGAATAGATAAAAAAATGCATTCCAGTACGGTTAAATGT
Source organism: Nesoenas mayeri (assembly GCF_963082525.1). Taxonomy (NCBI): domain Eukaryota; kingdom Metazoa; phylum Chordata; class Aves; order Columbiformes; family Columbidae; genus Nesoenas; species Nesoenas mayeri. The sequence continues at coordinate 24,594,187 of NC_137545.1, forward strand.
GAGGTTACAAACCTAAGCTCCCCATCTTGAAAATCAATGCTGCATAATTCATATTGAGACAAGTTCACGTGCATAGACTGATAGACTGTAGCTGATGGCATACAGCATCTCTAACAGGGAAAGTAACTTTTGGAGAAAAATGAGAACTAAAGGGGAGAGAGAGAAATTAAAGGGAAGAAAAAAGGGAAAACTGACCACAGTAGCCAGCTGCAAAGAGAAGTGATGGGCTCTCTGTGTGAGTCTTCTCCCCAGGTATCCTTTCCAGTGCAGCAGCGATCACTCCATACTACATTTCCAATAGCAGCCATGTATTTTTCATTAGCATCTCCTCAAACTCCCCGCAGGTTGTCCCTGCCTACAGTGCTATTCGCACTGATTTGAGTGCACTTTGATCAGGCTGGGTGCTGCATTGGCTGGTTGGTTTTTAAGCTTGTGCATGTGTGTTATTAGGCTGCCTAATATAAACAAAAAGCTACAAGCAAGGAGTAGGAAAAAGGGGAAGGAAGAGGGGTGAATCTCGCACCAGAGATAATTGCTTCCCATGCCTGTCTGCTGCAACAATCGTGTGTTTGCAGGTATAATGTCATGAGAATAACCGCAGTGTGAAAAACAGCAGGACAACAAAGGAAAAATGGTGCCGCAGAGGCTCTGAAAAACACTGCGACAGCAGTTTACGTGAAAGGTTGCAGAGCTGCAACTGAGAGGCAGGATATATAGATGCAATTGGAAAGCCCTTAGCAATAGAGAGGCTGAGGCTAAGACACCTAAGGCACTGTGGAGCAGCCAGGACTCTGACAAATTAATGCTAAAATGCTGCAGCCAAAAAGCTAAATAGTATCCTGTTCACATAAATAATTGACCAGGAAGGCAATGTTACCCCTGTATTTAGCACTGCTGCAGCTGCTACTGGAATACTATATAAAGTTCAATTTAGATAGAATGTTGAAAAACTGGAGGATGTTCAGAAAAGAGCAGAATGATTAAAGGGTTGGAAAACATGCTTTATACCAAGATAGACCAGGAACTCAACCTACTTAGCATATCAAAGAGAAGGTTTAAGGGGTGATTTGATCACAGTTGAGAAAAACCTCACGGGGAAAAGAAATTTCATCATAGACATATCTTTGATCTAGCAGGCAAGGATATAACAGGTTCAACAGCTGCAAGTCCAAGCCAGACAGTTTTCAAATAAAGACACCTTCTAACTGTGATCACATAGCTGATCAATGGCTGTGATAGATTTCCATTCTAATTTCTTAAATCAAGATGTAATCTTTTTGTGAAACCCACTTGAACATATGAATTCATGGAGATCCCATGCCACAGGGTATAAGCAAGTCTAAACAAAGTCTCATAACGAAGGACCCGGACTTTAAGGTCAAGCTTAATTTTCTGCTTTTTAACAAAGAATCCATAAACTCAGGCTCTGATTTCATTTGATTTAAAGAAGAGCTGAAGCCACTGAAAAACAAAGCTGAAATGAATTAGTTACAGAAAAATACTTTATTGAAAGGCTACTTCACCGTTTGGTATATTTACACAGGATTTCGTATGTATTATGAAATTTATAATGATATTATGAGTCTTATTATGAAGTTAATAAGCTTGTCTTTGCCTACCAGCAGTTTCAAAGAGAGAAATTATCTTCTCACAGCTTCCTACTCTCTTCTTCCAGGTGGGCAGACAGGATACAGAAATGCTTCTTAAACCAGCTATGCCATAGGGCAATTAAAATAGACTTACCTGGAGCTCAGGGCAGTGCAATGTCACTGTCTTTTTTAGGAATTATAAAATTTTTTGTGCCAATAGTTGTGTATACTATGCAGAAAAAGGCATGTAAGACCTAGTTTTGCCACTGAGCTAATTTTTGAAATACCATTTAGAGAAATCTTATATAAGCACTTCTGGCATTAATGAGTTGAGCACTTTTTTTTAATTTTTTTTCCCCCTAGCACAGCAAATCTGATTAGATTCATGCTAGAGAAGTTAAAGTTTGTCTTGGCAAGCTTGCCACAAGCCATTTTGTTCTAGGAAATAACATCTTGCAATCTATTCTGTGAAACAATTATCCTCAGTCATTATCCTACGTATATCCAAACAATGGTAACTTCTTTTGGAGTAAATTGCTCACCTACCAGGGATTATTTCCTATTCCCTAATCAAATAAAGGGGAGCTAAACATTTGAGGTACTGAGGGACTTTTCACATTACTTTAATAAAATACAGTTCAGAGTTTTGCATCTAGTTAGGGACACATTCTTATACCCCTCAGCTGGCATTGTTATAAAAATTTTCGTTTCATTATAATATTTTGAGCATTTGTCACAGTTGTATCAGGAAACCCAGAGAAAGCCCAGGTGGCTGTTATTTCCTGTGGAGCTGGCTGGTACAGCGTGCTTACAGGGCACATATTGTCTGAACCACAGAACTTGGATGCAGACCCTATTTTAGCAGTTCAGCTCAGCTGATGCAGTACTAATCATGAGTGACTGCTCCATGGAAGCTGTATCAAGTCAGGTTTGCATTCCTACCAACCAGCTGCTATGTTCCAGCATGTTTTAATCATGATTAGCTGACGTACTGCAGAATAAGATTGGCTTCATAGGGGTCAGCTGCAGTCAGCATCATGTCAGCGACCTTTACTACTTACAGCTGTGTTTCAGCAGAGTGCAGTTCTGCAATGCACACCAGCCTGAAATGACAGCAGCCGCACGTAGTGTTGTGCACTTTGCAGAGTACAGAATATTGTACCCTGTAAGATGCAGGTGTTAGCATTAGACACTGAAATTGAGTCCTTCACAGAGTGTCAGAACAAGGTCTACATACAGCTCAGAACCTAACTTTACTGGATGGTGAATTTCACTCACAGGATGGAGAGATGCAGCTGGCTGGGGTACCTTGTCCCTCCTGCAGCAAAGCAATTTGCTGAGCCAGTATCTTCTGACACCTCCTCAGACTGGGAATTCATCAGCCTCTGTAGTAGCCCTGCTTGGGCTGCACAGCCAGCACAGCTACAGCCACGTTTAAACAGAGCTGCACTGGTAGCATTTCAAATGAGGTCATTTTAAGGGTAATCTAACAAGTCAGTTCAATGGAAAATAAATCCAATGTGGGATTTAAGTCTTCTCAGGAAGGCTAAAAAGTACCACCTTAACTCCAAAGCTGCTGTGCTTCGGAAGAACTGGAAGCTGAGGAGGTGCTATGGGGAGTATTCATCATGTTCCTGCCCTGTCCTTACAGACATCCTGAGGCAACGCTTTTGGTCTCCATCGGAAGTGGGATACTGGGCTACGTGGTCTGACCCTGTGTAAATTGCGTCCTTAAGCCTGTGACTAAATGGGAGATCGTTACTGCAGGAGGAAGTTCCTCCTTTGATAATTCTCCCAAAATCAAGAATTTAGCAGCTGTAGGCATCTGCTTTGAGGAGAAAAAGGAAAGCACTTAAGGATATGGTCAAAGTGAATCTTAATAGGCACAATGTTTTACACATCATCTCTTTATTCTTCTAAGAACATACGGGTCAATGTCTTTGTTGTTTAAACCATCTAAAATGTCCTTCAAATACAGGATTACTATACAGATTATGGGATGGTTGTCTACAGGATGATTTGGTGGAATTTACCCAATTTCTCTTTGCTAAGATGATCAATAATTTCATCATATACTCCTAAAATCCTACCTACACAAGTCCATGACTGTTGCAGTAATTCTGTCTTGAATTAAATTTAGATGTACACCAGGGCATTCACATCAGTCAGTGGACGACTTGCAATGTGCACGCACTTGTAACAGTCAGAGCCATTGGCAGCTGGTGGCTTTTTGCAGAGGTCGCATGTTAGATAACTGCCACAAGTGTTTCTAAGTGGCAAACTGGAGCCCTTGGCAATACTAATATATTATCAATATATTTTTTTCAGATACAATTTAATTATTATAATAAGTAACTCTACAATATAATTTCACAAATTTCAGTGATCAGACTGAAGGGAGAATTGTACATTTCATCTACATCCAGCAGCATTTGATGGGAATTTAAGTGTATTTTTGCAGTTTAACAGTAAGTGCAGTGAGTGATGGCACTTGCTGCAATTCATATTGTCATTCACTCTAAAGTTATGTTCCTGCTGAAAAAAAAATCCTGCTAGTTTAAAATTGCATTCGAAATCACCTAGAGCTGTAGGAAAACCTTCATATTCCAAATTTTATAATTTTTTAAAACTTCTTTCTTAAACAGGTCATTTTTATTTTCTGGAAGGGCAAAGTGATGCTCTGCTTTGCGGAAATAGTTCTGATGCCGGGTAAGACCCAATTTCGCCATATTATTACACCATGAACAAATGAGATCCATGTTCTTTAGCTGTGCAGTTGAAGGGGGGACTATATTTTGATTGACCACTTTCTTTTACATAGAAATACTAGGATTTTACATTGGACTGAGAATTTGGGTTCGTGGTCAGTGCTGAGTGGATTGGTTAAACGAGCTTAGTCTTTGCACAAATGAATCAGTAATTTGGTATTGGTGCAGCTCCTGCCTGCACCAATGAGGAGTAACAGATGGAACAGCTGGAAAATGTGTAATTTTGCAGTTCCACCTGCACATATGAGTACTAGCAGGTTGAGAGAACAGAAAACACTGACATTTACATTATTGTTACAAAATTAATATATTTGGAATGTTATGTTTCAGAAGCTTAGATTAAACTTTTAACCCTAATTATTTATGTGCCTTTCCTACTTAACTTTTCTAGCATGCCTTAAAATAATTTTCTATTAAAAATCACAACTACTATTATTTCTACTCTGATTAACTAAAGAAAAATCCACTTTTTAATCCTAATCTTGTCCTGGACATTCGAGGTGATAATTTCAAAATAACTATGTTAGGTAACATTCAGTTTGTCTTTGTAGGCAGTGCCCAGAAGGATATACATGTGTGAAAGCTGGTAGAAACCCCAATTATGGCTACACAAGTTTTGACACTTTCAGCTGGGCTTTCCTGTCACTATTTCGCTTGATGACTCAAGACTTCTGGGAAAACCTTTATCAATTGGTGAGAATTTTTAATGAAAAATAACCTAACTATTTCTTTACCAGTAATACAAGAGGCCTAAAATCAATTTTCTTATGTAATCTTAATTTTAACAATATGAAAACCAAAACTTTTGTTCACCTATTCTTGCTTATATATGTATTCTTATTTCCAGACACTCCGTGCTGCTGGGAAGACATACATGATATTTTTTGTTCTTGTAATTTTTCTTGGTTCTTTCTACCTGATCAACTTGATTCTGGCTGTGGTTGCCATGGCCTATGAAGAACAGAATCAAGCAACCATGGAAGAGGCAGAACAAAAAGAGGCAGAATTTCAACAGATGCTGGAACAACTGAAGAAGCAACAAGAAGCAGCTCAGGTATAATTTATGGCGTAGTAATGCTGAAATGTATGGATGTAATTTTACCAAAGGTATTCACCCTCTGCTTTCTAAATTTGGAGTTATAAAACTACCCTGTTGGGCTTTCAACAGAGCTAGCTCAGAGGTTTTTCTGATCTGCACTAAAGACGTTGTCCTGTGAACAACACAGTCATAATCAAGAAGGAATATTCAAAACTAGGTATCAATTATTCATTATGTTTTTCCTACCCTACTGTCTGTTAGACTTCTGCATTTAAAAGTTAGTCATGAAATATGGAAGAATACTATGACCAACACAGATTTTGAGTCAACTGAATAACAGAAATAAGAAAAAATCTAGAGAGGGGATATCCTATGGAAAAAAAAAAAAAAGGTGTTAAGATCCAGCGCATTTGGATTAGAAATTCTGTATAAGTAAATTTATAAAAAACACGATGTCATGGTTTGCTCAGTGACACAAATTCATTCTGCATATGGCAGGCAGCAGCGGTAGCAGCAGCAGCAGCAACAGCATCCGCAGAATCCAGGGAGCCCAGTGCTGGGGGAGAAGCAGGAGGGCTCTCAGAAAGTTCCTCAGAGGCATCAAAATTGAGCTCAAAGAGTGCAAAAGAGAGGAGAAATAGAAGGAAAAAAAGAAAACAAAAAGAACAATCTGGAGGGGAGGAAAAAGATGAAGATGAATTTCACAAGTCTGAATCAGAAGACAGCATCAGAAGGAAAGGTTTTCGATTATCTATTGAAGGCAATAGACTGACATATGAAAAGAAGTATTCTTCTCCACATCAGGTATTGTATATAGTTATTTTTAGTAGCAGCTTACATTTAAAGCATTATAGGCTGTTAGAAAACTACTTTAGTCTTCCTGGTACTGTAATATGACCCTGCTGCCTAAAGAAAGGAAACACAAAGATATTCATTAAACTTTATTATTGTTGCTAGTGCTTGAGAGAAAGTGCTGTAGCTGCGAGATTGTTGTGTAAAAAAACACAGAGAATTAAATGTAACCTCATATCTCTATTCTTATAACAGGATTGTTTAAAAACATCTTAAAATATTCTCTGATTGATTCCATGGAGTGGGGGGAGGGTGTATGATTATATATTATGCAGACTTATTAAAATGCTATAGTATTTTTTCCATTATGATAGCCTTATATTTTCCTCCTGCTTCAGTGTTTGGAGGTTGGTTCAATATATGCAGGATACTGCATACATGAAGGAATGCGCATGTATAGACTCCCTTTTTTGAAGTGTTGTGCAACTACTCCACTCAGCAACTCTAACTGATGTTAGGAGAAAGGAGTGCTCATAATTGCTTTTGTCTTAAGAATCACTGAACAGCATTTCTATCTGCAAAATATAAATATAATGAAATACAACAACTTCACATAAGCATTTAGTTTCTGGGAAAAATATTTACTCTCGTATGAGAAAAAAACCCCTCTGCTATCCTAATAACAGTGCAAAATGTGAAGGTTTCAGCTAATAATCACAAATTCTGTTTGCCTGCAGTCTTTGCTGAGCATTCGCGGCTCTCTATTTTCTCCGAGGCGCAACAGCAGAACAAGTCTTTTCAGCTTCAGAGGCAGAGCAAAGGATGTTGGATCGGAAAATGACTTTGCTGATGATGAGCACAGCACTTTTGAAGACAATGATAGCAGAAGAGATTCTCTTTTTGTGCCACGCAGGCACAGTGAACGGCGCAACAGTAACATTAGTCAGGCCAGTAGGTCATCCAGGATGCTGGCAGTGTTTCCAGTGAATGGGAAGATGCACAGCACTGTGGATTGCAATGGGGTGGTTTCCCTGGTTGGTGGACCATCTGTTCCTACATCACCTGTTGGACAGCTTCTGCCAGAGGTGATAATAGATAAACCAGCTACTGATGACAATGTAAGAAAGTTTTAAATAGCTTAGGCATCGTGGCCTTTTCTTAGTGCACCAGCCAGTGTTTTCTACAGAATGGAACCCTTGGCAATGCTTCCTGGTTGGTCAAGCTGTGAATGCTTCTGCATCTTGTAAAATCTTTAATAAATAAAACAGCTAAGATAGTTTTGCAGCCTAAGCATTTGCTTACAAATATTCTCATAACTAAAAATGCAATTTCCAGTCTCCAAGTAATAAAATATTAACTTACTTACACATTTATAAAAGCACGATGCTTTACTATATTCCTGTACTCTACTTTACTTTTGCTGATCTAAAGGTCCATTTGGCTATCGTCTGCCAAATCATAGTTACTATGCAATTGAAAATAGTATACAAAAGTGTTAACATATAACTGCAATCAATATGATGCTGCTATTACCACTTTATCAACATCAGTGTTATCAGTTAATTTTGAAAACATTCTTCCTTATCAGCCCTGTTAAAAATATAAGGAAGTTATCAATTCTTTATTATCATTTGTTTCTCATTCCTATATATTTTCCATCTGTTGCTAGTGGAATTCTGTAGTGTAGATAACAAATAGCTATTGGATTACCACATTTCAAAACGTACAAAAATACAGATGTCTGTGTGAACAGACCATATTGCTGCCACTCTTCTACCACACACAACCTAAGAGATGATGTCTGAAAAAGATTCATTGCTTAGTTTTAAGTTTTCTGCTCACATTACTAAATTACTAATAAGATACTAGCATGAGGAAGCATGAGGAAGTCAGACTTTTCTTACTTGCTGCAGTTTGCCTAGGGGAAAAGACTATTCTATCACAAACCGCAGAATACTCTGTCAGCAGGAGCAAGGAAAAAACTTCCAGTTTGCAAAAATTTTATACAATATTTTGAAATCAATCCTTTTACATTTGTTTTATTCCTTTTTTATAGCTTGAAGAAAATGCAAAAGTTAAGTAAATAAACTCTCTGTCTTAACAGTGGGAAACTATTGCCTGATATACTTCAAAATTATTTAAAAGATATTAAAAAGTAATAAAAGTCTGACATGATAAAAATTGAAGTGCATGAAGCACGTATCCAAGCTACAACATTAATAACAGGGTTCTATATAATCTTTGCTTATCTTATTATTCCAAGGTGGTCTCACCCACTCTTGTTTTCTGTATAGGGCACCACTACAGAAACAGAAATGAGGAAGAGAATATCGGGTTCTCTTCACGTTTCTATGGACTTACTTGAAGATCCAGCTTTAAGGGAAAGAGCCATGAGTATTGCCAGTATTCTCACAAACACTGTGGAAGGTGGGTGCTTAGTATTTAATACATTTTTTTGCAATGGACTTCAGTAAGTTTTGAAGTTTAAGAACTGATTTTAAATAGATTAATTAACAGATAGCATTCCACAAACTGACACATATTTATCAGTAAACTCAGAGCTTTATTCATTAAGGTTATTACGCAAGTAAGCATTAAAGTTATTACATAAGTAACTGTTTCTATCTCATTGTTTTGCCACTGTCTACCTCATGTGGCCATCAGGACTAGAGAGTTATGTTTGATGGTCATAACTGAGTGGATGCTTATGCATATTAATTAACGATATATTATTGGACACAAACAGGCCACTGAACATTTTTCAAATATATGCAACCGTTGTTAAAATATATGCATATTTTTAGCGGTTATATTCATTCAGTTACTCTTTAAAGAAGTGCTATTCTAGGTGATAAAAACTTGTTTTTTCCTTGAACTAGGAATGAAAGTTATATTAAAAAATTTTATGTAAACACCACAAATTTCAAAATAAAAAAATTTACATAAGAGAACAGTAAGTGGGAGAAGCAGGCTGAAGTGTAATCAACGAATAATGAAATATATATTACAAATCAATGCATAGATTTATATTGATCAGAATAGTGATTACAATACAAAGAAGTTGTGCTTGATAGATAAGCTTTGAACAAAATAAATTCATTCGATTGATAACAGTTTTTAAAGACTTTATTGAAAAGTTCTTTAAAAAGGTTTATATGGCATATTTATAGAGGTTAGCCAGTACCAGTTTAGATTGACATCTTGGCTGATACAATTCATACAAGATTGAGGAATGTTAGAGCAATCGCATAGTTACCTGTATGAATTTTCTTTACCCACAGAACTTGAAGAATCAAGACAGAAATGCCCACCATGTTGGTATAAATTTGCAAATATTTTCTTGATCTGGGACTGTAGTCCACATTGGTTAAAAGTCAAACATATCGTCAACTTAGTGGTAATGGACCCATTTGTTGACCTGGCTATAACAATTTGCATTGTTTTAAATACACTCTTTATGGCTATGGAACATTATCCGATGACCGATGAATTCAATAACGTACTTTCAGTTGGAAATCTGGTAAGTCTGTTGGCACTGAAATAACTGAAAGAAGGAGCTTTAATAGCTTTTTTTCTTCTTCTTTCTCTTTTATCTCTTTAGAAAGTAGATTTATTGGATGTTTATTGGCCTCCAGATATTACTCTATCTGAATATTTTTGGAAATTTCACTGTCTACCTTGGCTCATGTCACTTAGGATACTGTAAAATCAATATATTGCAGTCTTCTGCTAAGCCAAATAAATTTTTTTTTAAAATGGCACCAACACTACATTAAGTAGAGTCCATCTTAAACAGAAGTTGATTTGTCTAACTACTAAATGAAGAAATGCATTACTATGAAAAAGACAGTATGCAAATAAACGTAGTGTCACTTTTACAATCAATACAATACAGATCTTTAAATTATGAATGTGGTTTTAATTGCTCTGTTTCCTGAGCACAGGTTTAGAAGAGCTAAAAGAGCCTTTTAAAAGTATTTCTAGAATTTTCTTCTGTGGATATGTGGATTGTTTTCTTTATGTGCTTTATGTAAAACTACGAAAACTATCCTGCAGTACTTTTTCCTCTTATAGTTTTCATATTTTTTATCATCAGATAATTAGTAAGATATCTTTTCCTCATGATGTCAACTATATTTTCTCCCTTCTACTTCAAAAAGATAAATTATTAAAGAATTCAGGAGTTAATTTTTTGTAGCTTTGGTGCTTTTGAACTGACAGGTTTGATCATATAGATGTATCTGCAGCTGCAGTCCTACTTTGTTATTTTAAGACTTTTTCTTATTATGAGATTTTTAATAATCCTTGTTTTGTAATGAGGAACAGAATATCTCAGATCATGTAGATAACTACAGGATTCAGAAGGGAGAATTAGTAGATAAATGCTGGTTTTAAGATACTTCAAATAAGGGAAACTGAGTTTCATAGTAAAATGTAATGTCTTGTTTTGTAGCATTACACAGATTTGTTTTCCAACCAAGAAAATGCCATATGAATCTTGGTGTACATCTGACTACAAAGGGAGTGTGAAAGAACCTGGCTATAAGCACCACGATCTTCCAGACTTTGGCTCCCTGACATAACCCCTTCTGCAGTCTAGAGGCTGTCAGGGTTATCTGCTCAAGTAGTTCCACTTTAAAGCTCCTTGAGAACCTCACCATCCTGATTATTAGGAACCTAAGTCAGCATTTCAAAATGTATTCATTCCCTTCTACCTCTTACTCAGTGGTTCTAGTCCTGTAGCTTAAAAAATAGTAACCTTTGCGTCTCTGGTTTTCATATCTGGAATGTATTTAAAGACTGTAATATCTATTTTGAGCTTTTTTTGTTCCTAGGCAGAGCAAGTCAGACTCTTCTTGTCCATCTCCTGATTATCCCAGTTAGATGATTCTCTTCAGCTGTCCCATTATATGTCCAGCTTGCTTGAAAATGGGTTATCAAAACCCAAAAAACAGCACTTCAGACCAGGGCTCAGGCAGTCTTTAACGGAGGCATATCCTACAGGAGATTCTTCTAAGACTTCTCTCAAAGCTGCACGGCATCACTGCCTTGCTGACTCCTAAATATGAGTCCTACTTCATTCAGCATAGCAGCCCATGATGAGAAAGCGTTACCAGCAATATCATGTTTAAAATATATTCTTAAATGCTCGTTTATTCCCAATGTTTAAATGACTGAGCCAATCAACTTCACTGAACTTACTGGCAACAGTCAGGTCAAGGTTCCTCGGCTTCAGCAGATAGTTGTATCTCAGTTGATCACCATCTGGTATAAATAATCCTACCTCTGCTCAACTGAAGGGGATTACAGCAGGTTATACCAGCAAAGGATCTGCCTTTCTAGAGTCTTAGATTTGGCCTCATTCGTGCTGCTGTTAGATTTTACCTAGAATATCAAGAAAGATGTCTTACCATGTAATTTCTTGGAAAGCATTCCATTTTATGTTGTAAAAATTAAATTTGGGATATTGTTTGTCCAGTACGTGAATAAGACATTGCAGATACGTAGCTTGAATTAAAAACTTAGACAAGAGCTAAATCTGTAACATTATATTTCACAATGGAATTTCACAACTGCATTTTGAATTCAGGTCTTCACTGGAATCTTCACAGCAGAAATGTTTCTCAAGGTCATTGCAATGGATCCTTACTATTATTTCCAGGAAGGCTGGAATATTTTTGATGGTTTTATTGTAACCCTTAGCTTGGTTGAGCTTGGTCTTGCAGATGTGGAAGGGCTCTCCGTTCTTCGATCCTTCAGACTGGTAAATATACATCAATTGTACTGAGTTTTAGTGGGGCTTCATTAATTTTTTTTTTTTTTTTTTTGCCTTAAAAATTTGCTTGATTTTTGCCGTGATATCCTGATGTCTCTTTTAAATCCTTGTTACTTGTGGTATCTTACTGTCTTCAATGGAAATTGATAGACATCCGACAAATAGATAGCAGTGGGTGTCCTGGGCCCACTTCAAATGTATTTATTCTATATGCACACTTTAAACACTGTAAACACCCTGTTATGCAGAAACAAATCGACTCCCTAGATGTACTGTGTTCTCTCTGATTAGCATCACAGGAATAGATCTGCTCTATAAATATCAGTAGAAAAGTGGTCCAGGTGATTCTAACAGATGAACCCTAGATTTTGAATTCCATCTAATATGGCCAGTAGCTTCTTTGGCCTTCAGTAAGAACTCTGCTTTGAGAACCTCAAGCTCTAACTTCACCAAATGTTCTTGAGTGAACTTTCCTTTTTCATGCTTTAGACAAGAGGATTTCCTCTGAACAGTCATACTCAGGGCATATTTTGCAGTGATATCTTCGCACAAGTTTACTTTAAAATATCTTTTGTGTCTTTCTTGCTGAATGTCCTAATGATATTCTTCTTTTATTCTAGCTGCGAGTTTTCAAATTGGCAAAGTCTTGGCCAACACTAAATATGCTCATAAAAATTATTGGTAACTCGGTGGGAGCTCTGGGAAATCTGACCCTGGTGCTGGCCATCATTGTGTTCATTTTCGCTGTGGTGGGGATGCAGCTGTTTGGGAAAAACTACAAGGAATGTGTCTGCAAAATCGCAAGTGACTGTGTGCTTCCACGTTGGCACATGCAAGATTTTTTTCACTCTTTTTTGATCGTATTTCGAGTGTTGTGTGGAGAGTGGATAGAAACGATGTGGGACTGCATGGAGGTTGCTGGCCAAGCCATGTGCCTTACTGTCTTCATGATGGTCATGGTGATTGGAAACCTAGTGGTACGTAATCAAAGCATTAGCAAAAAATTATTTGGCAATAGAGTGGGCTCAATCCTGAAGTCAGCTAAGTGCTCTGGCCCTGCTTCAATGAAGCACTTAAGAAGGTGGATTCAAGCAATGCTTAAGTTAAGCTTAAGAGGTTTTTTGGATTGAGAACAAAGTGTTCTGCAATATCAAAATCCTTAAGAATGTTAGAGTGAGCACTTAGTCACATTCTTGATTTGTATTCTTGCTCTTTGTAAATATTTTGTGCTTCAAATAATTTTAGTGTATGGGCTCTTTATAAACCATTTGCTGTGGATTTCTTTATTATTTATCCCATAGGATTAGTCACCTAAATAATCTAATGTCTGCTGTGTGATGGATAAATTAAACGTTTTAATGATGCTTAATAGCAAATCTGCTATCTGATTTTTAGACTTTGCACCTAAATATTTATATACTGTGGGGATTTAAAAACACATTTACAGATATTATTCAGTTGTAGGAATATTTTTGAATGGTGAATAGGACCTAAGCAAAATGAAAAAAGCTCAGATTTTTATGGAGAAGTTAAAACTTTTGAGGGTGTCTTTCTTTGCTTATGGTGAATTATTGGGATTGTAGTCTTTGATATCACTTATATGACAATTTTTAATAAACTAAATGTTGTTTGTTGGGATAAAGTCTAGAACATCCATTTTTTTTTTCTCTTTGTGCAGGTACTGAACCTATTTTTGGCCTTGCTCTTGAGCTCATTTAGTGCGGACAACCTTGCCGTGACAGATGATGACAAGGAAATGAATAATCTGCAAATTGCTGTAGCAAGAATGCAGAAAGGCATAGATTATGTAAAAAGAAAAGCACGTGAATTTATCCAAAAAGCTTTTGTTAAGAAACAAAAAGCTTTAGATGAAATCAAACCACTTGAAGATTTGAACAACAAAAATAGCTGTATTTCTAACCATACTACCGTGGAACTAAGCAAGGACCATGACTATATTAGAGATGCAAATGGAACAACTAGTGGCATAGGCACAGGCAGCAGTGTGGAAAAATACATAATTGATGAAAGTGATTACATGTCATTCATAAACAACCCAAGCCTCACTGTGACAGTGCCCATTGCATTGGGTGAATCCGACTTTGAAAATCTAAACACAGAGGAATTTAGTAGTGAATCAGACCTGGAAGAAAGCAAAGAGGTATTTAGATATTTTGTACATTTGTCTCTGATCTATTGACTGTCTTTCTTTTTTTTTTTCAGCATAAGCCAGTGTATTCAGTTCTTGATCATTTGTTATTTTTATGCTTCTTTGTACATGGGCATAAATGAGTCTATAAAGAAGGGTTTTATTCTTCATGAACAAAAGTGTAAGAAAGGGTTAAATATTACAGTCTCCAAGAGGAGAGAAGAGGCCAGGCAATGGGAGACCAAACTAATCCACAAGAACTGTTTATGATCCATATGGTAGTTGCAACAACTGGTAGAGCAGGGCAGTGCCTTAGCACAGAAACTTTTGTTTGCCTCCTGTAGCAAAGGTCCCATGAGGAGTGTCATGCAACTTCTCTCTGCCACTCAAAAAAATCCCCCTCTATTCACTTAGCTGTTGAAACTAAAAAATAGTATCAACAGACTGAAATATCTCATGTTGCTAAGGGAATGCCAAGCAGAAGGTAGATATAAAGCCTTGTTGAGAACTTTATTTATTAAAAAAAAATATTAAGGCTATAACTGTTCCTTTACATGACTGTTTGTCTGTGACTATTTTAACAAAAGATTTAAATTTATTTGATAACATGATTTGCAAAACAGCTACACCCTCAGTGACTTAGTTTGTTGACATTTTAATCAAATAAAAAAATGCTATTTCCAGACACTTAACAAAACTGGTTTTCTGACTTGAGGAACTTCAGCCGTAAACTAGCTAGTGTCCGTTCTGGTAGCAATCCGGGTTCTTTGTGGGACAGATCATCTTTTCCCCCTCCTGTTGTATTACTAGCAGTACTTCAGACACCTGATTTTAGGCCAGTTGAATTCTGTGCTGCAGTCACTGCAGTGTGTGTAAGCCCTCTAGTGTTCCCAACAAAAGCCAGTGTTAAGTTAAGTGCAATCATTGGTTCCTCCCCCAGGAAAGCAAACGTGTACCAAACAGCCTCTCCTCATGGCAACCTCTTTCAGAGACAGTGTTGTTCCCATTTCCGATTAGTGTCTGAATCATTGATATTTCTTTTCCTGTTAAATATTAGCCAAAATTCTTATGAGTTGGCTTTGACTCAAGCCTCTGAACTGCTACACCAATAGGGGTTACGGGAATGTATTGGAGCACATAAAGAACTTGCCCCAGCAAGAAGAATTTCTGAATAGAACAACATTTCAAGACAATCCTTGTGGACCCTTCCAACCTGGTATTCTATGATCCATATGATTTAACGAAAGATCCATTGGAGAAAAACAATGGTCATCTACTCTCCCCACAACTACCTTAAACACCGGCCAGTCCGGTCCAACCCATCATAGGGCAGGCAGACCAATGGAGTGATACGGGCTGGTTTATGACTGATCAGTGGGCAACAGATTCAATTTAGGAAGCTGTCTGTAAATGTGCTGCTACTGCAGGGCCAGGGTTACCTTTTATCCCATCGAGAAAGTACTATGGCATTTCTGACCTTCTCCAGAAGCTTCTGAAAGAGCAGGTCTGTTATCTTGTTTTCCATGAAGATCCATCCAGCAGTGCTGTTTTGGATTGGAGTCCAAGTCCTTATTTTATATTGACTGTTAGTATAATGGGATTGTAGAAAAGAAATTATAAACACTAGAACAGCAGAGGCTTTGAATTAGCTGAGCTTTTGATGAGAAGCCACTTAGGAAAGGCTGTGTGGGTTCTCTACGTCTCAGGCCAGAGGGCACTAACAGGTGAGTTCCAGCTGGCTTCAGACTATCCTGAGCTTTTCAGCACCATTCCTGGAGTTTTACAGGGCTGGATCCCTTCGTGCTGATTGGGTCAGCTCTAAAAGTTCCCCCTCCCTCTGGCGGTGTTCAGGAGGAGGTTGGTTCGGTAGTTGGTCTGGTTTCCTTTGTTTTTCTGCTGAGTACTCTTTTCTCCCTTAGCAAAGTAACAAATTAATCATCTTAATATCATAAAATAGATGGTTAATTTCGAAGATCTTAATTTTAGTGTGCAAAAAGTAGCTGACAGTAATATTACAGAAAATCTTCTTCTTAGAAGAAAATATAGAAATAAAATTACAGGGGTTTTTTTTTTCCAAAAATGAAAAAGCTGTGGAAAAGTTTTAAAAAGTCTTTTCAAAATTATTTTGAAAAATGGTAAATTGTTCTGCAAAGGACAATTTGTGAAAATTTTATTACTACAAGTATACAATATTTTTGTAAAAATATGAGAGGCAACTCTGTAAGGTAATTTGGAAAATAACCTTTATAAATTGGTTCTTGTGACAAATAATGACAGAGCCTGAAACTGGATACATCAACTCATTTTTCTGATAAAGTTGAAACATTATTCTCCTAATCTATCTATATTCACCACAAGATGAAATTAACTAAAACCAGGCTACTTAAAAATACTACAGATTTTATTAGGTGCCATGCAACTCAATGTCAATGAGTTCTGGAATTGTTACTGAAGAATGGACTGGCAATATTTTAGTAAGAGTTTTGTTGTTAGGGTTTGGGGAGTTTTTTGTCCTCAATATCAAAAAGACTGCTGCAGCTTAGCATTGATGAGCATGTATTGAATTTATTCCATTATTTTCTTTACCCCTACATCCTTAAATATGTTTCCTTCACAGCTTTTACCCAATCTTTAGCTACATTACCAACCAGCTGGATTGTAGCCAGGAGCCAGCTACATGTTATAACACTTAGAGAATTTTTAGGATAGGATTAGCCTAAGTGTATTCAGTGTTTTAATATTTACTTTCCACCTTTCACTGCTCTCTCTTTATGGTCATCATGTTGATGAGCATGAATCAAATTGAAAATTTGATTACGTTATACAGCACAATCTGATGTTTTATGGGCCATCTTTAAACTACCGCGGCATTATTGTACACAGCTTCTGCTTCACTCCGAGCTAGACATTCAGCACTTTTAATCTGGACTTGCTGACCTGTAAAGCACAGCCTTGTCTGCTGACCAATGCTTTTCCCTCATTCCTCTGAGGTCACACCTCATATATTTAGGCTCTTACCTGCTTTTCAGTGTTCGCTATGGATTCCTGCATATATACTTGAGCTTCATTATTTCTATGATGATCAAGAGAGATCATTGCCACTTACAACTAGTAGTGGTCATAAAACTTTGCAGCCTTAACATCACTAATTCATACTTTTCAGTTTAAAGCTTAATACACCTTCTAGTTAATAGATTCATACAGTGTAGGAGAAAACCAAATGATTGTAGCTATTTCACATATGTTAATCAGCAATTTAGTTATGTTGAATACTCAAGCATTTAAAAACATGGCAGAAGTATTTCCTTATTCTGAAAACAACTGATATTTGCCTTAAAAATATTTACTGTGTATTTGTGTATTTGTGATGCTTTTTTTTTTCCCTTTACAGAAGTTAAATACATCTAGTTCATCTGAAGGTAGCACAGTTGATATTGGACTTCCTGCAGAAGAGCAACCAGAAGCTGAACCTGAAGAAGCCCAGGAGCCAGAGGCCTGCTTCACAGAAGGTGTTTGGAACTAAAATACCGCTAATACTTACTCATGAAATGCAGAATAATTATCTATTTAAACTAAGAATATTTATTTATTGAATTACTCTTTTGTTAATGTTTAAACTACAACTATTAGTGATAGTACTTTTAGACCATAATTTACCATATGGGTACTGATACCACTATACTATGTATCAGATAAGCAATTAATAAAACATTTTATCGGAAAGTTATAGTTATTTTTAAAATAAGAAAAATATATTACTGCAAGTTTTATTTTCGTACAAAATACTGTGCTCCCTGAATTTAGTTACAGTTTCCTAAATAATAAAATAACACACTATTCTTCATAGATATCTATCAAAGTGCTTTATAAAGTGTGCATTAATGAAATAGCTGTTGAGTGGTAAATAAAAACTGCACCTGGATGGTTTTGTGCAAAATGCTAAAGGAACCTTCCACAAGTTGGCAAAAGAGAAGAAAGAGCCTTTGTGTGCCACCTAGGGCAAGAAAAGTCTCACTTGTTAGACTCATTTGTCTTTCATGCTTCCTCCTATTGCCCCTTTTACAGAACTCAATAAAACAAGAATCTGGTCATAAACTTTATTTGGAAAAGCATTTCCATGTTGGAAACTTTATGGATGTGTGCATGTAAAGGAACTGGGGAAAGGAATAGATTTAAAACAGTAACGTAAGGATACAAATGTAATATTTTGTATCTGTAAGCAAAAATTAGATTGAGAGTTTGGAAAAAAAATGCTACACTCGGTGCTGGGGTTGGGTTATTTCTGGATCTGATAATACACATTTATTTAGAAATTTACAATGAACTAGTAAGAAGTAGTACTGTAACAGACTTGGATTTGGCAAAGAAAATACCATTATTGGTTACTAGTATTTTTCTACCTAAGTGAAAGAAGAAATAAAATCAAGTTAGCAGCTAAATCATAAAAGCTTAAACAAATTAAGGCCACAAGTTAGCCAATACTGAAAAGCTCAGAACTCAGATATGAGGCTTAGAATTTTTTCATACAATAAACACAACATTGTCTGAATTTAGTATCCCCCCAAAAGAGAGAATAAAATTTAATAATACTTGTCTATAAATTACTACATAAACTTACTATGTATTTGATGAGTTTGTATGGTTTTACTCGTACTTTTTATTTTGTAATTTTGCTTCAAGTTCCATGGACTTCTAATTTTTTGTGTGCCCTGTATTGAGCACTCAGTTCTTGATGAAAGAAAAATACTTTCTTTTCACGAGTTCATTTGATCATAAATTCCGGTTGCCTCAGTGTTAAATTTTTTTTTGTGTTGGAGAAAAAGAAGGTCATCTGGGTGAAAATCTACTTTTGTTTTTACTAAATAGCACTGCTTCTGGAAAGGTAGCATTGTATCACTAACAGAATGCATAACTAAAATTAACGCAATTCAACAAAATCTCTTTCTTTCCCTTCTCCCTCCCCCTCCAATACCCTTTTTTTAAAGGGTGTGTACGAAGGTTCAAGTGCTGTCAAGTAAGTATAGAAGAAGGGAGAGGAAAGCAGTGGTGGAACCTTAGAAAAACCTGCTTCAGGATTGTCGAACACAACTGGTTTGAGACTTTCATTGTCTTTATGATTCTCCTCAGTAGTGGAGCTCTGGTAAGTAGAAGATGAACGGTGACACAATGTTGTCAGAAAATTTCTTAGAAGTTTGGTCTTCAAACAGTTTTAATTTAGTTTTCTCCACCAGAAAGAACACACAGTTCAAATGGCAGGGCTACATTTTAGTCAGGCCTTTGAAAGAGTGGTAGAAAAAGTCTCTTCTCAACAATATGTTGAAAAAACAGCAGACAAGCTGATCTGAGAGAGCTTAACTCCTTTGCTTAAAGTGAGTGGTACTCGTGAAGCAGGGAAAGGGACAACATGTGAAGAAGAGGACATATTTGATTTTGTTATTTGAGATTGCTCTCTGGTTTTACTGGTATTTACTGATCCAACTCAATTTGCTTTAAGTTAACAAGTATGTGAGGGCAAAATAAAAAGAAGCCAACCATAATATGAATCGATAACAATAAATTGCCCTCAGATAACATAGAGTATAGCTAGCATATTGCTTAGTTAGTTGCGATTACCCTTTGGTAAATTACTTAAGTAATCATAATAATCATCAAATTGCCTTGCTAAATTGTATCAAACTCTTTATACCACTCCCAACATTTTAAAATACCATTACTGGTTAGTGGTTTATACCTGTCATTAGTTTCTGTTAAATCTTTAAGAATTATTCTGCTTTTGTTTGGCCTAATAATATCAACACAGCCATCAAATAAGCAACTTTTACTCAATACCATGTGACATGTTTCCTGTGATTTAAACCCCTCAAAATAGCAAAAGATTCACATCTATTTAGTTTTAGTTCATGCTACCAAGTGGAGGATGCCTTCAGTGACAAGAATTTAAATGAGAGAAAAGTACTGGCAGGAGATCTGATAAAGGTGAATTTCCATCATTATGTTTAGGAGAAGTCTGAGATCAGATGCCGCAGTATTAGCATCTCGTGCTCATGTGTCATCCACAGAACATTTATGTTGTGAAAATGTTTTAGAGACCAGGGATTAGCCCAGTCCCTTGGAGATGTGAGATCCCGCTCTGCCTTCAGCTTCCTTTGTGGTAGTGAAAAGGTCTCTCTGGACCTGCCAGCGCTGTATCCCAATGTTCACCCCAAGACCATGCTCCAGGCAAGTCTCACTGTCACTACAGCCAGGAAATCAGGCAGGTGCAGGCAGGAACAAGCAGGCAGACGTAGGTGCAGGCAGGCTGCCTGCAAATCCCCTCTGTAGGGCCATTCTGGCTGAGAGCAGACATGGTCCTAGCTGCCCAGAGCCCCGCTGGCTTAGCAACTGCTGTCTTCCCACTTTTGTGCAACGGAGTTGTTAGTGCATACAAAAGTGTCAGGTATCATAGTGCCTCATCTAACTGTCCCAAATTACTGATACACAGATGTTAATTCAATGATTCATAGACAAACACTAAGCATTGGAACTGACAGATGTGAAGGAATTCAAAAGCAGGCTGGGTAAAAATGAATGCTGATATCAATGAATATCCAAGTCTTTACGAACTATCAGATCACTGCTGTTCTTTCAGTTAAGAAAAATCAATTGTTCTCTGTAAGAAATACAAGCATAATTAAAATGCAATTAAAGCGGAAATGTCTTCGAGGACAGCAAGAATTTCTAAAAAGCAGAAGCTATATGTTTTTTCAAATGTTTAAAAATGAAAACACACAAAAAATGTAAATAACATTGCAAGGATCTCAGAAAATGTGTGTATCTCATAGAAGCTGAGTAATAAAGCAGGTATTTGATTTAGAGAAATAAATATTCTTTTAAGGAAGAAAGAACTTGGTTTGTGATTTGTTACTTAAAATTTTCAAAAAGCAACAGGACTTAAAAACATAAAATCAATTGTATTGCCATTGTCCTGAAAACTTTACAGCTATGGCTCTGGATTTTGAAATTGGATCTACCTATGTACAAACCAAATGATCTCAGTAGAATTCAGTTCAGGCTGAATTTGCAGTTCACTCTGCAATATCAGTGTTCTTTGTGAGTACCCAAAATTATCTGAGAAGAATAATTTGCCATCAGCAATAAATAAATTTTTTAAAACATCTCTGACCATTGAAGTGGTTGCACTGTAATTTCTGCTTCCCATGAGCTGGAAAATACACTTTCATAGGGGAAAAACAGGTATATACTGAGCAGAAAAGGAGACATCGGATAGATATGACACTCCTATGCTTTTCTGTGAAGAAAGATTGTTTCCTTTTTTGTTGTATTTGTTTGGTTTTTGGTTACAACATGAAGTATGTGCAGTGACAAAGTTACAAAAAGGAACAACAAATATTTTTGTATGTGTTTACCCATAGGCTTTTGAAGACATATATATTGAACAGCGCAAAACTATCAAGACCATGCTGGAATATGCTGACAAGGTTTTCACCTACATCTTCATTCTAGAAATGCTGCTGAAGTGGGTGGCCTATGGCTATCAAACATACTTTACTAATGCCTGGTGCTGGCTGGACTTCCTGATTGTTGATGTATGTAGCATCTCTCCTACTTTATCTGTTTTGTTTGTTTTGTTTTTGTTGTTCTTATTTTGTTTTTCTAATTTCTTGCTCTAGTTTACTTTTCAGTTTAAAAAGTAAGATAGATAGAAAAAATACCATATTTATCTGTCTTTCACTTTACACTTATAACACTGCCTTCCTATACCACAGAGTTAAGAAAGACTGGAAGATCTTAGCAGATCTCCTGCTAACAAAAGAAGCTCACATTGTATCCCCACAAACAGTTAAAGGGTTTCGCCCAGCACTGTTGTTGAAAGAGGTAGTTCTGCTCCTGGCAGCTCATTCCCACCTTCAGATCTGCCTCCCCCTTGCTGTGATCTGTGTTGCATCCAGCATTTAGATGGGTCCACCAGACATCAAACTCTCATCTCAATTAAAACGCATCTGGCAAGAGAATGAACATCACAAAAGTCCACAACTTTACGCATATGTCTGAATTAGGGTTCTACAAGGAATGCAAGATGTATCTGTAGCATTTGTGATGTGGCTTACTTAGTATTAAAAGTCCAATGGATATTACTGAACTTGCAGTCTTCACAGCTGTGCTTGAAATCAGGCTCGATAATCTTCTCCTCAAGGGTGATCTAAGAGTTATAACTTTGTCGCGCTGTGAAATGGGGGAGGCCATTTCTTGATGTATTAATGCAATTACTTGAATAATTAATGCAATTAATGCAAGTAGTGTCCTAAGAAGGCCCCCTTGAGAGAACCTTCCATGTGCAGAAACACATGCTGTTTCTGCAGTCTATGAAGTTATGTGTGCGCAACTAAAATACTATGTTTACGTAGTTACAAAGCCACAACAGTTCCTGTTTTTTTAAGATAGAAATTTCTGATAAAACTTATCTCAAAACCAAATATTAAACAAGCTCAACTTTAAAATTAAGATGCATTTTGTCTTGGTTTCAGTGATTTAGAAGCAGACATTGAATAGGTAAAAGGTAAACTTTGTAAGTAGTTATTGACCCACAGAATTGCTAAAAATCCAACAGTTTCTGAATGTGTTCCCAGCCTACAAGGGCTAATCAAAGCAGTTCATTTTCTCTACATTTGTTTTGTGACCGGTGCCTTCATCCTTTTGGATTGGTATATGTTATGGATGAAATATATCTAGGTTTCAGCTTCACATATACAGCTACAGATAACCATGTTCAAACATAGTGCTCTTACAAAGACCTCTCTCCTTAGAAAACACTTTCATTCTTTAATATCTAAATTCTTCTCAAAGTGGGTACCTAAGTGACACCTATAATGAAAAAGCTTGAACAAACATGCAAGCAGAAGCACCGATTCCTTTTCTGAACTCACTTTCACTAAAATTTGACCTTATTTAAATCATAATATCCCGAGCACCCATCTTATGAATGTGAAAATTCGAATACTTCTTTGTGTGAAGGTATTACACCCATTCAAGTGTCTGAACAAGCTCATTATTAAATCCTGGATGTACAAACCTGGCTATTTTCTTTAAGTTGTCTTTAGATTATGGCAGCTTGGAAGTTTTCAGTATTATGATGAATGTACTGAAGAAAGAAATTCAGTTTTCAGAAGGACCTAGTTTTGTGGCTTGCTAGAGCTCGGGACTGATAAGTACAAAATAACTGTGAACTTTCAAAAGCTCAAGATTTCACACATACTGCTTTTTTTTAAATATGGTTCATATAGAGCACTGTACGAGAATTATCTTTACCTGATGCATTGTTATTTATAATGAAAGAGCACATGAGATCATTGTGCTATTTTTGGCTGAGTAACTATGTGAAGCATTAGAACAGAGTGATGAAGGAGCATCTAGGGGAAATGGGAAGAAAACAGAAGGTATTCTTTTGGACAGGAGCCAAGGCAGATGTAGAGAACATGTTTTCTTCTCACTGAGGTAATGTAGGGACATAGAATACATAAATGCCTGTGGATATGAGACTTCATTACACCTGGTGCCTATGGAACTGTTCTTAGAAGGTCTTCAAGAAATGGCATAATCCAGGTTAATGCCAGCCTGTAGAGCACATAAGTTCAGCAGTCAGGCAACAGGATTAGTCAGTGAAACTGAATACAGAAAAATTAATCCTTTCCACCAGTTTCCAGAGGAGCACTGTTGCTCTGTGACCCATCTGTTAATTCAAAAGAGGCTTTGATGGTTCACTTATTTCCCTTTCACTTGCAGGCAATCAAATGGGCATTATCAGGTATAACTACTGATCCAGCTGTAGCAGCATTGTAAAACAAAGAAAAAGTGACAGCAATAACTAAATTTGTAAAATGGAGAGATTAATTTAATTTGCTTTTTATGGTTTTAAATTCCCTCAAATCACTAGCAAAATACAAATTTCAAAAGTATTAATGTTTCCAGGTATTTTTATCTTATGAAATTTTTGTTTATTCACCTGTCCTACTCTTCTTTCATATTACTTTTTTTTTTTTTTAATTTAATTTAGAAGACTTTTTTTTCCAGAAGAAAGTGGTCCAAAATTAGATTATTGTAAGGAAGTTTATATCTCACATCTATGGTATGTAAAGCAGTATGTACAATATAATAATTTTTACTTTCCTGTTTTCATATAGGTCTCTTTGGTTAGCTTAACAGCAAATGCATTGGGTTACTCTGAACTTGGTGCCATTAAGTCCCTTAGGACACTAAGAGCTTTGAGACCTCTAAGAGCTTTGTCACGATTTGAAGGCATGAGGGTAAGACAACATGAAAGAATCTGAAACTGTGCATGCATAGAAAGAATCCATGCATGCAGAATAAGGAATGACAAGTCCATGCAGAAAGGCTGCACTATCTTTTTATCTACTGCATATCTTTTACTAACAGATAAGCAAAAAGCTTCATCAATTCGCCTAAAACCATATGCAGTATTGCATAGAAGTTACATTCATTAAGGTTACTTTACTTTCTAGCCAATCTCAGGAGTTTTCCATACAAGGTTTTGAAATTACCAACTATGAACTCTTTCAGCAGACAATAATGAATAAAATGTAATAAGATTTTATTAATTGTTTACTGATAAACCTATCACAATATTTATACAGAAATCTAATTTAGCATTAGTTAATAAATATATTTTCTGTTGCCAGTTGAAATCCTACATTTTTCTTCATATTTGATGAACCATCTTTGGTCTAACCCCACTGAATTTTACTAGATGGTACTAGAGATATATTCATACCTTCTAGTGGTTTATGTCTATTTCTGAGTTTGGCTGACTTTAAAAACAAATCAAGTTATTTGATGTCTTTATGAAATTCTTTTTCTAAGATAAATGCTTTTCTTATTTCAACAAATCTCTATTCAATACAATATATATATATGAGATTATTTATTTCTTATTCAGTAACATAGAGGCCCTGCTTACTATTCATCTCACTCAATAAAGCATTTTAACTTATTTTTTTCATTTGTTTATACCTTCTGTTCCTTAAAGCCACTGAATACAAACTAACTCTATATGCATGTCATTGAAATATGTTTTAAGAGAATGCTTTTTGCTACTTCCTGGAAAAAAAAAGAGGAAACTATGAATTTCAAGACAATTAGAAACCAGTGGAATAGCCTGGAATATACTGTCTGAACAACCTTAAGGTACAAATCTAAGCTTAATCAAGTCAAATTGAGGCTTAGAATTCTGTTCCTTAAATTGTATTCATCAGGCTACATATCTCTACTTCAGAATGCATCAGAAAAAAAAACTTGCTAACCAATGATTACTAGATTAATGAATTTCAGTTTCATATAGCAAATTGACTTTTAACAGTCTTCTCATCATTTGAAATTTATTAATCAATATTCAGCAGGGTACGAGCTGGTCAAGTACTACAGAATGTATGAATTTTCATTTCAGTTTGGAATTACTGTTTGATTTAGCCATTTTCTCTTTGTCTTTCTTTGTACTTACTGTTCATGAACATTCAGATACATGTGGTTTTATACAGATAAATGTTGGGAAATTGCTGTCAGCTTTACTTTTTTAATAATGTTCTGGTCAGCTGCAGGAGGACTGTGAGACCAGTACAGAAGTGAAACAGGGATAAGAAATACAGCTCTTTGGATGATGTTGGAAAAAACAGATCATTTCGAGAAAGACAATGTCAAAATCAGTTGCCAAATGTTTTATTCCATTTTTCTTTATCCTTACATAATTGCCTTAGTAAATTTTCCACTTAAAAGATTTAGGATATTAATGCTCAAAGAAAAGTACCTGTTATTTGAAATCTATTTACTGC
Organism: Nesoenas mayeri; assembly: GCF_963082525.1. NCBI lineage: Eukaryota > Metazoa > Chordata > Aves > Columbiformes > Columbidae > Nesoenas > Nesoenas mayeri. The sequence continues at coordinate 24,620,140 of NC_137545.1, forward strand.
TTTCCCTTATTTCTCACTGAATAACTATGAAACTATGCCAGAAGCCAAATCATATGCTAGATTTTCAGATACTCAACATGAATAATTCACGAGCACCTTACTGTACAGGAATCACAGACAAGTCTGGAAAAGCAGAAAAAAAGTTTCAGCTCCATCCTCCAATGTTAATGACAATCAATGAAATACCTAATTCCTATTGCTTAGCAAATTTGACTGACCAACTGTATAGGCCCTCTGCTTGCTATTAGTTACATGTATTTCTGAAAATGGATTTTCCAAAGCACTTGGCAAGTACTCACAACAGCTTATTGACAGATAGTAGCATTACGTGATGAATGACTCACGAACAGTAAAAAGGTTCAAATACCAAATAATTGACCAGCTCAGCTCACAATAAGACTCTAGTCAAATTACAGTCTTCTCAGAAACTGAGTTCATTTCATAAAAATCCTTTAACACAGATTCTTTTATCTGCCAGCAGAATGTAAAAATAAATCAGCTCTCTTTGCTTTCTTACATTGCCTATACCTACACGGTACTACAACAAAACAAGCTGAGTTTTTATTTAGCATGTATTTATAATACTCATGCTTATTCCCATGTACAAAACTGTGCAGTTTTTGTCTTGAAAATATAAGAGATCATATGTATTCCACAAAAGTCCCTGTATGTAAAAAGCTCTGCAACATTTTCTGAAACTATCTGCTAAGTTCTCAGCTACTTTAAAGTGTTCTTTTTCTTAAATAAGTTTACCATTCTGGTGAATTAGAAGAATACAGCATTTTACATAGTCAATAAATACACATAACTATTTTGTTAATCCTAAATATGAAACATACTTCACTTTTAAAGTTATATTCTTAAAAGTCTATTTCCAAAGTGAATAGGGTACAAGTAGTTCATAGCTTGTGCTTGCCTTGAGCAAAAAGTGAATTTTGCCATATTGAAGGCATTTAAAATATCAGCTACTATATTGAATTCTGAGAAACTACAATACTTTCTAAAGCAAATCTCAAACCCAACTCCACACAGATGCTGGAAGGCAAAGTAAAGGATTGCTTTAATTCAATTTAAACTTCTGTCTTAGGGTTTATATTCTCATCTCAATTAGTGTATGTACTGAGCAGAAATATCTGCAAATTGAGATTTGAATATACCCATTGCTTTTTGTTTAGCTTTTTTAGTACTTGCAATATAATGCTTTTGCACTAGTTCTGAACTGGTATGCTACTTGTAAATGTAGAATACTGAGTATACATTGCTTTGCTGAGATAGAGAATTAAGTGACAATAAAGCATGCATTTGTGTCTAATTCCACAAAATAAAGCATGTCATGCCGTGCTTGATTTATTTATTAGAGAAATAGTAGAAGGCAGCAAACAATCTGAAATCCACTTGCACTTTCAGTTTTGCATGCCTTATGCATATTTCTGGCTGATGGCTTTAAACATCTACTGTATTTCAAATTTCCAGTCCAATTTCATAACTTCTAAAATTAAATTAGAGTATTTGATGTCCTAAATATCCTCTAAAATTCAACCAAGAAAGCGATAATGAGGCATTTTCAAGAGTTCTCCAAACTTCATCAGTAGGAGAGAGACATTTCTCATATGATTGAGTTATAAAACATTACATCAAGTGTCTGTCATTACAGATTCACAACTAATAACAGGCTATATATTTCTATTTCATATAGGATAACCTTTCTTCAGCTTGGATGGGGTGGACCACAGGTTCCTCCCCTTATCTGTATTATGGGTACAGTATTTCCCCCTTTTCTACCCTTACTGCTTGCAGTGTGACTGACCACTACATTGTGTATTTAGGGTTAGAAGTAGAAACAATCTTGTTTGAGATCCCCTAGGAGCAAAAACTATTCACCCTACACGCCCTTCTTAACTGCTTTAAATATTTTGAAATCCTTTGAAATTTCTGATGTTAGAGAAATAACATGAAAAGTTTTGATAAAATCAGTATTATTATTTAGTGCCGAGTTCTTGCAGGAGAAAGGTACCTCAGCTATTTTTAGATTTTCAGATGCTTTTTTAACCAAGATAAGAAATGGCTTTCTTTAAAAATTTGAATCTGGCTTTTGTGTTGTTTTGGAAAGATCTGTGCTTTACTCTGTTACTCAATTTATAGCTACATACATTCAAAAACATCTCATAGAAAGTTTTGAACATTACTTGTAATACATTAAGCACACACCAAAACACTATGATCTGAATAGTCACATCTATAGATATTTATATAATTGCAATTTAAATTTGTGCATAATTTTTAACACCCTACATTTTACGTTAAGCAAATCACTCCAGGTGTATATAAATAACGTGAGACACCATATAATATATCCTTTATTGAATCTGAATTCAGTCATCTTTGGCCTGTGTTTGAAACTATTTTTGTGATTTTTATAAAATGCCAATAGCAGTATTATTTTTGTAGTATCTTTCCTGGAGTTTAGGAATGTCCTAAAGAGACACATCAGTGATATAAAAATTTGCATTCACTATCAGATGTTTTTATCTTGAAAAAAATCCTTACTTTTAGGATCAAAATTTAATGAAATTTGCATGAGGAACATAATATCGTTTATATTTTAATACAAAATGCTCAAAAACACATAAAGGTCAATAAGATTTCTTTTATGCAACAGAAAGAGCAAAACAGGTGTGGGGAGTTTTTTTGGTTTTTGTTTTTTACTGCCTCCAGTGAAATTCAAAGATATTGTTCCCACAGGAAATAATCACTCTGTTTTCATACTCATGTGTATTTACAATATTTACCAGGTCTTCTCAAACAAATGCAGCCCTGTAATTTATTGCTTAGCAGATAATTATTGCATTTCATCATACAGTATTTTAAATTATGTCTTTTCTTCTATGTTGTTGTATACTTGATTTCTGGTGAGAAACAGAACCAAAACTGCTTTGGGAACTCCAGTATTTGGTTAAATCCAACAGTGTAGCTTGCTTTGAATAGACTGGTACATGAATAAGAAATGCTTTTGTTGGTACTTTGAACAAGTTATATTTTCTTATAAGAGCTAGGACAGATCTGTAGAATCATTGAGGTTAGAAGTGACCTCCTGACATCATCTAGTTGAACATCCCTGCTAACAGTTCCAGCTTTCCAAGACATAAACTCATCACCCAATAGCATGAAATTTTTCCAGCACAAAGTCTTGTAAAAATAGTTTGTGTAATAAGTGTTTGAGGAAGTATTTTCTTTGAAGATAAAATTATTTAGTAGAAATGTTCTTCAGTCAGCTGTACTTGTACAGTAACGATGAAGGAAGAAAAAGTAGAAAGGGCTGCGGTTGTTAAGGGAGTGATTTTCTTTTCCTCTGAGATCTTTCCTCTCTTTCTTCAACTTCATTTGTTCATAACTGTTAGTATTAAGCTATACCTCCTTGTCAGGTCTCTGATTCTTTCCATCTGCCTATCTTCTCTTTGCAGACTCCCAGTAAAGTCCAAATTTTTCTTTACAATTGCTGCTTTAAATGGTAGTTTTCTAATAATCTTCATTCTGTATTCCCAGTACAGTCTTCATTTTACTCAAAAATCGAAAACCTTATCATAAATCTTGTCTTAAATACTCATTTTTTTCAATCGTTTCATACGCAAGGTGCTTCTCATGCCAGTTCTAACACTGACAAATTGCTTTCATTTCTTTCATGGAACGACCTTTTAGACATTTTTCTCGATTTAAATAGTATCTTTGCTCATTATCATAATTTACAAACTTTCTATTTGCTACTTTGTAGTGATCCTGAATTAAGGGTAAGCATTAGTTTGCTAGAATAAGATTTCAGTTTTATTTTTTGTTTGCTTCTAACTTTTCTGAATGTTTTTCAAAATGTTTTGTAATTCTGGGCTTACATATTCATAGATCATGTAGTGAAGAATAAATTACATGTATGTATATGGCATTAAGGCAAACTATGTGTTTTGTTAGAGATTGTTTACAATTTACTGAGGGATAGCACATTGCCAATCATTATCTCAGTGTCACAGAATGCTTTTGCCATGAAAATGAACTCAAATAGTTATCATAAACTGGACATCTTCCAACTGAATTATTTTAAGGGTTTAACAGTTTTAGTCTGAATTATTTAAATATTTAAGCTCACCTTCACCCTTGTTAATCTTTGCACAAACCTGGATAGTAGCAAGTTTCATCACTGCACTGGTGGATGATCTCATAACCGATGAAAATACTATTTGCTGAGATTTTCTTCTGTTGATTTGGTTTGTTGATTAAGACTTTATCATCACTGATTACTCTGCAGGTCCAAGCATTTCCTCTTTTTACCTGACAAACCAAATGAGAAAATTGAAGGAATTGCACGTTTCTAAAGGTACTTCTCTTCTGGAAATCTAGTCTTGTGTTTTACATCACACTGCATATCTACAAGGTTCCAGATTATCTTTATGTATACAGTTTTGTAGTGAAATGCCAGAAACTGCCATCTCATAAAGTTGAAGCCAGCTATGATCCCCAAAGTGTGAAAAGCTTACTAAGAGAGAGTCTGCGAGACTTTCCCCATTCTTCATAGATATAATTATGAAGTGAATTTAATCCCTGGGGACTGAGGAGCTGTTCAAGTATTTTGGGGGGAAGGTACTTTAAAGAATTCTTGGGAACCTTTTGCTCTATACTTCCTACCCTTGCATTTCACATTACCTTTCAAGAGGTTTTGTGAATAAGGCAATTGACATTTTGAATTTGGTTTTGCTGTGCAATTAGCAAAATTGAGGGGCTTGTGGGGGGGTGGAGTTGGTTTGTTTGTTTCTTTTTGATGTAGGGGTCTTCCTCTCACATGGACATAAAGGGCAGAATGGGTGCACATCTCTCTTAAATTTAGTTTGCATAACAAGTTTTTGATTGCATGTCACTGTATGAGCATCTGTCTATTTTTTTATGCAGCAGTCTTTGGAAAACACTGTTATTTGCGTATGGAGAAGTTCCTATTATATATTTCTGAGTGGTCTGATAGGAACATGTGCCCATGCTTCATGATGGGTAAACTGTAAATCATATAGTATACATGTGATAGGGGATCCAGTGATAGTGGAAAAGCTGCCAGTTAAAAGTACATGAAGGGGAGCCATGCACTGAATTCCAGATGCTGGACAGCTGATCTCACTGTGCTGGTACTTGGTCGGTGAAGGTCCACTGGTATGCTTATGCTGCCGTAACAGAAAGAAATCCGCTGGTGCACTGGTTCTCTTGTGGATGCTGACTCATGAATGCAAAGAGCCAGGGATTATAACTCTCAAGGCAGAGGTTTATTCCCATGATTTCTTGCCTTGGTCTATTAAATAGTGCTAATCTTTTTGATTCTGGTATGGGCTTTCCTCACAGTCTCTCTCAGATGCTCTTTTGATGCCCTGACTGGGAAAGTTACTGTATTCTTTATGTCTTTTCCTCCCTTGCCTCAACTCCTCCATAGTTTAAGAGAGAATACACCTGTCTTTGAGCTGACACCCACCATCTGGTCAAGTCAGTGTGCTTTCTAGCTTTCCTTGTGTGATGTCGTCAAATTTCTTCACTATGAGAACATGCTAAACTCAGTTCATGTATGTCACCTGAGCCTCCATTCCTGTCCATTCATGGATTGTACCTCTGTTGGTTACCAAGAATCTAAAACAATGGCAACTTGCTCCCTCCTTCATCTTTCAGTGCAAATTCCTTTTGTGTACATCTGGACTTGGGCCAGTTGAGCACAGAAGATTCATAATCTTATGGCAGATGTTCTTACCTCATACTTGTTCAAGACAAGGCAACACTTACTCTCAAATCCTGACCAAGGCAGTGTTAGTATTTCATCTGAGTCAGGAATGAATTTTCCTGTTTTGCTCTAATGCGGCTTATGCTAAATAAGCTGTTGTCAAACTCCATCTGCATGCTGCTGTCTTTAAACTACTGGCTCTTTAGTCTTTTTACTGATAAGAGAGAGATGGATGGCTTCTTGTAACGAGCATGATCTGAAGTCTACAACTGCGTGACTATGCTGATAGTCACTTAAAGAGAAATACACTATTCCTTTTTTTGGACATTTGGTCCTCTCCTTGAAGTTCCTGAAGGCTTTCTCAGGCTTTTCCAGTTAACACGGAACTGAGTACAGTAGGAACATATCTTATGCTTGTTAGGGCCATAGAGCATGCATAGAAGACAAGGTTTGATTTCATCCATAAAGGTCCTGGTGAAGTTAAAACTATTTGGCTTTTCTGTGCTTGTGAACCTTACCTGAGAATGCACATGCAGAAAAAAATATGAGGCAACAGTTAAATAACCTCTATAGCCTTTGATGGACCCCTTCGAAGGACTCTGATGTGAGATCTAGCATATCAAATCTTTGAGAAACTTTTCCTGTTTAAGCCTAAAATTATTAAATTGAAAACTTCCAAAGTAGAGGCAAATAAAGCACTTTGCCATTTTAAGTAGCAAGAATGTTCCTGACATAAATCTCCCTTTCCATCCCCAAGCTGGTAACTTCCTCCTCATTTGCACTAGGGACAGAGTTTGGAACTTCTTCACAGAAGCTGTAAAAGTTATGGAAAAAATGGCTAAGTACTACTGAAGGTTGTTTTTGTTTTGTTTACAGATTTTAGGAGGCCTCGATGTATCCATTAGTGAGGTCCAATGTAGGAATTCCTGGAAAGCCTGTGGCTGCTGAGGCGCCAGGATCTATTCAAACTGTTTTGATGTGGGAAAATATAATAAATTTATATCTCATGGTGTATTTCAGATGTGTCCCACAGCAAGGCTGAATCTAGTAAAGCTTCCTTATATTCTACTCATATAGCAGTGATAAGCTGGTATTTTGCACAACCCTCATTCTATACACATGCACAGCTCTGGTAGCAAAAGCTGATCTTTTTATTTTTTCAGTTGCATTCAGTTCACTTTTCAATTGGTTCTCACTTTTTTGTGTCCATTTGCTGTAACTTATGTGAGTAGGTGTTGTGTATGTATGTGTGGGTGCTATCTTGGATATATATTATGTGAGATAATGTCCTGGTTATTGTCATTACCTCAGCTATTCCCAAAATACCAAAAAAAGTAAATGGAAAAAAGCATTCTATCCATCGATAAAGCAATTGCCTTCAACTGTATATGTTGAAGAAATTAAAGACTTCGTCCTCAGGTAGACTGTCAGTCAGCCGACCATCTGACCAGCACATAGAAATGCAGTTTTACATTATAAGTATGGTAGGTCAAAGGCTTAACACTGGTTGGATAAAAACAATATGAAAAATCAAACAAAAACAAAATGCAAGCAGAAAACAGCTTCTAAAAGTTTTAATTTTCTTTTCTTCTTTTCTTAAAAAACCTTCCAGGGGGACTGGATAGCTCAAGGGGTTGGTAATAGGATACAGAGCCTTTCATCTCTAGGTCACCAGTTCGCATCCAGGCCAGGTCAGTAATGACCAAAAATTGTTACCATTTGATGGGTTTTCAGGGACCTACATGAAACAAGTTGTTGGAACCATTGTTGGAACAGTTGCTGGAACCTGTCACTTCTTATTCAAGAGGACGTGGCTGATCTTTGGGCAGTCTCAGCAGTGAGACTGTATTGCCTGTTCATCTAAAGATGTGAGATGCACTGATGGCATTTTGTTAGAAATCTTTCTTTCTACAACTATTATCAATTCATCATTGTTGTAACAATTACTTTAACTGTTAGTATTCTGCTGCCTGTTCTGGATCTGTGCTGTAGTCCAATGGATCTCAGAATTGCTAAAAAGGTAACTGCTACAGGCACTCAATTCATGCAAAACCATTCTTCATGTGAGCACAAGTAACCTTAATTTATTTAAGTTGCAGGCCTAAATTCCCATCTTTCTTTCCTGGCATCTTTATTTTCAGGCTTTTTACCAAGATTAAATGGAGGAATTCAATCAGTATAACACATTTTTATGGGTGAAGAAAAAAAAAAAAGACAAGCACTAGCTGGCCTAGAATTTCAAAGCAGCAATAGCATAATACAATTTCATACATCAGGTCAGACTTGGAATAAGTTCCAGAATCATTGCATTCCTAATTATTATGTTGTCCTCAGTTTCATCAATTTAAGTAGTAACAGTTTTCTTTTCCTCCTATGATAGTAAAAAACCATTTCCCTCACTCCTTTGAAAGTGGTTTCCGATGTTCAGAATATTACTGGGACCTTGTTAGCCTTTTAAACATTTTTTTAATGGCTATCTTATGCATACATCACCTTCACATTTTCTATAGTATAAATCTCAAGGAGCTGCCAAGAAAAGCTAATTTTAAAAAAAATCTTGGTTTAATAAAAGATAGGGAGAATTTTCAGTTACAGAAAGGTCCCATTTGTACTCTCTGTCAATTCAGGAGGCCCTCTAAATGAGAAGAAAACATGCCCTGAAATAACATTTCTACCTAAGATCTCTAAACAGGTCCTAATTCCTGGCCATAACATTTGGGAGGAGAAGGGTGCTGAGACAATACTCGGGTTCCAAAGGCCTTCAAGAGGCTGTGAAATACAGGTAGTAAGATTGAGCTTGCTCAGAATTATGTTGGTAGTGGAGAAGATCCTTCTGTGTTGCAGAAAGAAGGAAACAAAGATGGACTATGATGCCTTAATACACCCCAAGTATCCATGCCAGTCCTTTCCTGTCTTACTGCAGCTGCTAGATTACCTGGAATCAGAGCCCTACTATATATTTTCTTTTACCTTCCTACAAGGTCCTAAAAGTTTCACAAAGAAAAAAAGTAAAATTTAAAATATAACTTTTAAATGAGACCTGGCATTGGATACTTAAGGAGAAATGATTGCTGAGCTATTAGCCAAACAAATATCACAAAAGCTTTGATAGCTCTGACAGACACGTGATTAATTACTGTATATATCAGAAAAATACACTTTTTATCTACTTAAGTAATTATTGACATCTTGCCTGCAAGTGGATGAGAAGGCAACTGGACAAAAGTAATTTAAAATGCAAAATCAAAACCCTTAAATATGCCCTTGATATATGTCCTTCTTTAGATAAATGAAGGGTATTACTGACTTAAATGCAATACATGAAACAATAAGACTGGAGCTTGAAATAAATTATGTTGATTCAAGTAGGCACATATTGCAAAACTGTCTTGCTTTTCTATACAAAGAAATTAATCTTTGTTATAATCTGCATGGAACAAAAAGGCAATAAAGATATGTATTTAATTCCTGCATAATCCTTTTAATGTAGAGCTTAGTTTCTAGATTCATGGCATTTATGTTTTCAGCTTAAATTTCAAAGCTATGTTGAACAAATCTATAGGTTGCCATTTTTCTTTAAACATTTTAAACATAATTTGATGCATTTTTAGAATTTTATTATGTCTGTATTTTTATTTAACACATTTGTCTTTTTTTATATAGAACATATCAGTGTCAGGCTTCATCTTTCTACCACCAGATCTTCTCTTGTTTTTCTTTTAATTATTTTAATCTTCTCACTTATTTTGCTTTTATTATGTGTTCTAATGTTGAACATTTAAATGAACAGTGCAATGCTACAGTTATTAATGTACTGCTTTAACACTTACAGTATTAGTTTCTGAACAACCTTTTATTAAGCATTGGTAAAACAGTATACAAGCCTTTACTGCTGTAAATATTCTTACACTCTTTTCTTTTTTCCCCTGTATTTGTGTACTAGGTGGTTGTGAATGCCCTTTTAGGAGCAATTCCATCCATCATGAACGTGCTTCTCGTTTGTCTTATATTCTGGCTAATTTTCAGCATCATGGGAGTAAATCTGTTTGCTGGGAAGTTCTACTACTGTGTTAACACCACAACTGATGAAAGGTTTGAAGTCGACCAAATCAACAATTTTAGTCAGTGCGAGGAACTCATAAAAAACAATCAAAGTGCCCGATGGAAAAACGTGAAAGTAAACTTTGATAATGTAGGATTTGGGTATCTTTCTTTACTTCAAGTAGTAAGTGATCACTCTTTATCACTCTTTATATACCTCTCGTTGTTTGTACGTAATAGTGAAAAGCAATGCAAGCAAAAAAGGCAGAAAACAGATATGCCTGATGATTTTTATCTGTAATTTAGTATTACCGCTGCACTGATAACAGATTACTCTTTTTGTAGTAAGCAGCAAGTAGAGCCTACGAAGAAGAATACAGAGTTGCTAGGACATCTGACAGAACAATTGCTATTCTTCCCATTTATAGCTCCTTTAGTCCTCTAGACCCTTCTAACTTTAAAAGTTTCTAGAAGCACCCAGGCATGGTATTCAGCTGTCTGAATACTTTAAGCGTGGCTGTTGCTGAAAACCAAAAATCTGATTGGTGTGAATAAGTCACAGAGAAGAATTCCAGGTTGGAAATCCCATCTCAGTGCAGACTTATGGGATCAAAGAAGCAATTTCTCATTCAGAAGAGAAATAGGAAAAGAAAAATATCATTAGTTACTGCAGTCTATGAAATATTTTCCCTGCCATTTCTGTGCAAAAGCACCTAGTGGACTTTATTTAGTAAAAACTGAGAGAAGAAAAAAAGGAATATATGCAGAAAGATACTATAAGGTTATGCCTTCCCTATCAAAATTGTGTCCTGACAACACTGTCTTTAAATTTTAGATTAGCTAACATTTGACCCAGCTTAACTCAAGAAAACACTGGACTCCAACCTGTGTTGTATGCATTCAGCAATCTCTATGTTTTTTTTGAGGTTACTGTGTAATTCTGCAAACTCTTAGTTTTCAGTAACATGATGCAGTGGTACTGAGATGGTCCTGCGCAGGGTCTAAAAAAATAGTTCTGAGCATTGTGAACTGCCTTTCCCGGCTCATACAGCATCTCACCTGTGTGACTGATAACTCTGACAATATACATTTCATTCTGATTAAGTATTTATTGTCACATCAGGAAAGGGCAGGAACCAGCAGTATTAAAAAAATAAACGACTGAATAGAATTTGATTAAAAAATTAGATTGTAGTAGAAAGACTTTAAATATTTATTTACTCTGTCTTATTTTTGAAATCCACTGATCTATAATTTCCCTTGGGGCCAGGGAGGCAGAATGCTTTATTACACATGTTCAAGAGAAATGAGACATCAGCAAAATCACTCTTTCCAAGTGGTTTGCAATGCTTCTTCCAGTAGTAACCCAGACTACTCTGGGACAGAAATAACACCAGGTACATTTTTTCCTGGTTTTGTGACCACAATCACCCCACTCATCTACTTGCAGTCATACATATTTTAGTGTCCCAGCTATGCATAGCTCATTCCATCTTCACTGAAATTAACAAATATTTCTTACAGTAAGACTTAGATTCTTAAATTATTGGATTGTTCTGGGAGGCAAATTGGGAGAAATTTGCCAATTTTTCCTATGCTTCCAAAGGAAAAATTAATCTATACCTACCAAGGGGGATGCTAGGTCTTATGGGAGGACAAGCCAGTTATTTTTGCAGTATCTACAACATAGAGATTTTGCACCGATATCAAAGGCTTCCTCATGGATCGATTTTTTTGTGTGTGTGAGTAGAATGTCAGTGATAAGACCACTTATTTTTTCTGTATTACTAAAATGCTTGTAAAACATGAACACATTTTTTTGTTTCACATACCAGAAAAATGGGCACTTCTGTCATTCCATAAAACAGACACTTGGCTCCACACCTTTTAGGGTTTGGTAAGTAAGCTGCTAGTAGTGATTTTGCAGTTACAGACTTATAAAAGCCCTCGGCCAGAGAAAGCAAAGTATCATCTTGATTTTCAGCTAGTGCTTTAAAATATGCAGAATCTATATTTTTTTTCACATTCAGGAACACAAGAAAGGCCACAATTAAAAAATGTTTGAGATTCTTACATCACTTTCTCAATCAAAGATATTTTTAAGGTGATGTTCAATTTGATATATAAAGCACTTTTGATGAGAATCTAGAACATCGTGTTCAGATGAAACATTAGAAGTGAACAGGTATGTCATAACCCTAATCAGCTTGTAGTAAGAGAAAAGATGAGTAAATACTAAGAATTAATTAGAGGTATCTATTATTATGTCAGAAACGAAGATTAAGCTATTGAAACTTGAGTATTTGGCCCAAAATAAGGTATTAAGCCTGAAAAACTGGAATAAAACTCATGGTTGCAAGTGAATATGCCTTCTCTGCACGCAAGCTGAACATTAATGGCCTTCTGTTGACATCTTTGTGATAAGTTGAAAAGTGTACTGAACAACCTCAAGGACAGACTTTCGTTCAGGTTGTAGCAAATCTGAGAAAAAAAAAACCATAGAGGTGAATGACATTTTTCTATGGATAAATTCAGTGATAAGTATCAATGGATGAATTACAGATACAAAGTTCCTTTTTCAGGAAGCTAGAAACTGATTACAGAAAGCTGCCTCTTACATTCCAGTATTACTTCCATTCTCAATTCCCACCTCTTACTTGTGCCCTTTGAGCCAGTGGAAGAGTATTGTAATTCCCTGCAGCTTTTCTGTAACACAACATAAATATTTTTCTGCATCACTGAGGTTTTCTGTCTGGGGTGACCACTACTGAAAGTAATGCCGATTTCACGGAAAAGAAAAAGAACAAGTCAAAACACCTCCAGACCCTAGCACTGAGGACCTTATTATTCTGGGAAAGACACAAATGAGTCTCATGAACAATTTATTTTTTGAATCATGAAAAGACTTTACTAGTAATAGATGAGTCTAATCATCACAGGGAAAAAAAATCTCATTTTTAAGAGTGACATAGAAACAGATATTTCACACAGAAATACTCAAAAGAAGTGGGATAATTTTTGAAAGAAATATTCTAGTCTCAAAAAAGTAGATTGAAAATGTGTGGCAGTGGCTTTTTTTATCAAAAAGAACTCTCTGAGTGGCTCTTGAGGTTCCTTGGAGGTGATGATGAATAAGGGACCTAAGAACACAAACTAATTTTTGGGTTGCATATTGTATTTTTTTTCTTTTGGGGAGGTGTGTGTGTGTGGAAATTCTTTAGTATTGATAGCAGCGTTACAATTCTTTCTGCCTCAAAATACAGGCTAACAGTGTAGGCCATTGATCGAATCAAGTTTTATAGACATTGTTGATCTGAGACTATTTTCCAAAATTCTTACATAATTTGAAGCTGGAGTGTAATTATTCATGCCATTGGTCATATAAGTACATATTCTCTCTATAAGAATATTTTTCTTCTATGATCCAGCGTAGCTCATCTTGGTCTACATGGATCTACAAACTTATTTTTTCATTTCTTGGTCTGAACTTGCTTGAGTGTTTCTCTGTCCATAAAGAAAAAAGCATCAAAGTGGAGACAGATCTGCTGCAGAAATTCCTTTCACAGTTTGCATACATCAGAGATTGAAGAGGAAGAGGCTGGTGTACACAGAGAGATGTGGCATCTGCCCTGATAATTTTATGGCCTTACGCCTTTTTAACTTAAACCTAGTGTTTGGATTCTTTGGTAAGTAAATCTCCCGCAGACCTGCTTTTATCCTGCTGATAAGCATATATCCTGCTTACAGGGATAAAATGTGGAGAACCAGTGGGTCTCAAAGCACAATGTTATATTATTCTTCTGTTACCAATATAAATAAGAAAACACATTTAATCAAGTGTAGGGTAAAATACCAGAAGCTGAATTCTAGGGCTATAAGATTAGGATGGCTCCAAAGTTCCAGCAGGTTAGTATCTTAAAAGCAAGTTGCTATTGTATCTCCAAAAGGGAATGTGAATCTTCCTGGTGGTTATTTCTGGTAAAGCAATGGACTGGTGAAACTCCAGCATTACTTATAGCTCCATTAGAAATTATTAATCAGTGAAAAAAGTCTATGTACTTTTAACAACAGTAGACTGGGAGATTTTTGTTTTGTTGATTTTTCTAACTACATTTGAATCTGCATTTGAATATATGTCTTTCAAATTTCTTTGGGGAATACAACATTTGGAACAGAAGCCAGTTTCAGTTACACTGCTGTAATCTTTGAAATCAATTAATTACTCCTGATTTAGTGTCACTGAGAGTATACAATATATTTTTATATTTGAATATACAAAAAGGAAACTAAGAATTTGATCTCTTAGTAATAGTTCTGTCTTATTTTCTATTCATTATGCACAAATGCCCAATTACTACCTTATTTCTGTTAAAGAAGGTGTATTGCAGATTAAATTTAAGTCTAACATGGCCAGGCCTAAGCTTCTACTGAAAGCGGTAGAAATAACATTCTTTCACCAAATGTGATGCCTTGACACTGAACCTCCAGTTCCATTGTTTGCTATTGTTCAATCAACATATTAAAAAATTACAAGTTCTCCTACTGAACTGATGCTTCTGCTTTGGGAATTAAGAATCCGTTTACTTGCAGATAAGTTCTTAACTGGTGTAAAGGGGTTTGCATAATGATGGTTGTATTCACTGATTCCTACCGATTTTCAGAAGAGATTTAGAATAAAACAAATAGTATGATGAGGGAACATTTTTATTATTGCAATTACTTAATTTTAATTAGGTTTGAGGATTCTTTACTTTATTTCTTCAAGAATGGTGATATCTTATTGTTTTGTTAAATTAATTGTGGAAAACAGGTATTTTACTTTAGATATTTTGAACTGCAAGATAGTAAAATGTTATATTTTCCAACCCCCCATACTCTTCAATTTTCCTTTTTTAATTATAACAACAAGCAGCTCAGTTCTTCAGCTCTTTTTCCTAGCACTAGCTGAAAGGAACTGTCTCTTTATAATGGGGTCCTTTACTGATGATGGTGAAGCTTAATATTTTTAAATTAGTCTGGGTTTTATTTTCCATTCAGTCTAATCAGTCTAGGGTACACCAATAAATTTACAAAAACCAATAATTCCGCCTTGCCCGGAGGATGATATGCAAGGATCATCATGCATCTGAACCTGAGGCACCAGCACACACTTTGCAGAAGAGCCATCCTTTGTATCATCTTTCTGATGTAAAAGTATGCCTATTATTTGCATTTAGTGTTACAGGTTGAAATGCTGATTTCAACCTAAGTTATGACATTCCAAGAAATGCAAATAAGGTATCAAGACAGAAACAAAAATAGTGCCTGTAAGACATGAAATAGTCATCCTGCCTTATTTAGACCTTCTAAGACCTCAGCGGAAATACTGAGTCCAGATTTGGTTACCATTTCAAGAGATGAACTAGTGGAAGAGAGCTCAGAGGAAAATAATGAGAATGACCAGAGTTCTGGAAAACAGAATCTACGTGGAAAATTGAAGGAACAGTGATCACAGCCTAATGAAGAAAGGCAGCAACAGCTTCCAAATAAGTAAAAGGTGCTACACAAAGGATGATTAGTACTCAGTTCTCCAGGTATGTAACGATTATGACAAGTGACACTCTTAAACAGCAACAGAAGGATTTAGATATCAGGGAAAAAATCAAGATAAGGGATGGAATATATATTTTTACGAGGTTGTGGAGTGTCCACCATTAAAGTCTTTGAGAACAGATTAAACATACATTAAGAATTAGATAAATAAAGCTGATCCTACCTCTCCTAATCCCTTGCAGTGCAAATATTCCCCTTTAAATTCTTCAGCTGAGACTTCTACTTGTTCCAGATTTATTGGTCCTCTGATACTACAGTTTGATTTCACCACCATACTGTACGTTGCTAGAATTTAGTATTTTCTGTGTTGGCCCCAAGATGTGCAAGTTGTTGCAAACTGGATTTGCATCTCAGGATAATCAGCTCTTTTTAGTATTCCACTGTCTCAAAAGTTCAGGGGACCTTTTTTCCTTTAAGTTCACTTCAGGACAATGCCAGCTCCTTTGCATAAGCAAAGCCTTTTTGAAACCTTCACTAGAAATGAAGCCTGAAGATGATGGAGATACAGAAATAACCACAGATGAAGAGTGTTCCATTCTCAACTTGTTTCTGCAGCTGATCTCTGTGGCAAGGAATATGAAGAAACTGATGGTTTGCAGCCGTGTTTAGCAGAATTATAATAGGAATTAAATGGCAAAGAACTATTTCACTTCTTTGTTTTATTCTGGGCACAACTGGATTAAAAACTGAGTGATATCTACTTGGAGGTGTTGCCTAGTCAAAAGAACTTATTTCTACAACCGAGGAAATTGCTTTCTGTTTTGAACTCAGATAAGGCAATCTCCACCTCTCTGTCAAATATAATCATTTATGGATTTTGGGCAGAGGAAATAGCTATAAAAATTCAGTAAATACTGCCACCTATGAGGCTTGTTAAGTCTTTGGTCCACATAAAACACATCTTTTTCTTACCAGTTTATTTCAGAACATATCTGATGGATCTAACCTCTGTAAAACACAATACAATATATTTAAAGTGAAAATAGAATTCCTAAATCAGGTAAAGTCTTTTGAAGTAGAGAAAAATTAGAATTGTGATTGATGGGAAAATACCTTTTCTGAGCTGATCAAAGTTCTGCTTCCCTTTGGTAGCCACCTTTCTGACTGATCTGAGAGGGACTCCACATCAGTCTTCAGTGGTAGCAACTCAGTTCCATAAAGCTATTTCCCAGCTGTATGTAGCCTTTGCAGTTTGCAAGATTTGTTGGACATTTAGATACTGCATTCTATCATTTGTGATAATTATTTAGAAATAAGTTAATTACACTTACTGCTTAAAGTGTTCATATAGAGACAACGGGAATGCACAGCAATGTATCTGATGAGCAGCTGTGAAAAATGAGAGACAAAATTATCTAAAACCTCATGTTATGCTAATTATTTCTGGTGCTGTACTCAGTTGCTGAAATAATTACATGAATTGTCTTCAAGCTCTATGCTTAAACAGGTGTGTACTGTTTACAGGCTACATTTAAAGGCTGGATGGATATTATGTATGCAGCTATTGACTCAAGAGATGTAAGTACTGCAAATATTTCTAAATTATCTTTTTTTTCTTTCAATCTATCAACAAGTGTGTATTTCTTTATCTTCAAAAAACAATATTCATACAATACAATGAAACAAAATTAAATTAACTAATATGAGATTCTGCTCTAACAAATTGAGGAAAACTGTCAGATGCTGTCAGTAATAGATGGAATAGGCAAAATACATTGAAATAGATGACAGGAGTATTGTCTAGACAAAAAATATTAAGGATATTTTGCCCTAGGTTGCCACTTGTTCAGTTGAAATAATCATGTGAGACCTTTCACTTTTTTTTTTTTTTTTTGTCCTTAGATATTACAGCAACCCAAGTATGAAGACAACCTGTACATGTATTTGTATTTTGTCATCTTTATCATTTTTGGTTCTTTTTTCACCCTGAACCTGTTCATTGGTGTCATTATTGATAACTTCAATCAGCAAAAAAAGAAGATAAGTATTGTTTCATTTCTCTTCTAAAGATATTCTAAAATATTGCATTTTTTTTGCAAGTGCATGATATATGGAATATAAGCACAAGGTTTGTTCAAAATTGGAAAAGCTGAAATATATTAGCATATAAAATCTTATCAAGATGTAGTATGTATTAACATCACAGACCCTTCTGCATTCAATGTCCAGTTTAGTCTTTCTCAAGTCATCTGCTTTTCCATGCCTAAACTGCATGAAATCTCCTTACATGATCAAATGCCTAACTTAGGCCTGTACATTAAAGCATTTCTAATGTATTGATTTTATGATTTGTAGTGTTTCTCTCAGCACACACACACACAAAATAGCTACCTGGTTATGAAAAATAAAGCATTCTTTCATCACACTACTACAGATGCTGCTTTAATGATCCCAGTGTTCAAGTTTTTTGCCACTAAAGGATCTGAAATTATACAGAACAGGAGCAGTTTGTAGCTATCTCATGGCCTTTCTTAATTGTTTCATTGTGTAGATGTAGACAATCTCACTGGTATAAGGATGGTCTGAGTATCAGATGCTCGTCTTTAAAACTATTTTCTGTAAATAGATAAGGTAATGAAAGCTAAAGGACAAAAGCAGCTATGAATTACTGGAGTAATTTTACCTTATTGGTCTTCCTGTGGGTTTATGTTACTAATGAGAGGTGCTAAGTAAGATTTTTGGAAGCCATACATGCTTAAGGCCTAGAGGAATATGGTTAGGGAGCCTGTCCAGTGTATGGTGTATCCATTCCCATCTCTTCAGGCTTCCCAAACATCCACAAAAGGGCTGCATCCAAGTCCTATGTCTTTGCAGACATTCATGGAATCAGATGTCTGCAAGTATCTTTTATCCAGGAAAAATTTACTTCAAGAGATATGTAGAGTCTGATGAGTTTTCATTCAAGCTGTCTCTATGAAAAAGCTATTATGGGCAGTGGATTTTGTTTAGGTTGCCATGAAAGACCTATAATTCTCTCTTTATCTTCCCCGTCAGACTCCAAAGGCCAGTAATGGCTTTGGCTAATCAGAACTTCATTGAACATGAAAGCTAAACAAGATAAAAGACCATTTTGCTGTTAACAGTATTGAGAGTGCTTCAAACTTTGGCTGTGTTCTCCAAAGTCTGAAAATCCATCTCTCAAAAATCTTGAAGACTTTGACTCCCAATGCTACTGTTGTGATTGCTAAATTAGAGATACGTAAAGCACTAACACATTCATGTACAGAAAACTCGAGTTTGTCTGCTTCCTTTGTTACATTAAAATCGCAGTTCAGAAGTGACTGTACTGAGCAGCCCAGACTATTTGAGCTTATCTCAGGTGCTGTTTACTGTATCTCTTCCTATAAAATAAAAGAGGTACTGAAAAGGTTTTCTTGCAGCTCAAGGAAAATAACTGCAGAAGAATGCTGCGTTTCTGGGTTTTTTTTGTGAAATGCAGTACTGGAAGTCCAGACAACTTCTGGACTAAATGCTTAGATTTCAGACAGCTGCATCTGATAGCTAAGAGGTTTTCCCCAATTCAGCAAGCCTGATTTTCCTGAAATAAATAAATAAACACATCACATTTCTTTTTAAGAGATTTTTTCAACACTGCATATAAATGTGGTTATAACCAGTTCTGATTTCATGTGTTTACTTTGGAGGTCAAGACATATTTATGACAGAAGAGCAGAAGAAATATTACAATGCAATGAAAAAGCTGGGATCCAAAAAACCACAAAAACCTATACCAAGACCAGGGGTAAAATCATTTACATACATCAGACTAATAGCTATTTATGAACAGTTCAATTTTTATTGATATATAGAGAGCAGAAATATACCCATGTGAAAATTATCATTAACTAGTGTATCAGTCAGCAAAAATGGAAAATGAAAACACAGTAAAATATTTTTCCTTTGCAACTGTTTTATGTATGAATATACAAACAAAGGAGGCCGAACTTAGCTGTTATATTCATTTTAATATGACTACTCTACTTAAGGTCACTAGTTACCTTTCTATCGAAGTCTCACTGGCCTTACTGCATGTATTTTTCTAGTTTCTTCTTGCAGGAAAACAATTACAGCTGTATTGGATGTTTCTTCTTTTCTTTTCTCCTCAGAACAAATTCCAAGGCATGGTCTTTGATTTTGTGACACAACAAGTATTTGACATCAGCATCATGATTCTTATTTGTCTTAACATGGTTACCATGATGGTAGAAACTGATGACCAGAGTAAAGAAATGGAAAATATTTTATACTGGATAAACCTGGTGTTCATTGTCCTTTTCACTGGAGAATGTGTCCTGAAATTGATTTCACTTCGCCATTACTACTTCACTATAGGCTGGAACATTTTTGATTTTGTAGTTGTTATTCTCTCAATAGTAGGTAAGTCTTGTTTATTAAACTAAAAAGAAGGTAAAATAAATATAAGGTGAACTTTTACTCAAATAGAGCTATATGGTTAGCTTTTGCCATCGCAAGGTTTACAACTAAGTCATGCAGCATTTCATTTTGTCTAATCTACCTAATCCAACCATCAAAACTGTTATGATCATTCAAAATATATTGCACCTGCAGAAATTAAGCATAACTGGTATAACAGAATTCATGCAAGTGGAATCTAGAGAATATCTTTAATTGCAACATAGAACCTCCGATTTTCAAAGGATTTTTCTAAATTTCTACTATGATATTAAGAGGCAATGTATGTTGTTTTTCTTCTTTTTCTGTTTTAGGTATGTTCTTAGCTGAGATGATTGAGAAATATTTTGTGTCCCCCACATTGTTCAGAGTCATCCGACTTGCCAGAATTGGTCGAATCCTGCGTCTCATTAAAGGCGCTAAGGGAATCCGCACTCTGCTTTTTGCTTTGATGATGTCTCTTCCTGCTCTGTTCAACATTGGTCTGCTGCTGTTCCTGGTCATGTTTATCTATGCGATATTTGGCATGTCCAACTTTGCCTATGTCAAGAGGGAAGCTGGTATAGATGACATGTTCAACTTTGAAACGTTTGGCAACAGCATGATCTGCCTGTTTCAAATCACCACATCTGCTGGCTGGGATGGTTTGCTTGCCCCAATTCTTAACAGTGGGGAGCCGGACTGTGACCCCCATAAAGCTCATCCAGGGAGCTCTGTGAAAGGCGACTGCGGCAACCCTTCCGTTGGGATTTTCTTCTTTGTCAGCTACATTATCATCTCATTTCTGGTAGTGGTGAACATGTACATTGCTGTGATTCTGGAGAACTTTGGTGTTGCTACTGAAGAAAGTGCTGAACCCTTGAGCGAGGATGACTTTGAGATGTTCTACGAAGTCTGGGAGAAGTTTGATCCTGATGCAACACAATTTATGGAATTTGAGAAACTGTCTGATTTTGCAGCAGCACTTGAGCCTCCTCTTCATCTACCCAAACCCAACAAAGTCCAGCTTATTGCAATGGATTTGCCCATGGTGAGCGGTGACAGAATTCACTGCCTTGACATCTTGTTCGCTTTCACAAAGCGTGTTTTAGGGGAAAGCGGGGAGATGGATGCCCTCAGAATACAGATGGAAGATCGGTTTATGGCATCCAATCCTTCAAAAGCTTCCTATGAACCAATTACAACCACATTAAAACGAAAACAGGAGGAAGTATCTGCTGTCATTATTCAACGGGCTTATAGACGTCACCTTTTAAAACGAACAGTAAAACAAGCTTCCTTTATCTATAACAAAAACAAAACTGAAGGAGGGGCTGGTCTGGGTGTGAAGGATGAAATCCTTCTTGACAAGTTAAATGAAAACTCATTTACAGAGAAAACTGATGTAACCGCATCAACAGCACTTTGTCCACCTTCTTATGATCGTGTAACAAGGCCAGTCAAAGAAAAGCATGAAAAGGAAGGGAAAGACGTTCAGAAATAAAAGCAAATAGCAAGCAAAATCATCTATGTGCAAAATAGTTCACAGCCTGTACGGATCATGTGTTTGTGTCAACAGGACTCCTGCTGGAGGTCTATGCCAAACTGACAATTTTTACAAATATACTGTACATTAAAGGTCAGTGCCTATTTAAAGACAGTGACCCCTCGTCAGTGACTGTGACTGTGACTGTGATATGGGGAAACAACCTTGACAGGAGGTTACTGTTCTCACTACCAGCTGACACTGCTGAAGAGGAGAGACAAAATGGCTACTCAGACTGTAGGGACCAGTGAAAAGGAGTGCAAACCACGCCGTTGTTTGTTTAGCATAAAACAATACAGTAACTGTATCCACTGTTTGCATTTCAACTGCCATACACATCATATTTTTACAAAACCTGTGTTAGTGGGTTCATCTTATTTTTATTCATATGTTGTTTATTACATGTGACTATTTTTGTAAATGGGGCTTCTGTTGGGGCAGGGATGAAGTACGTCTTTACAGGTACAAGGGACCTGTGTTCTAATACCCAACTAATATACACACAGAAATGTTTTGCATGAAGGCATGCTGCACTTATAGATCATGCATGAAAATAACATTAAGTCACAAAGAACAACAGATTTTTTTAGCGCAGTGTTTCTGGAAAGGCATAACAGATATTGAGGTGCTTAATTACTGTACTCATGTTGTATCATGCCCAAACAAGTCTTGAAATGCCTGTGAAGTCCCCTATAACTCACAGCAACGGTAGAGACAGTTTATTTTTTGCACAGACCATTAAGTTTCAGAAAGTGCAAACTTCCTTCTAGCTCTGGAGTCATAGATTTTGTCTTTGTCATGTGCATTTCTGCATACAAATACTAAATGAATCTGCCTCAACCTTCCAAA
This sequence comes from Nesoenas mayeri, assembly GCF_963082525.1. NCBI lineage: Eukaryota > Metazoa > Chordata > Aves > Columbiformes > Columbidae > Nesoenas > Nesoenas mayeri. The sequence goes on from NC_137545.1 coordinate 24,642,297, forward strand.
TTGATCAGAAGGAGCCCTTGATCCAGTTGTTCTGCTTTATCCTGCAGTATTGTTTAGCCATCTTCAGCTCTCAGTAAGGTGGTTGTTGTACATGTTAATGAAAAGCCCTCTGCTATGTAAATAGTAATTTTTAACCTGTGGTGCATGTTTGAGCAAACAGATAATGACCTAAGCACATTTATTGCATCAAATATGTACCACAATAAGTGTAGTGTGCAAGTGTTCAACAGGTAAAATTACCTATTATCTACCATTATAGATAGTTTGGATGCTATCAGTGCATGTTTATATTGCCTATGCTTCTGTTCCTTTGACTGTCCAGGATTCTTAAATATGGGAAGCCATACATCAGAGCTAAATGAAATAAACTACTCAACAAGACCTCATTCCACCATACCATTAAGCAATATTTTGCAGCTATTTAGGAGCTTATTTATTTTACATTTTTTAGTTTTCAGTGAGAAGCATATAGTGTATATCCGAACTGTACAGTCATGTTGAAAACTACTAAACCTGTTGAAAATAATGTTAGAATTTTTATAAGCAAATATAAATACTGTAAAAGTCATTTTATTTTATTTTTCGGCATTATGTACATAAAACAAGAACTGAATTTTATCTTCAGGTTGATGTCACACCATTTTATTACTTTCTGTCCATAGCACCTTTTCACACAAGAACTCCAGAGAACAAGATAACTAAAACAAGGGATAGCTGTATGTTCTGATGTTTTACAATATTTGCAAACATATCAATACATTCTGTGAAATAAGTTCATCATTTGTTTTTTGCAGTTGGGAATCGATGTAAAGTTCAAATTGAATGTCTAAGCAGTGCCTGCATCATTAGTTTTCAGATACAACCTTTGTTTCACAAAGTCCTTAATTTTTTCTCATATTTACTCACATAGTTTTTTTTAATTCATGCTGCACTAGAACTAATGTTATCTTGGGTCCACAATATTTTTTCACAAAGAGAAAGTAGCAAAATTGTATAATCCAACACATCAGGACATTTTATGTTTCTTACACAGGAAAATTAAATATAGATTACTTTTATTAAAATTATTGACTAATACTGTATTAGTGGACTGCATGCAGGAAAATGCTACTATTACCCTAACTGATGCTAAACAACATTATTAATGCGCCAAAATAATAAAGATTACATTTTTTATTGTATGTTCCTTTTGTCTTTATTATCTGTCTTGAATATAAAAAGGTATGCTTTTAAAACCACAGAATGAGAGGACACTGAAAACATTTACAGCCAGCTGTACCATTCTTCCATGTAAGCAAATCCTTGGGACTTGCTCATTAGTCACCAGCCAGGAGTTTCTGCTTCAGTGCACATCAGACGCTGCACATGACGATTCTGTGAGTACCAGTAGCACCGCCCGGAGTCCGTGCAGCAGCTCCGTGCAGCGGGACACTCGACTGTCCGACACCAGAGCTGTCCAGAGCGCGTCCCAGGAGGCTCAGAGTGTTCCCAGGAACAAGAATGGAGCATTCAAGAGATTAACAAGAAAAACAATGAGGATTGAAAATGGTACTAGATACATTCCCCAACTTGGATTATGAGAACCAGTTTATTTTTGCTACTTACTCTTCACCAGTAGGCTACAGAACATCTTGTATTTCTGAAAACGGTGAATCGGCGTTGGAGTGAGTAACCATTGCACTTTTCCTCAGCAATTTTTCTTGGAACCACCAAATTCCCAGAAGCTATCATTTGTGGATACTGATACGGAAAAACACAAATGCAGCTGGGAAGTGGGTCTGTCGGTTATTCCTGATCAACTGCTTCAGTGAATTTCTGGAAATGTTCATTTTATATGCTCACATGCATTCCTCTACAACTTCCAATGAAAACACTCAGAGGTGAATACTGAACTTAGTATAAAAACCAGTTTATAAGCAATTTGTCTGTGCCTGCTCTTAAAAGGTAACCTTAAAAAGTCTGTAAATTATCCACAAACTGATAGGAATAATAGACTGCTTCAAAAATACGGTAGTAAATTGAATAATATTTTTTAATATTCTATGCACAGCTTTTTAAACTTTGTTTTTTCAAGGAAGTAATTTTAACATAGATGAGAACTATGCCACTGTCATTATAGATCACAGGTCATGGCCAAGCAAAAATACTTGTTTCTCACATCTGTTCTAGGTTTGCAGTGTTACAGAAGCCAAAAAGTTACTTCAGAGCAGGTAAAGCATCACTTAAACATAACAGGAAATTTTGAGGATTATCTTGGCCAACAAGGAAAAAATACATCAGCTTTTGCATTGCCTCTTTGCGCCCGTGGCTGGGAGGTATGCAACAAAGTGCCCCGTGCGGTGGGTTTGTCGGGAAAGTCCTGAGTGCTCTTGGCCGGCAGATCAGCTTCACCTGCTTGTTCAGCGCGGGATGGGTTTGTCTTCTTGTGCTAAATGGTGTTGTTGGTGCTTTTCCTGTGGGACCAACAACACAGCCCTTCTGGAGCAACGTCACTTGGCAATGGCTTCTTGTTTCTGGTGCCTAGAAATGATGACTGAGAATGCTTTCACCTGGAGGGAGGGAAGGAGGGAAGAGAAGGGAGGCAGGCAGAAAGGCAGGAAGGAAGGAAGGACTTTATGTATTTGCTTTTACCCCACTGCTCTTTAATTTCTGCAGTCAAGCTTCACGTAACCTGAAGTGCTCAGTATTGAGATACAAACTGAAACACATGGAGTGTGGGCCACTTAGTCGTGCATCCAGCCAAAAAAACAGCAAGAAGAGAAAACAAATTCTCCAGGCCCGCACCCGAGGGAAGGCCAACGAAACCGCCCGGCCCCGCCGACAGGGGGCGCCACGCCCCCCGGCCAGCACCGCCCGCCGAGGCGCGTTCCAGCCCCGCCCCCTCGCACCAATGTTTCGGGACCTCGCGTCCGGGCGGCCCCGCCCCCATCTCCCTGGAGCCCCATAGGTCGCCATACACGTTCCGGCGTTTGCAACAAGTTTTTCTTCCCGTGTTTCTCCCGCCTCCTTTCCTCCAAGCCAATGGCTGTGGGCGCTGCAGCTGGCCAGCCAATGGCAGCGTGCTGCCGGGCTCTCCGCCGCCCTTCCGGAGGCCCCTCAGCGGCGCCGGGTAGCAACGATGGACGCCGAGGGGCAACAGGTGGGCGCTGCCGCCGGGCGCCGTCCCGCCCCGGGCCTCTCCGCGGGTGTGGGGCCGCGCGGGGCCTGGGGGCGGCGTGTGGGAGGGCGACGAGCCGCAGGAGCGGGTGGTGGAGCCTGGGGGAGGAGGGCGAGCGGCCAGGCGGGGCCGGTCCGAGACGGTCGGCGCTGCCTTCGGCCGTCCCGGAGTGAAGCGTTCTCAGCAGTGAGCGGTGTCCGCCTCTCCCGCAGGCGCTGCTCAACTACTACTGCCAAGAAGGCCTCTTCCAGCACCTCCGGGCGGCGGCGGAGGAGGCGCTGAGGCGGCTGGGCAGCCATCCAGTGTTCCTGTTCTACCGGGCCTACGGCGCCCTGCGGGCAGGTAACGGGGCTGGGGTCGGTGGTGGGAGCTGGCCCTGAGCCCCGCTCCGAAACGCTGCGCTCCCCTGCCTCACAAAATTGTCCGTAGTCTCCTATACAGAAAGAAAGTGATGTTATGGAGTCCGAATGTTTTCCATGTTGAGAAGATTACTGTTGTTTCATGATCTGTAACCCCTCCTGCCAGCTTGAATGGAACTGATCTAGACTGCATAATGATGAAGTCAGAAATAAGGAGGTTTTTGAAGGGAATTTGAGCCCTACTCAAATGCCCATTGCATTGTATCACAAAGATACATTTTCTTGTTCCAGCTAATATCCCTTTCAATGCAGCTGTATCTAACTTTGTTATATCCATCTGCCTCAAATGAGCTGGCAACTGATGCCTATTGGGAGGATATTTGTATACATAAAATTGGTTTGAGAAGTTTATTTAGCTAAGTCTGTATTTCAAGGATGTCACAGAATACTACCAAGTAACCCAAAGTGGGGGAGGACTAAGGCAAGGGCTGGGAAGGATTTGAAAGCATTTGAGGTGTTGTATCTGTTCCCAAGCTGTCTGACTCTTTTGTTTTATAGTTACACAGTCCTATTTTTCAAGATAGTGCCTCTTCTTTTGATGTTCAGAAGATTCAGACAAATAAGACAATCCTGGCTATGTAAAGAAACAGGAGCAACAAGGCCTGCTTGGTGCCCTGTATAAGGCAAATAATGAAGATGATTTTCATCTTTATGGCAGTTGACAGAACTAGCACATAATTCTTTTCAAGTTCTTTGCATTGAGATGATTTTTTTCTTTCTTGTGGGTGTTTGAAAGACGTGCATAAACAAGTGAAGATGGATGTGTGAATAATGAAGGAAGTTATAAAGGAAGTGTTATCAAAAACACAAAAGAAAAAATGGGACAATTTAAGTTGTATTGAGATCTGATACAGATGTTCTCTGTCTTGAAAAGTGTTAAAGCCTATTCTGCGCTTGTCTTCACTAGGGGACATCCAAGATGGCATTCGACAGTTGGAGTCTATTAAAAACAAACAGGAGGTGTCACTTTGCACATTAATGGCTCTGATTTATGCCCATAAAAAGAGCCCTAATCCAGGTATGCTTGTTAAAACAATATTGCTTCATGTTTTAAACAGCTGTGTTTGAAGATCTGAGAGCTATAGACTAATTCTGCCTAATTTAAAAAGGTATACTCCAGCTTTGCATTTGACATAGTATCTAGGACTGAATTGAGTGACACGTATTACAACTGTAAAGAAAAATACCAAAACACAGAAATGTGAAGAGTAAGACTGAGTGTTAAAATAAAACACTAAAAAAATGGACTTGCCCACTACGATGGAAAATCTTTTATGGGAAAAAAAAATAATAAAAATGAGCTGAATCATGCTTCTTGTGATTGTTGTTCACTCTTATCTGATATTGATACTTTTGAGCAGAAGTGCAATTTAAGAAGGCATTAAAGCCACACCATTTCTGTCTTTCAAGTTACCTTGTTCTTAAAAAGGGAGAAAAGAATTGGTTAAGAATTGGTTTATCAGATAAACTGAGTTGTCATTAAACTATTGCCGTAGTATCTTCCTGGCTGTGCAGATTTATAACTGTTACTGACAGTTTCATTAAGTGGTATGATTTGAAACAGCTCTGACTAGTGACATTACTCTTAATTGGGTCCCTGAGGATTATTACTGTAGGGCAGCAAAATTATCATGCATTTCAAGACTCTGACAAAGTCATGGGAGTAAGAGTCAAACATTTGCTTTTAATGGCTCCTAAAAGAGGACCAGAAATAAAGGAGGGTGAAAGAAAATACTTGGCAGTAAGTCCCACACACCAAAGTAAATTTCTATAGGGGATTAACCTGATGAGAGCAACTGACAATAACAATGAGAATGTAAGAAAATAAATTTTAGTGTTAAGAAATGCATCACACATTTTCCAGGGATACTGGAGCTAATTCATCTTGTATTCAGCATTTTAGGGTGCTCTACACTTAACTTTTTGCTTATTTGGCAGACACTAGTATAAATGTGAATGTTATTGTCCAGTTTCCATTTATGTGGCAGTAATCTCAGCTACAAATCTAAGGTTTAACAAACTGCAGGATTATTGCACAAATGACTATGTTGATGGGAACTCTCTTAAGTCTTTAATTCCTGTACCAGATTGCCTGTGTATTTCTCAATGCATAACACATGAAACAATGTTTGCTTTGGAAGCCCTTGGCTTACATGCTGCTCATGTGTAATATTCTGAGATGTGATCAACAAAAGCTCTGAACAAAACCCTTTCAGATCGAGAAGCTATTCTAGAGTTGGATGCCAAACTGAAGGAGCAACGTAAAACAGCAGGACAGCAGGCTCTGTACTTCGCTGGCTTATTTTTGTGGCATCTTGGTCGTGAGGACAAAGCCCGTGAATATGTTGATAGAATGATCAAAGTTTCTGGTGGTAGCAAAGAGGTAACTTTTTTTCCTATGTAAAATTTTAATAAGATCACGTGTACTGTGAAGCTAGGCTTATTGCACCAGTACTGTTCAGAGGTTTTCATTAACTGTTTTGTGTGTCAATACTTTCTTGATCTCATAAATTCATTTGACAGGCCAGAGTAGAATTCACATAATGATTTGTTTTTGTCTTCTCAGTATTCATTTTCATGTAATAAATGAGAGGTCTGCATTGACCAATGGAAATAATATGTAGTTATGCCAGTTTTGCTACTTGATACTGAGCATCATAATTCCTACCAAAAAACTAAGTGTGATTCTTGCACTAGAGGGAGAAATCTGTTTTGAATCCAAAGATTCAAAAATACCCAGAGGATTAAGGGTTATAATTTTCAGCAGCTGTTAAAGAGAAAATTTGCCTAGGGTTTTACCAAATGTAATTTATTTTGAAGTCTATATAAGTGTTGTATATAGCAATGTTTTGGGGAGGTGTTTGGGGTGCTTAAACTTGATGGAATGTGATTTGCTTAGTGTATAGAGTTCATTTTGATAAGATACTTTATGTACTCCTTGTATAGAAGTAAAATACCCCCCATTGTTTTTTTTAAACACTTGAGTGTATGAATTCAACCCTGATATGTGTATGAATTCATGACCCTGATTGTTAGCCATTACAAAATATGGCTCTTCTACTAACCTTTGAGTCTTAAATATGACTCACTTCTTTAATTTTATGTTACAAAAGAGCTATTGATATTTTATAGTTTGAATTTTTGCTTTGATGCCAATTATAATTTGGTTAAATAATCCAGCACTTCAAAATACATTTGATTTACTTAAGGTGTATAATTATATGTCTGGAACACGTAAGAAAAATATCATTCATTAATTATAAGCAATAGTTACTTCAATGAAAAGACAGATTTCACCTATTAAAAGTTAGAAGTACTTTTTTTTTTTTTTAAATACTGTTGAAACTTCAGATCTTTCCCTTCACATACAGGTATTTCTTTTTAACAGACAGTAGAAGAAAAAAAGCTTCTCTCCTGTTTCAGCACCCCATGTGTTTCTCTGTGTCTTATCTAAACAAAATCTTAAGAAAATATTCTGCAGACATGTTTGCAGAAAATATTCTTACTGTCTCATGCAATCCTGTGAGGTTTTGTTCTGTCTGCTGAGCATGTTAGAATTGTCCTGGACCACTGTTGTTTTGGGTTTTTTTTTAATCCTGCAAGAAAATATATTATTTGTTTAATGCTGGCATGAATTACTAATATTTGAGGTTATTCTGTAGACTGGGTATAATTTGAAATATGTATTTTAATTAGTTAAAAATAGATACTTTAAGTCTTACTTTATTTTTAGGTTATTTCTCTTTACCACTCTACCTAGTATACTTTTTTTTTACTACCTAGTTAGTGAAGAATTTCAATTTATATTTTCTTTACAGGGTTTGATTTTGAAAGCATGGCTTGATGTCACCTGTGGGAAAGAAACTCACATTAAAAAAGCTGTGAAATACTTTGATGAAGCGCTGCAGGAAGGCAATGATGTTTTTGCTCTGCTTGGTAAAGTATGTTTACTTCATGATTTGAACACTTCCTAAATGTCATGTTAGCCTTGTAGAGTGATAGATGCTGAGAATGGTTGTCTGTAAGTGAGCTTGTCCAAGGACTAGAAATATGGCTCAGTCATTTTCTTTTTCTTCAGAGAAAAACACTAGGTTTTAGCGAAAATGAAGCTTATAACATAAATTGATTACCAGCACAATATAAATATGCTGTCACTTCTGATTCCTGTGGTAGACAGCCCATTTTAAATACTTTGTAGTTAATTTTAAGAAATAGCTGAGGTAAGACTTCTCACTTTCCTTCTAGACTAAAACAAAGGGGCATGCAGGGGCTGCAGTGATAGTACACTGTGGCTGTTACTATACACATAATTATGAATTTCCAGGGCATTCTTATTGTATTATTACTTTTCTATAGTATTAAACATTGCTTTTTTTTTTTTTTTTTTAAACTAACTGTAGCTGGTTCTTCCTGCACTAGTGTATTTCTTTTAAGTATGTTAAAATGATACGCTTTTTTTTTCTTTTTTTCCTTGGGAAAAAAAATTAGCTACCAGATGATACTTTAGGGTCCGTTAGACCCCAATGTAAAAAAGATTGATATAGATTAAATATGGTCTGTCTAAATATATATTGAGGTTATGATTTTACTATTTACACAAGTAAAACTGTATTTATTCATGTATTTGTATGTAAGAAATGAGGTTTCAAATCACCTGAAAGTTTACAAGTATGTGTGATCTCTTTGTTTTTGTGTGGGACCACCTACATTACACCACATTACAGAATTGCTGTGTGCCATGGCAAAAAAAACGGTAGTAGTTAAACACTGTAGTGTGATCATCTGTGAATATTGTTAACACTCTTTTTTAATTGTCTTTAGTCCGTTTCAAGTGTTTGTCTTGATTATATTTCATTAAAGGAATGGTATTAATTGTTTTCTGTACACATTTTTCTGTTTCAGGGTATGCTACTTGTTTATATCACAGCCATTGTTACTCATTAATATAATTTTTGTTTAATATTCTAAAGCTACATGCAGAGAATAATTGTTCAATGCAAATAAGAAAGCTAAAGTTCAGGAGAGCGTGCACAATGGCATTTGGTTTGGCACGTGTGCTTGGCTGTGTGTGGACTGTTAGCTCAATTACCAGCACATCTCAAATTTAGTTACTGCAATTAGATTTTAGACAGCTCTCTGGCCACGGCTTAAGAAATTAACTCTCAGAAACTACTATGTTTGCACTATTCCTATTGCAAAAATAGGAAATAAAATGTCAGGCACACAGTTACCTGGAATATGATACGGAAATTTTAAGCATCAAAGCGAAATAGAAAATTTAAGCCCTAAGTTGATTTCTACTCAAATTCATATGAAACTGTGATACCTGATACTTCTGAAGCAGTTTTGCATTTGGACGGCTTTGTAAATTGCTTTACAATTAAAAAATTGTTCATTCTGGCAACAACAACAGTGACTTACTGAGTGTGGGTAGATGGTACACACCTCAGGGCTTGAAAAAAATGTTTAATCTGCCAGTTGTGTTCAATAGCCTAAAATTGTGAGATGCTTTATGCAAAGTTATTTGAAATCTAATGTGACAATTTTTCTCTTCATCTACATGTGTTTTTCTTGCTTGTAACTGACTAGTAGCTTGGAAATGCTGCATTTACCATTGTTATAGAGTGCCCACCAAACACCAGGTTTTACGAACCATCTTATGCTGTTTGATTGTTGCAGTGTCTCTAGTTGTGGTTGACGCTGAGGTAAAACTATTACTTAAAGAAATATTTTTCTCTCACTACCTCTTTTTCCTAGTTTCTGTATGAAAGAACCTATGTGAGTGTACAGGCTTTTGATGTGACTTCTCTTCCTTCCATTAGACACAGTATTTTGAGGTCCGACAGAATTATTCAGGAGCTCTGGAAACTGTGAACCAGATAATTGCAAACTTTCCGAACTTCATTCCTGCTTTCATAAAGAAAATGAAGCTACAACTAGCCCTGCAGGACTGGGAGCAGGCAGTTGAAACGGCACACAGGTTGAGTATGAAGTAGCACACCACTAATTGTATTCTTGCTGCGTTTACACTGTAAGAAGACTTTGAAACAAAAGTAGATAGGTTTCCACTTTTTTTAAATGAATTTGAGTTAGTTAAATCTAAGTTTTCTTAGAGTCAAGCCTTGCAATTCTGTGAGGATGCTACATCAATATGTGAATCCATTTTGACTGGAAGAGTACCTTTCAGAGACAGGCAAGAAGTAACAAAGCTGTGCTTTCAGTTGAGAGCTAAAACTTAAAGTGACTGTGTGATACAAGTTACTTTGTTCCCCTCTTAGTATAAAACAGATGATTGAGCAAAGGTTTTGTTTTGGTTTCTTTACTTTCACTTTTTGTTTGACTTTAGACTATTGCAGAAAGATGCCTTCAATTTAGAAGCCATAAGAATGGAGGCTCTGCATTATCTGTGCAGGGAAGGAAATATATCTGAGGTGAGTCTTTTTATTAGCAGACTGAGCATAACAGAGCCTTTGTAGGGACTAGATGCTATATGCACTGTCTTTATGTCTTTAACTCATATACTTTGGTCACATGCCACACTCTTGTGCAGGAGGATGCATATTCACTTATTCTGACTCAAATGGCTGCTCTAGCTGATTGTCAGGGTGTTTTCTGGATGCCAAGGGAAACATAATTTTTTTCCTCCATCGTTCCAGAAAGCGGGAGTCAAGACAAACAGAAGTCTCCTCTGGAGAGTTAATTGCATCATGTTACTTTGAATCATCAAAGCAAGCTCCTATTGTTTTATGAATTTATCAAAACAACATTTAGTTATCATAAGTCTTCCATTCATTTAAGTATTTTATTAATTGAAATAAGGGAAATAATTAGGTTTTGTAGGGATAATTTTTTGGAAGGGGGTCATAGCCACTTAGTCTGCCATGTTGGGTTGTATAACCTGTTCACTTTTTTTTTGACAGTTACTGGGGTTTTTTTAGCTCAAAGAATTCTCTGACTTTTCCTTCTACTCTCAAGATCCTTTTCTGCACAGAGACGTATGCATGTATTTTGTACATATGTTGCCTGTGCCATTTTTCAAGAAATTTTAAAATAAATCAACTAAATTGTAACAAAAATCATTAAATATTTTTAAATATCTCTTTCACATTATGTAGAAATGCTGGTATAATTTCAGTGGAGACTTAGCAGAAGTCAAGTCTTTCCAGTGTTTTTTCAAGTTCTAGAGGAAAAGATATGTTAGGTTAACACATTTTTAGTTATTGCAAAGAACTCTTTAGTCATTATTTTATTCCTAGTAAAATTTAAGTCTTACTTATGCACAATCATAGGAAATATGCAGAAACTGTAACAATTGCAGACTCCAATTCAGTAAAGCTGTCCAGGAATGAAACTTGCTGGACACGGTAGGGTGTAAACAAAAGATTCCGGGGTAAAATGTCACATGTGACAAAGCCCCATATCTAGGAAAAAATTAAATAAGCTGATGAGTTTTAAACATGATTCAGGTGTCTACTTCTAAAATCATATTAAAAAAAAACCCATGGGTGTTATTATTGTAAGCCTAGAAATGTCTAAAATACCTTAGGTCATTTGAGAAGCTGTGATGTTAAAAATCTGAGCATCTGTAAGTGCTTTGATTTTGAGCATGTGTGTTTGTATAACACTGAAGGCCAAAGAAGATTGACAGATTGGATTCCTCAGGCTGTCGTGCTTTATGGGCTCTTCTGTTATATCAGATTCAGCTCAAGTCTTTCACTTTTTTTAGAGCATGTATAGAGGACACATAATCTATTTTATTGTCACTTTACTGTTCCAAAGCATTTTGCTAGGAACTCCAAAATAAATCTGACTCTTAGCCCTGAAAACTTTTAACTTTAACTTGCAGACTGTCATTGCGTATTAAAATATGTGACTAGTTTTTAGTGAAAACTTCAATTGTCCTAATCTATTAATTCTTTCTATTACCTACGATGCTATTCCTTTTTCTCCAAGGCTTCAGCAAGACTGGGAGACCTCATTAAAGCACTGGAGAGGTTAGAATCACGCAATGCGCAGCTCTTCTGTAAAATGGCTTTAGCTTTTGCTAGAACAGTGAGTATGCTTTTTTTCTTAAGCAGCATACAACTATCTATATATGCTATTTTTGTTTTATTTTCTGGTAGACAGATGTTAAATGTCTACTAAAAAGTAGAAGATTGCAGATGATTGAAATAGATTACCTTGGGTAGCCTTTGCTAACTACTTTAAGTTTTACTTTCAGTATAAATTACAATACTTAAGCTATCTAATTTCAAAAATGTTTTTACTGACCAGGTTAATCACGTAGCCTTGAAACTGAGGGTTTCTTTAATCTTTGTATTTATCAGAATCATTCGAAGGAGGTATTCAAAGCAACTACCAACTTATTGTATGGTATTGTATATTTGTTTGAATCCCACACACTTGAATGTCACATTTTTATAGAATTACTTACAGATTGTATTAGTCTTATGAGATGTTGTTGTCTCCACTGCTACAGCAATTTTCAGTGTGTTTTTCCAAGTGAATCTGAGAAATAAGAAAAACTTCAATGACTATTCTTCCCATTAGTGTGGCCGGAACCAACTCATCCTTCAACACACACAAACCTTAGTTGAAAGAGCAGCTGATTTGGCATCTGACAATGCAGAATTTGCTACTGAACTTGGCTACCAAATGATTTTACAAGGAAAAGTGAAAGAAGCTTTAAAATGGTATGAGACTGCTATTACACTTGATGAAACAAGCTTTTCTGCTCTAACTGGTAAGTTTTTTAACTTTTGTCTGGTTTTTTAGTCATCTTGAAACAGATGATGTTTTCTTGATCAAGTTTTTCTACTGCTGCTATTAGGAAAATCTAGAAGTATTAGAGCAGGAGCATTGGATAGTGCTTCCTCATTCATGTTATACTGTCTTCCTTGTAGCAAGTTTCTCCTCACTGGATGTGTTTTTTGGTCTTCCTTTTGAAAAGCGAAACTTTTTAAAATTAGAACTCTCAAAGTAACGGCAAGGATAGAGATGTAGCTGTATTTTTGAATTATTATTATTTTATTTCATTTCTGTAGTGCCTAAGAGCTAGAGAATTTGTAGGCACTACAAAAATAGAAAATTCAAGGTTGGTTGATAGAACAAGCTGTCCACGGCTACATACATGTCTAAATTAGGTTGACAAACATGATCAAGTCAAAACACATGAGACTTTTGATGTATATATTGCATTCTTTGAAACAACAAAAAAAAATGCCTTTGATAAAGTCCAATTGCTGTCAAGAAAATGGAGAGTAAATATGGCGTATGTGCTTAACACATTTTTCCCCTGTGTTTTTTGTCGGTGACTATGCCATTGCCTTGTAATCTGAAACTTCAAACACTACAAAAAATTTAGAGGGAGGGAGTCATTTATCTGTGTAGTTGGGTGTGTGCATGTTTGTTTGTTTGTTCATTTTACATCTTTTTCTGAATTCAGAAGCCAAACTTTATGATGCTTGTGCTTAGTCTAGATCCAGTTAAGATTTAATTTTAAACTTTGTAATATAAGGGATGAGATCTTCTCATGAAACTGCTTTATAGCATTGCGTATATTAGAGTATCATGTATCATCTATCCTAGGTATTTCTAAGTACATAAAATCTGCATTGCCATAAGTCTTGATCTATTCTTTCTTCCCATACCACCACTCTGTGAAGAGGCTAATGAGAGAAAAAGTTAATTCTGGAAACCAAAGCATGTGCTTGACCAGGAAGACAAATCTGCACTAAAATGTTTAAATATGTTACAGGAATTATCCGTTGTCAGCTAATACAAGGCAAATTAGAAGATGCAGAGCAGCAGTTGGAGTTTCTTAATGAAATTCAACAATCCATTGGGAAATCTGGGGTAGGAAACATCTTTCTTTATTAAAGTACTTTGATTACAATCTCAGTTCTGGTCCACTGCCTGCTTCATGTTCTGTATTTCAGACACTTGAGCAGAGCATTCGTAATGGAGCACCATTAAATCTGAATTTCAGTTTTTCCTCCTGTCAATCTAAGTTAACGTCTTGCTTAACTTTGTAACATGAGGCTGTTTGCTTGCAGAGCAAAAGCATCGTTGCCTTCCTGCAGTGCTTTATCTCTGACAATAAGTTTGAAATGTTAGGAAGGGAAGAATATTAATTATTTTCAGGATTGTGAGCTCAGAAAAAATTAGAGCTTCTTGCACAAATTAAAGGAATCCATTAATAAAATCGTCAATGTCATTGTCAGTGAACATGCTAAATGTCTTACATAATTCCTAAATATAAAGAAAAAATGGCTAACGTGAATAGTTATGTAGTATTGGTAACAGAGGAACGTATCTGGAATATGGAGAATGTTTTATTTCTTTTTTTTCTTTTTAATTCTGTAGGAATTGTCTTTCTTGCGTGCAGTCCTAGCTATGAAAAAACATAAGAGACAAGAAGAAGTTATTGCCTTATTGAATGACGTTCTGGATACTCACTTTTCAGCTTTGCATGGCTTTCCTCTTAGTGTGGAATATTTTGAAAAACTAAACCCTGATTTCTTGCTAGAAATCATTAGTGAATATCTTGAGTTTTGCCCAGCACAGGTAAGCAGCTGTATATCATGTCTGTCTGAAAATGGAAAATATTCTTGGTTTTAATTCTGGGATCAGTTAATCATGAAGCAAAAATTGAGCGAATTTTCGATCTTAAAATGTGAATTTATTTGAAGTAAAGCATGTTTTAAAACATCATACCACTATTTAGCCAAAATAACTATGAAAATATTTTTTTTTGTGAAGTGAGAAAGTTGCAATAATAAAACCTGAGGAAACTTGGGATATTTGCTTAGTGCACTTGTGTGTATTTATACTCTTTTTAGCATCTCTTTTGATCAGGAAGACTGTAACAACACAGTGAATAGAGCTATCTCAATATGAAAGCAGGATGTTCACACTGATGGTCCTATTCTTGAAATATTTTTATCAGCTCAGGATATCTTTTCAATACACATATATTCTTTCTTTGTTTCAGTTTCTTTTTTGTGTTGGTAAGAATCTACTTTTAAAAAATTTTATAACTAATTCCAAAGTAAATCTCACATTTTTAGATGGGTCATTTTCTGTGACTGAATTTTCTTGTGCTACTTTTGGCAACAAAGGCATGTAGAACTTAATAAGTTGAATGGACACCTGACATCTCTAAAGCAGAAGAAACACATTTAAAGTTTCTTTAGTGTCTTCCTTAAATAAACCATCTTTCTGAAACAGCTGGGAGATGACTTTTGTTATCCTGTCATTAGCAGATTTCTAGTCTAATTACAGAACATTCCCATAAATATTTGTACAGTTTTAAAATGTAACAGGCAAACATGTAGTTTTCCATTGTTATAATCTGTTCTACCATCTGTAATGAAATGGTAATGTTTAAAAGTCTAAAACATTAGAAGCAGTGACAATTGCGTGTCACAGATGGAGATAAATAACAAGTGTCATTCTACGACATAGCATCTTGTCTGAAGGTTTCCCTGGGGTATACTCCAGAAGTACTTAGTGGCAATGATGGTTTTTAATTTGGAATGAAAACTGTTTTTCCTGAACTATTGTCTATAGAAACATTTGTAACAGAGAAGACAGGCTTTTCCTAAACCGTCGTTATCCCTTTATTGCAAAAAGGAGTTTGTGGCAGTAGAAGGTGAGGAGTTCTGCCAGGTGGTGGAGGCTGCCAGTTTGGGAGTGGAGGATTGCTGCTTCCCCAGGGCATAGGTCCTGTGGAAATGTTAGCTTTGAACAAAAGGATCTCTAGGTTGCCTTTTTTTTTTTTTAATATATATAACAGTTAGCAACTAGTTAAAATAATAAAGGTAAGTGACCAGTGTTTCTGATAGTGAGCTACTGAAGTGTGGCACACTGTACTAGCAGTTTACATGTAAGTAGCTTTTTCTCAGCTGCTATTTTCAGTTTGTTGCTAGCAGTAAGGATGCATTCTGTGAGGTCAAACTGAGGGTAGGAGGGACAGTACCAGAATCTTTCCTTCTCATCCTTCTGGTCATTCATTCCAACTTCAACTCTCTTGAAATTTAGTTCACGTTACCATTGCATCGGATGAGTTGGCATGGATTATCGGAGTATGTTGCCAAATGCTTATGGACCAACTCTTCAGCTTATGTCAGCTCTAAAGTGGTTTATCATCCTTAAAATCTATGAGGCTGTCTTGTGTTCCAGCTGATATCAAAAAGTTGCCCCCTTACATTTAAAATGCATTTTAACATTTCCTTACAATGACAGCTTTAGGCTTTTCGGGCTGAATAAAACCAACAATGCTTTGCTGTTGCTCATTTGAGTTTTGAGTGAAGCTCAGACTTAAAATGAAATCTAAGTCCAAAACCTGTTAACTGAAGTGTTGTGGTTTTGTTTTGTTTTGTTTTTTACCTCCTAGCCTGCAAGACCTGGGCAGTCTCCTTCACCACTTCTCAAGCACTGTGCTTATGTTCTTGAAACTGTGGTAAAAACTGTGCCTGGTCTTCAACAAGCCATCTTTTTAATTGCAAAAGTGAAGTATTTGTCAGGTAATAGTTTTGTGAATGGTTAGCTATCCACCTCTGTAGTTTTTCACACTTTTAAATCATAATGAATATTTTTCTTTCTCTGCAGAACACTGCATTACAGCTAATGGACAAATATTTGCACTGCCTTTTTTGTAGTTTTGTAGTTTGTGTGAGCATATATTAAACACATACATTTGGTATTTTTAAAATTTATTGCTTCCAAAAATGATCACTTATTGAATGATTTACAGATAGAACAATGGGAAAATATCTTCCTTTTGACCTGGTTTTGCTTTTGTTTAATAGCCATGTAATACTTTGTATGTAAGTTTATTCACTAAATGCTTATTTTAAAAAAACACAAGTTATAAAATTGGTGAATAATTAGTAAAAGCTCTATATTTAACCTCTGTATTTCATATCAACTATTTTTTTAACTTTCCCTGTTTTAACTTCCTAGGGGATATTGAAGCAGCCCATAGTAATCTACATTACTGTCTTGAAAGGAACCCCTCTTATGCAGATGCACACTTACTGATGACCCAGGTCTATTTAGCTCAAAACAATACTAAACTGTGTTCTCAGTCCTTGGAACTTTGTCTGAGCTACAATTTCGAGGTGAGCTGGACAAAAGAATGAAACCATTTTATTTATTCAATTGTCTGAACTTGAATGTTTTTGTATAAACTGACTTTGAAATGGATCTTTTTATGACTCTTCCACTACAAATTTGATACCTAAATATATATGTTTATATAAACATGATGTTTGAATATTTATCAAAGGAATGACCATAAGAACAAAACTAACACCTTATTACAACATGCTGAAATTGCTTTGAAATACAAAAGAAAGAAATGTTAGCTTTTTCTCAAATCCTTACATAAATATTAAAAAGATGTTATAAATAGAACTTGTAGTTCCACACTAACCTTGCAAATCTTTAAAAGCCAACATAGAAGGACTTGAGGAGTGATCCAGTGTTGTTTGTGGACTTTTTGCACGGATGTATAGTTGCTAATGAAGACAGGCACAGATGTATGAGGACATCAGAAGGGGTTTGTAGTTACCTCTTGGTAATTCGTGCTGCTGTAAGTGGTCTAAGTGTTAAGAAACCAGCCATATTCTATGCACTTTTCCATTAATGTCACATCTTTCTCCATCTTTTCTGTCCCTTAAGGAGCAAATTTGGTAAATTAAGCACTGTACTAGACAACTTTCACTGCTTTGCAGTGGTCCTCACCAGTTTTATTTCCTGGGGCTAATACCTTGCAGTATGGGATTTTTCATTTGTTGACATCGGTAGAACTTCATGATTAACACTGAGTTGGGAACACTCTCTACAGAGCACTAATTAGGTCTGAGTTGTGCTGGGTCTCTTGACAGAGCTTAGCTGAAAAGTGACAAACTACCATTTCCTTGCAAGTGTGCTCTCATCTTGCTTCCTCCTCCAAGTGATACAAGAAAGCTAAGATTAACTGCCTGGTTAAGGAGACACTGAGGTGCTCACAACCTTGTACACAGGTCCATTGCCATTCCATTGACATTTCCTTTTCATGTGAAGTGTATTTTAAGAAGGTGGAGAAGTGGCAGGCAGGACTTGTGCCAAATAATAATTGTATACTTGTTTTAATTAATAGCCTAATGAAGTGTGCATACAGCAGTGTGGGGGACACTCAGAATCCTTTAAAATTCAGTCTAGTTTCAAATAATACTGTAATGAATGTTTTTCTATCCCAAAGTCTCATGTCATAGTTTTTCTTTTTTAATTAAAATCCTACTTAATTACTAGCTTGCATTCACTTTGAAAATTCTAGTATGTTCATAAGTAAATTATGGACATTGAAACAGGATATATTTGGAGGAAAGAAGGAACTAAGGTCAATATTAAAAAAAAAAAAAAAATAAAATCAATCTTCTTTCAGGAAGTTTGAATATTATGTGTAAAATAGAATTTCAGAACTCTTTATCTCATTATATTTTTTTTTAGGTGAGAGAACATCCTGTTTATCACTTAATTAAGGCCCAAATCCAGAAGAAGATGGGAGAATTATCAGAAGCTATTAAGACCTTACAGATGGCAAAGAATTTGCCTGGTATGAGAAAACCTACAGCTTCCTCAAAAAGTAAAGGGACAAAAATTGAAATTGATGCAGGTGACCGTGTGTCCATCTTCCTGGAGTTAGCAGAAGCTCATCGTTTGAATGGAGAACTGGTAAGATGGCAAACTTGTTAAGATGCATTACACACCTGAAAACAATTTCACGGAAAGTGTCTATCCTCATTAGTTTAGAATAGAAAATCATTACCTCTTTTACCAAGAGGATTGGCTTGGTAAAATTTCAGAGATGTTAATATCTGACTCGACAGCTTGTACCTTAAATTGTACAGAGAAAAAAAAAAATCTACTTGCAGGTGATCAGTTCGGAGTCTACAAAACACCTTTTAGTTTTGAGGAGGAGATACTGTTGGTGTTCATTTGTTGACATGTAGATTCCCGTTTTGCTGTTGGAATGCTATTAGAAATATTTTTGGATTGTGTCCTTTTCCTTGTGTAGTAACATCCTTGCCATCAGCTCTGTCTTTAATAAACAGCAGGACACTACATACATATAAGAATGTAAGAGAAGCCACGTGATCGTGTAGCTGGAGGTGACCTCTGGAGGTCACCCTGCTCAAAGCTGGACCTGTGAGAGCAAGGTGGTGAAGGCATTGTCCACTTGAATTTTGAGTATCTCCTTGTATATATGCAACAAAAAGTTGCTTTCTCTAAGAAAACTTTCTGATAGTGCATATCATAAGTTTTATTTACAAAATCAAGAGGAAAAAGCATTTTAAAAGTTTTAGCAAAATAAATGAATAGCATGTTTTGGGGTTTTTGGTGGGTTTTTTGGTTGGTTTGTGTAATGCCCCCAGAAATTCATTTTCTTATGATGTCTTTATATTTGACTGTTCAATGACAGTTCTGTTGGTTTTGTTATTTGCAGCATGAAGCTGCTATAATACTGCAAGAGGCCATTAATGAATTTTCTGGAACTCCTGAGGAACTAAGAGTCATGATTGCAAATGCAGATCTGGCAATTTCTCAAGCAGATGTTGAACAAGCCTTGACTATGCTTCGACATATTACACCTGAACAACCTTACTTTGTACAAGCTAAAGAAAAAATGGCAGATATTTATCTTCAGTACAGGAAAGATAAGAAGTTATATGCTGGCTGCTATAGGTAAAAGTTTGTGGGGTGGGGGGTGGTGTATTTTTATAGATTTTGTAATGGTAGCATGGTGAGCGCATTTTTCCCTTTCTAATACGATACATCAGAAATATTTAGTGACATGATGAATTCATTTGAGTAAGTGTTGTGACATTTGAAACAGAAGTTATAAGTCCTGTTTTGGAAAGATATCTCAGATTTTTTTTTGTTTTATTTTTGCCCCATTTGTTGTTTAGATAACCAGTATTGACATGTTAAATATTGAGCAAAGGTCTGTCTTCTCTTTCCAGAGACCTAGTAGAAAAACTGCCAAGTGCTCATACGTTTCTTCTTCTTGGTGATGCATACATGAATATTCAAGAGGTAAGTGTTTACTAGAGATGAATGGAATGATTGAGTCATTTGTTGACTTTGGCAAGTTGAGACAATGTAGCATGCTGACTCTTTCTTTAGGATGTAACAACACACACACACCCCCACCCCCACCCCCACCCCCTCCCTCCTTGCTGGCTACAATGTGACTATTCCAAGTTCAAAGAAAATTTATGTATTCTAATAACTGAGTGGATGGAAGAGAAGGAGAGAAGTACACTGACCCGTAGGACTAACAAAAATCTACAGTGAGAGCTAAATTAAATTCAGAAAGAAGTTGGAGATGTTCAGAAAGATTCGAAAGCTTAGAATAATTCTAGGTAGCAGTTCTCATCTTATAAGTCTTTTTTTAAAAAAAATAAATTATTGAACTCCTATACATTTTTTTATGTGCTTTGATTTTTTTATGAAATGGAAATGTTATTCAGTGTTTGTAAAAGACAATGTAGTCAGGTGGACATAGGAATTTAAATTATATATATTTAAATTAATATTTTGAAAGGAGAGTTTGGGTTAGGATGCGTAACTAATAGTTTAGATTACTAGTTTGGGGATCTGTAGGTGATGAATTGTTGCTTACTTATTAATGTTGGTGTCCAGTTTTCTCCTTAATCAAGAATTATAAAGCAAAAGGCAATTTGTTTAGATCAGCTATAATATGGCTAGAGGAGAGAACTGGATGGTCATCCAAGACAGTAATAAGTTTGTTAAATAGTGAAAATATTAGTAGAGAAATTTCAGTGGAAAAAGAATCAGGTTGATTCAAACTTATTTGTTTGCCAAGTTCTCTCCACATTCTGTTTTAGCATGGAAATGTAAATTTGCATGGGCTTTATGCTTCCTGCAATTTCATAGTTAGCATTCTTCCCTCAGAAATATTGCAGTTTATTAACCAGTAGTACTTTGTAGTCGTTCCTGGAGATTTTACCAGGTTTTGTTTTCTTCATACATGTTTTATCTTAATCCTGCACTGCTGTGTTTTTATCTTTTACTATTCAAGCCTGATGAAGCCATAGAAGTCTATGAGCAGGCCTTGAAGAAAGACCCAAAAGATCCGGCTTTAGCAAGTAAAATTGGAAAAGCCCTAATAAAAACGCATAACTATTCAAAGGTATTCTGTAAATACTGTACTAGACTAAGAAAGTATTGTGTCCATTATGGTCAACATCAGGCTTTGCCTGACTTTGTTTTCAGGTTGGGTAGAAGAAGCGTTTCACTTTAAAGTGCTAAACAGAATTAATATCCAGGAATTATGTTTGTAGATCCCCTTCAGAATATCTGGTCAGTCAACTCTGTGGCCCTTGCACAAGCATGTTTAAGTATGTTCTATTTTAAAACAATGAAAGTTAATAAAAATATTTCAAATTCATTTTGGAAACTTAACATTTCAACATAATTTCAGTTCTCATTTTTCCCTTGGCTTAAAGACATAACATTCTATTTCAATACTATTTAAGCTGTTATTTTGGAGTGGGTTTTTTAAACTTAGCAATGTTCTGGATCAATAAACTATTATTGCATTTTTTTTCTTGAGTAAATATTTGAGATTTTAATTGATATGTTTTTCAGTTTTTATGTTTAAAAATGCAAAGAGAGAAGACTCCTTTTTATTAGATTATGCTTAGTTGGTATTTTTAAACATCTTTCGTCTTCAGGTTTTGCAGGTAGACTTTGGGAAAATATTTGTCCTTTGTATACGATAGGGCGGAGCTGGAATTATACAATTTCAGCAGCTAATGAAAATGTAGTTTAATTGGTAGCGATCCTCTCAAAGATAAAATGTAGTGATGGGGTTAGGCTATGTAAATGCATGTTTATCAAAATGTGGGCTCTAGCTTTAATTTGGCATTACATTTTGGAAGCCTGAACTTGCAACTAAATAACATTTTTAATATAGTATTTATTAGAAATGACTTGGTTACAAGAAAAGAGAAGAAAATGGAGAGAACTCTAGGTAGCATGTCATTAAATACCTGAGTAGTAAGGTGGTTGTCTTTAAAATTTGTCTTTAACATGCAGATTTTTTTTGTTTCTTCCTTTTAGGCGATCAGTTACTATGAAGCTGCATTGAGAAGCGGTCAACAGAATTTCCTTTGCTATGATTTGGCTGAGCTGTTAATGAAGTTGAAGCAGTATGAAAAGGCAGCAAAAGTACTTCAGCAAGCTTTAGATCATAAGCCTGGTAGGAATATTACTAATTTACAGCAAAACATACAATTTATACTGTTGCTTGTCTTTTCTGCATGATTCTAAGGAATAAACAAGTTCCACATAAACTACTTTTTAACAGTAAAAAATAAGAGACGAGTGATAAATGAGAAATGCACTCTAAAATAAACTCAACTTATATTTAAAAGTGCTTTTGCCAGGACTTTTAAACTTGGAACATCTGTGATAGACGGAATCAGTAAATACAACAGCAGAGCTCTACACATGCAAATTTTTTTCTGTTCTGTGGTTAACAAATGGTCGGTTTCTGAACTGAACAAGTATAGATAAGTCATTCCTGCTGTGAGGGAACGGTGATTTAGCTGGTGAATTCTACCCAGTGTCCTGAGAGCAAAGAGACTGAACTGGTTGAAGACCTCTCTTAGGACCCTCTTTTACCTTATAGGAATACACACTAACAAAGCTAAACCTTTTAGATTTCTTTCCTTGTTTTTGCTAAAAGGCAATGAAGAGCTATTGAGCTATACTCTTAAGGAATCTTTTTGTAATGGTTTAATCATATTTGTTAACTTTTGTGGCTATCTCAATACAGAAACAGTATTATCAAGTCTTATTACTAGTCCCTTCTGTAAGTTTTTTCTTCTGTTGCTGTTTTACTGCTCTTTCATGTTGTGCAGGGGAATGTTGTGTTTCTTTCTTATTTACTGAAAAAAATCCTCCAATTTAATGTTCTATTCCTGTCTTAGCCAGATCCTCCAAGGCTTAACTAATGTAACAATCACACTCAAGACAAGATCTCCTAGTGTGGAAAGATAAATTAGCAGTAAATACAGTTTTCCCCATGTACTTTACAATCTTCTCTTCCATCTTAAAATGAAGCAAAAAGTACATAAGCCAGTACCCCTTTTATATGTATTTGATACACAAGCATTCTCTACATGAAAAGAAAATGTTTCTCATTGGATGATTAGGAAGATTATTGAACAGTTCAGTCTATTGTTTTAGTAATGCTAAAATATCCTTCATTTGTGGAAGAAAAATGAAATGTAGGAAATGTACTAGAGAGAATAATCTTATGAGGTTGGCTACATGGCCTAATTGCCTATTTAGAATAGCTTGTCGCAATTAGAGCCCTTTGAAGACAGTGTCCTAATAGAGCATAGCTCAACATACTTTCATTTTTCTAATTTTCTTAAAGATAAAACATGAATTTCAGTGATGTATGTTTTTAATGTGGAACTGTGTTCAACATACCACTTTGTCAATAGATTAAAATGAACACAAGCAAGGGAGAACTTGTATTCTTCAAATATTTTATGCATATATATTTTATCCATTATTCAAAAGGGGCTTGCTGCATTTTGAGTAGATACTGACATATTTAATTCAAGTAACTTTTTGTGTCAGTTCCAGACTCTAGCAAAAGAAGGGTAGTTTAAGGTCTGACTAGAAATCTCATCAAACAGTCCTATGCTTTTTAGGTATACAGTAGCACCCATGGAAACAATGTGGATGTTTTTCATTGGCTTTGAGGTGTATTTAGACAAGAAATGTCACGAGTGGCTTTATTTCCTGTCTGCTTAAAAGCTTTTCTCTCATGTTTTTGAGAATGCAAATAGACTAGACAGTGTTTCTGTATTATTTTGGGGGCTCTAAAGCAGCTTGATAGAGTTGCTTAATTATACCTTGCTGTTTTCATTGGGACAAATAACAGGTGCTCTTGAGGATTTTGGGTATCCTTGGGGAATCAAGCGAGGCTTGTTGGTATTACTGGGTCTTTGGAATGGTCACTAGTTCATTTCTAGGTCAAAGGACTGGGGACAGTATTGAACTCTGTCTGAGGGACTTGAATTAGAATCCTTGCTCCAGTGGGAGAAAACCCAGGTAACTCAGTCGAGAGAATACCTGATTCTTTTCCCTTTTGAGGAAAGCATCTTTTCAAAGTCTTTGGCCTTGAATTTCACTGTTTGTAGGTTGTAATGTTTGCTCTGCCCACTAAAAACATGAGTCAAATCACGATCCTAAATACATAAGATCAAGATGTGAAGTTTTCACATCAGCTCTTCCTGGAGTATGTAGAAAGCTTCACCTTTCTTTGACTTTACCAGGATCAGTTCTTACAGGACTCACGTTTGTTTAATGTAATTCTTACAGTTAACGAATTGTCTTCTCTGATGGAAGATGCACGTTATCAGGTGCTTCTGGCAAAAATTTACAGCAAAATGAAGATGATTGATGAAGCTGTTGTTTCACTGCAACAGGTAAAGGGGAAAACAAAAAACTCTATGAAAGCTTGCCACATCCTCACTTTTATCCCTGGTTTCACTTTTATTCAAGATTCTAACAATAATATTTTTGTGAATGAGGAAAATGCATACATGGTAGGGATAAAGCACCGGTGACTGGTGCAAAATGTAAAGAGCATAAGTGGTTACAAAGACTAAACTTTTTGTGAGTGGTGTTATCTGAATTTTAGATCAAAATTCAGGCTTTTACTGGAAGCCTGCATTCATACGTGCCTTCATTTGTGTATGGAGCTTGTTTGTACCACACTTTTCTTAAAGTACACTAGGGGTAAACTGGATCCTTCCGCAGCTTTTTGCTTTAATGTCTGGTTCCTTACATTTCACAAAACAACACATGTATGTTTATGTCAAAATTATGTTCTATACAGTGTAGATTATACATTATTGGATTGGCATGCAGTTGTCATAAGGAGTGTGTTAGAAAAAGTGTACTGGCTTTCTATCTTCTTGAAAGTGTTGAACATTAGGTTGGTTTTCAGCATGTTTTTAATGTGAATTTTGGGGAAGCAAGGCAATTTGAGACAGGTTGTTGAGGGGGAGATATTGGGGATTGTTTTGTTTTGCTTCTCTTCATGGATGTTTTTCATAGTGGAGACATTTTTTCCTGCTTTTTTATTATTTCGGTGTTTTCATCTATAAAATACCTAGTGTGCTTATAGAACCTTTTAAAAATTTAATTGCATTACTTTAAAGTACATAATATAAAGTTCATGTCTTAGAAAATTTTTGACTATTTGCTCCTTTCCCCGGACTAGGCGAGAGAACTACAAGCCAGAGTGCTTAAACGGGCTCAGATAGAACAGCTGGATGCAGTTCCTGCACAGAAAAAGTTAGCAGCTGAAATTTGTGCTGAGATTGCAAAACATTCTACAGCCCAGCGAAACTATGAAAAAGCAATTCAATTTTACAAAGAAGCTCTTGTACACTGTGAAACCGATAACAAGGTCAGTTCTCCCTCTGAGTATTTTGCAGTTTTTCCATTAAGTTTTGATATCTAGCAATGTATTTTGCTAATTATCCACAGTGTGGAAGTATATTTGCAATTATTTCTGCTTTATGATATGGACAGAGCCTTGAACTTTCTCCCCTTCATTGCTTGTTATGATAAAATATTTGTATGTATTGCTAATTTCTGTCTCTTACATAAACTGCTGATTCAAGTGGTGGTCTGCACGGGCTCTGAGTTGGCTCTTAGATTATGTAGTCAGCCTGTCGTGTACCAGTTGAGGACGTGGTAAGGTATGACATGGTAATAATGGAGATTGTTTCAGTGTTGCTTGTTGCTTGTCTTCTGGAATGAAGAACCAGTGATTTCAGTCAGTTCAGATAATTTCTGTCTCTTCTGTATCTGCTTTAGCAGTTTCATACTTTTATTCAGACTTGATAGGATTCTGAATCTAGTCACAAAACGTTGCTGTTGTTGAGCAGTGGTTATTGCGCTGCTTCTCTTCCTTACACTGCCTCTTTCTCACAAGTCTGCCTCTTGATACATGCTGGTAACTTTGAGCTTATTTTTATCCACTCTTCCTCCTTTCACAGCCCCAGGTTTTAGAGATAAGAGAGGGAAAAGCAAAATGCTAGGGAATTTGTAATGAGCACCAAAATTAAGTGTCAGCTTTAGTGCGTTTTTTAGATTAAAATAATTTTTTTTTGTCAAATTTCCATTTTCTTCTGGAATTTGCTTATACTCCAAAACCAATTGATGAAAATTATTCTTACCAAAGTATTGAAGTCTTCAGAACAGTGCTATCTGAGTGGCTCTGTTTTCAGTGTAACTTCAGAATAAGTCTCTGAAGAAAAGTTTTATCTGTTTTAAAGGTGAGGGAATGAAAATGAATTATATTACTTGACCAAGAACCCATAGGAAACAGCACAGAAAGCTCTCTCCTTAGAAAAGAAAGAAATTTTCCCTGAGGCTCTGAAATCTCAGGTTAATACTTGTAGAGCTGAACCAGCTTTCTTCATCTTTGATTACATATATTTTAATCTACAGGCAATGTTGGAACTTGCACATTTATATCTTGCACAAGATGATACTGATGCCTGTCAACATCAGTGTTCCTTACTACTGAAGAATGACCAAGATAATGAAGCAGCAACGATGGTATGTGCTATTATACCCATCCTGTATCAGAAGTTTGAGGTTTGTGTGTCTGCAATGCAATGGATCAATAAAATACTATTTTTAAGAGAGCCTTCAGCTTCCAATTTCAAATATATGTGAAAAATGCAGTACAACAATGTGCAAGATGATGTTTTTCTGTTTATGTTGGATAATGTTTCAATATGAAGTTTCTAGCAATCATAGCCTTCATTCTATCTTAATGCAAAAATGTGTCTTTAAAAGCACTAGTGGAGGAAAAAGTAATACTTGTAAAATGGATTAAAGCATAGGTTAATGCATGTTCCTTTAACAATTCACTGATGGTCAGGGAAGAAGTTTTTTTTCCAGCACGGTAATATTAAGGCAACTATCAAAAAAAGCTTTCAGAAGAAAAGAATTGTGTACTTAAGGTGGTTTTACATCCTTATACGATCATAGTTAATCATATTCCTAAACAAATTTTAATCACAGCTACAGATTCTCTGTATACTTTCTGACTTACAAGACAGTTCAGTAGATTGAGCAGCTTTTGCTTTAACATATTAGGAGCAAAATGATTTTAAAATGGAAATAATTTATTTTCTCACTGCAGTCTAACATCAGGAATTTATTCTAGTATTGTGCAAGGAGAAGGGTAATAGCACTCTTAATATATGTTATTAAATCTATTCTTTATTAGTTACTTCTCAGAGGAGAAAAGCTGAAATGAAATAATTTGTTTTACTTCCATGGCTGAGGTGGGCTATGGTCTTTCTTTCCTCCTAATTTTAAGCTAAATTTGCTTTTCTACATGTTTAATCTGCATTTATTGGAAATAAAATTAGGAGTAAAACTATACAAGGAAAACCAAAATACTTGAAAAGTACATTGAAGTGGTTTATGCTCCTTTAATTTCTACATTAAGTGAAAATTTAAGATATGACCCTGTTCCTGCTCATTATTATCCTGTCTGTCTGTATATAGACAGTGTTTGTTTTCCAGGGAGTAATGAAAAACCCAACACAATTTACAACTTGTGCAATTCCTGCAGAACTCTAAAGTTGTAGTTTCTGCTCCTTGCTTTGAAGAACTAGAATTAATTATAAACCGCAATCTGTAATATTTTATTTTGTTTTTTCTAAATCGGTCGATACTGTAGATGATGGCTGATCTCATGTTCAGGAAGCAAGATTATGAACAAGCTGTCTTTCATTTCCAGCAGCTCTTAGAACGCAAGCCAGGTGAATATTCAGCAGTGATATTTTTAATTCTGTATGACACATAGTTCTAATGAGAGAGAGGAATAGAAATCAAAAAAAATACTTTGTATGATTAAAAAGAAATGTGCTATTTATAATGCAGTGGATACTAAAACCAAAGACCATTAGTGTATATAAAAACATGAAGTGATTGTAGGGGAAAATGGGAAAATTATTTATCATAGATACAGTAATTTGCTGCAGTGTAATGTGCATCGTTTACCTCAAGCAAAATATAGCTGGGGTGTTATTTACTTGTAACTGTAAAGCACTTTCTCCTATGTTTAAGGTATTAAGTGCATGAACACAAAGCTAGCATTTTAGTTCAATATAGATAAAGGAAACTTGTGTCAGACAGGAATGTTGCTTTTAGCAATTTGCAAATTACAAACAGAGAGAGAGAAAGATACTAAAATCTGTTAAAATAGTACTATAATAAATGTAAAGCTTTCTAGTGAAGCTTGTGCAAGAAGTTGTGAGAGTGCAGCAAATACTTTTGTTTGAGTACTTTGGAAAGTGAAGTACAATTGTATTTCCCTTCATACAGTTTTGGGTTTTTTTAATAAGTATTGCAAGTATCACTTGATATCTTCATTTTTGTATCTGTGGTTACTATGTAATATGCCTTATGTATTACACCATATATCATTTTTGTATATGAAAACCACAAGGTGCAAGCTCTTCATTTCTTAAGAAATTAATACAGCA
Organism: Nesoenas mayeri; assembly: GCF_963082525.1. Classification (NCBI taxonomy): domain Eukaryota; kingdom Metazoa; phylum Chordata; class Aves; order Columbiformes; family Columbidae; genus Nesoenas; species Nesoenas mayeri. Next base: position 24,670,490 of record NC_137545.1, read on the forward strand.
AATAACTAGAATTACAATGTCCTAATTATTTGTGTATTTAGATAACTATGCAACCCTCTCGCGATTAATTGATCTGTTAAGAAGAGCTGGGAAACTAGAAGAAGTCCCAAGATTTCTTTTAATGGCTGAAAAGCATTCTTCCAGAACAAAGCTTGAACCAGGATTTCACTACTGCAAAGGACTGTATCTTTGGTACTTGCAATTATGATTAAGATAAGGTTTATTTGATTATGTGGTACATATTTAAATTAACTTTCTTGTCATCCATTATCATTCAAAGGTGCTACATATAGTGTGATATGTAATAAAGCACTAATTTCCTAATTAGTTGAGGTACTAGGATTTTAGGAAAGGTCTCATTTTCTTTTCTGAAATACTTTCCAATGAGCTTCTCTTTAAAATTAAGCTCACATACATCTTTCATATTTTCTGCTGTTAAAATGGATATTCTTGCTGGTTTGATAATATAGGATTAGTTTCAAATTTTAGAATTTATCAGGCTGTTTTTACTCTGCAAAAGCAGGTTCCTTGCAATAGTATGCATGCTGTTCAATCTTTGCATTATCGGTGTGTGCAAGTGTATCGTCTGTTTTTAAATACTTGGGTTTATTTTTGGGAGCTGGGACAGGAAACTTTATTTCCCCAGCTTTAAATATTTTAATTATCTGTTTAGGTATACAGGTGAACCGAATGATGCACTCCGGCATTTTAATAAAGCCCGAAAGGACAGTGACTGGGGACAGAATGCAGTCTACAACATGATTGAGATTTGTTTGAACCCAGATAATGAAACTGTGGGTGGTGAAGTCTTTGAAAGTCTGGATGCTGACATAGGGTAAGTGAATGAAGTAAATATTGCTTGGGTTTTTCTGTCATCCCCTTCCTCTGCTGCCCCTTAATAATGTGTGCTAACTTAAATTGCTAGAACTTTGAGTCCATCTAATGCTTTACTATATTGTGAGAGACCATCCTAGACTGTAATAGGTCAGTCTGAAACAGAAAATATAGATGATGTTATTGGGAATCCGGGTCACTTGCAGTGTTAAAAACAGCTTGTTTGGCTGGATCTACTGTTGTTACGGAAGAGAATGAATGTAGAATGCCTATATAGCAGAGCCAAAATGACATGTGTTTAGCATGAAATTGGTACCAACTTGTAATTAATTTGGTGTATATTAAAAAAAATAAGCTTTTACAAACACTTTCTTTCTGTTAACAGTAATTCAAAAGAGAAGCAGCAGTCTGTGCAGTTGGCTGTAAAAACAGCAGAAAATCTTCTGAAGGAACTCAAGCCTCAGACCGTTCAGGGTCACATTCAACTACGAATCATGGAAAATTATTGTCTCATGGCAACTAAACAAAAATCAAGTGTTGAACGAGCATTGAACACTTTCACTGAAATAGTAGTGGCTGAGGTTAGTAACCTGTCTCATTTCCTCACTATTCTCTTTCACACTGACTGCACATTTTTTAACTAGTCTCACAGTTACATTCAGGAATAGGGGCTGTAATAACATGCTGAAATAACACCACCTTCTAGAATTTTTCAGTTGGATTGCAAATTTATAACTCTAAATGCTAATATTGCCAATTACTGCAATGTGAATAGACTATTTGGTTTGAGTTGCTGGGTTTGCTTTTTAATTCCCAGTCTTGCCACCAGCATGTCTGATGATATAAGTCTATCCAGTACCTTCATTCTGTAAGCAAAACCAAATATAAGCTGCCTTCGTGTACTTCATAGCAATTTGATGGAACTTAGATTCCAGGGCAAGATTATCCATCTGCTTAAAATTCATCCTTATGATGGAAATCTTCATTATTTTATAGCTACTTTTAGTCAGTAGCTTTAGCATTAAGAAGAGACACTCTTGTTACCAGCACCTTTCAACAGATTTTATTTAAGCATGTGTAGCCATATTTAGTCCATCAGAATGCCAAGAAATATTTCAGTTACTACTACCATTAACTGTGTGCTACACTGCTCCTTGACTGAGTTGAGTACACTGATGCTCATCTTGTGTGTAAGGCAGTTTAGAGGATCACAAACAAGGTGTCCCTCTGCCTCCAGTACTGGCTTCCCAGTCCTGCTCAGAATTGATCTGAGATCCTGTGAATATTGAATGTTTTTCATCTGGTGACACAGTTCCAACAGGAAAAACGCTCCAGTCTATCTAGCCTTCTCTCCAGGGTCACATAAAATATACTGTGTTAATCTCCTCAAAGGTTATTGATCCATGCTAGGTGTGGCTATTGAGGAAGAGGTGGGATGAGTTGATCATTATGTGGAAGAAGGTTTTTTAGTGGGTTGGTTTTGGTTTTTGTTTTTTTTTTTTTTTAAGGCGCTGTGGCAAGGCGATTTACAGCACAACCCTACAAAGACGTGTAGAGGCAGAATACTGATAGGAAGCCAGGAACACTGAGGGGGAGAAAGAAGCTTTTAAGTTATCTGCTGGTAGAATTACTCTCTGCATTTAGCAAGCAGGTTTGGGATATGAGCCCTGTTCTTATCTATACTCTTTACTGATAAAGGCAGGATTTACACTTGCTCCTGCGCTTCTTACTGCTTGCTCAAGGCTCTTGCATAAAGCAGTGGCTTTTAAGAATCCTGTTTGTTTTACAGAGCTTTTGGATAACAGGCAGTTTGGACATGCACTTTCAGGATCTGTACACCTAATAATAGAAATTGGTGTCCCTGTTACTGACATTTGACAGGCAGTTCTAAAAGCGGAAAATACCACTTGTATTGTAACTTCAACTGAGTTCAGTTTCTATCTGAAGTATTTATTTGTTTATCAAAAGGCTAGATCCCAGTGGTATCAGAATGTTTCTTGTTGAGTTGAAATACCTGTGGATGCTTTCAACGTTTCCTGAGCCCAAAGAAAATTGTTTTGACCCCAAACTTGTATTTAGCCTCTTAGTTATTCAGCGTGGTGTTTATCATTATTAGTCTTACAGAAATGATCATAGCAATAGATGGAAAACATGTTCGTAAGATTTGATATTCTCTATTTACTGAGATTTAGCATTTGGTGTAGTTTTCACATACCTGGTGAAAGTCTAATTTCAAAAAAACGTTAAAAGAAAAATAAAAAAGCACCAAGCAGTCACTATTCTTTTTGCTGCAGAAGGATCACATACCAGCACTTTTGGGAATGGCCACAGCCTACATGATCTTGAAACAGACTCCACGAGCCAGAAATCAGTTAAAACGGATTTCAAAAATGAACTGGAATCCGATTGATGCAGAGGAGTTTGAAAAGAGTTGGCTTCTGCTTGCAGATATATATATTCAATCTGCAAAATACGATATGGCAGGTGAATTATTAAAACGATGCCTTCGTCAGAACAGGGTGAGTGCACATTGAAAGTAACCTTAGTAAACTTCTTTTTTTAATTCATGTAAATGTTTGGTTTTTCTCTGAAACGTGGTTTTTGAGATGTATTTCTTTTTCCAATTGCCTGGTATCTCACTGAAGGAAAAGCAGAGCAAAAGAAGCCAAGAAACCAACAACTTTACACTGGAGCGCAGTAAACAAACCTGTGAATGCTGCTTAGTCATTTTTATTCATGTTCCATAGAAAGTTATGCAGGTTTTAGATGTGTTGACACTAGAAGCTTAAGGTGTTTATGGAAAGTCAGAGAGGCATTTTACTGAGTCTGACAAAGCTGTTGAAGATGTAACCATATGAATTTTGGAGACTTGCTCCATTTATTAAGAGATATTATCTTAATGTCTTAAAGTGTATTTTCAAACATTTATGTTCATAAGCCTGCTACTATAAAGGATATTTTTTTCAATGCTAGTATTAATCCTCTTGTGAAAATACTGTCTGATAGTTTGTCTGGGGACAAGCTCTGATGTTTTTACCTCAGGGTTTCTGAGCAGGCAAATTCTGCTTTGACTATAGGAACAGGCACAAATCCTAGGTCTTGTGCTTATTTTTCAGTTTGTCCATTTTTGCTATCACATTTTTTCCATCTATACACTTCCCTCCACATGAAGCATATCCAATAGATACCTGTGCTGCAGGTTCAAGATACTGTTTTTAGTACGCAGATTTTGTTTAGGAAAGGACCTGATGCTGTGTATTTCTTTTTCCAAATTTACCAGTATGAAAGCTAAAGTTCATTTTTAAGTCATATTTCTGCTATCTCCTTGAGAAGTTAACTTTTTTTGAACTTGTACTCTTTATTTCTAAATATAAAATTAAGAGGCAGCTATAACAGCTCTTGTTGTGTTTCTGCAGAGATGCCTCTTAAGATAGGATATACTCAATTTCATTTTTACAGAAAATAAGTTTGAATTTAGTTGAGAAAAAAGTCTCCGTCAAGGTCAGTTACACACTTGTCCAGATACCAAGAGAAGCTGCAAAATCTATCCCAGTGGAGGATAAACATGAGTCATCTTCCAAAACAAAACATACCTTGAAATAGATGCTCTGTTGAGCAGGTGTATGCCACAAATGACACTTTTCAGAAATTCCCAAGCAGCTCTCAAAACATAGCCTATGTTATCCTACCAAGTAACAACTTCTAAAGAGTCTGAGACATACGAGAGACTTGGATAAACAAGCTCTGCTTTATAGTAAGGAGGATGGCAAATTACAAGTCTCCAACTCCAGTTCCTTAACAAAACAGCACAGTAAAAATACTGACTTTTCTCCAACGTGCAAGCAGAGCAGCTAAGCAGGAATTGTACTATGCAAATAGATGCTGAATATTTTAGATCTTTATCTTGTTAATTCACAACACAATATTTTGCGTGGTATTCTGCAATCTGGAAGATTTTATTAGATTGAGAAAACATGTTATTGTGATTAATTAGTTTTTAGGATTCTTTTTTTAGCAATGAGAATTGAATGATGTGGATCTGTATATACAATTTAAGTAAATACGGTGAGTGAAAACTTCATAGAAATCTTTTATCTTGTAATATGGGTTTGTTTTGATTTTAAAAGACTTAGGTTTGGTTAGCAACATCCCAGTGAGCAGATTACCTCTATGAAATTAGGATTTCTCACTGATTGCTCGTCTTGATTTTCATATTTTTGTTGATCACAAATGAGAGGAGGAGTGTATTTTTATCTTCCAGGCATTCCCATACTACTTATCCCAGCATGCTGTGATTTGAAAGCTTTTCATCTGTAGATTTTAGAAACCTAATTGGAAATAGTGAAGATGGAATGTAATTTGTATCTCAGAATTTCTTTACTCTGCCTATGTAAACCAGGTGCACGTTTTTAGAGAAGCTTCAGTTTTCTCTTGAAAATATTGGACCTGTTGGCAGCATGATAATATAAGCTGTTCGCAGTAAGGCCAGCTGGTAGTTAGTTTTGCTTACTTTTGAATTTTTTTTTCCACTTTTTGAATTAAATGTAAGATTTCCATATGAATTATTGTATCTTGCATATTAACTTTTATGGCGTTAAATCGATTTACATGTATGTGTAACATAATCAAAGCTAATATTTTCATCTAGTGCTTAATAGTTTTTGGATGCTTGTAGCTTGCTGATTGGAGTTACACAAAATGAAATATTTAATGGTTTATGTAATCTTCAGGATATTTGGGTCTGTCTTCAGCTTTAAATGGAAAATCACAATGCAAAACTGTTTCCAAAAATAAGGCTGTGAAAATACCTTTTTAATAAAAAGTGAAGCAATATTTGTGGAAGATAAAATGATTTCCGGCTGGTCTTGACACATGGCTGATGTAGGGCTATTAGATTAGCTGAGAGGGGTATCTACAGTGTTCCCGGAGGCTTTAAACATTTTTAAGAGTAGTTGCAGTGTCTTCTGTGATGAACTCTGTACTTGACTCAGAGTAACTTAAGAAGTTGCTGTGCAGAATTCCATATAACTGATTTGTATTACAGATGTGTTAAGTCAAGACTAACTTGTTGTCATAGTACAAATATCACTGATGCTTTCCCCTTGCACAGATTTGAAGTATTTAAGAAATTAAGCTGTTGGTATTATTATATATAAGCTTTCCTAAGTAAAATTGTGAATGAATATTTATATTTTGCAGTCATGCTGCAAAGCTTACGAATACATGGGATACATAATGGAAAAAGAACAAGCATATAAGGATGCAGCAATAAATTATGAGATGGCCTGGAAATACGGAAACCAAACAAATCCGACAATAGGCATGTATATAGAAGCTATATGTATGATTTCATGCACTGCAGTAGGAATGGAACAGCTACCCTTTGCTTAAAAGACTGCTTTTAATTTTCCACAGAGATAGAGTATCACTGGTTTTCTTCACGTAAAACACAGAGATGTACAAAGGTGTATTTAACAGTCACTTGAAACGCCCCCGTGGCCAGAGGTAGCAGCTTTATGATCCTTCTGCAGTTTCTGCATACTGTTTTAGTACAAGGTTTGGTCTGAAACAGTTTTAGTTTGCTCTTTGTGAACAACTTTGTCCTTAAGTACAGTATTAATTTTTAAGAATGTATTTATAGTAATGCAGTATGTACTGTCTATGGTAGAGAATCTTTTCTAATACCCAATATATAGCTGATGGTGGCAGATCATTGATTTAATTATTTCATTTTGATAATCAGACAGATTATCTATTCATATGGATAAGGTTTTATATACATGTGTAAGGACTGAAAAAATAAATTATGTAAATGTCTTTAACTATATCCAGTTTAATGAAGGTGCTTAACTGGAAATTTGGGATACAATTCAAGTTCCAATGTGGATAGTTAATTGAAGCCTATGCTAAGCTGTCTCATTTTTAGACTGTTTTGATGTAGGAAAACTTTTATGAACCCTATACATAGGATAAAATGCCTTTTCTTACTCAATACCTAGAGTCTGTCTCTAGGTCTGAAGGCTGGTGTTTTCCACAGATTCTATTCCAGGTTTTGAGCTATGCTTGTGGTCCCTCAAAAATACATACTTTGTGGTCTCTTTTTAATTCCCTAGTTTGTTATTGCTATCCTGATTATTTTTTTTTTTCCTTCTTTTGTCCTTTGATAATGGAACTGCCTTTAGAGAGGGACAGTGTATTGTAGGTCACAGTAAGAAGCTCTGTGGGTTACCATAGTAATTGAAAGAGGGCAACCATGATGTATTCTCTGGAGTAACACATGCTCTCCAGAATAATGTCTCCCTTTGATTCACATATTAGCTATCAGTGTGTGAAGGACTTTTACTTAGTTCTTGAGGTGATTTTCAGTAGCAATTTTGATCTCTACAGGCTTATATGAGAGAATAGTAGGAAACAAATATGCTAACTATAGAAACATACAGCGACCAAAATTAATTTGAATGTGATATTTTCATTATTCAATACAAAAACTGAAATTGTCACCTTTCCCCCCTCTTTTACGTACAGGTTACAAGCTGGCTTTCAATTACCTGAAAGGAAAGAGATATGTTGATGCAATCGATGTTTGTCATAAGGTACAATTTGTATATGTACTTAATACTCTGTCTATGGTAGCAGCATTCTTTTACTTAATGATCCTTTTTTTTGTTGTTGAGTTTAAATTTCTAAAATACATGGCTTAATGTCAGAAAGTTTCCCTATTTACTAAGTTTGATTAAATTATATATCCTTTACATAATCTGCTTTATCTTGAGCTCCTTGGCCACTGGGTAAATAAGAGGTAAAGTGACTGGCTATCATATGTGACAGCATATTCAAATAGTGGCACCTTCTTTTGGCCCTCTGGTTGCAACTTGGTAAATCCATAGGGAAGTGTGGCTGAAGAACTTAATCAAATCATAATATCAGTCACACTGTTAGAAAGTAACTTCCAGTGTTATCTTTGTATGGTCCTAACATTAATAGAGCAGATGCAGAATAAGAGGAAGGGCTACTATTGCAGAAGCAGAGTGAACACTATGAATTAATAATAATTATTATTATCAATAATAAAATGAATTATATTTGTTCTTTTGGGGGGAAATAAAGATAACTAGAAAGGACAAATTGAATGGAAGGATAAGAAAGAGCCTGAGGGAGTGAAAACATAAAAGCAGTTTATCATGGCAGAGCAAGTGTACTTAAAACCTTGGAAATGTCTTCTGGGGTCACTGTGCTGGCTGCAGGTGTTTCAAGCCACCCAGAAGCTTTAGCCCTTGACCCTTGAGTTTTTTGCACCAAGGTGACAGGACAGTGTGCAAGGGGAGAAAGGTGTCTTTGATAAAGCTGTTCTTGACCTCTGAAGGTGGTAGTCTCTAGCACAGTTAAATATGTGTGCATTCTTAAAACAAACCTGTCATATTGTTATTTTAGTTCTGAATGTGTAAGCTCAGTGATGAGGGGGATAACCAAACAAAATATTCTTTCCTTTTAGACACAGAACTCTTGGGTTGTTTTGTATTTTGACAGGTCCTTGAAGTGCATCCGAACTATCCGAAGATCAAAAAGGAAATACTCGACAAGGCCCGTGCATCACTAAGAACATGACTTTCTTTTTTTTTTTTATATCGCTTATGGGACTTGTTTGTTTAATCTGACTTCCGAAACTATGAATTAAATACTGGATTGACAAAGACCATACCAGCACAAAAGTATTGTGAATATATTTAATTATACTAGAGATATGGATTATTTTAATGAAAAATCTGTAGCCCTGAAAGAAATTGTGTTTGAATTGATTTTCCATTCATGCTTTCCATTATCTACCTGTCAGGTTTCCATTAAGAGAAATGTATAACACCTTTAATTTGGAGTGTTTAGTCTTTAAACATTGTATGTGTTGACAGTGCAGTCATTTGTGCAGAAGTTAGCAGTCACTTTGTTTAATCTCTATAAAACACCTTTCTGGGTAAATGATTTTGATTACAGGGGATCATGATCTTTTCACACATAGAAAATAAATCTGTGGATGTTTAAGGGAGCAATAACCTGTCATAAATGAAGGATCAGGCTTTTTGTCCATGCAGGGTTACTGCAAAAACACAAATGCCTGACAAAAACCACTGTTACACTGCTGTATTTGGTTTTCAAACAGCACTTGATTTTGTATGTATTTGACTAGAAAAGTAATGCTTTGGCATGAAAAGAGAATTTTTAATACTAATGATTAACTTTCTTAAATAACCAATTTCAGTTTCCTTAGGCAATTTTAGCTTTTCATGTTGACATGATGTAAAGTGACTTTATTTTGGTTTTTGGGTTTATTTTTTTACAACAGCTGAATGCTAAGCCTACAAAAGGGAGCCTGTTTACAATCATATCTAGTCTTGCTTATGAATAACTGGGTGCTGTATCTTGGGTAACTTTATAGCTTTGTTTCCTAAGTAGATTGATGTGCATCATTTATGCAATGATGCTGCCTACTGGTGGCTTCCAGGCTCTGCATTCCAGTAAATTTTGAGCTGTTGGTCAGCTGAACGAAAATTAATAGATGTACATCAGGACTGTAACACTTTTACAAGTTTTGTATGAATATTAGAATTGAGAAAAGATCCAAGTAAGTGGCCTCTCCTTCCCTAGGGAACCTTGAAACTTACGCTGTAGCCTTATCCTGTGTGTTTGAGCACTGGCAGTTGTTGGGTCCATAACCATACTGGGCACATTACAGGCTCCCTGGGTTTTGCCTGCAGGTTGTGCAGTGTGACAGAGCTCTGGGGAAGAAGATTTAGGAGACTGGGGAAAAAACAATGATACGAGAGTGGAATGAGAAATATGGAAGCATCTGGAAGATGCTGAGATTGGAGGGAAGTATAAGGGACCTGGGCTCTAGGGGTCAGTACACTCTGAATTGTTTAACTATGCTGTTTTAGTTTGTTGTTCCACTTCTAAAAGCATTAGTACACAGGCCTTTCCAAGGCAGTTACCAGTAAAACAGGAGTTCTTTGTATGCTGCCCTATTGATACAGGATCTATGTGGTTTTGCTTCCGTAGTAGCATTGGAATAACATTTAGCTGAAGTTCAGAATAAAAATAAGTTGCTTTATATCAATACATGCAAGATGTTTTCAAAAAAGGAAAAACTAATCTGCATCTACATCTACTTTATTTTGGTTTTATAATGAACATAAGATAGGCATTACTCTTTCAAAAGATGGGTAACAGATTAGGTCATGACAATTGTAAGATACAGAAATTAGTTGATAGAAGTTGAACTGAGACTGAGCTTTTCATGGTGAATTTTTGGTGAAGAGCTTTGTTTGTATATGGTGCAGGTAAAAGATTTCTGAATTCCTATTAACCATCTTGAGCATATCTAGCCACTGGTGTCTTTTTATAGATGAGGCCTTCAAAGAGAGAGTGCCAATGAGGCACATCTTGCATTTCAATTAAAAAAAAAAAAAGTGACTATAAATAGTCCTTTAGAGAAAAATCTTGCATCTAATATAGTATTTCCAGAAGAAATAAATGGCCTTCCCATTTTGGTTTATATAAACCAATTTCAGTTTTCCTGTCCTTACTAAATATTTGTTTACTTTCCCTGCACAAGGAATGGCATGGCTTTGTTTCACTTCTCTTTACTCCAGGCAATGGAGAGTGTTAATTTCAGCTTTCCTTCTGCCTTTACAGATTATTTTAAAAATGCATGTCCTGGTAGGGCTTTTTTTTTTTTTAAGCCAATTTCTTAATAAATGGTTTTGAATGGAAGAGACTCCTGGGGCGGAGGGGAGTCAGTAATGCTGATTTCAAAGGCTGCAGTCTTTAGTGTGGTGTTGCTTAGCAACCCATCTTCCAGATTTGCCTTTGGTGAATAAAAGAGGAGAGCGAAGCTGCAGTTTCTATTGATTCATTCATTGAAAATGAAAATCATCAACACGTACCGATCCCACTCAAGCATCTCGTAGCTATAGCAACATAAGCCAGAGGTGTCTCTTCCTCTCCTCTCTTCCTCTCTTTCCCCTGTAGGTACAGAATGCTAGAATATCTTCTAGAGGATATGTAAACATTTTTTGTAACAGTGTACTCAATAATACTTCTGTTTTAAATCCCTACTGTGTTTTTTTTTCAGATTTGTACCAATACTAGAAAGATGGCTGAGAAAGTATCATTAAGTAAAATAACTAGTATATAACTCACATAACTAAACTAGCAAGACTCTTGGAGTAAAAGTAATTTGTGGGATTTTCTCCTCTTTTTGGACCAGGTTTGACTATCCTGAGGAATTTCTCAAAAGTGGCTAGAACAGTTTTTAGAAAGGCTCATAAATCAGGCAACTGATATAAGGTTTAGTAATCTAAACCTTAAATCTTGGTAGCTGTTAGACGAGTAATTAGCTTTATAAACATAGTAGTTTAAACAGAGATTATGGTATTAGAGAATTTAAAATTTTCTGAATGAACTATCTTTGAAAGTGATCCAGGAGACATTTCAGGAGAGGCTCGATGGCGGGGGTGGATTTTGGCTCTTAGGAAGCTGATCATAAAGAACTCAATAGTGTGTTCCCTACACAATACTGAACAGGGAAAAACAGGAAAAGAAATTAAGGAAAAATGTCACTATCAAGTACTTCTCCATCAGTGACTCTGTCACTTTTTAAAGTAAGGTCGCTATTTTGTCAGTTTAGGCTCCTTAACAACTGTGATTTTCATTTCTAGCTTCATTCACTCTATGGTTTTCTCTCTTGCTTCATCTTGCAGTGAAATTGAAACAATTTTCTTGAAATTCACCTGCCTTAAATTGTTTAGAATTAGACTGCTACTGCAAAAGTTACATGCTTTTATCTCTGCTTAAACTTGGTTTGGTAATTATGTGACATGATGCTTGCTAGAAGAGGAGCCAAGTGAGTGGTCTAAATCATGTTCTGAAGTTGTTGTTGGTTTTGGTGGGGTTTTTTTAGGAATCAGTATGACTGTTAATGCAGGCTTTATTCTGGAAAATAGCAGCTTTTAAAAGGTTCATGCTAGAAATTTGCCTTACTTGAATTTTGTGCTACAAAAAGTTGCATATTGGCTCTGCCTGTATAAGGTGATGTAAGTACTTGGTACAGCTCAGGCCTCAACTTTTAAAGGCACAAGGAAGGATTTTAACATGCTAGAAGTACCAGAACACATGAATTACGATTAATTCTGGTCTAAATCTTCATGAAGTGTTCCTGAGGAAGATGAATTCCATTATGAAATACAGGTATTTGCATTTTTATCACTGCTGTAGAATCAGTATAATTACTGTGAACTCACTGTGTATTTGCTGAGCAAATTTACCTACCTGCTGCTCAGCAACTGAAAGAAATCAGCTGAGGTCACAGCTGAGACTGCAGTTGTGCAACTTCCATTTGAAAGGAGGAAGAAAGAGAGAAACTATGCTATATTAGGGGAAGTTAGGAGCAAACTTTGTGTGCTTATTGCTTTATTTTTTTTTCCTCCCCAAAGTTAAACTGTGCTTTTATAAAAAAGTGGTTTTATATCTGATCCTCTGGGAACCTCAGCCCTGTGAAGGAAGGGAGCTCAGTGTGATATCCTTTCTCTCAAACTCTGATCTCACCTCTAAGGGATTTTGTGTTCTGTTTCCCAGCAACGTGAGCTGGGAGTGCTTGGTCAACCACATCTTACACGGCATAACACTTAGGTGACTGAAGAAAAAGCTCACAGCACCCTGCTGGGATGCTTAAACTGCACTCTGTAAGTTGGGTGTTGCAGCACGCAGCGCCGGCCGTGCCCCGCTGCGCTGTGCCTTATGTAATTGTCTGAAAGTTGGTTTCCCTTGGGGCGCGGGAGGCGCGGCGGGAGCGGCAGCGGGAACCGCCGCGGGAGCTGTGCCCGGGCGCGCCGCCGCTCCTGCGGGCGCGGGCGGACCCGCGCGGCCCTGAGTGTCCCGTGCCCCGCTCCTCCGCGCGCGGCCCGCCGGCGGCAGCTGCCTCGCGCACCTGGGCGCCAGGTGAGGGCGGGGCCGCGCGCAGGCGCAGGGCCGGCCGCCCGCGCGCACCTGGCGGCCGCCGAACGGAAGCCGCAGCCGCGCGCCCGGCAGCAGCCTCCTCGCGCCGTGGGCGGCCTCGCGGCCGGGCCTGTGCGGCGGAGGGCACTGCGCGCGGGCCGCGCCTCGGGCTTCTCCCCGCCGGACCAGGTGAGTGCGGCGGCCGCGGGCGGGGGCGGCTCGCTGGCCTCGGGAGCCCCCGCGCGGCTCCGCTCCTGCTTAGCCACCGGTCGTGGCCCCTCCGGTGCCCGTCCGCCGCCCGGCTGCGCGCGGGGCACAACGGGCGGGAGGGAGGCGTGACACGCGGGGCCGGGGCCTGCCCGCGGGGTCCCCCTCACACAGCGCTCGCACGCGCTCCCGCCGGCCGTGCGCGTTCTCACGCGCCCCACGCACCGTCCCCTCCGGTTCCCCCCGGGCCGCCCGGCGCTGTGTGCGCCGCTCCGGGCTGGCGCGGGACGGGGCCGGGGCTGCGGGGAAGGGCGCTGTTGCCCGGCAGCTGGGCGAGCGGGGCTCCGGGAAGTAAGTGCGGGGTCCGGGAAGTGAAGTGCTGGCCGAGCGCACTGTGCGAACCAAAAGTGTTGACTGAAGGAGGTGTCCCTTGACACGTACCGATCCCACCCAAGTATTTGTCCACAGAACCGCATTGATTTGATAACAGCAGGGTGATCGTTTCTTTGTGTACGTTGCCAGCTTCTGCTGGCGTATTTAATCCTATATGAAGTACTTTTAAGTTACTAGATTGTCACTTTTCTCCATCGGTTTGTTAGTCTTAGTTCTACACAGTAGGTGATGGTACTGACATATTTTCGTGGCTCTGGAGAGCTGATAGGAAAAATTAATTGTAACGTAGCCATAGTTTCATAGAGGTGTGTTGTGGGTTTTTTTTAACTTTGTATAAAATATGCTTGTATAAAGAAGTGTTAATGTTTTTATTGGTTAAATAAAATATACTGGAAATATGCATTTTATGCATGCAGCTCAGTAGTGTTTTACATATTAGTTTTCTGTAACAATACGTCTTTTGTTTAAAAAAAAATGAATTATATTGATCTATTTAGTCTTGACTAAAGGTAGCGTTATTCTGCTGAGCCAAGCGACAGAATTAAAGACTGAGACAGAGCAGCCAATTTATGGCTTTTGGTTTCTTTTTTTAACTAGGTTTGCTCAGTGGGCTGGTCAGTTTGGCATCTGCTACTATCATCTCAAGGCTTCTCCATAACATAGCAAAGAAAATTTGAGTTGGTTACAGAGAGCCAAAATTACTATTTTTGTTGCACTGTGGGAGGGAGCAGACCATCACTTTTCCTCCTTGTAACTGCTGTTACCATCTAACTTTGTCCCTTTTTTTTTGTGGGGGGGGGGGGGGGGGAGGGGGAAGTTGGGACAATTCCAGTATCAGCCTGGGTAATCTTGATTTAGATCAAAATAGGAACAAGATATAATTACCCTATCTGTGACATTTCCCCAAAGTCTGCAGTTGTAGGTGACAAACTGTGTTGCTTCACGACATTCCTTTTTGCTTTGTTGCCTGGTCTGTCTGTTCTGAGAGTTAATATCTATTCCTTTCTTTTGAATCAATGTAGAGAATCACGTTCATAATATGATTTGCTGATCAGGTGCCTGCCAGCACTGATGAGTGCTAATCTGCTAATTTCTGTCCAGATCTTCTAGAAGATTTGAAAGTTCCTCAGGTTTCTAGACCACGAAGTGCTAGATTGTGTCCACCTGTGTAAGGCAAGATTTTTTTCACTTGCTGTCTTACTTTTGTCTGATTTTGCCTAAGATTTGCTGATATCACGTGCTATAGGAAGGAGTTCTGCTTACAAACAGAGAAGTCATGTTGCAAAACTACTGACAGTGACTTAGTAATTAAATTCTATAGTCAAGTGACTATTTGTTATTAGGTAAGGTTATTCAGCCATGAAATGTAGCTGGAAAAGAACCAGTGAAGTGGGGAGAGGAGGAAAGTGAAGACACCTTTGGGAGATTCTGACAAAGATTAGTTTAGCAGTCACTGACCCAATAAACCTCTGTAAATCTCCAAGAATCAGTGATGAGAGTCGCTTTGCTTTACATACGTAATTTAAACAACTTAAAAGTTTATAGGCCAGTTAGGCTGTAAAACTGATTTCAAGCCCTATGCTTTTAATTCTTAAATGGTTTTGTTATCTTACAAACATTACTACAATCACGAAGATTCCCTTGGTTATGATCCAGAGATTATTTTCTGGTGCTTAAGTGAAAATCAGATGCTATATTAAAACAGCACTTTACAGCTGCTGTGGTGCTCACTTGTCATCATAGCATTTTAGGGACAGTATAAAATGATTTTAAGAGAGGCCCAAACCAATCTGGCCAATAAAAAAGGGAAGCTGCAGAGTTGAGTGAAATTTAAATTTGAGATAAGTGCATATTTATGGTCTCTAGACTGTAAAAGTAGACCTTAAATAATTTTTACAGTATATGGTTAATATATACTTTTAATATAATATCTATTGTCACAGGGGACTATCTATTTCTGCCTATCATCTACAGTGCTTTGCTGTAGAAAAATAGTGTTACTGCTTATTTTGAAAGAGTTTTTTGAAGTACTTCCCTCAGAATACGTGAGGGCGGGGGTGTTGTATTTATTTTCTCAAACTGCTGAACAAGATAGTTTGCAAAGTTGTATTCTGGTTAGGTGTTCTGGGCTTCTGCTGCTCTGAATTTCTTCAGCCTGTTGTGTTATCATCTAGTTACAGCTTCTGATTTTTCTGTAATAGTCACTGGGGTAGATTACGTCCAGTGTTTGCTAGAATAACCTATGCTCATAATGTTTCTAAAACTAAGACTCAGGAACTGAAGAAGTTCAGTATTCCTCTTAAAGCTTACTTTTTTTCAGGAGTAGAACCACATTTCCACTGGCTGAGCTTCAAAGAATGTACCCAGAGGAACGGTGTCTGGGATTTGTGAATCTCTATTTCCTTTAGGCATGTGTGCCCCAGCTAGGAATGTATTCAGTGGGAATTCTTAGGGGAACAGATAGGCAAGTATCTTTTGTTACAACTGTAGAGACAGAAACTGGCCAGGTGATTCTGTGTCTCCTTTTCATGTGAAGCCTTAATTTTTAACTTACTTATGTTTCATTATATAGTTTGTTCCTTTATTGAAGCCAAGTGCTAGTATTCTTGTATACAGTAGCATAGTTTAGTAAACTGAAGTAACTGTTTTCATTTTCCCCAAGTTCTGAAGTGCTTTTGAATGTTCTTGATTGCCTGGAGTTACTGAAGAAATAGGATTAAGGGTGAAACATAGTTGTGTAGTTAAATAGTTGTGATTAGTCATTCTGAATGATTATAATATTTTCCTATTTTTCTCTTTTTAACTTTTTTCTTAAGTGTTTTTAATTTTATATTCAGTGGTTTTATTTCTTTATTTTTATGTTTCATAAGCAACATTCTCAGGAAACATTAGAAGCCTATATATAATTCAAATTTTAGAAAAGTTAATTTTAAGACAGTTTAGTTTAAATAAATGAGATCAAGTATATTGTTGTTACTGACCCCAAGAAATTTCTCCTACTGGCATGGTCTGGAAGAATTTCTGCTGATTTGGGTTATCTTGACTTTTGTTTTTTTCTAAATGATTGTCTACAATGTTTTTCAGACCAAGGTAACAAAAAGTCAGAGTTGTCTACATGTTGGCTACTGTAGTGAGGCTTTCTTGTAAGCCAGAGTATTTGCAGTCTGACATCAGAGTTAGTTAGTGGGTGGCATAATGTAACATAGACCGTGTATTGAATTCACACGCTACTCATCTGATGTGGTTTGAAGTAGTGTGCCAGCTGATTTTTGTCACTTTTTAGAAGACTTTTGTGGTACATATTGGTTTTCTGGTTATTTTCTTCTTTTAAAAAACAAAACAAAAAAATAAAATAAAAACCCACAAACCTCCCTAAATTCCAGCTTCTGGTATTTAGGGCTAATTACTTCCAAGTGCTGTAAGAATCCAGACTACTATTAGTGAAAATAACACTAATGAGTAGAAGATGAAACACTTTGCTAAACAGCCACCTCAGGGAGTTTAACCATACCACATATTTCTTCAGTGTGTCCTGGAGGATGGAATAGTAGCTTGTTCTGTGCTTACTGATATTGCTATGCCATAAAAATGTGTGAGGCATTTGTGGGAAATAAAGATTAATTTTTGACCACAAAATTATCCTGGTAAAAGCCCTAAGGAAGAGATACAGCTTTCATAGCAAAAGTTCTTTGGACAATGTAGTCTGTGTTCTGAAAACTGCTATTTTATATGACTAAGAGCTCTTCCCTTATTGTAAGCTGTATTTCAGTAAGATTTTCTCAGTAAAACAACACTCAGCATTTGTCGATATCAAAGAGTTTGCTGTACATTTGTGGCAAACAAAAACAAGCCTGTGTTTGTCCACTTCATTTCTGCTGCAAATAATATCCCAAGGCTGTCACTTGATAGTTTCTTTAAAAAAGAAAGAGCATTTGCACTTCTTTCTGTGCGCAGCATGCTGCCATGTGTGCTGGAATGTGCTAGTCCACATGGGGTTGTGTTGCTCTGCTTGCACGACCTACCCGACTCAGGTGAATTGTCTTTTAATTTCGAGGGACAGACACATTTCACCTGTGTGTTATGGCAGCCTGGTCTACTTTAGACCTGAGCAGCTAAGACACTTGTATCCAATGCAAGGAAATATGTTGTCAGAGTGTATTACAGATAAAAATGAATATAGTTACATAGGAAACCAAATGCTAAATAAATTACTCTATGTTCTTGTTTGCTCATTAGATCTGCTTATTATGGTCTTTAATGAATTATGTTTCGGAAGACAGATGTATGTAAAACACAGGTAGTGCAAGAAATATTCTGGATGGATTATAGATTTTCATTATTTTAGTTTGTAGATATCTTGACTATTGTGTTGATGATTAATATACTAATGATTTGTATATGCTCAATTTGTGAAGGAAATAATCCCAAATAAAATTAATGGTAATTTAGTCTAAGTTTTTGGTTAAATGTCCATATAGACTTTTGACCTTTTGTGAAGAATAGGTCAGTGTGTCAGCATCAAAGCCAGCAGCAGCAAAAGTCCGAAGTGTGTGCTAAAACTCTGTGGAAGAAATCTTTGCTTTCTGGTCTGTTTCTGCTTTTGTTGCTGGAGACAGTGAAGCTGAACTTCATGTAGTAAACATAAAACTAGAAAGTTATGGCATAGTGAGCTTAGCATAAGTAAACATTGCTGAATTAATTGAAATGCTGAAGGTGGACAGTGGAAATCTGACAACTGCAACTTATAGCTCTCTGAAGTAGTTGTTAAATTAGTTAAAAGATTTCTGTGGTACTAAGGTGGATAACTGATATATAGCCATACCATGTAATTTTTCTACCCCGAGTAGTCTCATGCCAACTTATTAAAACAAGAAGAGACAGATATAAATATTTGACTCAAATACTGATTAAGTTCTCAAATTTCAGCATAATTTCAGTGTAAAACAGTCAATGTTGCTATG
Organism: Nesoenas mayeri; assembly: GCF_963082525.1. Classification (NCBI taxonomy): domain Eukaryota; kingdom Metazoa; phylum Chordata; class Aves; order Columbiformes; family Columbidae; genus Nesoenas; species Nesoenas mayeri. The sequence continues at coordinate 24,688,870 of NC_137545.1, forward strand.
TAGAATTAACTTTAACCTGTCTTTTCACAACAGATCTTATACCATTATGTTCATTAATTACCTTTCTCTTGCAACAGACAAATTTAAGTCTCCTTACTGAGAGGAAGAGGCCTAGAGAAGTTGGACAACTTTGTTGCTTGTTTAGTGATACAAAATAAATTTGAGGGCAGCAGTGTTTGGACACATATCAGCCAGCCCCCCTCTCCAGGTGTTTTCTGATTGACTATGCCTAATGACTGCCTGTGAGATAAAGAAGTTGCCAGCTCTCTCAAATATATGTAAAACAATATATACTTTTTTGTTTGGGGTTTGAGGTTTGTTTATCTGGGGTTTGTTTGTTTTATTGATTCCGAAGCTTTAAGATTTACTAATATATGTGCTTGTGCATGGTGCACTAAGGAAGAGTAATGCAATTTTTTATGATGTTATGAAAACATTCTGGTTACAGGCTGCAGAAGCTGTAGACTTGGGCACAGCCCTTGCAGATTCAGCAATGGTAGTTCTACAAGTTAGCATCTCCTTGCTGGGTGCTGACTTCTATATATGCTTAGTGTTTTACATTGCATATTGCATTTACATGGCAAGGCTGCGAGGCAGGGATAACTGCAGGGGTGACCTCTGTGAGAAGAGACCAGGGGCTGCACCTGTGCTGGACACAGCTGGTTCCAACCAGCTCTAAAATGGACCCACTGCTGGCCAAAGCTCAGCCACCCAGCATAGCAGGTGGTGCCTCTGTGATGATGTATTTAAGAAAGGGTAAAAAATGCTGCACAGCAGCTGTGACAGAGAAAAAAATGTGAGAGAAACTACCCTGCAGAAACCAAGGTCAGTGTAGAAGGAGGAGAGGAGGTGTTGCAGACATCAGAACAGATATTTCCCTGCAGCCCATGGAAGGTATTTCTCTGCAGCCTGTGCAGGACTCCATGCGCGGCATGTGGATATCCCCTGAAGGAAGCTGCAGCCCATAGAGGGCCCATGCAGGAGCAAGATCCTGGCAGATCACTTTGGAGAAAGAAGAGCTGGGAATGAAGGAGTCAAGATGAACCTGGGAAGCTGGTTTATAGTTTTGTCTTTGTTTCTCACCATCCTACTCTGTTTTCCCTGCAACAGTAATTGGAAAGTGATCTCACTGTCCTGGCTGGGTGGTGCATCTGGCAGCCAGCCAACATCAACCCACCAGACATTGTGAGGAAACAAGGCATTTTTTTTATTCGGGCAGATTGTTAAATTGGTTGCAATCCTTTAACCAGGAAAGAAAGTTTTTGTTCTCAGTCTTGCAGTGTCTAAGTACCACTATTGTAGTACAAATTTTTCAGCGCTAGAGAAAAGTGGGAAAATAATGTGTGAGACGGAAGTGGCATGGAGATTTTTTTTAATGTGTTTTCTTGGAAATTTTTGGAGCCTTGTGAAGCACATTTTTGGTACCTTTTAGTATTTATACGGCAATGCTGTAATGAGCTTCCCATCTGCACTCTCACAGCAATAGTTCTATGATAAAACTACTGCGGTTTGAATATATGGGTTTATTATAAAAAGCTGACCTAAGCCTTGAAATAAATAATAATGTGAACTAGTCCAGATGCTTAATTTATCCTGCAAGTTCTTGAAGGAAACTAGGTGAGGTTTTTTCTGTTTACTATAACTCTTCCTGGGTATATGTTATTCCAATTAATAAATACAGAAGCTATTCGAATTTTAAAGGATGAAACAGAAAAGTAGTTTTTTGTAATTCTGTGGTCGGTAGTTAGCAAGTGGAAATTAACTGTGGCTTTTATCTAGATGCTGCTTATTTCTTTTCTCAGTTCACGTACATGCCACTTGCACAAAAATAAAGCTGTGTTTTAAGTTCAAAATGGTTGCTATTTTTACCCTTTTAGTAAAGTGCCAATTTTGCAGACAGAATTTAATTCAAATCACTTGGATTCTGGTAGTACTCAAATGTTTTTCATAGTTGCCCATCTTGAAAACTACTGAATAATTGCTTATCTGTGAAAAAAATAGTGGCAGAGTTCCAGAAAGAGGAGAGCTCTTTGACATGTTCTCTTGATGAGCTACAGCAGCACATGCCCGAAAATGCAATACAAATGAGTGAAAAAGGTTGATGATTTGATCCTCAGGCTAAAGTAACCTACTTCAAATTACATGTATTAAATCTGCATTGAATATGTATACTAGATAACTAAATTAATGCAAAATTTTCCCACTTGGAAGTCTGATTACTTCAGCCTAATCTTGAAATGGATTTTTTTTTTTAGATATTAGAAATGTCAATGTTATTGAAATGAGTTGACTGAGAAGTCCTTGCTAACTTTATAGTTCACTTTTTAATGTGGATCTTTCTTACATGCAACTTGAACTTACTGTATTGATTCCATCTCTTTTCCTTCTGTCTCATTATTCGACTAAAATTCCCTGCTTCTAGAAGATTTAAGACAACACCCTTCTCAATTTAGAACAACTTTATGATCAAGATGTGGAAGAAAATTAATCTGAAGTAGTGACATTGTGTAAAAATATTGTTTTATTCTTAGTGATATGCCTGCTTTCTTGTTCTTCTATTTAAAGTATATTTGAAAAACGACAACAAAACAAAACCGAAATAAACATACCAAAAAATCCAAGCCAAAACCAACCAAACAAAACCAGACACACACAAAAACTACAAACAAACAAACAAAACCCAAACAAACAGGCAAAGTGTATCTTGGGTATCTTATAGATAGATTTAACCTATCTTTAAGTCAGGGCTGTCAAACTCATTTTCACCAGTGGCCACATCGGCCTGGCAGTTGCCTTCAAAGGACCAAATGTGATTTTAGGACTGTATAGAAATAGAAGTAGTTACATTTATACAGTCCTAAAATTACACCTTAAGTGATGGACACATCACGTATGACAGTTGGGAGTTGTGAATTAATTTCTGTCTATTACTTTATTGTGGTTTTACATTGTTGAACATACTAGATGTTGAAATGTATACTTTTTGTTTTAATTTACAGGTCTTATAATTTCAAGAAATGCAGTGACCTATTTGGAGAACATAATTCACAAAACTTTTGTCTGGTGACAAATTTTTAAAACTAGAATGGCTTTGAAAAAGACACCTAAACTATTCAAGAAACTATTTTTTCACTGGAAACTTTGGAAGTTTAGTATTATTGTGTTTGTCTTTCTGGTATTTTTATTTTTATTGCAAAGAGAAGTGGGTGTTCAAGATTTTAAAGATGAAATACGAATCGAGCCAGTTGTTGGAAAGAAAAGTCATGTATTAGGTCTCATGTTAAATGCTATGAACAATATCAAAGGTGCGAATCCAAAAATGCAGATAAAAGCACCTGTTAGGCAAACTAAGGTTCCTGGAGAAGGCCACTGTTTGCCAGGATACTATACTGCAGTGGAACTAAAACCCTTTCTAGATCGACCTCTTCAAGATCCTAATTCTCCTGGAGCTTCTGGTAAAGCATTTAAAACCATCAGCTTAAATTCAGAAGAACAGAAAGAAAAACAGCGTGGAGAAGAAAAGCACTGCTTTAATGCATTTGCAAGTGACAGGATTTCTTTACACCGAGATCTTGGACCAGACACTCGACCTCCTGAGTATGTTGAAATGTGTATGTCCTGACAGTTAAGAAACTTGCCAGAAATGCAGACTGCAAAGTGATTTGAGTTCAGCATTAGGTGATAGTTTAGGAAAGTCTGCTAGCTTTAAATAATGAGTGACTGTACTTAATGATCCACTGTGCGGAAGCCAAGAATGTTTAGAAAGTTTCACTTCTGTCATGGTTTTTTAAATAAAGTTTCATGCTTTTGCCTTAAAGCTGCAATTTCTGAGTAACTTTCTGGAAGCCTGCTAAGTTTTACTTAGAAGAAAACTAAAAATGTGGTTTAAACTCTTTTTGAATTTGAAGACCATTCCTCCCCCCGTTTATTTTTTTAAGTATTCAGCATTAATAAAACCACCAGCATAGTTTAATAAATTAGTAACTGTAAACTATCAAAGAAGGCAATTGAACATCTCATGTGCCTTGTTATACTGATAAACTTTATTAATGAAGACAGTAGGACTTGCGCAGAATGAGTTTTGGTTATGAGCAGTCTCTGTCACAGCCAGATTATGTGTTCTCAGCTGTCTGTGTCAGAAGTGACTGACCTTACTGGGCTGCTGCTGGCAGTATGAATATCACCTTACACGTGGTGCCACTCACAATAACCTTTGCTAGAGCGTAACTGCTGGGTTTTTGCCTATTTTGTGAGGCAATGGCTGTGGTAATTACCCTAGGGAGTGTTCCAGTCTCTAAATGTGACCGGCAATAAACAGTAAGCAAGCAGCTTCTGAATACAGAAGTGTTGACATGTCAACTTGTCTTGCAATTGGATTTAAAGTTCTGTTCAGACTACATCAGCCTTGAAAAACTGGGGGTTTAAAATTGTATCCCTTGAATGGGATATTTTGCCGTAAGGATTATATGTTATTTGTACAAGATTTTGAAGTTCTGAATTAGATCTGTCCTATTTTTCATTGAAAACTCTGCATTCTTCTAATAAATATTCTTCATTGTATTTTTGTATTTCAACAGTAATAGTGACTGAAAGTCTAATTTTGCAGCTCAGTATCTGTCGCTCTCAATATAATAGCATGTGTTTTTGAGGAGACTTGAGTGCTCTATGAAACATACTCAAACGTTTGTGATGTAGCAGCAGAACTAAGTCAGTTGTTCAAGTGGAATTCTTTTTTGTCATATTTTTTTAAAAAATATTTTGTACAGCTTCTTCAATTGCAGTACCTGCCTCTGTGCTCCAAAACTGGGACAGAAAGTGGAGAAGCTAAAATATTTAATGTCCATACTTACAGGGTATGAGAAGAGGGTTTCTTTTAAGAGTTTCAGTCAAAAGTTTTTGTCCATTTTCTAATAGTTAACACTTTCTAATCTGTAGATGTATCGAACAAAAGTTTAAGCGTTGCCCGCCATTGCCAACCACAAGTATTATAATAGTTTTTCATAATGAAGCATGGTCTACTCTGCTCAGAACTGTTCACAGTGTGATGTATACCTCTCCTGCCATACTACTAAAGGAGATTATTTTGGTGGATGATGCCAGTGTAGATGGTAAGAAGCCTTTCTATTTTCTTCTGATTTGATTTTATATATTATTATAATATATATATATATATACACACTTTAATTTAAGGCATGTTGGAATTGCAAATAAATTTGTTAAAAGAGGATATCACTATGACCAGTAACATGTATAAAGTGTTCTAAGTGGTTTTGTTGATTTCTTTTTCTAGAAATTAGTTCTCCCCCATCTTTTTTTATAAGGTAGTCAAATATGGAATTCTTGTCCTCTAAAGAATTTTTAAACCCTATTTCTGATTATTCTAATTCTAGTGCTGCTTAAACTGCATAACTGGTTGCATGACAAGTAGATCTATAATTCGTGCTTCAAAAGAATTACAGTTTATAGAACAAAGTATCCAAGGATAAATTTGCCAAGGCTTGTACCAGTTTGCATTTCATCATAGTGATTGTCTTTATGCAAATTAATTTCATTAATATGAAGGGAAATGTGTTTCCTAGAAGGTGAAGTTATTAATGGAAAAAAAAAATCTTCGATACTCAAGTTGACTGCCAAAAGTAATTGAATGTATACTGAGTGTGATCACAAATGCAAGTTCAAAAAACTTTATATGCTTAACTTTGGATAGACATGTCTATACATACATGCTTATATTAATTTATTTACACTTTTTGCAAGTCTGTATTTAGTGCACTGTCACACTTTGGTATAAAGTATGCTTGATTGTACAGTTTAATACTAAGGATGGGCAGAGGAAGGAAGATGATATGGGATATTTAATGAGGGATGTGGGGTTGTTGCTCAAATTTTGCACATTTAAAGAGTTTTATATAACTTCTGCTGCTGTTGTAAATACTATAGCACTTGAAAACTCTGTGTAAAATGTGCCGTCATTAAGGAAAAAATGTGCATGTTCTGCAGATAACTTGAGTAAGTAAGTATGTGATCTGTTTGCTCTGAAAATGGATGTTGAATTGATATTCAAACTGTTGATAGTGCAGAAGAGATGCACTGGCACAACCTTTCTCTTTTAGAATATTTTTAGTATTCCATCATCTGTTCTCTGCTAGTCACCTCTTCCTACACCCCCATACCCAAAAAACTCAGCCCCTAAAAATAATATTCAACAATCAGGAATTTTTTATGGCTTTGATGTTGAGGTCGTTCCTGGGATTAGTGTGAATAGTTTATCCCGTTAGTTTATAATGTAAAATTCTAAGCAGTGGCATTGATATACACTGAATATCCTGAAATTGATTTCTCTTTCTAGAATACTTGCATGATAAACTAGATGAATATGTGAAACAATTTCAAATAGTTAAAGTAGTCCGTCAAAAGGAAAGAAAAGGTCTAATCACTGCACGGTTGTTGGGAGCTTCAGTAGCAACAGGAGAGACCCTGACCTTCCTGGATGCTCATTGTAAGTGTAACCTGTGACTGTGCCAGGTCTGATTTATAACACTGTTGTCATTGATTTAACATTGCAGGGTTTTTATGAATCATGGACATTAGCAATGGATCATCTTTCATATTGCCTATTTTATATATATTTCCTATTGTTATTTATATATATTCCTATTTCCAGTTTTACATTATTGAAAGTATAATTAGCAAATGCTATTTAAAAGCAGTGCATATTGGCTTGCCGTGGGCATGTTAAAATAGTTGCTGTGTGCTACTTTATAGACAAGTAGAAGTTCAGTGCTTGTTCCCATTTCCTCCATAGGTGAATGCTTTTATGGCTGGTTAGAGCCATTATTGGCAAGAATAGCTGAGAACCCGGTTGCTGTTGTAAGCCCTGATATTGCTTCTATAGATCTCAATACTTTTGAATTCACTAAACCATCTCCTTATGGGCATGGCCACAACAGAGGAAATTTTGATTGGAGTTTGTCATTTGGATGGGAGTCTCTACCTAAACATGAGAATAAAAGAAGAAAAGATGAAACCTATCCAATTAGGTAAACATAATTTGATTAATATTTTAAATAATTCAGGTTTTTTTAATGAGCAGCAGTTTGTAAATGAACTAATTCTTCAGATGATTTTGATCAGAAGTCTTAAATAGTTGTTGTAATATTTTCTTTAAGAACCACATTTTAATTTTTAAAATTTCACAGAAATATAACCTCCTTAAGACAGTAATTGTTCTGCATTATCTTTTTTCTACATACACTAGAAACATAATAAGGAATTTCGATAAAATTTTTTTTCATCAGGAGGGAGTGGGGAGAAGAGGATTATAAACAATTATTTTCAGAGACAGTACCAGAGATTCTGGCTCCCCATTCATCATCCTCGAAAGGATGACAACAAAAGTTCAGAAACACCAAAATACTAGACCGTTACAGTGGTGTGTTTGATGATAATTGTATGTGCTTTGGTCTTGGATGGGTTACTGGCTTGGAGGAGTAATAACTTTGCTTGATATCCTACATACAGGAAAAATATGTTATTTCTCCTGGTGCTGTCTTTTTATACCAGCGGTTATTAGTCTAAACTGGTTGATAATAAATTACAGTAAAACTGTCAAATGAGACTCAATGTGGGCAGATTTAATTGAAGTATTATCTATGCCAAGAAAATGTATCAATGTAGTGAAACACTGACAAATACCCAGAAACGTCCTAGAACATGTTTAGAACAATGTTTTTAAAACATCTGTATTTTTTAAAGCCTACCTATTTGAATTCTGTCTTCCTCAGTAAATTTCTCTTTTTGCAGAACACCTACTTTTGCTGGAGGTCTCTTTTCAATATCAAAAGACTACTTTGAACACATTGGAAGCTATGATGAAGAAATGGAAATATGGGGAGGTGAAAATATAGAAATGTCTTTCAGAGTAAGTTTAGCTACTTAATTATCAGCTGTCTCTATACTGAAAGTGGACAGGATTTTTGAGGATAAATTAGTATGATATCTTCAGTTCTTTGCTGAATCAGCCAACTAGAACATGGAAAATGAATTACTAATGACCTATGAAGTAAACTACAAATATGATCACTGAACTGTTGTTTTTTTTTTTTCTTTTTTTTAAAATGTATTTAGATTCAATAACTGAAATGTATATTTCCAGGGTTTACCTGATTAGGAAATTCACTTATGGTATGCCTGATATATGCACTCTTGCTAGCGGTTTGGGTGTTTTTCTGGTGAACATTAACATTGCTGAATTTTTTTCCACTCACTTAATTCTAATTGCAGTGCACTTACACAAAAATGTTATTATTAGGTGTGGCAATGTGGTGGACAGTTGGAGATCATGCCTTGCTCTGTTGTTGGCCATGTCTTTCGCAGCAAGAGTCCTCATACTTTCCCAAAAGGTACACAAGTGATCACACGTAATCAAGTCCGCCTTGCAGAAGTCTGGATGGATGAATATAAAGAAATATTTTACCGAAGAAACACAGAGGCAGCAAAAATTGTGAAACAAGTAGGTGGTGGTGGTGGTGGTATTAGAAATCACACTTGCTGCGTTGAAAGTTTTGGTGAGCAAAAGTTATTTACTGACAAAGTATGTAAGGATTCCAGATATTTTAATGAAAAGACAGTTCAGTTTCTTAATGCTGTAGCACCAACAAGCATGAAAAACTTCAGTGTCTGGTGGTGATGGTGTTTTGTGTGGTGCGGTTTTTTCGATTGGTAGTTCTTTTTCATACATTCTCTTAAATCCTGGCATGTTTGCATTGAACAGCTACTGCAGCTGCCAGAAGAGCATGAAAAAAGTTACTGAGCACAGAAAATGCAAACTAACTTGGAGTGAGAAACATAGTGTCTCATTAGTCACAAGTTGCTTAGTATTATTACTTAAAAAGCAGGTTTTGTTGCTCTTTAGCTGCAGAAAAAAGCTTATTCAATGATAGATATCTGTCCTGTCTCGATCTATTTGAAAGCTTAAGTTAAATTCAGGGGGTGTGGGTGTTGGTTTATTAATTTTTGCAGGTTTTCTGGAACTTTGGTCTTTCACCGGATAGAATCTAGACTTTTCTTCAAGAAGCTGTTTTTCCTCCCGTTGTGTGATAAATTTTTGTGAATATCGTATTACTAGTAGCATTAGATTTTATAAGCATGATAGCAGATAGGCAACAGAATTTTGTCTGGGAGATTCTGCATTGTACTGACTATTATGCTAATTATTTAATTAATCTAATTCTTTATTTCAGCTCACTCTTTTGAGTGAGATAAGTTAGCTTCATAGCTGTCATCAGTATGGTCGTGTTTGTACTTTCCCACTTCATGGCACTGTGTTAGAACCCTCTTAGGACTAAGGATATTACTGTTTTTTTCCATGTTGCAGGTTTTTTGCACATGCTTTGAAATGCTGAAGGCAAGAAGTCAATGATGTTATGATCTTGAAAAATAAACAGGAGTAACCGTAGTAGTACAGTACTAAAAAAAAAAACAAACCACAAACCCACAACCAAATGAAGTGTAAAACTTGTTTAATACTGCAATACAGAACATGATAGATTTTTATATGTACAAAATCATTATTAGTAATTTTAGTATGTTTCTTTTCCATCCTTCCTTAACTTCCCTTCCTCTAACAGAAAACATTTGGAGACATCTCAAAAAGACTTGATTTAAGGCAGCGTCTGCAGTGTAAAAATTTTACCTGGTATCTCAGTAATGTTTATCCAGAAGCATATGTGCCAGACCTGAATCCTTTGTTTTCTGGATATGTAAGTTTAATTATTTTCTATAGTCTTCTGTAATCTAGGAAGTTTGCTAATCTTTTTTGCTACCTTAGCTATAGCTCTAGGGTTTTCTGTCGCTGCTCTGGACAAAGAATCTCTTCTGCATACCTTGCTGTTTGAATATTTTATAACTTTGTCAATGATGATATGAAATTTAAGCAAAGCTTCTTAATAACTAACAGTAGCCTAGCTTAATGGGATCTTGAAACCTGTTAAGATAAGCAACATTCTGACCATCACTAACAGTCACTTTAAAGTGACACCAAAGTACTAAGCCAGTGGTGAGACATTTCCTGAACTATCAAGGTGAATGTAGCTTTATATAGTAAGTAGTCTGAGGGAATTTTTACTTCATGTTCATGAGGAAAACTAGACAGTTGTTTACTTCTCAGAACTGGGTTTATGATGAGGAAAATGTGTGTTTATAGTTATACATACATTTTTTAAAAGACCATTGCATTTCCTCTGCTAAATAACTTCTTAGACATTGCATTGCTAAAACCAACCAAATATTAAACAACTAAGAATTCTTTGCTTGAAGTGCATATGAATATTTAGCAAAGTTTGGCACTTCCACTTCCTCCAATTTAGAATATTTTATGTGTATTTTTGTATGTGTCTGTTCAAATTGTAATTTGAATAACAGTAACCTTGTATTTCAGTAGCCTAATAATTCACAGTGTGTGGCTGGAGACAACCATAACATAGCTACTAGGCTTTTGGTTAGAAAAGATTAACTCTGAGAGACCAGGGTTTTTACATTTGAGCATAGCAGAAAGTAAAAATTAACAGCTGTAATTGTTGTTAAGCCAAAGGTTAGTTTTGTACGCTAGTGAGACTGTAATTGTTTGAAATCCCCACTGAGCTTTTTTTTTTAAATTTTTTTCTGATAACACCCTTTCTTTAGTTAAAAAACACAGGTAACCGCATGTGTCTGGATGTTGGTGAAAATAACCATGGTGGCAAACCATTGATTATGTATTCTTGTCATGGACTTGGAGGAAATCAGGTAAAATATTTGATACCTGATTTTTATCATCTGTTCAGCTGTGACTTTACCGTATTAAAGCTTTTCATTTGTTTTAGATAAATGGACTAATTTTTAATATGCAATTTTTCTCTCTTTTTTTAAGACTTAAATTGTATCTGTGTTGTTCAAGGAAAATTTCATACTGCTCTTCATGCCATGTCCCACTTCTAACATTTTATGTTCAGCATGCAGATTCAGATTTTTAACACAATTGCTCTGCCTCACTTGATCGCTCCTTTCTGTGCAAAACCTTTTAATCCTATCCATACTACTTTCTTGTAACTGTTGTCTTCTTAATTCTTCCTTTCCTTATGCTTCCTTCTGTTGCTTCTTTCTCTGCTGCCAGGACTCGCACTGTCAAGGAAGATGTTGGCGGGAATCCGGCCAATGGGACACCAAGTGGCCAGGCCTGAGCCACCTTCCCTGTCATGCTTGCAGCCTCATAGTGTGAGGTCAAAGCGGTCTGTCCTGTACTGGCTAATGCAAGTGAATAATATGATTGAATTTATCCAAGAAGAGTTCTCTTTGAATAGCTCTTGGAGGCAGCAATGGTGCTCAGTTTTTTCTTCAGTATGACTTGCAATAGATACCAGATACTAAATCCTTTGGGCACTACTGTAATAGTAATAAAAGTGCCACCTCCTTTCCTGACCAGAAATGAACGCTTTTCCATTGCCTTAAAGAGTTATTTGGGGAATAAAGTTTAACTGTTGATCGTTAATAACTAAAGGTCAACAAATATTTAAAAGTTTTTGTTAGCATACAGTTGTAATTAATTTTTTTAAATAAAATATTCAGTCTTAAAAGGCATACATTCATGGCACTGTGAAAGCTCAGCCCTAGTTAGCTGGTGTTTTCCTAATCAATTTTTATGGGACATGGAATGCTGTCTAGATTAACAACTATCCTGTTACGTTAGCGTCTTACGGTATTGAACTTTTTTTTTTTTATTCTGTTGTGGATTAAGATTATATTAGCCTATTGGCATTGTCACAGTCATTAATGCAAGAGCATTGTACCAACACATTGTATTAAGAGGTCTGCTGTATGCTTCTATTGTCATCTCTCTCTAAGTTTTCATGGACTGCACTATAACTGCGCTTTCAAGTGTTGCAGTTTTTGGTTATCCTCCTGCCATAAAATAACAGTCAGAATCCCTTTCAATACCAGCAATTTTAACACAGGTTGAGCTGGTAATGCTGAAGAGATGTGTATATTTGCTTACTTAACCCTTCTCATTATAATACTCTGTTTTCAGTTGTATTATATTCTTTGCCAGACTCTAACAGTGTAGATTAAAATTTTTCATGCTGTCATCTTTGTGCATAGGGGGCTAGAAGAGAGAACCTACTCTACAGAGTTATGCATCAGTTGTTTATCATTCTTCCTTTTTAGAACATGCTGGGGCTGGGAACATGCCCATCTCAATATCCAAAATCACTGAAGTTTTAAACCTAGCTTTTGAGTTGTATTTTCAAGGCTTGCAGAGATTTTGGAGTTCAAAAGATAAATCAGAACAGGTTAAGTAAGAGTAACACATTTAGAGTAAAGTATTATGTCTGAGAACTATGTGACAAAGCAGGTCACTTCCATCAGTACCTATTTCAGGGAGTAATATTGGGCACAGAGACTTCAGAGTGAGATGCCTGTTTGTTTCTCAGTGCTGTTCCCATTGAGGCCGAGAGAGTGAGGAGACAGACGCTAACCGATTGGACAGATACTTGAAAGCCACAGGGAGCTAAGTGAGCCTGGGCTTAAAAGTCAAAGGAAAGATATGGTGAAGAAGGCTGACATATGGAGCCAGGAAACTGTGGTAATAGGATGTAATGCTGTTTAATGAGAGAGAAAAAGAAGAGACCAGGATGGTAGGGTAGCAGGCAAGGTATAAAAGGACAACTGTGTCTGTAGCTTGTTAGAATTAAATCTCTGTTAAGACCTGAATCATAACATAGGATTCCTGACCCTTAAGAGTACTGTACTGTCGGGAAATAATGGTAAAATTCACTCATAAAATACATGCTTATATTACTTTTCTGATGACTACCTCACAAGAGAACATAACAGCATTCTGTTGTTAGCATGTACTTTTTATATCAAGCAGCAAAAGCTGATGTACAGCAGTCAGTGTTGTTCCATGTGACAAAACCAAAATTCAGCAACTTTTTTTTTTTTTCATTTAAATTTAAGAAATGCCCAAATATTTTCCATGCAACCATCTCTACTCTTCAGTTTGTCTCCTTGAATCACTTAAAATTCCTGGAGGAGAAAGCAATGATATCTTGCATCATAATGCAGTGAGTGTCAATTGCAATTTATACAATTAAGTATGTCTAAATCGCATTAGTATTAAAAGAAATGTTTTTAGTTTTGTAAACACATTTACAGTGCGTATGCTAAAAATCAGATAACTGATTCTGTAGTCTCAAATTGTTGACTAACGAAATCTATTTGTGTTTTGGAATTTCAAAGAGTTAATTTAGTTTTATGCTCTTGTTTGTATTTATTTACTGAATTTTTAAAAATTATTTGAATAGTACTTTGAATATTCTGCACACCATGAAATTCGACATAACATTCAGAAAGAGCTTTGTCTGCATGCTTGTAAAGGACCTGTGCAGCTTCGTGAATGTCACTACAAAGGCCAGAAAACTTTTGCTGTTGGAGAAGAGCAATGGCTGCATCAAAAGGTATCTAGACTGCAGAGCGAATAGGCATCTTATCAGTGATATTTGACATGCATTATATTTTGATTTCCAGTAAAAGAGAAAATCTCAAAGAAACAAAATTCTGAAGTCAAAAAGGAGTAAGTTTATTTGTGGGAAGAAAATGTGGATAATTTCAGCTTTTCAGTTACCAGGCCAAAACTTGATAATTTCACTATTTTAAATGTGAAGTAGAAATGTCACTTACAAAACCAGTTGATATCCTCTAGTGCAGGGTTGTCAAACTCATTTTCACTGAGGGCCATATCAGCCTGGCGGTTGCCTTCAAAGGGCCAAATGTAGTTTTAGAACTGTATAAATGCAGGAGTAGTTGTATTTATACTGTCCTAAAATTACACTCAGCCCTTTGAAGGCAACTGACAGGCTGATGTGCCCGCCAGTGAGAATGAGTTTGACACCCCTGCTTTAGTGTACGTGTCTGGACAACCACATGGAAGTTAAGCTAAATGTTTTGTATCTTCAGGAAATTTTTAAAAAATATTTGTAACAAAACAAGTTAGTACTTGCATATTACATTCATTTGCTAGCCCCTGCACCAGCTCTATGGCCTTACTCTTTTTGATAACAATGAACTTGGGGAAAAAAACAAAGAGGGGGGGAAATAGCATGCTCATTGTTTGTTCACTTTTTTTTTTTTCCCCTCCTTTTTTACCCACTTTAGGATCAAACTCTGTACAATGCAGCACTACATATGTGCCTTACAGGAAATGGAGAGCATCCAAGTTTGGCGTCCTGTAATCCATCAGACCCCTTCCAGAAGTGGATCTTTGGCCAGAACAATTAAGATTTTATATTTATATGCCAGGAGCATTTTATTAGAAGATCCATTCCAGACTGTGATCATATATGTATACTGCATTTTTAAGTGATGCATACTTTAAATGCAAAATGGTTAAACAGTTTCTTTTTCTTCTTATTTAAGTTGTATATAAAATGTGTCATCAGAGATTCCATAGGAGTCTGTTATACCAAAGATCACTGAGGTCCCAATTAAGAAAAATGTTTACAATATTTCTATGATAAGATTTCATATGTTGGCCACTGATACATGGATCCTGTAGTCCTCCTTCAGGACCATATGTATATTGTTTGTCCATGTATTGTAGGTACTTCAGAAGAAGACTAATTTTCTCTGTAAAGTTACAAGAAATTATTGTATACTGTCTAAAAACCAAGACACTTTATATTTTTATGCTCAATTGGTTGACTTCATTTACTTTTTTAAAAATAATTTACTTTACTCAGTGAACCTTTCTCATTTTTTTTTAATTTCCCTCACTTGAAAAATTTAATATTTGATCTTCAGGTTCAAGCCAAATAGGCTACCACACCGTGCTCAGCTTGTAACAAGTCAATTCTTTTTCTGTAGAAGAAAAAAATAATTCTCACTGAAGTATGTATGTGTGATTATTTTAATGGAAAATGTGCTTATTCTGATTTTAATTTTCTTTTATTTAGCCCAAACTTTCTATAGTTGTTTTTATATTTCACGAACTTTAAAATTCATGACAGTTATATTTTAACAGGTTTCTGAGCTGCTTAACATGAACATGTTTTTTCAGCATTTTGTTCATTATTGCTTTTAAATTAGATGTTATCTTCTAAACCCACTTTTTTTTCTACCTTGTAGTGATTGATACAATTTTTACCTAACAGGTTTCTAATGTTATCTGTACCTAATTCCTTGTGTAAACACTTGCATGTTAATTTTCTTTCTGACACTTCCCCTTTAACAAAGACTGACCTCAGTTTTATCAGTCCAAGTGAGACCTTGGCCTTGCTAACTATTCTGCTAGCTCTTTTAATGAAATATTGTGTTCTTGTAAGCATCCACAAGTATACTTCAATAGATTGTGTAGAGCTATGACTTCGTACATAGACTTCATTTGATTATTTAAAAATATATCATAGAATCATAGTATAGTTTGGGTTGTAAAGGACCTCAAAAGGTCATCTAATCCTACCCCCTGCCATGAGCAGGAACATGTTCAACTAGATCAGGTTGCTCAGAGCCCTGTCCATCCTGGCCTTGAATGTCTCCAGTGGTGGGGCATCTACCACCTCTCTGAGCAACCAAGGCCAGTGTTTCACCACCCTCATTGTAAAAAATGTCTTCCTTATATATAGTCTAAATCTACCATATTTTAATTTAAAATAATTACCCCTTGTTCTATCACAACAGGCCTATAAAAAAATCTGTCCTCATCTTTTTTATAAGCCCCATTTAAGTACATTTAAGGCCACAGTAAGGTCTTCCCAGAGCCTTCTCTGGGCTGAACAACCCCAACTCTCTCAGCCTTTCCTCATGCAGAAGATGTTCAGCCGTCTGATCATTTTTGTGGCCTCCTCTGGCCCCTCTCAAACAGGTCCGTTTCTGTCCTGCACTGAGGGCTCCAGAGCTGGACACAGGACTCCAGGTGGGGTCTCATGAGAGCAGACTAGAGAGCCAGAATTGCCTCCTTCGACCTGCTGGCCGCACTTCTTGATGCAGCCCAAGATACGGTTGGCTTTTTCTTTGCTTATTTTACTGGATGCACCATTCTTGAGCATCCTCCAGTTAGTCTTCCATTGCAATCACTGATCATGCTCATTTTCTGACTGTGATTATTTCAGGCCTTCTTTAATGAAGGTCACTCTTCTGCACAAGAAATGTCCTCTAGGAACACAGAGGTACACTTACTTGAAAATGTCTCCTTCAGGGTATGAATGAAACATTAATGACCATCCCACCTTTAAAGCATCTCTCGTCACGTACAATTGCACTTTAATAAGGTAAACTCTGTTTCATAATAAAATTTTATATTTTGATTTGGACAAGACTCAATTGGTTTATGCAAATTATGGATGTTTGAAAATAACCTTACATTTGCATGTGTTATGATATAGGAGGAAAATGGCTATGAAATTAAAATAATAAACATCTAGGAAGGGAAGGAAATGGCAGAATAAAGACAAGGAAAAGGCCTACTGTTGTCTAGAAGTGCCAGTGATGTTATTAAGCAGGGGTGGGAAATATCACAGGTAAAAAGGTATTTAGACTTTGCAGTTTGTTGAAAGAATTGTGCTGAACATCTGCAATATCTATTCAAATGGAAGAAAATAGGAGGTGTAATAGTAACCAGCTTAATAATGAACTGTTTAATGATCTGAATCTCAAGAAAGGTGCACATAACAGGGCAAAGTTGAGCAATAAGTTCAGACCTAGAAAAATGCAGCTAGTATTAGTATTTTAGGAAATGCTTAGTATTTCCTTTCAGTACTGTACTTAAAAGAAGAAGGAGATGAAGGAAAGTCATGGCTGCCAAAAGGAAAGAAAATTCAAATTTTTGAAGTGAAGGCAAAGGAAAGTAATTGGCTGCATGATCACATATAAAGCTGAGAATAAGTTTCAATTGGTGAGTATTAAAGGTTTAATAGGACGAAATATATTTAGATTAAGTTTGTCCTTTTATCCTGGTATTAGCATTTATCTGTGTGATAATTATTAATTTATCTATAGAGTCTGGCAGATGGATGGATGGATGGATGGATGGATGGATGGATGATGTGGACTTCTTTTTCTCTAATGTGGGGAGGCAGCTGTCTCCGGTCACTTTAACAGTATCTGACTAACAAGTTCAGCTCCTGAAGAAAAGCAAGAAATCATATCACTAGTTCTAAGTTATCTAAAAGACAGGTGAAAATAAGCAAGACCAGCAAGAATTTGTCAGTAGCACTAACTTAAGCTAATTTCTTTTTCTGACTTGATACTCATGCCTTTGAGTCATGTCTTGGCTTCTGTAAGGCTTTTGGTGACACCTGTGAGTATGAAGTTAAACCCGTATGACTTAAAATAATTTGCTACAGTATGGACATAACTTGTTGAAAAGACGGTACTGGGAAGGGTTATTAATGCTACTGTGGAAACCAGAGGGCTGTATTGAATGGTATTGCACCAAAATTTGCTGTGCCCTGTGATACATATTTCCATAATTCAGTAATGGAATACAAAGTATTCTTGTTACTTTCACAGGTCAAATGAGTATCGGAATGGCAACAAATGCTCTTGACAAACTGGATGAGTTGGGGAAAAAACAGGATGCAGGTCAATGAGAAAATTGTTCAGCAAATACAAATAGAAGATGGGAGATTACCTAGAGAGCAGCTATGCCATGTTGACTCACTGGTATGAAATGGAAACCAGGTGCTCAAGGAACCTGTTCTAGAAGACAAGGTATTTAGCATAACTGTTTAAAAGGACTTGAGTTCTTTTAGTTCCCAGTTTGTGTTATACAGCAAATGCATTAGATTATTTCTAATACCACTAAAGGGTGATTTCTTCATGCAACCTCTTTCTCTTAAAAATTTGTCAGATTGGAATTTGCATATATGAAGCATCATTTATCTACTCATTACCAGTTCTTCTTTTTAGAGGTAAACTTCAACACTTGCATAGAATTTAAACTACAAGGAAACATGGATTCTCTTGCACTTGCAGGGAGGAATCTCTTAAAGAGCAGGAGTTCAGTGCTAGAGGAGATCCACTCTGTCCTTTTTGTTTTTCTAGTTGGTAATCTAAGATGATATTATAGCAGATGTAGCAATATATGCACTTGTCACTCTGTTTTCTCTGAAGAATCAGTATAGCAGGACACCTAGTTATTATATTTTGTGTTCAGTTCTAGCTGTGGAAGAGGAAAATTTATCCTGTGATTTAAAATTGTCTTTAATAGTTTTCTTTTATTTTTTGGGACTTCTTTTCTGGCCTAACATAGGTCCATAGTCCAAAATCCATAAGACACTTGCACATAGGCTTTTTAACCATTGCTACTATTGCAAATAGTCTTAATATTTTTTTTAAAAAATATGTTTGCTCTCTGTTCTTTAAACTATGAATGACATTTTAGTCTGTATTTTTGCAGTAATTAGTACAATAGCAATTCAGTCTTATTTGGACTCCCTAGTACCTGCCAGAAAAAAGGGCAGGTCTATAAACACAGGAAGATGTTAAGTGACTTATTTTGTTCTATTCTGTTTGAAGATCTGAAATTAACTTCTGTTTGTACACTGAGTATCATCACATTTCAAAATATGCACGTATATGTTTGTGTATATATAAATATATAGGTATCATACAATTTTAGAAGAGCAATCACATATCTATAAATATGATTGGGGGTTTAAAAAATATTTTTTTAAAACATTGATTATATAGTTTTTAAAAAAATCCTTTTTCAAAATTAACAATAAAGCAGCAGTAAGAAAAATTGCAAGCAGTTCAAATATTATTGTGCATCTTCTCTGTGCTTTTCTAGCATCAGTCTTCAAATTTTCCTGAAAAGTAAACTATTTTGCAGGGTTTTTTTAGAGGGTAGAAGCAGATGTTCTCCTTTGCATAATTTATTCCACCAGCATGTTTCTCTTGAGTAATTATTGTACATTCTACTATGCAGTACTAACTTCTCTGTACTTTGTGGTTTGCTGTATACATTTCTTTAAATATATTGAATTACTCTGACAGAGAAATACATGAGATTGAAGGAACTTATGGAACACTTTCCTTGTAAAGAATAATCTCCCACATTTTGGGAATTAACCTTATATAATCTTATGTATCTGATCAAGATTATAACATCATATTGAGATTTAGGGGCATTGTTTTCAGTGGCTTAGTTGCCAGAACTGTAGCCAGTCCTTTGAGCTTTTTGTGCACAGATCTCCTTTAGAATTGTACTTTCTATCAAATGTTCCAAGGAATTGACATGTAATCTTTCCTTTTCTGTATTTTATTGTACCTCCTGAATTCTTCAAGTAGGGATTTAATTGCTAAAATATACAGTCCAAAAGTGCAGTTGTGTCAATAGTGTAATAATAGTTTAATACTATGATGTGAAAAAAAAAAAAAAAAGGATTTTTTTTTAATAAGCTTTGCTGCATGACAAACATTAACTCTTCACTTTAGGTTGCCCTCTTAAAAGGTTTTGAAAAGTATATTTTTCAAGTTAAATTTACAATATCTGGTTCTGTCCTATGTACTATAAAGTCAAGCTAACATTTCCATTCTGTAAAGGGTAGCAGTAATAACGTTAGCATGTCTTGTGCAGTTTCTTCACAGTCTGAGGAAGAAATTAATAGAAGATTATAATTTTTAAAGGAAGATAAAATCTTTCAAAAGTAAAGCATTAGCAAGGGATTGGAAGCCAGAAGAGGAAAAGAAAATTGGAATAGGAAGGGGCTAAATGGATGGGGGAAAAACTATATTGGAAATACCACTGTCTAGACTGGGTGCCATTCATTTTTTTGGTGGGCATGGATGCAAAGATTGAAAACTGTAGAGCATTCCATATAGAGACTAAAATTACACACTGGTGTTCCCAGGCTCAGAAAACAGAAGTAAAATCTCCTAAAAAGTGGATGTCATGTCCATTCTGGGTCTGTGAATTTCAAAAGGATCCTCTCAGTCTTTCAGGTAGAACTCATTGAAGTATAAACAACAGGGTGACTGGAGAACGGTCTCCATTAAATGAGTGTGATAGGCTGATTCAGCACAATTCAAAAGCAGTGACACAAACTACTACTACTAGTATGTCATTACTGTTAGACTGCTCCAATGTGTGTTGAGAGGGAAGAGAATCAAGTGGTTACTCTTTTGAATGTGATTGTCCCACTAGCTTTTTATTCCTTCCTCCTGATAGTCCCTTTAACCTCCCAGCTTTTAAGTGGACATCACTGTTTCTGCCTTCTTCTCTTTACCATGAGCAATCTTAATCATCCACCTATTTCAGGGCAAGACCAAGCCACTGCTATAACCAGGTTGGTTTTCATGCTGGCTTATGTCAATTTAGATGCTAAGATGATAACCTGATTTTTAGATTCTCAATATCTTGTTTTCTCCTTTACTCTGTTTAGGAGCTCAGCCAGTATGTTGGTGCCACTGGACATATGCATAATTTCAAAGACTTAAGTAAGTGCATTGTTTTTGCAAAAATAGGAGTCTATGGAAGGTAAGACAGTCAGACATGATTTGGCAGCTGTAGGTTAATGCATATGTAACAGTCTGAGGCTTTTCTGGCTTGTTAGAATTTACATTTTCATGATATTGCTTTTCTGACTGTTTTTCATAAAATTTCTGCTGGAAAATGCCCTTTTTTTTTTTTTTTCTTAACTGGACTCAATCAGGCATCTGCTCTGTTTCCGGTGCCCCAGGATGATTCCTTGACCTGACTTTTGCATTTGGTGGGGGTCTGGATCCTTTCCTGAAGTCGTGAAAGGTACCAAGACCTCAGTGTCCCTATTTAGCATAGTTACAGTGGGATTGCTCTGCAGATCCTAAAAATCTTATCTATCTTCTAATAAACATATATGGTGAATTAGCAAGAAACGCTGCTTTCTACTGATGTTTCACTGAATGTTCTCTAAAGCCAGTACAATCTCCATAAAAATGCGTAGCAAATCATTATTCTTTCTCTCTCATTTTTCATGACCAACTCTAGCTATCATGTAGAGATAAGACTAAATATTTTGCAGCTTCCTAATCAGTCATGATCATTGTATTTTTTTCAAGTCTACAGAATGGAATACTTTATGTACTAAGTTATAATTTTGTGTACCTAATAATCCTAGACTCTAAAGACAGCCAAAGGTAAATCCTGTCTTGCCAGTAATGTCTTAAATATAGTGGATAAAGTTAGTAGATGTTGAACTTCCAGGAAGGAATATCTGAAGCTTGGGTTCATGAAGGAGAAGTACATATGGTAGTGTCTGGTGTGAGAAGGGAATGCCTGCAGTAATATTAAGGACTGTGTGACTGAAAGAATAACAGCAAAGAGAAGAGAATTTGTCTAGCAAAGAGGACAAGTGGAAAAATACCTCAGGTCCTGAAGTAGTGAACTGTCCTCCTTGGTCTTCTGTTACCACCCATTCCATTTCTCTTATTTTCTTAGGTTTTTTTTGGTAGCTTTTGGTTTGGTTTGGTTTTGGCTCAAAGTAAGCAGAAAGGTGGAAGTCTCCAGCAATCTGAAATGCAGTGTAAGAGACATACAAGCCAGTGTGTCTAGTATCAACCAGTATTACGCTTGGTAATTTCTTGGCAACTCAGTTGCAGAAAGAATTATCTACTTAGGTGAATTTGTGGTTGGTGAAACTTAGCAGTGCTACAGCTATATGTAGTCAAATTTCCATCCGGGTTCAGTCAGTATGATTGAGGCCTGACACCACTGCAACTAGCACCTAAGTGCTGGGGAATGTGTAGATGGAGAAACATTTCAACATTTTTAATGCTGGATTATATATCTGAAAATCAACTAAAAATATCTTTAAGTGCCTCATTACCTACAGCTCTTCTGGATATCATTAATGTTCAAATAAATGGCATGCTGAAAAATCAGAGTTTGTTGCAGGGTGTTCTCTGGCTCTTTTATTGCCTTGTTTCAAATTTAAAGCACTTACAGCAATTATATTGTGCTCCCTTTCCCCCTGCCCCCCTTCCCTCATCAAGGGAGGAGAAAAATACTATTACATATACAGTATGTAAAAATTCCTAGTCTATGTAAACTACTGAAGCTTACCAGAAAAGCAACATCAGTGTTAACCTCCATGTGGCCATGCTTTCTTACATATACAGGAAGGTAATCACAACTGCTGAGGAAGGCTTGTTTTCAGGCAAGGGCAGCTCAGCCTTACTGCCAGCAGGACAAAGCAGATCCTAAATATTCTTGGACTCCAGGGCCTGTGGCTCTGGGCCACTCCCACCCATGGACAAGAGGCCCCACTGCAGTGGGACTTGACCAGCTCACTGTACCTGAGGATTTTGTGTCATCACTGAGTTACACTAGTATGAGTACAGCATTAGGTAAGTACTATTCATAGCTTAATTTATAACTGAATGTTAGTGTTGTCGTCTTACTTCTGAGCTGACACTGTGATGCCTTGAATTAGAAGAACACTAGTGTTGAAAGTTGATTTACGAAATTTTTTGTGAGGCTTAGCAAGTTCTATA
Source organism: Nesoenas mayeri (assembly GCF_963082525.1). Lineage (NCBI taxonomy): Eukaryota > Metazoa > Chordata > Aves > Columbiformes > Columbidae > Nesoenas > Nesoenas mayeri. The sequence continues at coordinate 24,711,376 of NC_137545.1, forward strand.
GCAGCACGTTGTTCATAGTAATGCAAAAACCAGTCTGATAGCAGGCATTCATCTATTCCATTCTGTGTAACACCTAACAAAAACATCACCTAGAGAACAACACCTGATATTTATCAGTTTCTGTAAATAAAAATTATTTAGCACACTTAAGGACAATTTGCCTTTTATAAATGTACAGCTCAATTTTACTAAGTATCAGAATAAAAAGATGGCAGGGAACTGTGATTGTTAATTATTTTCATAATGAAGCAATGTTGATCAGCAGTTTTCAAAATAATTAAGCAGTTGTCCTGAAATTTAACGGTATGCTTTATCTGCCATTGTAGCCATTGAAATGATTTGTTGTGTGACATTACTGCAAATTGTCCACCAGAGAGAGCTCTTGCAATTATTTTTTTCCAATGGCTGTTGAAAACCATTCTTTCATTAACTTAGAACTACAATTATTAAATTCACCATGATAGATGTACATGAATTGTGTAGTTTATTCAATTGGCCAAAGAAAAGTGTAGGCAGTAGTATAATTAAAGGGCAAATGGACATACCTAACAAGGCATTTCTGTTCATTTCTTACATATTTATATGCTGATTAAATTAAAGAAAAAAAAAGGAATGTCTAGTAACTGCATAGTAGAAATAAGATGCACAGTGCACTGGCAGCCATGAGGTAACGTAGAAACCTGTTTTACTTCATTGCAAACAAATGGACAATATTGTACAATATATAATAAAAATACAGCCGATACAAGTGCCACTAATTAACAAAAAAACTAATGATAAGACTTAAAAATGCTCATTTTGTAATATATATACACTGCAGTAATAAGCCACAATAGATACATCAAATTCCATGTCAATCTTAATAAATACTGAAAATATAAATACAGAAGAATACAGTAAATTTGAATAAATTATTACAACATAAGGTCTAGGTTAAGTTCTGTTGAATATTATTGTAGCTTATATTACCCTTTGGCATCTTTGACGTTACAAGTTGTTTAAAAAAAGAAAGGAAATTAAGGAAATGTGTAGTTCATGAAACTTAAAATTATTTCCATGTACAAATTTTAAGGTGAACTTTCCTTTGCTTCTTCAAACAGTTTAAAAGCAACAGTCAAACTAAATATGATGCTTTACTGTTGAGATCTCCACAAATTTTAGTATGCAAGATCAACTGTAATGGAAAATTATGTTAAGTATTTAACATAATTATTTTCCTCAAAAATTAGTAAGGTTAGAAGTAATGCACAAATTTAAAACAAATGTCTGCAATTACACCACAATTTTACGAGCTCCATTTGAATGGATTACATGTCTGAAAGACCATCAACTTAAGTGCCTTTGAATCCATGCCGTGGTGTATTATTTACCACTTGCCAACAAAAATTTCAAAAGCAATTTTATATTCTTATGGGGAAATATATATATATATATATATACACAGAGATGAACCTTCTAAAAGACGGCTGGACTAGACAGTCTAAATGTTACATAGCTTGTTAAAACAAGGAAAACACTTTAAACATAAAGAAATGTAATAAGTGTTGATTTTGTGTTTTTTTTACAAAATTGCTATCTATTAGCTGTAGATGGAAACAAACAAAAATAACCAATTGCCATGTTTTATGCTAACAGGCATTAACCAGTACATTTGTATTAATAATTTTATTTGTAAAAGGTTATTACACCAGAATGCAATTTAACTAAAAATATCAACTTTACTAAGACAATATTACAGGCAGAGGCTCTTAGGAATGGATTTGTAATCTACAGATTTTGACTATTTTTGCACTGTTAAATGTCTAGCACTTATTTTACATCAAACACTTTTTTAACATGTTTCACAAACTACACTTCAGACGTATTTCCATAGAAGTGCCTACGATCAGTCAATTAAAAAGGGCCCAGTTGTTAAGCATTGTTTACATGGGCATTGTTCTGTGAGAACTGAAGTGGTGGTATTTGTGTGAAATGGTTTGAAAAAAACCAGCCTGCTTGCTTCTGGTTTTAAGAGAACCAGCACACGATGGTGGAATCTTTTCAAGAGGTGAAAACTCCTTCTCAATCTGTGTATCAGAGGCTCACAAATGGATGGCTGTTTCTTTGCAGTGTTCCCCCAGCAGCCCAGCAAGATTGACCTTCACCCATAATCCAACCCAAAAGTTCATTCCTAAGAACGTCTTTAAAGAGATTATGATGGAGAAAACTAGAAGAATTAGCTGCCATAATGTCTTATTTGAAAATCCCAAGCTAAAATGCTAATAAAAAGGATGCCTATTTCTTGCTTCCTTTTAGTGTCTCTTGTTATGCAAGAAACACTTTATATTACATGTGCCTGGAAGCAGAGTTAACTAAAATGGTATTGCAGTTGACACAGGCAAAGAAAAGAGACAGTAGCATTGTTTCTAGGGTGTTGCTTTGCTTTGTACCCCATGCTTTTGGATAAGTCTTTTATTGTTAGAACAGTAGTGTTAATTTGTATCTTCCACCATTTTTCCTGTTGAGAAAAGCTAAACCAGTCTTCATGGCTTGTTGGAAAAGCGCACAGTTAGAGAAGTGCACATCAGGCAAACTTCTTTTGACTTGGTTCTATTTGACATTAATTGATAAAATGGCTTAGTAAATCAAAAGTGTCATTGCTAAGAACCAAATTAAAACAATTCAGTAAATAAATAAAGTTTATCTCCTGACTTTTTTTGTACTATCATCTTCTCAGCTGAGAAGTAGCAATACAGAGCATCATGGATATGACATCAGTCAGCGGGACCTTGTCTCGTGTGTATCATCCTAACCATAAGGACTATACAGCAGTAGAGCAGTATACGTTTTAACTTTTCCTTTGTAAGATCTAATTCCCTTCCCTTTTATAAAAGGGTGTTTTAATGTACTATTTATTACCTATGTTAGAAAAAAATATTTAACAAAATCTAACAGTAGTTTGAAGGAAACTTTTTGTTCCCCTAGGTGATGGTTTTCTGCTTCTCTTTGTCTTGGATTTTCATCCTGTACTAGGCTGTGCTGTATCAAGACTGACACACTGCCTGTGGATCTACATCCCTCAGAGGACAAGGATTCCTGTCACATCTCTGCAGCCGCTAGGGTAGGTTTGTTCATGTGTATGGGAAGGGAGAGTCTATAGCCCCCCTGGGGACATTCCCTTGGGACTCTCATATTTAGAACCCATGGGGGGACTATTTTTCACCACAGTTCCAATCTACACGCTAATGTTAAGTGAAAAATAAAATGAACCCTTTCAGCAAAACAAAGATAGCTAGCACAAAGGATACTAGAGTTGCCCTCGTGCTCAATTTTAATGAAAAGTCTTACTGTACAACAGGCCTTTCCCAGACTCTTAAGATGGAGGGTGGAAGGAAGAAAAAAAGAAAAGACTAAGGCTGCAAGACAGATGTTTTATGAATTGGATGTTCTTATAAAAAGTAAAATTCTTGGTATCAGCTACTATGGTAGCAGAAAGTCCTCAAGGATGGTATAACTTTTCTCCTTAAGTGAAAACAATACTCTCGCACATTTATTAGCAGCAAAATTAAAAGCTGCCTCTGATTTAGGAGTGGGAAGAGACAGTCAACAGGAAGCACTTAGGAAGAACTCAAGCATGTTCACTCCAACATCTTTACAACTAAATAGCACTTGTTCATCATTCCACAATGATCGTGCTTTGCATTTCATACTTCTTGGAGAAAGTGGACAATTAATAATTTGCATATGGACAGCAATTACAGAGAACAGCAAAATTAAGGAGTATTTTAAACAAATTTGGAAACATTGAAAAGGCAAGTGTTGACATGTCTCATACCAAGGGACACGTTAATGAAGTAGACTCTGTTTTGAAAATAACAGTAGCTTTCTACCATTTTAAAAAAATAGTAATCAGTTTTAATATTTTAGAAATAAATTCTATAGACTATATTCTCTGAGTTAATTCTAGTTTTTCTAAGTATTTTACATCAAATGTTCTGTGTCTATAATAAAGTGGATGACAGAATTACTCTTTAGCCCCAGTGGGAAAACTTAACTCCCCTAAACACTTAAGGATTTCCCATGTCATCCTCTTTTGTCCCTGTTCCTGGCTGCCTCAGGCAATGAAACAACTGGCACAATAAACATGAGTTTCTACAACTCATGAGCTGTAGTACTGGAGTTTCTTATTTAGGAAATGCCTTTTAAAACAGTATCATGGGTCTCTCTTGCTTGAGTTCTGAGTAACGGCACCTGCTTTGCCACAGGAGCAGCCTACACAAGGAGTTTCAACTGAGAGAATTCAGCTGGCAAAAGAAGACAACATGCAGGGGAATAAGATTGCCCCTTGCTGCCAAGTATTGTGTCACAGGAAAACTACAATCTTGCTGCTCGACTGTTAAGCACTCGACAGGTAAATATTGTATATTCAACACAGCTTTTATTCTAATTTTCAGTATGAAATTTATTGTTAAACTTTTGCTCATTAATCCAGTCCATGAAAAGGAGAGCTTGCTTTTGCGGTGTTTATGTTAGTGACAAAATTTCTTCTGAGCTAGACTGGGCTTTATTGAAAAGTGACGTAGTTTGCAGTACAAAATTTAGTTATGATTTGAAAAAAAAGAGGAAAAAAAAAAAAAGTTATTTTGCCTGTTCTGTAGAATTATTTTGTTATGACAATATCTCCAAGTATCTTACAAACCAGAGCACAGAGAATGGAAGTGACACAGCAGGACAAAGGCAAAGCAACAGAGCCCAGGTCTCCGCTGTCTCTGAGCCCAGTACTCTCTATGCAGTGAATCACATTTCTATCAGAGAGTCAGGAACCACTGAAATATTAAAAAAAACATAATACATGTTCTTGTTTGCATACAAATGTATGTGCACAATCCTTAACACACTAGCTGGTTTTTGTGACTATGTCCTCTGGATTGTGAGGCACAGAATGCTACATGAACAGTTTGTTAGCACGTTTACTGAAATACAACACCCAGGTAAGATGAGAAACTGGACCTGGGTCACTTAGCAATCCAGTGAGTAACACAAGCAGGAACACTACCTGCCATTTCTGCAGAACTTAGACAAAAGGCAGGACTGCACTGTTAATTGACTCTGCTGACAGATTGGTGAGCCCGCCGAACCATTTGATAGCAAGTGATGGTTACTATGACAGTATAATCAATGGCCTTAATATATGTCAACTCAAATTATGATTTACTAGCAGGAACTTTCTGACCTAAATGGTGTAGAGCTCATCAAAGAGTTGTTGGTTTTTTTTTTTTCCCAAGAAAAGGAAAGAAATATTAGAAACTTATTACTGACCAGTTAAAATTTTATGTCTAATCTCAAGTTAAAACTTTACATTTAAACTTTAACAGCATTTTCTCCAAGAGAGGCAAAGTTCATAGTATAGGCAAAATGGTATCCAATTTAGGTGCTGTTCTAGGGACCTTCTGTGTCAAAGGGAAATGCTTTTGTTACTACTCACTTTTCTGAACTACATAGCGTAATCATAAACTAACTACCAATTTATTACTTGGCTTTTTAGGAGTGTGATTATCAGTAGCCAGCTATTCTCGTGAAATAAAGCTGATACAGCTACCAGTAAACATTTCCGCAAATGATATACTGTGTCGATACAGAAGCAGATACTGCTGTTTACTAACATAATACTTTTAGCCTGTGGAAATAAGCTTACCCAAAATGAAAGGACTGGTTTTCAACATGAATATTAACCAACTGGAAAATGGGACACTTTGTGTTATAATATATACTAGCCCAGAAAATAACATTAAAACATTTTCCATCCTGTGATTTATTTTTCTTTATATGAAAAGTACTTTTTTTTCCTTCTAATAAAAACATGGAAGTCTAATCAAGGGGTGGGAATCTTGACTTTTAGTGATTTCACAGTTTTTTCTCACTCTGGTCAACATACAAATGCTAGAAAGGCCTTAGCTTTGTTTTTTGCTGGTGTGGAGTTGTTTGGGCAACAGGTTTAGCCTATAGTGAAAAAAGAGGTTTCTGGGTTTTTTTTCTGCAGTATGAGTTTATCTCTGTTGGAAGGCTTGCTGATATTGTTAGTATAACTACCAGGAAATCTCAGTGAATTATAAACAGACTTGACTTGTAACTTGTTGCAAGAACTAAACAAGATTGGTATACTTTGTATCCTGAGATCAAATCTTGACCACAAAATCCCAAACGGGCTCAAAAGAAAGGTATTACTATCTGCATTATCACCAGCTAGTTAGGAATGTTTATTCAACATAATCTTTATTCTGCACATTTTACTATGTGACTCCCAGGAATTAGCTATTTTAAGCAAGGGAAAATAGTGTTGCCTAAGTTTTTTATATAGTCACTGCTGTCTCTACCCTATTACTGCTTGTTATCCTATGCTGCAAGCTTTAGAGAATTTATTAATAGCTGTGTTCACCCCTGATGCCCCAATGGCATGGAACATCATATATATCTAAGTATTCAGAAATTTATACAGATACTAATGTTAAGGAGGTCTGGGATCTGAAGCCTGTGCCAATGAAAACATTAAATAACCATCATCTCAATATTATTAAGCCAGCTGAGATGTATTTTATAGAGTTAATCACTTACTGTGCTTGCTAATATTATTAAAGATATTTTTCATGTGAAAGCACAGGGGCCAAGAAAATAATTTCTTATTGCTCAGTAAGGAGGTGATTAATGAAACAAAATATTTCATTTAATTTTCCCCTGAGAGAAATACCCTGGTAAGGTTTGCATGATCCTTCAGTAGCCAACACCCTCTGAGGTTAAAAAGCTGCTACTGATTCACAGCTCCTGTCCCAGCTCAGGTAGAAAGGATTTGTGCTTTTGGTGCTGGTGCTGAGTGAGTGCCAGATTTCAGCTCGCTGCTAATGCAAGATGCTTGTATATACAGAGACTTGTTACACTTGCCCATGTCTTGAATAGAATAATATTATTCTTAGATGCAGAACTTTTTTATGAATGAATATATTTTTCTTTGAAAATAAAGATGGGTATTTGCTATGGAACTGGAGGATACTTGTGCTTACCTGGCTACTCAGCCTTTGGGGAAAGAGACGAGAGTGTTCTGTGACCAAGAGGAGCAGAAGCAAAGGAACCGCTGTGCCAGGTAACCAACACCCCTGCATTTTCCCAGGAGATGGAACATGTTGCAAGTGCAGAATCCAGTCCCTAGAGAACTGGACTTTTCAATGCAGTTCATATAAAACACGTAGGAATTCTTATGGAAATAAGTAAATTAAAAAAACCTCACCTTTCCAGCTACTACATGGAGTAAAAACATTTTGCTAATTTAGCATAAAACTGAGAAATCACTTTGCCCAGATTTCATATAAAAACAATTGAGTTGGCGCTTTTTTTTCAAGCATATTTTAAATAGGGCAGTTTTTCTATTGGAGTACTGTACATGTTTTAAAGAGCTTTTAACCAGAAGAGTCACTGTTAGCTAAAATTCATGCTGTGTTTACATACATGCTGTTAACCATCTAGATTTGACACAGATAAAAACTAAGATGCTGAATCTTATTTTGTCAAAGAAGACAGGTCTACATTTCAACCCAATTGATGTATAATAAATAAAATTTCAATACTAGAAGACCAGAAATGTTAAAATAGCTTTTGAAATAAAAATAAGGAGTGCAGAATCATCAGTGTAGAGAAAATCAGGTTCCTATACCTCCTTTTCTAGATAAAAGCAAGGTTGGCTAATCAATTAAAGGTTGAGATACAGCCCGTATTTTAATTCCCCTTTCATTAAAAAAACAATGGTGTATAAAGTAACAGATATCCACATGTGCTATTTTGCTTGCAAACTTTAGCAGATATAGAATTTCTGAAGCTGTGTTTTCTCACTGAATCTACTCATTCCTCATTAGACCAAATGCCTCTGTAAATTTGAGATCCGGTCAGAAGTCCACAAAAGCCAGTCTCGTATTTCATAAAAACTGCTAAATATTTAGGAAATCTAGACACTTCCATGTTTTTCTCCATGCTTCATTTAAACTTTGATCAGCAAGACTCTGCTTTTATGAATTACCTACTGACATTGATAAACTGGCTTGGAAAACACATACAGGTTTTGTTACAAGGAATTTTAAGACCTTACGTATACCTCAGAGTCTGGAGCTATGGCATTTCTCCAAAATAATTCACAGTTTCTGCAGTTAATCCATTCCTGCAAAATGGCACTAAAGTGCATAAGTATCTGAACATTTGTTGGGCTAAAAAAGGTGCTGTGCAAGCTTAAGCTACTGCTTTGCTATTATACACAAGATCATTTTTCTTTGGGGAGGGGATACTAGTTCTCGAATGCCACTGATTTTAATTTTAATGGAGGATTGTCTACCTTTTACCTTTCTAGAAGATGTAAACGCCCCCTTTCTGACTCTTCTGGTTGTCAAGAACAGTAAAAGAGAAAATAGTACATTCTAAAAATTTCAAGATAATTTACCAGAAATGGTTTTTTTTTTTTTTTAAGAAAAAAAGGAAAAATACATGGTACTCTAGCTGAAATGTGGACATGCGCTTTGTAACTAACTATGGATCTTCTGCTCAAATGAACATGCTGTTCATTTTTATCAAAACATGAGTACTAAACTACCATGAATAAAATACATACAGTACAGAACAATTAAAACTTTTTTGTACAGCAGTTACTTTTACATTAAACTTACCATCTTTTCAGGTATGTTGAAAATTAGGACTCTAAACATGATAATTTCAAAGTATCATTTTTAACAACCTTGCACAGGCCCGACAATCAAAAACACAAAGCTTTGATTCAGATAGCTTGGCAGGTTTCACATACTTTGATAGGTAGGCTACTTTGAAATATGTTGGGTGTGGTTTTTTACTTAGGTGTTTTATTTTTATCAAAAGATAGTTTGATTATTTTTATTTCAATCTTTACATGAGCTGTTTTTGTGCAATACCACTGCCAGTGTAGCTTGAGAAAACAAAATGTGTCTGGAACATTGACTATAGTCCAAGTGTTGCCTAGCTCTTAAAAAAAGTAAGATTCTAGGAAATCCAATGTGAGTGCATTTTAATACAGAAAGTCAGTCCTAGAATAATTTTAATATTAAACAGGTACCGTTTCTACCACTGGTGATTTGATGCACTCTTCGTGCAGTCTGCTCTTTTCTGGGAGGTTTAGTGAATTCTCAGCAGGGTGCTCTTGTACACAACTGTTGCCATTCAAAGCTGAAACAAAGCCATCTGGAGCAGGACCTTTCAAGTATGAGTGGAATTCCACTTGAGGGTGACTTGGCCTGTGCTCAGGGTATAAACTGTTACACGGAGCACTGCTCTCTCCTTCAGAAGATGAGCAGCAAACAATCACTGAGGGGTTTGCAGAAGGATAATGAGGGCTGCTAAAAGTTTCCTCTGATTGCCGTGTGTAGTCAACAAACTGTTCAGAAGTCATGTTGTAAGGCACCAGAGAAAGACTACCGTTCTTGACAGCATCCCTTTCTGAGTAAGTCTCACCGACCTGGTTAGCAGTGCCAGCAACATGGTTCTCTATTTGGTAATACAGATTTGAAGAGTTAGTATAGTACGAGGCATTTTTAGAATGGTTTTCATGCACAGCAGTTCCATCAGAGTAGCAAAGGACAGAAGGAAGAGGCACCATATCAGCATGGGAGCCCATACTTTCTACAAAATCATCTGCTTTTTCTTCCTCATCATCTTCCTCCTCATCTTCCTCTTCCTCTTCATCATCATCTGATTCACTAGGGGCTAAACTCTGTGTGCTAGAATCTGTAACTCCACTACAAAAGCTACTCCCATCTTCCTCTTCCTCCTCTTCCCCTGGGCAGTTCAAGTCCTCGGCTGCCTGAGGATGCATAACTGCAGCCGGAGGTTCCGTTTCAATCTCAAAATTTTCTGCAATTGAATATTCAACTGGATGGGGTCCTGGGCTCATAGAACTAGTGTGTGCGCTTATCTCACTGTGGCAGCCATTTAGTGCCGGAACTTGCTGCTCTCTGTTTTTCTCCAATTCAAGTTTCATTATTGTGTGCAAAAAGTGAGTCCGTACACGGATAGGATTAAATTCAATTCTACCTGCCGTATTGCTACACCCTTCTTTAGTGCAACCGCATGGAAAAGACATACGATCCACCTTTTAAAAAAAAGAATACAAATTAATGATACGTAGCATAAGCCTGGTGATATGACAGAGCCTAGACAGCCTAGAGAAATACATCAGCAAAACAGGATTCACTGTGAGAACTACTTGTAAGAATAGTCAAAGCTAACAGTCACTTGGAAGGTTAGCCCTGGAATTCAGCACTTATGACAGGAACAGTAGGGGACCCATACATGCAACAACGCCGCAGAGTAGGAAAAATATGATTCTGTTCCATACGTGAAAACATTATACAGTGGAACAAAAAACAGGTAGTTTTTCTATTTATGGATCTGCTACAGATTTACTTCATGTTGTGCTCAAATCCAGGCCAAAAGCATTACCAGACTCTTAAAATTCGGTAGACATCATGGAAACTATAAACCTATTGAAACAAAATGAATTATACACGAAAACCTCTATAAGGTCACCAATGGGGACACCTGACTGCAGCAAGTAGGAATAAAACCTCAAGTACAATTAAAAAGATATTTCAGTGAATTATAGATGCAACATTTTGCACTCAAAACACTGGGGGCTGAACTTATTTATCTAATAATAGCCATCTTAAATTTCTAAAAATGTGACTGAATCCACAAAATGGAGAGTTTGATCAGGTGGTTTAAGGTCTATGATTTTCATCTACACTATAATACTTAAACATAAAATATGATGCAGAGGAGAACCATGTAATACAATCTAGTACATCTTTCCCACATGTGAAGGTGAAAGCAGGAACAGCAAAGAGAATATATTATTTCAAAAAGCAGAGAAAGTTTAGCTTGGATTTAAGAGATAGTGAAAAATGCATTCAGGAAGAAATCAACTTAGCTGCATAACAGCAACTCGCGAGAATTAGTGGAAACATCGTTTAGGGAACATTTTGGGACTTTTACAGGTGTACACAGGACACCATGTAAATGTACAGTGCAAACTACCTTTTCAGTCTGCAGAGGAAAAAACTACCTGCTATATTAGCAGATGTATTTTTTGTTGCCTACACGCGTGCATTTTAAGTATCATGCATTTTAAATTATGGACGGTGCCACAGAGTTTCATCTATTGTTTCTCATTGAATCTGGATTGTACTTCACATTTGGACAGTATGTGAATTGTCTCTAAAATAAAAGGAAATATCCCTACTGAAATCTGCAGGCTACTGATTGTTCTGTTGTCTGCATTTACATAAAGGCCAAAGAGTAATATGAGGAGTTGACTGTTTGAACAAAAGAACAAAAAAAATACCCAATCATAAAATAAACATAGAATTTTGAGGAGATTGGTTGTATTGCACACTTTGTACTCTTAAATCTTGGCCTTAAAAAACTGTTTTGAGATCCGCAAGTGTTATAGATTAATAATTAACTTCTAGTAGTTATAACTTTAACAACAAAAAAGTACACGTGCATGCACACCCCACCTGCCCATCCCCCTGGATAGGTAAATAACAACAATAATACAGATGTTTACCTGACATTTTATGCCTGCAAGACTGCAAGTGCAAGTTTCTGGATCACAGAACACACGGCAGTCACAGCCACAATCCTCTCTGGACAGGCGGATGGCCCGCAGCTCGTGTTTTTCTTCCACATCAATCTTCTTCACTCCAGAAGCTCGCAGCAACGCCCTTCGCTTTTTTGTCGGCAGGGGTTGTAGAAAAAAGTACTCATCTACTTCAGTGTTGTCTAGATCAATATCATCATCGGAAATGTCATCCAGCGTCAGGGTGTTGGCTTCTTCGGATTCCACCGTACCATTCTTTGTCATCTGTTGCACAGAACAATTAACTAAGTCCTTAAACTATACTCACACATATGTATGTGCCATAGATGTAAATATGTGTAATGCATTATAAATGTGGAAAGCTGTATGTAAAAATGCTGCATGACTGCCACAAAGTTCCAGAACGTGATTACAGATGGGGTGAAAAGGCAGTTCTTTCACATTTAACATGTGAATTAAATATACTTTTTTAGTTTCATATTAGTCATGAAGCTAATTTTTTCCTAAGTTTCTAATTTCTTATTTGTTCTTACATTCTTTATCACTTGTCATTGTTTGCTAGGTCTTGGGTCTTTCTAAAATTCTAGTGTTTTCTGTATTGTTTCATAAGATAATTTTTGAGGCCTTAATTTATTCTAGTTCCTGTCTCTAGGCTCTTTGAAATTCAATATCCCTTTTGAGACAGTAATTATACTACCAACACTGGTTCAGATTACAATGCACCACATATTTGTAAAATGGTAACGTCTATGTACTATTTGCTATCCTGTTCCTCTTTAGCCTGACAAGTTTGTTTGATGTTTGTACAGCTGAGGTCACAAAGCAATATTTCCATGTCATCATTTGAGAAGATGCCTATATTTGCTTTTTGAGTTGACAATTTTAAGCTTGGAAGTCACTTAATTTTCCCCTTTTCTACTTACATTGCTTCATGTTTATTTGCAAGGCATTTCCCAGCACTGAGGCATACAGCTCTTCTGAAGTTCTTCCTAGCCCTCTTTGGTCCCCAAAATAACCCATTTATCTTTGTGTTGTCATATACTTAAGTACTTCACTAACCAGCCCAGTTTATTCCTGGGTAGTTACTGAATCAATATTCTTAGTAAAAAGGAAATAAGTTGTTAACCTCTTCTGGAGGATCTTGAGAAAAGATTCTTGCTCCTTTCCTAAGGATATGAATTTTTTAGCCTCTAGATACAAGTATTCTGGCACTGTTATTATTACCTATGTACAGTCTAGCTCCCACAGCCTTCAAAAATTGTTTCAAAATTAAACGGCCATGAGCATCAACCTCAAACATCCAGTGCCACTTTCGTAAGACAGCACATTCCGTGCCATACTCGGGCAACTCATCTCATATACAAAGGGGTCTATATATTCAAGGAGAAAAGAAAAAAAAAAATTACTGCACTGAAGGAAGGTTAATTTTCCCATCCATGGTAGAGCTCGCCAGTTATATCTGCCAGTTCTTCTACAGCTAAAATTGCTTAAGAATCAAAAGAATATCCATTGTTAGAACACAGTTCAGAAAGATGATGACATTTGCTACAAACAATATATTTTCTCAATCTCAAATTATGCAGATTGAGCATTGTACTGCATAGCAAATGTCAAGCACATGCAGTTATATGATGTATTTTGTGATATAATAAATTATTTTTCTTTTATTATTGTTCTATGAAATAATTCTGCTTAAAATGGAAAAATAAAAACAGATTCCCAGTGTTCACCCTGCTCTGTGTAATGTTCTCAACTGGTGAGGTTGCTGACTTACACTAACCAAGCACCTGGTCTCACACTTCTGTGAAAAAAAAACATGGTGCAACTAAGTGATAATTATACACCAGTGAAGTCTGAAGTTGCATTTGCATTAACAGTTGCATTAACAGCACCATGACCTCAGAAAAAGAGCCCCCAGTGAATGGAATTCGAATGTTTCTTACCTATAGCCAAATTCTTTATCTGTTTTGCCTTATTTACTTGCAGAATATTTCAGCTTGGCCTGTTCGCCCAAATACATTTTTAGACACCAGTTTTAAATACAGATAAGTTACTGAAGTCATAACTATCATTGCCTGGTTTTTGTGCATTTCAATGTTTAGACATTTAACAATTATCACTGTAAAGGTAACAACTCTTCATTTTTCTGCTGCTAAATCCTGTGATGCTGATATAGCTATGTTTCTTATATGTAATAAAGCAGTTCTGAATCCTACCCATTCCACTATCTTTTATTATATTCCCAGCTGCTTCATTTTTCCTTTTAAATTAACAGTTTGTCTTTTCCACAATCATTTGGATTCTAACTGTCATTTATGGCATTACTGAATTACGCGATGGTGAACTCCTGCTGATTACTCTTTTTGTAATTGTGCAGTTTTGTGTTTATAACAACTGTGTAAGGCAATCAAAGAAAATAAAATCCTCACTTATACAGCCATGTTAAAAGTGATACTCTTCCCTGTGAAAAAGAAGAGCCTCAGTGTCCTGAGTAGTAGTCCTTACATATGGTGTATGTGTACACGTTACACTGCTCAAAGAAAAATTCTCCTGAGATCAGTAATCGTCTCTTCTTAGCAATTCAGCACCATATTTAGTTCATGCAGATGCACTCTGTCACTTCCACAACTCTGCTCTGTATTCTCAGTCCTTCTCTGCAACTGCACCCTTTGCGGTTTAGTGCCTTCATTTTATTTCATGTTTCAGTTTACTTACCATGTCTGTTATCCCTATAACATTCAAATCCCTTTACATGAATACACTCCTAGCTCTTTCTTTATCTTAAATGCAAGCATGTTCAAAATGTCCTCTCAAAACTTCCTTCAGATTGCTTTCTTATTCTGTTTTCTATGATTCATTTCACTCTACAGTGGCTACGAAAACAGGGGGTAATAGTTCCCTAATCAGTTCTGCTGGCCCTGGGGCAAAGGAGAGATGACTTACATTGAGTATTTCAATGTATTAGTTCAGTAAGGTAGGAGAGACAACATTTGAAGTCATCATTTTTCCCTGTAGATACAGGGAGAGACAGGTATATCCACGGACTAATTAAACACATCTTGAATTAGCTATCTGAAGCTAGTGGGAGGGAATACTCTACTGTACATACAACTCCACCGGAATGTTCAAATCCAGGATGGATTTTTTTTTTTTTTTTTAATATAATAGGTGAATGACCTACCTAGGAATTCTGAATGCTCTAATTTTAAATATACGAGGCTCAAACCGCTCCTTAAGCACTGTTACTCAATTGCCTGTCAGAATTTAAATTTGAAACTGGGGAAGGGGAAGAATACTAATCCCTGCTTCTGTAACTATTTTAGCATTTTATTCAGTTAGTATTTAATAAAAACACTGTTTCAGGGCTCTTACCCATGAGGTGAATGCTGTAACTGTTCAGCTTACAAAGTCAACTATAGCACCATACCAAACCTGTCATGCATTTCTGCTCCTCCTCCTGCAACTCTTAACAGCTTTGCCACACAAAGGCAGAGCGCTAAGGAATGGAATCCGTGCCGTGCTGAACACCGTACGCATCCAGCAGGCTGTGAAGTCACAGGCCTGGGCATCCAGCGGGATTAGACAGCAGTTTGCCATTCCAAAGCACCTCAGTTCCTGACTCCTTTGCTGGGCAACCTCTTTGTTGTCTCCTCTGCTTTTTTTCTCAATTTTGTCACACAAAGAACAAATGAATTAATGAAATGAATTATCTGAACATTTCTCAGCATAGCTGGGTAACTACAGAGGGAGGAAGATTATCAAGAGCCATCAAATCCATTTTCTAATACAGAACTTCAGGGGAACATTAAGTTATCTTGATGGCCATAATACTGCTCATCTGAATTAAACTTGATATGTGGATGGGTAAAGTTTCTCTCATAAAGCTAAAGGTTAATATAACAACAGAACAACGCAAGGGCCAATGAACGTGAAGTCTTTGGGTGAAATTCACTTCAACTCTGTGAAACGTGAAAAATTTAGCTTAGAAACCTTTGCCAGCCATTATGAGTAAACAATAAGACCTATTCCAGCGAATTTATTGTGATCTCTCATAATGTTTTCTCAAACGACAACAAGCTGTAGTAAAGCCTACCTTGTGCCTTCTTGACAAGACGGCTTTTATGTCCAGGTTGCCATCAGAGTTTTCACACTCTGCTGCTACAAGTGTTTATGCCGCTGTCAGCCATGTTTACACCAAAGTGTTGGTGGTAAATGGCTAAAGCCACTTGAAGATTATTTTAAAGTCTTTATCTGCTTTTAATTAAAAGAAATTTCTTATTTGGCTCTTCACTTTTAGCAAGTAAAATAATAACTATTAGCCAATCTTATGGAGATTCAATTCCAATATATTCCTACGTTTCTATTTTTTAAAAAATTCTACAAGACAGAATTCTTTCTACCTACAGACTTGCATATTTTAATCTAATGCAAAAAATGGGGAAACTGAAATTAAAAACTACACTGAAAATGCTACCTTCTGTTTGCATAATGGTTTTAAAATAGAAACACCTTTTTGAACAAACTTTGCCCTACCTAGTTTTCTCATTTTCTTCAGTTTTCTGTGCAGATGCACAGTCACTCTGATCCAAATCCTGCTTAGTAAGTTTTCATTAAAGATCATAACTGCTGATGTCACCTTAGAATGCTACATCATTTTGGTTTTGTGTTCATTTAGAAACGATGCGAATGACCAAGCTGCTCTTCCATCTCTATAATGGGAAATCAGCAAGGCCCAGTTGTCTTAAGCAAACATAACATGCTCGGTGCTTTACAGCGAGTCTTCGCTATTTCAGTGAGTCCTGGGTTTCCTTTTGCCAGGGAAAGTGGGTTTTGTTGTATTTTTTTACCTCAAGTGTATCATCAGGCAATCAACTAAGCTGAGTTTAATGGACTAGTTCAAAAAGGAAGTTTTCTGTTCTCTATGTGTTTATACATGATCTAGAGTGAAGAGAAATATTTTACTCTAGTAAAAAAAATTAACATTAGTAAGATATTAGCATTTTTAAGCCACTCTCAGGATTCTGAAGCCCTAACCACAATTTCTTAATATTTGAATTGAAACGTTGGAGCCAGCTTACCAGCCTGAGAACATGTCAGTAAACTATTCCCACATCAACTGCTCGGAATCAGTGAAGAAAGAATCCCACCAGTGCTGAATTAAGTGTAGGGGAAAGGACTTTTCTATTTGGTAAAAGGAAACAATTAAAATTAGGACAGAGGGAGGAATGCAAAACAAGCTTTCCTTATTCACTCAATACTTATGAAGAGATTTTGCAGTAACTTAATAGGCAAAGGAAAGATTATCACCCACTCAAAAAAGTGTTTGGGGAGACAGAAGAATGTGTTGTATTTGGAAGAGGAGCAGATACTAGAGTCTATGTCCCAAAAAAAAAGAGTGGCCTGGAGTTAAGTTAATGAAGAAAGGAGATCCATCCCAGCCAAGAGGAGAATTATGAAAGCACAAGGAGCCAAGCTCTACTCTATACAGATGAAAGCAAAAAAGCCTCATCCAGTCTTTAGTGCTAAATAGGATCTGTGATTTTCCTTTATTTACTTTCTAGCTATAAAAAGGAAAAGTGAAATATTTGCATGCCTTACTATTCTGTACTCACTCCACTGGGGATTCATCTCTTTGAGCTGATTCCTGGAAGTCAGCCAAGGGGTCTACACAGAGTCATTGGTTACAGTGACACAGCTCAGTTTGCACTTGATGCTCTGAAGATCCTGCGATGCGAAATGTTCAGAGGTGTAATCTCTCTCTAGTGATAAGTCACTAACACACTTTGGTTTCCAACCTGTCCAAATACCTGTCTTTAATTTGCCTTTGCCCTGAGGGGTTTTATGTTTGTTTTTATTATGACAGTTCAAATTTTATGAACTATTTAAGAATATATTTAGCTATTCAAATAAAAAACAATTAGGAGACTGAAAAAAGTAATTACAACAGTAAAGGTCATACACAGTTCTTCAGGAGTTCAGACATGGAACTTGTGAAGATAGTTCTATCTATGGGAATAAGCTAAAGGCATTTCTGCAACTTGGAGGGTGCCAATTTACTCTGGACAACTGTGGTAGTATCTGGAACAGAGATATAATATCACAAGAGAAGGGGCTATGGAGCACAGCAGTTTGGTTACAATTCTAAAAACTGTGCACTTTTAATACATAGCCCAAAATATATATAATACAAGCTATTATACAGGAAGTGTTTCAACCACTATAAAAAACATAACAGAAGAGAAATTTTACCAACAGTTTTAAAGCAGCAGAAGGGCCACTTCCAAGAACACAATCTCCTCCTCTGTTCTCCTCTACTAAATAAACGGTTTCTTTCCCCTCCTATGCTATATTTAAAAATACAGCTTCAAAACCAAAGCCAAGATTTGTTCTGACTAGTTAAAGTGATACAGCTGGTTAATTTGTTTGACACATTTCTTCTTTAACACAGATATCCTTTGGTGAAACATTAAAGGCGCACAATCATATAAATCAGCACACTGAAAAAGGAGAACATGTTTAGTATTACTGTTCTTTTTTGCTAAATTTGCTCAAGTTGGTCAAGAAAATAAGCTGTTTCACTTGCTGTACTTAGGATGTTACCATGCCCTTGTCTAACAGGGCACTGTGCAAGGGCTCAGGAGACTCATTCTCTTCCTGGCACATCCAAACTTCTGCTGGACACCCTGGTAAGAGCAACTTCCACAACTCTCTGCCTCTGTTTTCCTCTCTGTAGAAAACAGGAATTAAATAACCTCCCTGTAAAGCACTTTGAGTTACACATCAATGAGAGCTACAGCAGCGCTTGGAAATTTCAAACAAAAATGTCTTCAGTAAAACTAAAAAAAAAAAAGAAGAAAGAAAAATGCTGTTGTTTCTGTTGAAAATGTAGTTGACGGAAAGGAAATGGTTTTGTTCAAAATACACACATGGGGCACATATAGCTCTGACACTGCTTGTTTAAATAAATAAGGCAGGGATCAAAGTCCCGAAAAATTTTTACCTTTAATTTTAGAGAATTAAGTTTTTCCTCCCTTAGGTGTTCTCTTAACATCTCTCGGTGAAGCCTCTCCTGTTCCAGCGCAAATTCTCCAAGCGTGTACTGGCGCACACTGTTGTGGCGGGTGGACATTCCCAGTGTGCTTCCTCCTTGGCTGGGAACACTGGTGAAGCCTTGTCTTCTCGTGAAGTAATACACAGTAACACAGTTAAAGTGGACATTTTTTGTTCTCTTCCGCTTCTCTCTCTTCAGGATTGAAGAAGCTAGAACAGATGCAGATTACAGTATGAAGAACTTCCAGTCATACAGCAAATTTGTCACTTGTGTAGTTCTATTTACCTTAATGGCACCTATGTACAGACTGAAGTTCAGAGGTCTGCAGTCTAAATGAGGAAATAACATTAGAAATATTTACCATCTATGGAAACCTAGAAGCCATTATAAACTGCTATAATAATAAACAGAACAGAAATTTAGAACATTATAAAAATATTTTATCCTTTTACCAAGGAAGCAAATAAGTCCTAGCAAAAGAAACTCTTTTCACAGTGTCATCTCCAAGACAGTGATCCACTGACTTCTCCTCCTCAAACCCCTGTGAAGAAAACAGCGTTGCGTATGACAGCAGTGAGAACAGCAGACCGTGTCTCTCATAGGTCTCTGTACCCATTACTATTCCGTCAGCAAGGCTTAGCTGTAGAGATCCATAAATACATCTTTAGGCATAGGATCACATTGGCAGAAAAGATTTCTATCTCTTGTAATCTGAAGTGTGATAAATTAGCATTAGAAAAACTATAAAGGCAATATTTTTAGTGTTACAGACTGTCTCAGAAATTCATACCACCATAATCGGAGAATAATATTGGAATAATGTGATTAACAATCAGATCCACTTCCTTTTTCTTCACCTTCATCCTTTCTGCTGCTATGCACTGAATACGTGTGTATATATATTCTAATGTGTCAAATTTTGACAAGAAATTTAATCTAGTCCTGTCTTATTATTTTCTGATTTCCCTTCCACTTGTACTCAGTTTTTCTTATGCATATATGCAGTAGCATATGAAATGGATTTGTTTAAAAACAAATGCCAAAATTTAACTGTTAAATGTTGTTCTTATTTCTACAGACATTTAATAACCCCTTCCAACAACACTGGTCTGTTGTTTCTCACTGGTAACAGTGGTGAGCCTTTAGAGAAAAAAACAAACCAAACCAAACCAGAAAACCCACAAGCATTAGAGAAAGAGATTTGATTTTTAAGATGAGCAGCCTGATTTACTTGCTTTATTGCAAAATGACAATAGGATGTTGAGACTAATTCCTAATTGCTTTGCAGTTTACAGGTTACAATTGGACAGGTGTGAATGAAAGACCTAATTGCCAGAATTCAGGTAGTAAAATGATTTAAAAGGTGTCTGACCACGCTTGAGAGACTTGGAACCATTCTGTAAAAGCAGTAAGAGCAACATGATGTACACTGTTCATCTAACGTTGCACTGTCTCTAGAGTTTGGAAGTGCTTTGTCTTCAGCACTGGTTTTGTAACAGGTCTGGTTTATTGACACAATTAAAACATAGTTAATTCTCTAATATTACTATGTAGTGAAATGTTAATCAGCACAAATGTAAAAGCCCCAAACTTTTACATGAAGTAATTCAGTCCAAAACCCAGCATAATCTACCTAACTATATTTAAAAAAAAGTATATTAGAAAATATAGTCCTGTAACCAAATTACAGACAATATGCCCTACTGACATAATCATAAAAGCTTGAAGCAGTGTTATTTTTCCTCAATACTGTGAATAACTCTATAGTCATCTCTTCTGCATTACTGCTAGGAAGTAGTCAGAATATATTCATAATTATGAGAATGATGTTTACAAGAGCAGATCAGGCAAAGATTACAGGATTTTAGTTGATTACCTAAAAACATAGATTAGGGATGTCAGTGAGGGGACTGGAGAATTGCAACCACCTCAGTAACAAAGGACACAAAGGAAGCACAGTTGGCACCACAAAGGCACTATGTTCTTGCCCTCCTATACTTCATATAATCTCTGAGCAGAGGGCTGCCTAAATGTAATCTCAAAAAAATTGTTATTAGATATTGAATGGAAATGTTGAACATTTTCCAACATCAGGTACAAAGTGCTCTATAACTCATTCAGTCCTTTTGCTCCAAGCCAACCAAAACTTAGATTCTCAGACCATCTTATCGACAGTCAGGGACATACGTTATTTTGCATGCACTGTACCTTAAATAGCATGTTCAAATAAGTTGTAATTACTGCTAAGGACACTGCTTAACTCAAGACAGAAGGACATACAAAATACATATATTCTGATATATCAGAAAGCACAAACATATGCCCAGACAAAATTTACCAACATTACACAACTAGCAAGCTCCGTTCAGAATGAGGGGCACTGCAAGGCTTGCAGGCCTCTTTGGAGCCAGTGCCAAAGGTTTTCCCAGGAAGCAAAAGCTTGTAATCTAAAAACGTATCCAAAGAGAGTGCAAACACCACACTTATCCTGAAGAGATCTAGTAACAGCTTCCTTTCTGGTCCAGTCTTAAAAAAGTGCTTACATGCCATCTGCCTGAGCAACAAGTGATATCAGTGGATGCCACTGGCATCTGTTCTGCACAAAAAGGGCAATATTGACTCCAGGCACCGTCTGTGAGGCTGAGATGTGGTGTTTGAGCATCTGCTGGACACACACTGGCAACAGAAACTAGGTGTTTTTTGGAAATTAACACCATCATCTTGGGTCTAGCAGTTCATGGCAAGTGAGTGTGCCAGAGGGAACAGGAATATTCATCATCACCTAAAACTGTCCTATGCATCACACGTGATCTTTAACACATTTATATACAAGTCTGATATATTCCATGCAAGGAAAAATATACTGCATTCTCATGTATTTAAACAATTAATACAATTTTTAGTTCCATGTTTCAGGATTATATGGAATTAAATATTTTTGACGGATACTTTAAGTATTGGAATGCATAAAATATATCAATTATCAGAAGAAAGGATGATACTGTTAAGAACATTACTGCTACAGAATCATCTCTTAGATCTGAAAAAGGTCTTCAGACACAGACATCTTCAAACAGCACCGTCAGAATTACTCATCTGAAATAATATCAGCTGCAGAAATGCTGATTTTTGGCATTTGACTTTTGAGTGGCTCAGTTTCTGGGTTTGGCAGAGCAGAGCCCAAGTTAATAAGCTACTTGCAACTGGCATCCCCCTCAGGGAGCCACGTCAGGCCCTGTGGGATCATCAGCTCCCTGCCATGCAGAAGCAGCTGCTGCAGCTCCAGGGCTGTTCCTGGATGCAGCACAGGCCCATCAAGCAGCACTTCACCCCAACTAACAGCCATAGCACATGTCAAATGCACCACAGACCATTTATGGCAAAACTGGCAATTGTCTGTAAACAAAACTTCTAAAGGTAAGACCAAAAGAATTAAAGGAAATAGCAAACAATTGTTTAACCCAAGCATGGTTAACCCATCCTGGAAACACAACCTGCTCTTTGTGCTTACCCTTTTGCTATCTTCTTCATCATGTGCTTGCACACATACACAGTAGAATACATTTATTGATCTTTTTCTCAGTTACTAACCCCTCTCCCTCACAACAATCCTCATTATCCACAGCAGTTATAGTTTATTTCATGACTACCTATGATATTTCTGCCATTTCTCTTTAAGCACAATTCCTGGTTTACACACTTCTCTGGCTATTGAACATACAATGAATCTCTTAAGGTTTCCAAAATTAAAGAACGCCTGTACGGTGAGCCAGAAACCCGCAGAATGGCAGATATCACCTTTTTTTTTAATCACAGCCCTTCATCTTTCAGTATTTCAGTACGGTCTTTTTTCAGTCATTAACTGTAGAACAGAATAGATATAATTGTTCAGCAGTCATTCAAAAAATTGAGATTTCAGTGATTTATTAATAACATTGCACATTGACATGGAACAAGCTTTGCCTAATTCAAGACAACCTTTTTCTACACATTACCCTAACCCTAGTCCCCCTCCCCCTCCAAATTACACCGACTAAGGCTTGACTCAGTAAACCTGTCTTAGCCAGCCTGTGGTTTACTAGACACAGTGAGACCAACTGTCGAAAGAATAGAAATAGAACAAACACCATGATGGTTGTTTGCGTAAGTGGTAAATGATATACATAGTTCAGAACAACTTCCTGAATTGGGCCACTAAGTCATAACTTTTACTACCATCATTTTTATTAAAATGGTTGCAATTTAAAATGGTAATATTTCATCTGTCAAAACAAAAAGTACTATTTTTATCGCCCAGTGGCTAACAGTAATGGCATCGAAGACTAATTGTTCCTCAGTTGTTGTTTTGGTTTTTTTTAAGCTAGTACTAGTAGGTACTTGATCAAGTGCATTAAATGGATTTTTCCAGATACAGTGCATCCTGTATGTCTACATGAAGCAGGAGGCCCCAGTAATTCATTTTTCAAAGATATTCTAAA
This sequence comes from Nesoenas mayeri, assembly GCF_963082525.1. NCBI lineage: Eukaryota > Metazoa > Chordata > Aves > Columbiformes > Columbidae > Nesoenas > Nesoenas mayeri. The sequence continues at coordinate 24,734,543 of NC_137545.1, forward strand.
AATAAAACTTAAAAGTCAAAACTGAAGAAAGTAGCAATGTAAAAAAAAATAATAATAATAATACAGCTTTCATGAAAAAAACAACAGCCTTAAAGAAATAAACCTGTTCTGCAAAATAGCTTCCATGGCTGCTGTTCTTTCTCACTTAGGCTGCTGTGTCACATAGATCTCCATCACAATGACAATTAATGGGAGATGGGCAAATATTACAAATAGCGGTTTGACAATAAAACTTCCCTGTCAGATTCATCCTGGCTAAAGTACATTGTACAAAGCATTGATCTCTGCTGGAATTCTGTCACCAAACACAGCAAGTGAGAAAACACTTTCTGGGTTTGGAAAATGACTCCTCAACAAAGAAGGTAAAAAAAAAAAAATGAGAGCCATTCCAGTCATGTGAGGTTAGAGAATAAAGAGGGGCCTTTGTTCATCAACAGCTAATATAAAAGGGAATGAAGCAATTTATATGGGAGAAAAGCTTAAATGTATGTCTAGAGGAATATGTGAATAGATAAGGGTGAAGAAAGCTGTAGCAATACACAGATTTGTAATTTTTGTAATATATTAGTAATGTATTTGTATCATAATATCATAATATATGGTTAGAGATTGTCTCCTTAGCGTTGTAGTTATATGGAAGTTATATGGAAGAAACCATCCAGTCCTTCTGCTAAGTTAGTTTCAAACAATGGTTGCCATCACCTTATTCCTACCAACAGGCTCATAATTACAAGATTTTTTGCAAGATCATCTAGTTCCAACCCCCCTCCCATGGGCAGGGACACCTTCCAGTAGGCCAGGTTTGCTCAAAGCCATCTTACCTTACCTTACCATACTGCAAATAAAATTTATTTTTTATTTTATGTATTATTGGGAAACTGAAGAATTTTATTACTAGCTCATTTTTCACAAGTTATTCAAAGCTAGGTATCAGCAGCTCTCTAACTTCTCAAGTTGTGTGCCCTTCTTTCCTGTCCCTTCCCCCTACCAAGATGTTTTCAAAGCATTGACTGGAAAGCCGGCAGCAGCGGGGTCCCAACTGAGCCCTGCGGACAGGGCTGAGCTGTCTGTCTGTCTATTTGCTGGCCCTCCCACCCTCCGCAAGCAGCCGAGCTAGGACGGCCCCAGCACAGGGACAAAGAGGGAGGACACTGGTGGGTAGCACCTGCACCCAACATCCCCAGCCACTGCCTCCTGCCACAGCTGTGCTAAAGTTCTGCAGGTGCTTCTGGTGCCCCTTCCTTTTCCACCTCAAGCTGTATTTTCTGCTCTCTCCCCTGAGCATAACCATTGTTTATCTACTTGTGAACTTAGGAAAAATTAAAGACACAACCCCCCCAATTATTTCCACATTTGTCAAATTCAGGTTTATTGTATTTATTTATTTATAATATATTTCTCATGTTTTGGTAACCATGTCATCATGGGCCCACCCAGCTCCCAAATTCCAAGAAAAGTAATTCTCCAAAGAAGAAAACCAAAATATTTACACCAGCAGTCCACTGTATTGTTATGAGAAACATCCAAGTCTCATTTATACATAAATAAATTATAACTGATGAAATAGGTAAGCAACAGTAATGAGGCGCTGGCAGACTGAAACAAAGTTTTCCTGAATTGCTCTAACATACACATAATGCACTAGACAGCTGCACTTCTCATTCCCTTTCGAACATCCTCTTTTTGCTCTCCAGGCTGTGCAGCTGCAGCAGTGTGACACTGGTGAAAGACAGAGCGTTTCCCTCTGGGCATTTCTGGCCAAAACAATCTGAACCCCCCTACCTGGGAAGAGATCCCACTGTGATTGTATTCGTCAGGGAAATGCAAAGACTACTTCCTAATTTTACAAAATCCTGATAAGAATGACATTTTAAACCCATCATGTTTTTCAAACATTTTTTCCTGACAAAACTGGTAGTTCTTTGATTATGAAACATAAACAATCTCAGTTCTGGCTGAACTCCAAAACATAAGCATTTTCTTCTGCTGCCTCAGCTATTCTCCTGATGTTAAAGACACATTAAAATAAATGTGAACCATATGGCCAGCCAGCAGATTACTAGCGCTCTTGCATCCGTGAGGGCAAAGCAATTCATTGTCACCAGTGCAAAAATATCTTCAACACATGAAAACTTCAAAACGATGGAAAAAATGTGTATGAAGCAGCCTTTTGGACTAAGGCTCTATTTCAGACAAGAGGAAATGCTGCTTTTCTTATACTCCACTACACATTTGTCTGCTTTTTACATACTCTTAGTGCCATATAAACCACTATGGCAAGACGGATTAACACCACTTTCCCCCTGCTCCGTGACTTTCCCACACGGTGTTTCATCAGGTTTAACACCACAGAACAGCAAAGCCTAATCCATCACGGTAATCCAGGTCAGAACATCACTTACAAAAGCAGCTCACTTCGCACCTTTCATAGAAAACAAAAACCCGGGAAGAGGTCATATTCCAGAAACTACTTCTGTCTCCTATCTCTCTTTCTACCCCAAACTGCCTCCCAAAAGATGCTTTTCTAAGAGTCTCCATACTCTAAATTTACAGATTTTAAATGCTTAATGAAGAAACATTTTTCCTACATGCCTAGAAATCCACATTAAGAGGAAATGCTGTGACATACAATATGCCCTCCCAAAGAAACACGTGGACTTGAGGACAGGGAAGTATTTTCTAAAATACATTTGAACCTGGAAACGTTGAAGAGAACTGCATACTCCGGTGTAAATTGAGTATTGGAAATTGGACAGGACAGGGACCACGCTGTGGAACAGCAACACCTATTGTAGCAGCATTTCACTGCTCCATCCTTTGGGTACCTTCCTCTTTAGTAAAGCCACAGCTAAATTCACCTCACAGGAGAGGCTTAATGGGAATACTTGCCTAATGCTAGATTTATTTATGTCACATTTAAAACCGTTTTTGAAAAATACCAGCTCACAGACACGTTTGACATGAATAGGAGAGGTTTTTCATTTGTACTTTGTTAAACATTTAACCTGTCAGAGTTTTGCCTACAATCTCACAGAAATGTTAAATTCTTGGGATGCATGCTAAAAGCTGGAATTTTACTGCTAAAATTTCAGTGAAAGCTTTAATTTTACTTCCTCAGCAAACATAATCAGGCTGCAGGGAGAAGTGGAGATGGTTAACTGCTCTCTGCCTCGCCATTTACTCTACATACCAGCTGCTGTTTCGTAGATGATTATTCCTGACCTTGGCCCCAGATTCAAACAGTGTGATGAGGAAAGCCGCTACCATGGATCCTTGCAGGACACCCGTGCATAATAATTGTATTTGCTGAATTCTCCTAGGACACTACAGGCAATCCTTTTTCCCATCTTGTGGGTGACGTCTGTGAACAGTCATTTGATACAAATTCAACTACTCATTCATCTGTCCTGACTTCGCTTTTTTTGTCATGAACACCTTCAACAAAAAGAATTGGTTCTCTAAGCCAACAAAAATATCATGTAAGGTAAACACTGTCTCTCTGTTTGTAGAGTACATGAAATGCACTAATTTATAGGAGAGAACTTTGCAAAACTATAGAAATAGAATTAGTTGCACAAAACCTTCTGAAAACCAGGGGGAGCCTGCCTCCTCACCCCTCTTTACGTTTTTAAAAATCTCTCTCTACAATAGTCATTATTCAAGATGAAAGTCAGCAGGTAAAACCTTGTCATGGCATACTCTGCCCTGTCATTCTGTATAAGTATTTGAACGAAAATATTGCACTACATCACACTGAATTTCTTTGCATTTCTTAGTTTTTACTGCTCAGATGATCTGACTGATTTGAAAATCAAAACTGAGAATCTCTCAACCTGTTTGCATTTCATAACGCAAACTGACAAATAATGACAAGAACGCGCTCCTCATTAACAAGGAAATTCCAAGCCTGGTTTCAGGCAATATAAATAATTGCATGAAAAAAAGAATGTCTGTATTTACCTACATCTTCTAAGTGTTTTCCCATAATAAACCAGCATCACCACTTCTAACTCCTTTACATTTCTACCATTAATCAGCAATTAACACACAGCTTAAGCTCAAAGCTCATGCAATGTCTTGTGCTATTGACCTCACACCAAATAAAACTTCATCCTTCACATAAAGATATTTTAAGAGAAGCTAGACCTTCATGAAGATTTCAAAGGATTTGATACCCTCTTCCAAGCTCTGCACAGCCACATAGATGAGGCAATCTCAGTATGTTAGTGACTCCAGAATATTCCAACATTCCTCATTATCTTTAACGACAAAATAAAAAGATGGTGGCAGCATTTAGAGACCCTTACTGACCAGCCACATTCATAATGCACGTAAGGCATCCAGTACTCTTAAAGACAGCACCTTAATTAGCAGAACAACAGGACCTGATTACAGCTGTCTGCAGGACAACCTTGCTGGACAGTGATAATGTCAATGGCAAGACACAGACAACCAATGGAAGATAGCAACTAGACTGTGTGATGGTTCTACCTCCAGTTGGTGAAGATCACCTTATCAGATGAGCTGGTGCTGGAGATTCATCTATCTTTGCAAGTGGAGAAGCCTTTGCAATAAAGGCATTAATCTGAAAGTTTCAGCTAAACCACACTGAAGCTAAAACAGCAACTTAAATTTGAGAAAAAATTCTCAGTGAGGGTGACAGAGCACTGGAACAGGCTGCCCAGGGAGGTTGTGGAGTCTCCTTCTCTGGAGACATTCAAAACCTGCCTGGACATGTTCCTGTGCAACCTCACCTAGGCTTTCCTGCTCCAGCAGGGGGATTGGACTAGATGATCTTTTGAGGTCCCTTCCAATCCCAAACATACTGTGATACTGTGATGAAAGCCACAGCTCCTCAAAGTATGTTTCTTAAAACGTGCATCTGTGATCACGTGGTATGGGGAGATTTTACCAGCACCGAAGTTCAAGAGACAGGACTTAATGATGTCTTCCCAGGTCTTTCAATTGCATGCAATTCTGCAACTTAAACTTGGATATTTGTCTTTATCAGAAAAACAGATCAAGGATTTAGGGGCAGGTACCTCCGCAAGGCAGGAAGAATCTCCCACACCTGAGCTGGAGTGTAGAACCCAGTGTCCCTCAGCACACAGATGCAGAAGCTGTCAGGGCACTGTACTGACATCCTGAAGGGCAATTCCAAAGACAGCTTGCTGTGGAGCCGACGAAACACGGCAGCGGGGTGCCCTAGCTCCCTGGGGCCCTTTAAAGGAGCTGAAACGGCATTGGGTGTCCTCCTACCCTGTATGCCATGAACCTCTACAGAAAAATATAATAAATACTCTTAGTCCTGACTGATATGGCATATGCATGCTTGGACTGCTACTTGAGGATGAGCATCTCTCTTTCTGATATGGAAGAGGGGCTGTGAAATGGGACAGGTAAGTGGACTATTTAGTAATATGCTTTAGCATCTATTGAGGTACATCTGTAGTGTGACTAACAGCCTGCTGAATCAAACGGAAATGACCTCAATAGACTGAGAAAAGTAAGTAAAAAAGATGGCAGGTATTATATCTGCCAGTGGTAATGAAGATACTCCATCACCATTTAATGAGAGAATGAAATATGTGCAGATCTATATACACACATACCTGACCAAATACTACCTTTATTTATTTTTTTGTTATGAACCTGGTAGCATTTGCTTATGCTTTACAGACTGTAATTTCATTTCCTGACTCAGAAGAAGACACCTGTAATGTAGGTTAGGGATTTATTTGGGATTTTTGTTGCTGTCTTGATTTAAATGAATATATTGTTACAGAAATTCTGTACTTATCCCTGTGTAGTAGTCACAACGGAGAGCCCTCAGGGACATCTCAATCATGTATTTTCTGCCATCATGCTACAGGGTTAATTGCTGAGATCAAATTTGTCTTCTGGTGGTTCTGCTGCACCTGAATGATCCACAGCAGCTCTGTGCCTCATTAGCTGGCAGGTTAAACTGACCTTAAGCTAATGGAGCAGGACAGCTGAAAGATTCTTGTTTATCAGACCCAATACGTATTGTTTCAAGGGTTGTGTAAATACTGAGATGCATCAGCTATTCTAGATAGATTTATATGCAAACTGCCTGCTTGCTGAAGCACTGAAAGAGCTGTAGCTACAAGTGATTAAAAAAATCTTTGTCAAGTCAATTGGAGAGACTTAGAGGGCCACGTTAGGCTTTTTCAAAAGCTCAGTTAAAGAGCTAACATACAGATCTCAGTGGTGACTACAGGTCACCCACGACCTGCACATTTCCAGTCAATAAAAGAGAGTTTATACTGAACTTCAGATTTACTTATATGAAAACAGACCAGAAGGAAGACACTACACAAGATCTGACAGTGTCTCACAAACTAGAAATGGTAAAATGTGCCAGGAAATGGTTTAGAAAGATATCCTCCATCATCAACGAGGTACTCACGCATTTAACACAAGCAAAGAATCTAGCCAGCTTTTTTTCTGCACTGGCTCTTTTCACTCTGTTTACTGAAAAAGTCTCACAGAACTCTTCCTTTCCATAGGCACTTAAAAGTGCAGATTCAAATATTCAACATAGGAAAGCTTCCATCTTTTATTTTGGGAGATTAATGTGTTTAAAAAATGAACAAAGCACCTTTCAATGTACACTGTTAACAGTTTCATTATTGTACAACACATCTGCATGTAGTTTTCCAGTGAGCGTCACTTAGTAGCTCTGTAAGTCACCTGTACTCACGAGATACGAACACTGACAGTTTCCATGTATTCTGCTTTGACAAGACAGGGCTGAGAACCTCAGTAGGATCAATTCATTTTTAACACCTCCTAAAACTGAAAATACGCTTTTTTCAAATAATAGGTAAATAAAAATAGAAGTTAAAAACAAAAAATGAAGTACATACATTGAAAAGTGCTCCTGCCCCAAAGAGCATCCAACATCACACACACAAGTGATGTCAACCAACTGATACAAACCAAAATAAAAACAAATCCTGTGCATATAAAAAATTCACCAGTTGCCTATTTAAAACATGCTTTCTGGAATCAGTGCACACAGACTCAAAAAAAATGTGAGGATATAACAAAATAAAAATCCAATCTCAAAAACCCCTGTTTTTTCTAGAGCTAGTCGGTTATCAAGTTAGAAACATCTTTCAGTGTTTGTCAAGTATCTTTACTCATTTCATTTTAAATATCAACATGATTAATTTTTATTGCAAACACATATTAACTTTTCTTATCATACATCATCACTGAGACTCACCTTTTTAGTGCAGTAGCTCTTATATATAGCAGATGTGCTTAAGGCTAACTAGTGATTTTTCTAACACTGCTCAATTGGTAGATGCTGATTGTGTACACATATAAGTAACTGGGATGCTTTAATATTAAGAAAGAAGAAGAAGGTGGAAAATCTCACTTGCAGCATTTTAACAATAAATTAACAAATCTGACTTCCCTATCATGTGCAACATGGAGTGTCCTTGGTAAAGTTACAAAATAATGGTGCATGCTGGAAGAGAATCTGGATGCAAGATGCAAATAATTAGGTAGGGATCAAACTCCCTTTCTATTCTACACTTCATCTGAGCATCGACATCCTCTATTTTCTTACCAATAAAAAAGTATCACCTTTATCAAGCTCCTGCAAGTACGCTGCATTACAGTAAGAGCAAAGCAGAATGTTATACGCTGCATTTCAGTGGCACAGAAAACTGTCTCTGGAAGTCTTCTCCTTGAGGACCTTGAGATTTGCCTATTCAAATGTAGCACCAAGGCCACCTGTTCAATTCTTTTCTTCCCAAACTAGCCTCATATAATACTGGGATGATTCTGTATTGATTTCTTGGAATTTAGGCTGCTGCATCTTTCTAGGTCCTTAAACAGCTGCAGAAGTTAAAAGATCACATTGCCACCAAGCTATTTCTTAATAGTACTAAAGACATTTACCAGGTCACTTACTCCTTTGTGGCATTTCAATAAAATAGTACTGCATCATAAATATGATACACCACATCAAGACTGTCACATGTAAACACATTTGAAAAGTTGTGCCTGCGTAACGGAGGGTTCCATACTAGAGCCAAGATGATCTGGACCCTCACATCCAAATCCTAATTCAAACTGCACAGCAGCATTTGGCAAATAAATCCATTATACGAACATTCATTTCGCATGCTACAAACATGATTTCTAGGCACAGTCTAAACCACACTGTTATAAAGATCACCTACTCCTTAGCCCATAGTCTTAAGAAAACAGCTTTACAGCCACTGACTCCAGTGGGGAGATCTATGTGCAGCAGAGTTGAAGGCGGCAAACCACTGCTTTTTAAAACATGATGTTCACTATTAAAACTATAAAACCACCTAAAACAAATACCATAAACTGCAAATATAAGACATAAATTCATTCTTCCTACATATATATGCTGCACATAATATACCTAGCTTTACTAACTTAAAAACAAATTCTTATCTGCACAGGAAACCATTGCCTGGTACAGAGATACCGTCCCCTACATGAAGAATAGAAGCTATTGTATTAATGTGGCTATACACCATGTTCCTCAATTCCAAATAAAAGAAAGCGTATTATTTTCTTTGGAGAAGAACTCTCACAATACAATACTGCAGACAGCTGACAGCTACACTACACTTATCTGAGGAAAATAAACAAATTTACCTAAAACACTTCTCTACAGTACCTGTTTAAAATACCTCAAGCACAATTCCCAGTGTTAACTACAAACAGCTACATAATTCAAACAGCAATAGGCAGGGGCTTCCAAGTGACTTCAAATTTTTACAATGACAAATAGCTTTATATAGTTAACAAGGAGACAAAAGTGTGCAAGTTTGCTAAGTTGTTTTGAGCACGTCACAAACTGAATACCACAAAAAGTCCATTTTATCCCCTGTTCAATTTAAAAGCATCATATTTATCTAACCACAAAATTCATTTTGAGCAACAGAAAGAATTATTTAGATACACAACTTTAGTACTTACGAGTAAAATGATTAGAAGTGGATGGATTAACACTATCACCACTGTCAGCACTTTCACTGCTAGAAATGTCATCATCTGACTCCCTCACAGAGGAACAAGGTGAGGAGCCATCAACTTCTTCAAATTTCCTCTTCAAAATTCCACTCATCACTGCAATGCTGTCACATGCACCTGTAACAGGAACAGAGACAACAAGGCACTGAAACATCCAACTGCAGAATATTCAGTCATAATATCCAAAGACATTTTTAATTAGAAGTATCAATAAGTTGCCACTTCTGGTCTTGAATAACCATTTAGTATGAAATAGGATATAATTAATCAGAAAACAGTGAGGACACAAGAACTGAAAAAACCAGCAAAGTCATACTCTAACTTGACATTGTACGGAGATGGTTATTTTGCTAGAATAATGTGTAACACCTTGGTTCCAGGAAGTATTTTTCCTATTTTGATGTCAATAGCATCCCTGATTTCTAGGTTATGTTGTGAAATTTCCCACAAGGAAAAAAATGGGAGTTTCTTTTCAAACACCCTCCCTTGGCTGCGACAGGAGGAAGAAATGTTCATAATCAGGGATGAAATTAAATAAGAAGAAACCACTCTGAACACTACAGTTCCCATTGCCAAATATATGTGACCTAATCAGTGTTCACATCACCCCTATAAGAAATCCATCTAGTAATTCCAATATTACAGACAGATAAAAGACAACGAAGTCACAAAGACCATATACGAATTTAGTGCTCAATAAATGCCTCAAATTCAGAAACTCTCCACTCCAGCCAGAGACACCAATTGCTTCCCAAACTCTCTCCTTCCCACATTAAGAAATTAGATGCCCAATATGCTCCTGGGGTTGAGTAGATTATAAAGCAAAGTATTCAAGCAGAAATTTAGCATCAGAGGTAGAAATATAACATGAATTGCATGTGATTAATGAGAAAGTGTACCCTTAACTAATTGAGGAGAGACCAAGGACAGCTGGAGCTTGCTCAGAGGACACACAGCTGCCACCATGCAGCCTGCAGCACTGCAGAGGCAAGCGCTGCTGATACTTACCCACGCAAAAAGTTTCTCTAGGATTGCTGACATGCTAGGCTGACTGACTAGGACACACAACCTAGTGCTACGGACCTACGACAGGGTTCTACCAAATCCCACTGAAAGCAAGGAGAACGAAACAAAACAAACAAACAAACAAAAACACAAAAAACACATTAATCTCTGAAACAGAACCTTTTGAATCCCTACAGCTACCTTTAGGACTCATTAATTCCAAATCAGCTGCATTGTGCTCCACCCAGAAGCTGGACTAGATAATCTCCAGAGCCCCCTTCTAACCACCGTTTGGTTGCATGTTTAAAAAAAAATAAATCCATCAGGAAGCTAACATATGCTGGGCTAAACAGCTACTAGTAAGACCCAGTTGAGGCAGAGACTCCAGTACTGGCCATACTGTTTAACAATTAGCACATTTCAAAGTTTTGGCCCAGGCCACCTCACACTCTCCTGGAAAACACAGGTGCCAGAACTGTTCATAGCAGGCAGACTGAATGGGGGCACCTGGGTTTTCGCAGAGGGCTGACAGCTTAGCCACAGTGGACAAGAACCATTCCCTACCACTTTGCAGCAGAAAACAGAGAATGCTGTCCTTAGCCTGCACTTTTTTATCTGTTAAACTGACACAGAGGTAGTCTCAGTGATGTAGCTGCTATGTTCTGACCCTGTAAGCACAGCACTTGAGTAGATCCTCTGGTATCTTGCTCACAGTTGGTCTAGTACCAAGTAGCTTCAATATCTCCTAGACATCCTGTAGATCCCTTCAAGCCCCAACACCAGTTTGCTTCCTGGAAAGAACAACGTGACAGTATGAAGAGGTTTGCAACCAACTTCTAGCCTGATATGAAGCTAGAACAGGATAAATAACATGAAGCTGAGAGCTAAAAAAAAGGCCTATTTCAAATCATAGTTCAGCAAACACTGAAGTCTGTCTATAGGAAATCCTGGAATGGAGGTAGTAAGAATACAATGGTTTCATTCCAGTGCAACAGAAATTTAGTTCTAATCACTTGTTTTGCTTTGGTGACAAAGCATTTTACGTTGTCTGCCAGCTCCTAAGCACAGCAGCAGGGAATTATGAGCAGGTTTAAACTTGTCTTTGTAAGTAAAAACTAGAACTTATGGATAAATTATGAAACATTTTTATTATATTATTTAATTACAAGGACCAGAACAGAAGTTTTGTAATAAGGTAGTTCATTCAGCTCTTTGGAAGCAGAAGCTCTGAGAAGCACGTACACAACTACACCACGTTCAATATTCTGTCTCCAGCAGTGGTCGGTATTTAACGCTTCAGCAGAAACCAATGGAATAAGAAATCCAGCAACAACCACTGCAGATACGTGGCTCTGCTTCCTCATCCTTGCAGTCAATTTCCCCTAAGCACAAGGCTGAAATGTCGCTATATGGTAGTGCACAGCCTCTTATCAATTCATTTGACATGCTCTCCTGAGGCAACAAGTTTCATATTAGTTTATTGGTGGAAAAAAAAAATATGACAAAACACATCTCCCGAAAGTACAGCCACAGACCCTTCAGGATCACAGCAGTTTCAGTTTTTATGATATTCTGGACAGTACACAATTCAGAAATGCACCAGTGTCTAGCAGCATGCTGTACTAGATAGTACTCCAAACATACGGGTACTCCCCACTAAGGGGGAATAGCTGAAGAGAGGTCACTGAGATCTTCTTGCTGTTTATAGTGGCATTTCCATTACAATTGTCAACAGTGATGATAATGCAAGGGACGTGGTGCTATCCATTTGCTGATTGTGTGCGGAATTTGGAAATGCCTTTGTATTTGGGGGTGTGTGCTTGAAGGGAACAGTGATAGAGACAGAATCACAGAATGTTAGGGATTGGAAGGGACCTCAAAAGATCATCTAGTCCAATCCCCCTGCCGGAGCAGGAACACCCAGATGAGGGTACACAGGAATGTGTCCAGGCTGGTTTTGAATGTCTCCAGAGTAGGAGACTCCACAACCCCCCTGGGCAGCCTGTTCCAGTGCTCTGTCACCCTCACTGAGAAGAAGTTTCTTCTCATATTTAAGTGGAATCTTTTGTGTTCCAGTTTGAACCCATTACCCCTTGTCTTACCATTGGTTGTCACTGAGAAGAGCCTCGTGACACGCACCCTTTATTTATAAACATTAGTAAGGTCACCCCTCAGTCTCCTCAAAACTAAAGAGACGCAGCTCCCTCAGCCTTTCCTCATAAGGGAGGTGCTCCACTCCCTTAATCATCTTCATTGCATGGAAGTGCAGCAGTGCGTTACTCATCCCAAAGCTAAGGGGTCTGTCTGACTGCTGCAGTTGCCAGAGAGCACATGGCTTGTTACTGCCTACACTCTCAAATCTCACAGCTGGACAACCCTTAACAGCTGCTTCTGGGGAAGCCCATAAAGCAGCACAGCCTCTTGTTGACACTATTCCACTTTCAATGAGGTAACTCAAGTGTTCATCAGCCAGAACGAGGAAGAGAAAGTGAGAAAAAAAATGCTTACGTCTGAAAACACTTCTGCACTCAATTAATATTCAGATTCTTCCCAATTCTGAGTTAACGATTCCCAGAACAAGACATGGATTTCCATTAAAAGGTATCCAACTCTTGAGAGCAACATGCAGGAAACACTGGTCCCTGATACAGCCATCTTGAGTCTGCTCTGGGAACTGGTGCCACATTCCCGCGGGTAAGAAAACAAAAGCAGGGCGTGTGACGTGCCATCCTAACAGGTCCATGTTGCCGTACGACACAGTATGGCCACCACCAGTGGCAGTGACCCCTGCTCAGTCCACACCCTGCAAAGGCACAGGGACATACAAGTGGTTCATTGCTGTGTGTTGACTGAGAAACAGCTGCTGTCAGTTGAGAAACCAGTAACTTTTAAATGACTCCAATGCTCTTGTCTTTGAGTGGTTCTCAAATGAAACCCCCTTTCCTAGAAGGCTCTGCCCATCTGTCACCAAACTGCCTTCTTTAAAGGCATCTGAGCTTTTTCAGGGTCTCCCTTTCTCACTTCAAAGTTCCCCTAGCATAAAGGCCAATTCTGCACATACACAGAAGTTAAGAGATTTGAAATGCCTGAGTAACTTCATGTCCAGGTCTCCCTGGGAGCCTGAAACTTGGTGTTCTTCCAAGCAAGATGTCTAAGAGCAAAAGGAAAATAGAATATGAGTGCAGAGCATGCTGAGAAGGAAAAGGGATGGAAAGACTGGGCCAGGCCCGAGCCCATGAGTGACTGTTTATATACCTGAAGGCTGATTAATATAGTACAGCACCTGGCATGCTACCTGTGCACACTTTCTCCGAACTATGAATCTTGGCACTATTTTCTGTACAGTGAAACAGTCTCCACCTAAGCAAAGGAATAGGGTGCTCTCCACTAGGCTATAGCTTAGAGGCACCAATTACTGAACAACAGATTTAGCTTTCCAGCATCCCAGTGAGCTCCTCAGCTGTTAAACTACTGTGTAAATTACAGGAAACTCATCCAGCACCAGATCTTTACAAGAAAAATGTTCTAAGACGAAGAGTGACCTATGCTCTGTTCTTGAAAAGGAAGGTTTATGTGCCAGCCTTCAGGAATGCCAGCCTTCACTGGGCTGTGACTGTGGAGCACAGCGAGCTTCCACAGCAAACAGCTGAGCTGTGGTGCCACACTGAAGGTAACTACCCAGACACAGGGGATTAAAACACTTTGAAGCATCTAAACTAATTTCCTTGCTTTTTATTTCATAAAGCGAACATGACTTAGGGACTAGTCCTGACACCTTACTCAGAAGTAAAAGACCCGAGGTCTTCAATGACCACAGCCTATCCTTACTACATTAAAAAATGGTATTTCTGCTCAAAAAGAGTCATTGGAAGACAGAGCGTTTTACAGCCATCTCGACACTGCTAGGGAACACGTACTCCTCCCTACTTGACCTCTGCATCAGTAAATGAGCTCTACTGGCACTGTAATTTTCCTTACCTTCAAACACAATAGGATTCTGATCAATTGTCAGACACTTTAAAAGGAAATGTTTGAAAAAAACAAAGCAGATGTATTAAATAACAGGATCTCTGGGGGAATGATAGCTTGGCCTGTTCATTTTCATAATAATTTTTCTGAACATTGATCCCCCCTTCAATAAAAGACAATTAGATTGCTTTAATTTATCTTCTGGTCACCTTAAAATCAACTCTGCTCTCTCAACACCTTTAATCACATCCTTAAAACATTTTAGGTTTGCATACCACAGCTAACATAATGTCAAGATTACAATTTAAATATTTAGCCAGAACTTCCCTATGAGGAAATATACCTTATACTACACAAGGTTTGCTTTAATTGTCAAAATTTTAACACTTGGAATTAGAGTGACATAGTATTTAGTTGTAGCCTACATGCTTTCTTTCAAAAAGATTTCCAGCCATTATGACTTCAAATGCAGAGGAAGCGAAGTGTTAAGTGTGAACAGTGAGATTGCCAAGGGGATGGTCAAAAGAAATTGTTACAACAATTTAAATGGCTAAATAAATATAGGCTAAAAGTCAAGCTAAGGGTAAAGATATAAATTCATACTGCCTCTGGCAGGAATCAATTATGCTGGTTATTCTGACCTCTAAATATGTTCTTTTAGAAAGGGGAACATGAAGAGCTTGTTCTTATTCTCTCACTTTTTGCTCACTTTCTCTCACCTCCTTTGCAAATTTCATACATACCTTCACGTATATTTAAACTTGGCAAAAAATATTTTAAAAATGAAAAGTGACAAACTGTTTTATCTGTGTTAAAAAATAATAACAATTTAAAAAAACCTTGCAACTACAGTGTTTGAAAACACTCTCACTCCCAATAAATTTAAAGGAAACAGCTTGAAATTTTTAGTGGAGACTTCTCTCAAATATCAAACATGTGCCTGAGCACATGAAAATTTGACTAAATTAGTTTTTGAGAATGACAGTAAGGACTGAATAACAGCACAGTGGAATAAAACTGGAGAGAAAAACAAACAAACAAAAACCGAAACCAACTACAACCCCTCCTTTTCCTACATTAGTTGGACTGTCATCCAAAACCAGCAAGTTGCAAGTTTGCTTCACTGTTTAAAAGAAATATAAATGAAATAGCAAAGCCATGTCCTCTCATGATAACTGGATGGCAGCTATAAAGGAGAAGGTAAACAAAGCAGATATAAAATACCCACAGGTGTCCTTGAAGCTGAATGTTCCCATGCAGCAGGGATACACATCTATGCTGTGTATCTGAACACATAGCTAAGGATTTGCTTTAGCTCAGCTCACTTTGAACAAGCCAGTATGATCAGCAGAAGCAGATCAGCTGTATGAATACACCCAGATTCTCAGCAGAACTAATTTGTGAAGCAGAATGCTGCCCTAATACACTTACACCATTTGCAGTAACCCTGTGAAGTGTATTCTTAGCGTCAACAGGCAACTCTGAATTGTAAATATACATTGCTTTGGATATCAAAATAAATACACAGTAAAGGGTCATACGATTGCAAAAATAATGCTATTTGCCAATTATTCATTGCTTAGCTCTGCAAATCTTGTTAGTCTAACACAGGTTTCCTTCTGTCACACACTGGTAAAGTTTAATTATGTATACATGTTTAATATACCTTAACAAATATTGTTAATAAGAATTCATCACATAGGTAGCATGGAAAAATGGCCTTAGCTTATTATGCACCAAATCCTGCGCACAGGCAGCAGCCATTTCCGTTTCAGTATTGCTGCAGTGTTACACAATAGGCTGCTCAGCACGTTCCCTAGGCTGTTTCAACTTTCCTTAATTCAGTATTCGAATTCCAGCTTGGCAGATGACTTTGCCCAACCCGCTGCCTTTGTCTTGTTACATCCACCCAAGAAAAGGCACAGCTGCAGGAATATCTCCTGTGCCTGTGCAAGCACTGACACAGCTCTGGGAGCTCCGGGAGTCCCCGTGTTTCCAGTGAGGAAGAACATGGAAACTGGTGTGGAGCCCGTGATACTACAATGGTCAGATCATGTTCTTCCAACTTCAATAACAAGTAATTTAAAACTTACAGTATGAGCTTGGTTCTTTGCCTCTGATAACTTATAAGCAATGAATCAAAAGATTGGGGTTGATGGGCTTTTTATTTTTTTTCTTTTCTCTTTTTTTAAACACCAAAACCATAAAAACCTGCTATAACATCTTGTTTTAATCTTTGTAATAAATGTTAAAATTAGAAAGAACATAAATAACTCAATTCTGCAATACCTTCACAGGTACATTTTTAAGACACCAAACATATATTTAGCATAACTACTGGCAGCACCTTGGTTATAGATAGCACCTCGGATAGCCCAAAACACTTCTCGAATAGGTTACTCTCTGGCCTCTTTATACTAGGAAACTGAAAGAAAATGGTAGAAAATAAACAGCAGCTCAAAATTACCAGAAAACCTATTATTTTCTTTAGCAGAAATATTTGAGGAAGAGTGTATAAAACAGACCTCTATAAACAAAAACAATTTTGGTCAGCCGGAGCCAACATTCAGTTGCCACCATTGACATGAATATAGCTCCATGACACAAGAGCTGAATCATGACTTCATTCAAGGCTTGGCCTCAAGTGAAGCCAAAATCAGCAAAAATATGTTTAACTACATCTTTCTCCCTGAAGAATAGAGTCAATAAAACTATTTGTACCGGAAAATGTAAATTATTAATATCTGCTGGAAGGCTGCAATATTTTGAAAGTCCTATATTCAAGAATAGCTTTATGGCTATAATAATTCAAGCTTTCTATCTAAATCAGACAATGCACAACCAACATATAACGTTACAAACTGCAGGTTTAATGCACACCCAAGGCAGTCCTAAGTAGGCATTCAGGCCTAGAAAAAAATGACACTTAAAAATAAAAGACTAAAAATTAATATTTCTTTCTATTATTTGCTTTTTGACTTTTGATCATACATGGTGTATCTATTCAACCAGGAAAACCAATATGCTTATTTAAAAAAAAAATGAAGGTTTTCAGCAATATTATTATTTCAACAATAAACACTGATGGGAAAATCTACCCCCTAAAAAACCCATATCATGCACAACAAATTACTGAATGCGGGAAACAGTGCATTTATACAACATGGCAATGGATAAGATTCCTTCTGCCACTGGCACATATGTAGAGTGTGGATAATTCACCTTTTCTAAGAACAGCACAAAGTAAAAATAAGCTACTCAGTTATCAGCGAAAAAATACAAGTAGAATTTAATTTCAAGTTTACAAAAATAAAAATATTCTAAGAAACTAACAGAACTTGATTCTTTTAGAGATTTGTGTTTTCTGGATGGGATTACCCGAGGCATAGAAGGGAGGCTGGTTCACCAATCGTCTTCCCCATGGTTGCGGTGTTTAAGCATTCCTTTGTGTGATTACTTTAATAATCAGAGATTTTGTCACAGCGCAATTTTATTTTTTTCACTGTGTGAACTAACAGTCTCTCTCTTTTCCATCTCACTATCCGTTTGTACAATACTTGAAGATCTGCTACTTCTCTCAAATTCAGCTGACTCAGGTTAAAAAAACTAAAAAGGAGAATATGATAGACATATCGGACCACAGAGAAAGCATAACTGCATAACCTTAATTTCCTTAAGAAACCAGTCAAAAAAAGTCACCTATATTAAGACTTCAAATTCCCAAATTTAGTGACCACAGTATCACAGAATGAGATGGTTGATTTTTATGAAGAGATGCAAAACATGCATAATCAATGAACTACTTCCCTGTAAGCCAGTAGTCTTCTCAGTAAACAATTAACAAGCTCAGAAAGGTAGGATTTTTAAAGCACATATTGAATTACAGCAAATCTTTCCAATAGTAGTGTCATACTTTTTCCATCAAAAATTACACATAGGTCCTTACCTGTGCACGTGTACCTTTGCATACTGTACACAAAGGCACACAAAGGAAGGGTATATGGAGTTTTCACAACCTGAATGTGTAAAGCTTCAGACCACAATAAGACTGACGTAAATCAGATCCTGACTGTGTTAAAATTGAACATTGACTCTCTTCTCTTTTTCATAATACTAAAGAAAATCTGGAGTTTATGGCTATAGTGACTTGACATCATAATAAACGTCTGAAAATTCCTTTCAGTTCACTTTGTAATTCAAAGCTGAAAACTCTTCCAGAGGCTGAGAGAAGAACTGCAGGTCTAATAACAAGTATGTAACCATCCAATTCCCAAGGCACTCTTGTCAAGGAGACAGCAACTAACAGAAACTGAGCAGCCAGCCCATTCCCAGAGCATTGCCTGACTTGTAAGCACCTTGTGACCATTCAACAACATCTTGGCCAGAGGACTCTGCTGGGATACAATTAATTATCTGCCCTATGCTCTCTGAAAAAGCACTGCTGTGAATGTATGGGGCTCCCACTTGCAAGCTGAGGCATCTTTTTATTTTCTATAATGATATTTTGCCTTATCAAATCTCTAATTGTTCTGTCTTTTCCAGGAGAGCAGAGATGAAAATTTTAATACTCTGAAATTTTCACTTTTCTATTTTATTGTTAAAAGATGTTTGTTTAGCAATAAGAGTGGGTGAGCAGGGTACAATAGTAAACAACTAAGCAACTTAATTGAAAGTTACAAAGTTAAACCTTCAGCTACTCTGAAAGTGAATGGTTCAATAAAGACTCTGGTACTACAAGAGAGCAAAACAATGGCAGCTCTGCAAGCACTCCAAGTTCCCCCAGAGTCATGGGGCTTCCCTGCCCCCTCCCCCCATAATAAAACACTTAAAGACAAAAATGTTTACTTGAGTATAGCCTGCTCAGCAGTCACAGTTCATGTCAGAAATAGGCAGGGCTATGATTTG
Organism: Nesoenas mayeri; assembly: GCF_963082525.1. Taxonomy (NCBI): domain Eukaryota; kingdom Metazoa; phylum Chordata; class Aves; order Columbiformes; family Columbidae; genus Nesoenas; species Nesoenas mayeri. The sequence goes on from NC_137545.1 coordinate 24,753,473, forward strand.
TTATCCACACTAAAAACAATGAATAAATACATTCTGTGGCTTCCAGCATTTTTTTTTCTCATTTTTTAACATATTCGTGCTACATTAAAAGGAGACTTTGTTCAATTAGAGTCATAGAACAGTTTGGGTTGGATGAGACCTTCAAAGCTTACCTAGTCCAGGCCCTGTGCCATAAGCAGGGGCATCTTCAACTAGATCAGGTTGCTCAGAGCCCTGTCCAGCCTGGCCCTGAATGTCTCCAGGGATGGGGCATTCACCACCTCTCAGGGCAACCTGATAAAGAACTCATTTTAAATCACCAAAAGGTTCATTATCAAATTCAGATCCCTGTTCAAAAAAACCTGACTTCCTCCAGAAGTCACCACAATGCCAGCCTATTCCATCCTCCCAGAAGTACCAGCCACCTGCTCCTCAGGTGGGAGACAGCCAGAAGCACTGGAGGAGCTCTGGTCCCCATGCACAGGCAGCCCAGGAGATGGGTTTGAAAAAGCAGCCCCCCCAATCTCTCCCAGCTGCGACCCCCAGCAGAGAAGCCATGAGCCCTGGGTGCTGGTCTGCCAGGTCTGTCAGCTTTCCCTTCCCCAGCTGCGTTGGTGGTGCAACAGCAGCTGCAGAGACACCACAGCAGTTCCTGCTGCTTTCAGCAGACAGCACTTTGGTTGCAGGGTACTAATGGTCCCTGGGCCAGCTTCAGACCAGCTAGCTTAAGCACTGACACCAGATGAGCTGCAGCAGAGGAGGGCTCAGCACAGACCAATTTATTCTGATTTGCAGCACAGATAAAAAATACAACTTATTTATTAGCATGCACAGAAATGACTTACCCATAAGAAACAAATACATGTAACATGACCCCAAATTCCCCTCGCTACCCTTGAAGGGGCAGCAAGCTAATGAAAGCTGCAATTAGCATGGAGACTGACTTACTCTGCAACCTTACCCTATGTAACAGTGTCACTTGATTGCACTTCCACATCAAAATCCAAGGACTACACAGCATGGCAAAGCTAAATCACTAAACGGTGTTCCATTTGCTACCTGCATCCCTTAGAAAGACTGATAAGGGTCAGGCTCCATACCATGTAGCTCATATTTCCTACTTCACACTAGACAATAAAATAAATATGCAAATCCCTATTTGCTTATGAAAGAGTAGGGAGCAGGATAGTAACGAGCACTAAACTGAATCAGGACATCAAGTTAAGTATTTCATGTAATAATTTATCAAGTAGTAACCAAAAGCCACCTATCTTTTCATTAGAAAGCCTAAATGCAAGTGGTCCATTGCATTTCCATGTTAAGTTAAATAAGTATCTTTGCTTATATTTTTGCATTTGAACATATAAAAAGCTGAAAAACTGAAGCAGCTCTGCTTCCTTTTATCCTTAATTTTACTTTTACACAACTTACATATCAAGCAGATTTTCCATCATATTTTATGATGATACACACTTATGGTTCCTTTTCCCGTTTCCCCTGTTTCATTGTGGAAAAGATATGACATAATGGAAAACTGAAGCAGAGGTCTTAGAAATGCGAAGTTATTTGGAGAGTCTGGGATAAGCCCAGAGGCAGGGGAGTTGTTGGAGAGAATTACACATAAAACTGAAAGAGGAAAGAGCCCACAATTTTCTATTTTTTTTCCTTAGCAATTATTCACAACTCCCATTTTCACAGGTTTTATTAGAATATTGTATCCATATTTGTCGAGAAGGAGAAATTAAAGCCATGATATTTATCCCAGAGCTGTTTCAACCAAGTAAGAATTTTTGTCTTGTGTGTATTTGTAGATGAGTCATATCTGTCTTTTATCTACATTCAATCTCTTTTTCAGGGTCAAAAAAACCCAAAAAAGAGCAACGAAGCAATAGCAATCAAAACTTACTGGTAGGACCTCAAATGTCATCAACATTTTAAAGATGCGATGGTGTTTGGTGATGTTTTACTGAAATAAGAGCATGTTTATAATCCATTTTTTCTCAGCATCGCAACTGATTCAGATCAAGGACAAAGACACACACTGACAAACTACACGTAAATATATCTTTCAGCCAGCTTCACCAATCTTGCAAAAGATTATACCTGCCTTGCTTCAGCATAACCTTCCATCTACCTGTTCATGGAGAAAAAAATCCTAAACTTCAAGGTTCAGTTACTGTAAGTACCCTTTAAGAGCAAGTAAGAGTTTTAGATGGCAGAATCACCCATTGCTGTTCTGAGGAAAATATTTAAGCTTAAGAATGAACTTCCAAACACTTACCATTATGTACCCTAAACCATGACTTACATGTCTGCAATTAATAATAAACTTATATTTTATTATTCAATGATTGCATCTGTCCAAATCATTGTTTTGCAACAAAAGTAAATTCCTCCCTCCAATAAACAAATGAGACCAAATATCTAAGATATACATTAAACACCTTGCATGCACAGACTGAAACATTACATACCACACTCAGGCTTCTCAGATCTAAAAATAAATTACAACTACTAGAATTAACACTGAATTTCAGGAACACAGGAGATCAGAATCATGTCTCTGTCTCCAAAACATCTCATGCATGCAAAAAGATTTGGTTCTATTTATGATGCTTAAAGGAGCTCAACATCCAACATGCAAATTACAGCACAAAACATCTACACAAACCATAGTTTAAATGGAGTCTAGATGAGGAAAAAAGTGTATTTCAGAATTCCCATAACTCAGCAGCAGCACAGAACACCTGTTTGCTTCAGGAACTCTTTGGATTTTTTTATTTAAAGTTCATTAATTAACTTCATACTATGAGCGCTTCAGAACATGAAATGCCTGATCCACAGAAAAAAACATTCGTATCTTCGTTTCCTGTGTGCAGGTGTATTTCAAAGCTGTGATTCCACTTTAACAGTAGGAATACTGCTCCACAGGGATGTGCCTATTTTTATTTGTTACACTGCTAATTCTCTGTACATACTTACTGTATGTACCTGCCTCATAAATCTAAATTTAAAACTTGCTGTATTCATTTTAGACAAATATGGTAATTAAATGATAATTGCATGACTATATGCTGCTTTATTTTCTTCATTTAAATTAGCATAGAATGACACATTTGGTGTATCTCATCTAATCTGATGGTAAATACTGCAGGTGTTACTAGAATTTTACCAGTGCTCTCCATTAAATGGATTACTAGTTGCATATGAGAAGTATGATGAAACAAATACTTTAACACATCATTTCAAATCTATTGTCTAAACCACAAACAAGCCTGTTTTCAGAGAGATGCCAGTCTAGATTTGGGGTTGTTTGTTTTTAACATAAAATTACTTTTAATAGGAAAAAATGGTTCAATACAATGATTGTGAAGTACTTTTGCTTGGGTTTTACTAATACTTATAACTGGAATATTTTGCACTTAAAAACACACTACATTTCTGAATCTCAAAGAGCGTGGGCTAAACAGCCTCCCGCCGAAGAGCCGCACACAGATATGAGCGAGGCTAATTCTTGTTCCGCACAGCATGCAGCAAGGCGCGGATACGCACCGCTCCCCGGAGTGCCCAAGAAGGAGCGAGCAAAGCGCAAGGTCCGCCCCCCGCCATTCTGCGCCCGCACAGCGCTCCAGCCGGGGAACAACAAAGCGGAGCATTTCCGCGGTCCCTGCGCAAGCCCCGCGGTCCCGCACCTGCGGACAGCGCCAGCCGAGAGCAGCGTCCGCTCCGCCCCTTCATTTACATGGTCCCGCCCGCGCCGCAGGGCATGCCGGGCACAGCCCTCCGGGAGGGAGGCTTGCGGGGCGGGGTCGTGGTTTTCCACGCCCGCTCGTACCGCCGTCCCCCCGCCCGAAAAAGGGCCAGAGCAAGCACGCCCGCCGCGGTTTCCAAGGAGACCCACACTTCCACCACCGCCCCCCCCCCACCACCACCCCCTCACCCCGCGCCGGCTCTGCAGCCAGAGCCCGGGCTTCCTTTTCCTTTTTTCCCTTTTTCCAATCAAAGAGGGCAGAGAGTGCGGGGGGAAGCGATGGGTCTAAATTTATGCAGAGCCAGTTTCAGCTCACCCACGTGAATTAGCATCACGCACAGACACAACAGGAGCAGGGCGGGAGCACAGGGGAGCCCAGCGGCAGTGCGCGGTGCCTGCCCGGCAGCGGCCGCGGCAGCCACAGGCAACTCACCCAAACCTGCGCCCGGCGCCTCGGGCTGCACTCGGGTTTGGTACCCGAATTTACAAAGGAACAAAACAAATGTTTCTAAACTATTCAAAGTGGTATTTACAAAGAGCATTTCTCAGTTTAAGTCCACAGGAAAATGACATCCTGTTTTATTTCTCAATCGCTTTTCAAGGGCTCCATCTCCATAATGCTGAAATATTCTCCAAAAATCAACAGATAATCAGCAGACCTATTTCTTTCGAGACATTGCCAGCACATCTAGTTCATGATTTTTGAGTGCTAGAGAAGAAAAACACTACAAAAAAAGAGATGTATAGATAAAAACTTTTGCATGATTAATTTTTATGTGATCTGCTAAGGAGAAATTAAATGTCTATCCTCTGTAAGACAAACACAGGCCATGAAAAATTTTGGGAGCAGTTTGGAAAAAAAATGAACTAAGAACTGAGAACATTTTCCATTAATATTAGTGACATAAATACAGAGAGTTAAACGTATCATTTCTGTGTGTATACAATTGCATCAAAAAAACCCATGAAACACCACTTTCAAAATTATACAAGAAAAATGTGGCAGAAAAAAAAAAGTGCTCTGCTCCAATGTCATATTTTTAACCAAACACAGACATAGAATTAGTCTCAAACACATAGCAGAATAATAGATTGCTGTTATTAAATGTTTTATGATATTGGTAAATGATCCATCTAGGATAAATTTAATTTTACTTCCTGTCTATTTTTTAATGCACAATTGACGTTTGAATTGCATAGAAATAATAGTAAAAACATTTTTTTTTACAATTAATCTGATCACAGAACTTACATAATTCATTTAGCTTGGTATCACATTGATGCACGTCCTTCCAGTCCCACCTTACAAAATGCAAAAAAAACGTAGCTTTAATAATAATAAGGAAATAACAAAAACCCCACTTATATTTAAAATACTGAAGTGTGTGAAGAAGCTATAAAACAACTGACCTGTTCAAATAGTTGTTTTTCCAATCCATGCACTGTTTTTATTAATTAGGAACCAAACCAGATTGATCATCATTTTATAACGTTTGACATATTCACTGTCTTCCTAGTTCCAGCAGCATCTTCTTACGTTTCCCAGCCCTGTGTTTTATTGCTGGTACCATATGCTTTATTGTTCAGGCACAAGAGCTTTGCTCTGCACAAAGACTCATTACCTACTGCTTGCTGAGCAGCTTCAGGCTCACTGAGCCTGCCTGTGGGATCACATGGGAGTTTTCTCCGAGGAAGCCAGGCATGCTACTGATTTCACCGGCTACAGATATTTTTATCAGCTGAGGTTTACTATGAGGAAGGAATAACAAATTCTAAAGCTTCTTTAGCTCATTAAGACAGCAATCATTATGGAAATCCCCTCAACTTTTTTTTTCTTTTTAATTATTATTACTCCCTTGTAACACAGTCTCAAGTAGAAATTCAAGAGTTGTTAAAAGTAAGGTGTTTTTTTTTTTGCTGGGAGGGGCAAAATCTGTGCATTGTCTGCATTGCTCCACACAGCGTGCACTGAAATTAATATTCTGAAGAGATAATATTTTGCCAACACTTAATCTGCCAATGTTTATCTTTTACATAGAGGACGAGCTTCTGAATAAAAAATTGTTCCTAAATAGCAGCCCCTTGACTTAAATTTGTCTCATCAGTCAAGGGCTTTATCCTGTAATCTTTGATCATAAAATTAGTTTTGCTGGTTTCAGTGAGACTGCTCAAGTGAGTAAGAATTGGCCATTTGAGCAAGGATTAGTCTCAACTACAAATGACAAATTATGTAGTACAATGAAGTTTAATCTCTTCTTGATAATAGCTGGTGATAAGATTTTTGGGGTGGTGTTGTTTGTTTCGTTTAGGCTTTGGTTCTGTTGTGTTTTTTTAAACACAATTAAAAATTTAAATAACATTTTATTATGGTTAAAAAAAAATTTACTTAAGTATTTTACACTGGAGTAAGTGAATATCTACATTCAGAATTACCGAAGCACTTACATAAAAATATAAATATTTCATGTTTTTCTTCACTGATACACTATCAGTATCAGGGATCCATTTTTTAATATTTGGAGATAGCTTAACTTCTACTGCAAAGTGAATTCCCAGAATATTCTAATTTCAAACACTTAACATGCAATTAGTGATGATAAATTAATATCTCCAGCCCAAAAACTGGTACTGAACAAATAATTAACCATAATGTTAACATTGCAAAGATACAGCTATTCAATAACTCAGTGATCTCTGCAATAATTCATAGCATTTCGAGAATATAAAATGCTAAAAAGAATCTGTTTTCTCATTAACATTCCACAAATGAAATACCTACTTATTCTACTTAAGCTCTCCCTCATTAGAATAAATGACAGCTTGTTGCTCATTGTTGGCATTATTCTGGTCCTATGGAAGTCAGGGCAAGTTTTGCCACTGATTTGCATGGAACAAGGGACAAGCGTGACAAACACTGATTAATGCACTTTAGTGTGTCGTCACGCAAATCAATGACAGAACTCCCCGATTCTTTATTGTTCTCGGAATCTTCCTCATCATGTATTAGTAAGGTTTTCTAGCAGTTGATACACAGTTCTTATGATTACACTGAATTATAAAAGATGGGTAGTAAAGGATTCAGAATTACCCATAACTAAATCCAGTGATGAATACCTTCTAAACTCTCATATTAATTTTGTTTATTAAATAACTCCATTATCAAGAATAAGTGCCACCATTTTTATCTACTGAAAGACACGGACCGAGCAGATGGTTCGTGGCTGAGAACCTTCTACATCTCTTAAACAGGAAATGCTGCCACATATACATTAATGAGAAGAAATGAAAGCAGACTAGATGAGTTGCTAACGAACAGCTGGTTTAGCTACAGCTATGCATATTTTTTGTCCCCTGGCGATATCATTGATGATGTCACGATGCTAGTGTAGGAAGACATAAACAAAAGGCAGGCATTTTTGCTGCAGTAGCAGTAGGGAAAAAAAAACCCAAAAAACAAAAAACAAAACAGCAAATGTTTGACAGATGGAAAGAACAAAAACTGATCAGGAAAACAGTACTATTGTAATTATATACACCATGGAGCACTTCTCAAATGCTGAAAGGACATTAGAGAAAAACATACTCAAGGACACGATACAGTTAAACCAGTTAGCAGGGAAGTGCTGTTCCTGCAGGAGACAATAGCAGCGAGCTGTCTTCATGTTGTACGAAAGGCAGCCTCCGTTAATCAGTTCTTCAAGGCTAGCAGGGGAGGGGGCAGTGGGAAGGAAGCTTCAATCCTCCATAGCAGAATTTGGGATTTCCTAATTCTAATTTGACATTTTTTCGGTAGCTAAATTATATTACAACCCACACTCTCTTCTTATGGGTTTATAAAATAGAAAGTAGTCTTTGTCGGAGCCATTTTGTTGAATTTCTGCCCAAACATACTGTTACCAAAGTGCCTTTTTGTCACCATGAAAGGAGTTAAAGATCACCCAAGAATTTCACAGTAGCCAGAACCCAGACGTCCCTAGTCACTCCATAGTAGGAAGAGCTCCAAATGAGACTATACTTTCTGGTACCCCTCCTGTAACAGGCAGGAGTACTTCAGAAGAACCCAAATTTACCTCTCTTTGAAACAATAGTGGGAGAACAATGGATGCAAATGCTCAGCAGTCTCTTCCACCCAAGGTCTCCCATGGGCATCAAGGTGAGGGCGCTCTACTCAAATGAAAGGTTCCTTATGAATCCAAATGAGAACAAAGTCAAGAACCTGCTGAGAAATTGTAGGTAACGGTAAACTGTCAGATCCCACATCTGCTTTGTAGGAAAAGCAACTCAGAGGAACATTGTTATGCCTTCCCATTCCACAGAAGGTATGGGCAAAAGGGCACTGCTAAGGAAATTCTGACTCCAAATCATCTCCATTATTAGTAAGGAATAATTACATAAAGCCTAATTTATTCTACCCTATATGCATTTATACTTCAGTACTTTTACACAAGTTATATGCAGTGAAATACAGATCTTGCACAGGATTAAAAAACAAAAACACGTCAGCCCCCCCCCAACAACCACCCAAAACCAGCCACATATCGCAAAACAGTCTAAGCCTATGATCTGAACTTTAAGTCATTCCCACCTTCTATAACCAAATTGTTTTGGTAGGTATTGCGCTTAATCTGCTGTTCAGCATCCTCTATCACAGTCGGATGAATCAGACGTGAATCAAAACCATTACTGGGGCAGCACCATTCAATTACATGTAACAAAAAGAAGTAACTTGCACTACTCAGTGCCTTGAAGGGCTGAATCCCGTACCTTCCACTAAAACGCAAGAGCCCCTGTTTCTCCAGGTACACCAGAAATGCAACAACTTCCACACCAGCTGAGAAAAATAAACTGCTGAAACTCTCTTTTGCAGCCTAGTAACAAAAAAGATCTGAAGTCCAGGATTTATAAAATGTGTTCAGTGGACCATACATGCTCTACTCCAGCTCTTAGAGACAGGAAGGTTCTCATGGCATGGTTTGCATTTTATGAGCTACAGCAGCAGCAACTCCAAATGCCTCAGCACTGGCTTTCAGGTTTGATAGTAGATGGTTTGTGATCACTCCTTTGGTTAGATCTATAAACCCTGTCCACGCAAACTCCTCTAATTTAAGCTCAGGATGCAGCATAACTGCAAACTTCCCATGGAACTCTACCATTGCAGAAGAGGTTCTACAGAATTGAAAAATGCACATCTATGAGAGAAAACAGTGCAATATTAATGAAAGCTCTCTATCTCAAGTTACTGTCAGTAACACTGTGGTAGGATAACCTTACAGTATAAATTCCACATATTTCTTTCCAGACCAAATATAATTTAATCAAATAAATTTCCTCACACTGACCTCAAATGTCTTGCTTTCTCTGGATACATCACAGCCATAGCTAAACTATCTCCAAATAGTGTCACATTCACTACTCAGTTCCAAATACTGGTGCTTGATGAAATTCAATAGCCTGCCAAAAAGAATGACATACTTTGGGTCCCTGTATTACACAAATACTAAAAACTTACTCATTCCTAAATGACATTTTCAACAAAGAAGTACAACCATATTTTGAAATAAGAGTCTAGTCAGTGAAACGCAGGAAAACACAAAATCTATTTGAAAGGCAAGAAGACATCCTCAGATCAACAGAGAAAGCAGCTTATAACTGAAGGACAGGCCTGTGAGAAGCTGGTTTGATTTCTGGCGCCTTAGCAAGCTCACCTCCAAACTTCATGCAGTGACCCCTAGCATGACAGTGCCACCCTTTACTCCTACATCTGGCACATTTGCCCTGTTGTGTCAATTTGAAGGACACCATGTATAGTTTCCTTTCTTTCTGACTCTTGAAAAGTATCTCCTTGACCAGCCGCAACTTGCTAAATCATGTGGTATAGAGCAGCCACAGCTTAACAGTGAATTCTCTTTACCCATAATATGAGGTGTACAACTAATGATTTTTACTACAGCAGCTCTTGAAAACAACCTCATTTTTGGTGATATCTCAGAGCAAAGTGCACTTCCTTTCAGACAATACCACTGAATGCTACTATGCATTAGAAGAGTTAAAGAATGCAAAGAAAAATACCTTCTCCATAGTAAACACACAGGGTTTCTTCTTTCCCAACCTTTCTCTAAACTGCTGGTTAACTATCAAAACCAAAGAACATCTTAATTTTGGCACACAGATTAAGGTATTGAGAAGTATATAGCAAGCAACAAAAGAATCTCTTGACTACTGTTGCATTAGATGGTGTGACCAATGAAAGCAATTAATTTTGTGTTGTTGTGATGCTTGACACAGCCATCATTTATTTGCCTTATGCAAGGTCCCAAATGTCAGCAGAGCATGGAGTTTCTCCAATGAAACAAGGTTCTATTTTAAAGAACAAACTGCTGCTTATCTTGTTAAAGGAAAAAGAAAAAAATACTTTGAAGTCAGACACTTTAAGAGAGATTGGCTGTGCTGTCTTGTATGTACCTCATGAGCCAGATTTGCTCCAGCCAGTTTCCATGACAGTTCAGACATGGCAACATCATCCATGCCGGGGAGTAATTCAGACCTACACAGAGCTATGCTTGGCGCAGTTTGAAATTGCAAGACATAAGCAGAAGAAACAAAGGTATTTTTCCTTTATAATTAACTGACAAACTCCCTATTCCATCCTTTTTCTCTTGCTTGGTTACTAACGCACCTTTTCTCATAGTACCATTTTCCAGTTTACAAATTTCACTTGGTTGTTGACCAGCAAAAAGCTAAAAAATAAATAAAATTAAGAGATATTTAAAGCAAGCAGGATAGTCAGTATTTTCTGTTTTTCTCCAACTATTTAGGTCTTCTAGTCTCCCTTATACCACAGTAAACCAAAAAGAAGTTTACTGAGTCAAGACAGTTGAAACAGTAGTAAAATCCAGTCAGGAGAAAGCAAACCATCCTTCCTTACTGGACTTGTCAACAGAACTTTCTAAAGCACCAGCATAACCAGCAACATTGCCTCACTCCTTGCTTTCATGGCTTCCATGGTGGAGCAGACAAACTCCTCAGTTTTTATCATCCACTGGAAGATGAATCTTTCATTGTCATAATCTTTGAATTTGTTCCTGTCTACACAAGTATTTTAATTCAAGCAGGAGAGACAAAAATATAATAGACATACAGACAAATCTAAGGAGCAACAAACTTTTTTTTTTTTTTTTTTACCTTTTATAGCAGTTGGTAGTTTATGAAGCATCCAGCTTACAACATATTTTCAATGTACTACTTAGAATAAAATACATAGTGCACTTTCATGCTTACAGACCTGAAGATATCTAAATTCTAAAATAAGGTGTCTGGAATTGCTAAACATCAGTTTAGGAGCACATGCCACAGGAAGTGAATCTGCTGCAACACGTCTTTCCACTTTTGTACATCCCATATACCAACTTAGATCTGTCATTTAAAGCTTAAAAGGACAATGAATTCTGGGTTGTATAGTAACTTTTCACTGTTTCAAATAACCTTTAAAGCCTAGAAACTGTTTCTTCTTTAATAACTCTGTCCATTTCCATTTGGCCAGCATTGATTTATTTCCCTTATGTGTATCCCAACAGAGTGTGAAAATAATTTTTATTTACTTGTTTCTTTGTGTACCAGCATCACTGATAACATCAGCACAGCACTGGGAATTTTATTGCTTATGTTGAGTCTCCTCTACCAGCAGAACACAACACAAGACATTCTTTCCCCACATGTTGAATGACAGCAGACTACATGAAGAAAGTAAAAGTATTTTGCAGGAGATTTCCCTCCCTCATACCCTAAAATCACGGCAATGATTTCACCTCCCCTAAAAATCAGTGTTAAAAAATTTAATGAAAAATTCTGTCATATATTTTAGCATCCAAAATAAATTTCAGAGCATATATACAAGTTTTTAATCAAGTTATAACCTGAACCACTATGGTTTCATCACAAACTTGTTATTATATCATTCTAATGTTCTAAAAGCTTCAGAAAGTAAACCCCTCCAATTAAGAAATATGCTTTCTAAGGAACACTGACTGCCATTTCTTTCATTTAGGAAGAAGATCAGTTAGCAATATTTAAATAACCACATTCACATTGGAAAGTTAATGGACAGTTCTAGGATGCGCTGGTGCAATTTGATTACACAATTTTCAAACAGTGTTCAAAGACACACTGTGTTTTTTGTCTAGCTTTCTGAGAGTACAAAGGATAACTGCAGTAGTCACATGCCCTGAAACTGTGCAAGGATCAACTTTTCTGCAACATGCTCAAGTTTGGAAGTTGTTTTGTAGAAGCAGTAATCACGTGTCTGTTTTACATCTACGAGTTTTACCTAAAAGGCATCAGGAATAAATATAAAGACTTTCATTAGAGCATTTTTATAGCCCAAATGTCTTTGAGCATTTCAGAAACCTTGATTTTTTTATTTTTTTATTTTTTTTTAATTAAACTGCTTAATACCTACCAACTGTGGGACTTATGTTACAATTAGATTTTTGTTCACAGTGTTACGTAGACAAACTTATCACCCTGACTGAAGTACAATAGCCATGGGTTGAGTATGTCAGGCTATAGTCTGTATAGACTGCAGTTTTTTCAGCCTGTTACATTGTGTTGGTGCACTTTCAGTGGAAGGCTTTTTTTTTTTTTTAAATCATTATTCAACACTTTGTACCAGTGACCAGCTTAAAAAAATAAATATGGCTTCCAACCAATATTATATTCAAATACTTTGAGTAAGGCTCATCAATTTACAGCACAGAAAATCCTGGACTGTAGGGACCACTGATACCACCTGATAGGAATTTGCATCATCTGACAGTTTCCTAGGTTGCAGAAAAGAAGAGATTACAACCTCAGTGTGATTTTTTGCATCCCTGCATCAAAAGTGTTTCTCAACCACATTTATCCCTTTGGCCCAGCATCTTTAAGCACTAAGGGTAACATTGTCTCAGTCACGTTTTTTGTTTTAGGAACATGAAGACCCTGTTTATTTCTGCTACAATAAGTGAAGATAATACTAGTCTTATCAGATACATTGAGTGTAGTCGAGGTGTCTGTTCTGACCTACCGGTTTAGAGTAAAGCTGCAAGCTGACAGCACCAGCTGTCACTTGCTGTTAACAGACTTCTACCACATCAACAGCTTCAAGCTCACAGAGGAACTCACCAGTTCTGTGACTGCAGAGCAGGACATTGAGGTCCTGGACTGTCATGTTTATCTCCTGGTAGGGGCAGATTTCAGTGACCTGACCACTGCTCTAGCTCCATCCCTGGAACCGCTCTCGTCCTGCCCTAAGTCAGCTGTCAGCAGTAGTTCTGTAAGTCTCCAAGATTCAGCATCATAAATGCAGACTTCAGCCATTTAAGATTTCAAGAAGTATAAAGATTTGCCAGGGCCAAGTATTCTACTTGTCCAGAGCAAAAGACATTCTCCCTGCCCTGGATATCTTGGACTGAGAGACAGAAGTGGCTCCATTTACATGCAGAAAACATATTTCACATCATTTACAATAGTAATGAGTTCATAACTGTGCACTGCATATCCTGCAGTTTTCTTATTATCTCCAGTACTGTGAGAATTCCTGAAAAGTTGTCATATTTAGCTTGTAACATACTTAAACCAGCAAATTGGTACATACTCTCTGCTGATCTTATTCATTTCCTGCAGTTGCTAACAACTCTTAAAAAAATTACATTCCTAATCATACTGGAACAGATCCAGATCAACAGCTGCTAGCCTTGCCATGACATTCAGCGTGTCAAGCAATGACAGAGGCAGAGTTAGCAGAGAAAAGCACATCTTTAAGTAGGCAAGCTGAGATGACTAGGAGAACTGAACCCTTTGAGGACATGAGAAAGGGTTTATACACACAAAAGCCTGTCTATTTTTCTAACTGTAAAAGTTAATCTAATTAAAAAATACTAATATACCCACAAACCTTGCCTGCTGGTTATCCCTACATTATCATACCACAATAACGACAGCATTAACAGCCTTAAAGGTATATATAGCCTTATGGATAGCTTTAAAAGGCTCTCTGATATATAGCCTTAGAAGCTAAATATCTTAAATGTCAAGCAGGAAACAAAGGTGGATTCAAACAGCTAGGATTGCAGAGAAAACAAAGAGATACCACTTGTCATCTCATAACAGTTATTTTTACATGCCAGCTGAAAAATTGATACACATTATGATAAAGGTGAGTTTTACAAAAGAGTTTAAAACCCAATGAAATACTTTTGCAGGGACTGCTTCAAAACATTAGAAACAGCATGGGAGTTGAAAATTTTAAAAGTTATCAATATTAATGAATACTGACATGAAAGCAGAGAGGAAAAGACAGAAAGAACATGTCTCTATTTCAAGAGGCAGAGGCAAAGAATATACATTCATGACAGTAAATTAAGTGTGATGCTAAAGAGGATACAAAGACATGCATCAACAGGTCAAAGTAACATCCCCTTTGAAGTGTTGTTAGATACACGTGAGAACACTGTAAGAAAGCATTTGTTAAGGCCAGGACTTAATGATACTTGCAATTGAAAGTTCTAACAAGTCTGCAAAAGATTTTTTTGCTTAACAGCTGAGTTTGCTTAGCTACCTTGAAGGAGAAACAAACTGCTCACTCAAAAAAAATCTTATAGTAAAAACTGAGAGGGATACATCTATTGTTAGCACAGACATAATAAATGTATTTTTTTTATTAGCCCAAAAAAGCATAGGTGGAATTAAAAAGACCACTAAAAATACAACTGTATAGAAAGTTGTAGGATGGGGAAGGAGAAAACTAAGTACTTTTTTCAAACAGAAACTGAGTAGCAATTAGAGGAATAAAAGAACCAAGAGTGGAAAAAAGCAAAGGCAAGCCAACATTTCAGAAGATTAAATACAGTGAACTTCTGAAGATGGGTTGTGGAAGATGAGGCCAAAATCTTTGAGAACTAGGAAATACATTTTTATCTGTTATATATATGCAGAAAATAAAGCACTCAAGTCCTAAAGTAACTGAATGAGAGAATAAAGTAAATAAGTAAGAACACCAAAAATATCACACTGTGACACGGACTGCCAACATTTGCTAGGAACATAATTCTATCCATTAAAAGAGAAAAAGTAATAAAAAGTAATTCCCTTGCATCCAAACCTTCCAGCAAACTCGGAAGGAAAAATCACTGTAAAAAAAAAAAAAACTGTAATGTGTGCTGAGCAAAAAGTAGAAGATATGAAAGGTATTGTTGCTACACAAAAATCAGAGAATTTGGTGAAAATATTATTGGTAAGTAATCTCAGACTACTATGGGTGGGGATGGGGAAAGCCAAAACCTAAACTATTAAACAAGCTGACAGTTGAGTCAAATCTTGCCTGAACTGGAACTGGAATGAAAATTCCTCACTGTCCACACATGCCATATTTTGTTCAATCTAAGCATATAAACGAGGTGACTCTGCTAGTGGTAGGAGCACTGGAACCCTCTATCCAACACTCTGTCATCAGCCAAAGCCAAATCTTCAGAAAACAAAGCCAAAATTGAGAGGTCCATGTGTACATTAAATGTCAAATACAATGTACAGAAATGTTTATTAGACAGTGAGTAACCAACAAGGACTCAAGCCACAGCCTGCCTGTGTACAATTCAATAGTAGGAATAAAAACAACAAGTAGCACACATTCTTATTAAATAAACATTATGAAGAAACTGCCAAGCACTTATTAATTGTTATATAACTTATTTTCACTACACAGGTATTATTAATACTTTAACCACTGGTTACATTTCAAAAGTTTTATCTGTATTGTAAAATAGAGAACCTATCTAACTGCTAGCATTGGACTGGTGGCAGAGTCCTGAAATCAGTTTCCATAAACAGTTAAAAACCTAAAAGCCATTTTTAATAAGTAATTTTGTAAGACCTCAAGCAGTTTAACTATTCCATTCCTAGCTTCTTCATATTAAAAAAAAAAAAAAATTCAAACAACATCTTATTGTTACTTATCACACAATTGTGCTCTCAGTCGTTAAAAGGTATACTTCAAGATCACCATTTAGAGACAATCTGTCTCATTGAACAAGTCAAAATAATTAGAAGAAAATCAATCAGGAGTTGTTTGGCACTATTTTCAACAACAAACTAAAAAAAAAAGGAACATTATAGTGGCAAGTCTGAAAATTTAGGCCTGATATGAACTTTACAATTCTATTTCTAAGTAACAGGAATAAGTGAATGGGAAAGTACTGCTGTGTTTTTTGGGGGTTTTTTGTTTTTTTTTTTTTCTTATATGGTGTGATATTTTATCACTTGAATTTATTAAAAAAATTCTTCAGATAGGAGAAATCTTAATCATCTAACATTATTTTAGTAGACATAAAGCAGCTACAAGTCACTTGGTTTTCTTCTCAGAGATAATCCCTACTAATTGCTCTAGTCAGGGAAATACATTCTGTGGGAAAGAATAATAAAGACTACTTGTCAGACTGGTGATGTCATCATTTCGCTGCACAATCCAAACAGTACAGCCTGACCCATTCCCAGCATGCTGAATATCAGCCTACAGAAAAGGACCCATGCATAAGCCATTCTGACCTTTCTTGCTGGTTTCTTCTGACCTTTCTGACCTCATTAGACTGCTATAAAGAAAATAAAGGAGCTGTTGGGCACTCTTGATGGATTAGAAATAACAAGAATGCATCTAGGACTTACTTAAGTACTGAAGTGGACCACTGAACTATAATGCTTTTCAAACAATCAAAATGATAATACAGATAATGATGAAGAAACAACAGTAGAGAGAAACATTGTTAAAATATTTAAGTGTGAATAATACGCTTTTTTGAAATTGTTCATCACTATCCTTAACCATTTATTCTGTGGTAATTTTAGATGGTTGAATTTTTAATGACTCATTTGATTGAGAACAGATATTAAAAAACAATGGTCCAAGCACAGTTATTCTCATTAAGTACAATGTAACTTCAGCACCTTGCTAAAAGAGGGCTTTAACCTCTCATGGCCAGATTTAATTAATTCTTTAAATTCCTAAAGGAAAGAAACTCTAGAGCTTAGAACACAAGGCTCTGATGTCCCTGTGTCTCATTTCAAACACTACATCACATTAGCAACAAAATCTGTACCCCCACAGACAAAAGGGTAGAGATAGTATGAAAGTGTTTATTCCCTACATAATATACACATTCTCCAGTGGAATTACTCAGGATTTTT